>NC_053490.1:202065503-202678837 GCF_905171775.1 Rana temporaria
AAAATTACAATGGTCCCAAAAATGTGTCAAAATTGTCCGAAGTGTCCGGCATAATGTCGCAGTCACGAAAAAAATCGCTGATCGCCGCCATTAGTAGTAAAAAAATATATAATCAATAAAAATGCAATAAAACTATCCTCTGTTTTGTAAATGCTATAAATTTTGCGCAAACCAACCGATAAACGCTTATTGCGATTTATCGGTTGGTAGAAGAATACGTATCGGCCTAAACTGAGGAAAAAAACAATTTTTTATATATTTTTGGGGGATATTTATTATAGCAAAAAGTAAAAAATATTGTTTTTTTTTTTTAAAAATTGTCGCTCTATTTTTGTTTATAGCGCAAAAAATAAAACCGCAGAGGTGATCAAATACCACCAAAAGAAAGCTCTATTTGTGGGGAAAAAAAGGACGCCAATTTTATTTGGGAGCCATGTCGCACGACCGCGCAATTGTCAGTTAAAGCGACGCAGGGCCGAATCGCAAGAAGGGGCCTGGTCCTTTACCTGCATTTTGGTCCGGGGCTTAAGTGGTTAAGGACACACAGAGGAGCAGCTCAGGAGCGAGCATGCAGCGGTGCCCTGCAGGGCAAGTGGCTTTTTCTGGGGGCACTGCTCAAGGAAGAGGTGCCAGGAGTACCCGAATAGGAGAGGATTGGAGCTGCTCTGTACAAAACCACTGCACAGAGCAGGTAAGTACAACATTTGCATGTAATAAGTGGGATCAAACTCCCATAAACAAGCAATCAGAATATACAGAAAAACAACGTGTGTTCAGTGTTTCATAAGTCCATTGACAGTAATTAAAAAAAAATCCTTTTGCCAAAAAAAGTACGTTCTTGCCGTTTGAATCCCACAAATTAGTGATTTATAGTTGAATGTGTTCCCAAAACAAACAACTCGTGGAAGGGTATGTGAAGTTCCTTAATTAAAGCGGGGGTTCACCCTTAGAGGGCACTTTTCCCCCTTAGATTCCTGCTCGTTATTACTAGGGGAATCGGCTATTTATTTTAAAATATGTGCAGTACTTACCCGTTTACGAGACGCATCCTCTCCGTCGCTTCCGGGTATGGGCTTCGGGAATGGGCGTTCCTTCTTGATTGACATTCTTCCGAGAGGCTTCCGACGGTCGCATCCATCGCGTCACTCGTAGCCGAAAGAAGCCGAACGTCGGTGCGGCTCTATACTGCGCCTGCGCACCGACGTTCGGCTTCTTTCGGCTACGAGTGACGCGATGGATGCGACCGTCGGAAGCCTCTCGGAAGAATGTCAATCAAGAAGGAACGCCCGCTCCCGAAGACCCATACCCGGAAGCGACGGAAGAAGATGCAGCTCGAAAACGGGTAAGTACTGCTCATATTTTAATATAAATAGCCGATTCCCCTAGACCGAACGAGCAGGAAGCTAAGGGGAGATTTTTTTTTTTTTTTTAAATGGGTGAACTCCCGCTTTAATGAATGTCGTTGACTCTCAATGTCCTACGACAAGAGAGGTCATATGAGCTTAAGCGGTCTCAGTGACCAAAGAATCCATGAACCGGCTCCAATCACATTCTACTTACTGCATTCCATACATCCAAGCGGTAGACCTCATGGCAATCCAAAGGAAACGGCTCCTCATAGTGTAAAACAGTTTTGACACTTTATTTAAAAGTCTTCAAACAGGCACAGTTTCCAACAGGCATTTATGCAAACCCCTCCTGTACAGGCATCCGTAACATCAGATAAACCATAAAAAGGCTCGGGTGTATAAATGTGCGTTCAACCTAAAGCCCTACACAATGCACCGTGCGTCCCTAGCTTGACACGTTTCGTCATCAAAAATAATGTCATCAGAAGCTGGGAATTGCGGTGCGTAAGTCTTTTATACTTACCATATGACATCAGCAACAATGGCATCAGTAAAAATAAGCGCACAGAACAAATCATGTTCTACTATTGCATTGATTCTATGTATATTAACTAAACCCTATTACTAAAATGAAATTAATTGTCTCCCCTGTGCTCCATTAAGGATCGGTTCACACTATTGCCGCATCCGTCGCACAGCAGGGGTTCGGTGCGCACTGGTTCACCGTTTCAGGTCCGATTTCAGCCCGAATTATAGGCTGATTTTGGACCTGAAATGCACAAAAAAAGCACACTTTTTTTCCAGCAATTTGTTTTATGCAAAAGAACCAGTCCCAACTGAGCTTATGTAGGAATTTGAATATATTTAGTCTACATAGTAAACCAGGTTTACATAACAAACTTTAAAGTCGAATTTCACTTGTTTGAAAACTGTTCCCCATCACTTCTTAAAGTGTTGCTAAACCTACAACAGTAAAATCAGTCTGTATATGCAGTAAAGCATGCTTGGTATACTCACTGTGGGACCTAAGGGGCTAGCATTTTGCTTTTAGATGGTGACTTCTGAAGGCAATTGGCCCCACTAGATTTTAGTTGGGGGGTATCGGAGTAAAGGGGGCTGAATACAAATGCACACCACACTTTTTACATATTTATTTGTAAAGAACGTTAAACCATTTTATCATTTTCCTTCCACTTCTCAATTATGTGCCACTATGTGTTGGCACATAAAACACATGGGTATAGCATGACAAAATGTGGAAAATTTCAAGGGGGTATGAATTATTTTTCAAGGCACTGTATAGTAACTAATCTGTGGAAAAAAGATGCATATATTCACCTAATTTTAAAGTGGTTCTTCATTCTGGAGAAACAATTAAAGTCGGCAGCTGCAAATTCTGTAGCTGCTGACTTTTTAATAAAAGGACACTTGCCTGTCCAGGGCCGTCCTCACCCGGCAGAGTTCTTCACTAGCCTTTGGTGTACTGACACTGGCATCCTAACTGTGGGCAGCTGGCTATGCTGCTTTCGGCTTCACAGCTGGCTGCCCACTGCACTGTGCTTTGTGAATGGTCCTGCAGTCTTCTGGGACCTGTAACGTGTCCGAAAAGACTAATTGGAGGGAGGAGAACTTTCACTAGGATGGTACAAGTGGGAGTGGGTACCTGTCAAAACTATGTACCTGCTCCTTCTCCATAAAATGATATGCCAAATATAGTAGAGGGGAGGACTTAAAGTAGAACATTTCTTTTTGGGTGAAATTCCACTTTAAGGCTCTCTGGTCCGTTCACGTAATTGACTCCCATGTGTCAGGCACCACTGGCTACAGGAGAGAGGGGTAGCGCCGACAATAAATGGGCCATTGTAAGCTTATGGGTGACGCTAGTTAGCCAACCGCTGGCTCTAAAAAATTGTACCTTTTACACTTGAAGTACGTCGCTGGTCCAGAAGTGAATACCACTTGAATTCTACAGAATTATAATAATAAAGGTTTAAAGATTAAAATAATTTTTTTAAACCTATGCTTGAATTTCTCTCTCTTATGATCATTTGCACAGGTGCCAACAATTAGTTGTAACTAAATCGGTTCAACCTTCAAGCCGGTTCACACAGGGGCGGCACATCTAAGGCGACTTGCAAAATGACTTCTGTATAGAAGTCAATGCAGGTCGCCCCGAGTCGCCCCCGAAGTAGTACAAGAACCTTTTTAGAACGGTTCTATTCACTAGAATGGGACGCGACTTGTCAGGCGGCTGCGTCGCCTGATGAGTCGCCCCAGTGTGAACCGGGTCTTAGCTCCGCTTGCTGTATTTATTAGTTGTCAACAAAGTGACTGCATACAGCAATGTTTCCAGTTGGGGACCAATGCATTTTACCACTCCTGGCTTGCCCACAAGGATGGCGGGTTCCCAGGTGGAGACATTGTTGTATGCAATCACTTTGTTAACGACTAATAAATACAGCAAGAGGAGACGAGAATGGAGTGCGCTGATAATTTTTTTTTTTTTTTTTTCATATTTCTGATGGGGTGTGTGGATAAACTACAGTGGTCGGCACCCAAATCCTCCATGTACAGGAGAGGCGAGTGTTGAGTGGAGCTGTGGATTTTGGTATATCTCTTAATTAATAATTTAAGTACCGTATATACTCAAGTATAAGCCAAGTTTTTCAGCACATTTTGTGCTGAAAATGCCCCCCTCAGCTTATACTCGAGTCACCTTTTTGTGCCTGATCTCCCGGACATTGGTGACCCGGTACCACCCGGCCGTAGGTCCCCTGGACCCCAAACTTGGCACACATGTAGCCCCACTCTTCCTCTATTAGTGTGCAAAGTTTGTTGTCTGGGGGAACTAAGGCCTGGGAGCACCGATTTTTCAAAGCCGGACACCCCTTCCATACACTCCCATGTTCAGTCTAGTCATGGGCACAGTGAGGCATGGGCACAGTGAGGCATGCAGATGGACACCCTAGGCTTATACTCGAGGCAATACGTTTTCTCATTTTTTTTTTGTGGTAGAATTGGATGCCTCGGCTTATATTCGGGTCGGCTTATACTCGAGTATATACGGTAACCATTCTTGGGGTTGTATGGGCAAATCCGTATGGAAGATGCTAAAAATATGACCCAGAATGAAAGCCAAAATTTTTAGCAACCATGACAGAAAGAATGTTGAATTATGAGATCACATGTTAAAAATATATAATTTTATTTTTATTATTATTTTTTTTTTAATTAAAATAAAAGTAAATAACATTTCTCCAATCGTCTTTCCTAGAAAATTAAGCCATGTGCAAAATAAGGCCATCTGGAGAGTCTGATTTTCAATGTCATCATTGCCAGTAGCAGAAAGAAGCCATGAAGATTTACATTGTGTGGGTTTTACCTCTGCACCTGTGTTGCCACCTGATGCATGCAGCGGAGCATGAAGGGGTAGCTAAACATGCCATCAAGCTACATCGAGGCAAAGGAGCAACAGCCAGCCAGAAAAAGGAGTGGCTACTCAATAACTGCCGAAAATTGTCTGGGCTACTTCATCAGAAGCATGTGGTGCTTAATAAACTAAAAAATGCTATCAAAGCTGTGGAAAAAGATTCCGGATTGTCTCCTGAAGAGAAACTCTTTCAAGTGCACACATTCGAAATCTTCCAAAAGGAGCTAAACGAGAGTGAGAACTCTGTGTTTCAAGCAGTTAATGGGCTACGCAGGGCTTTGCAAGGAGATTACAAAGATGTAGTGAACATGAAAGAAAGCAGCAGACAGAGGCTGGAAGCTTTAAGAGAAGCTGCTATAAAGGTTTGTAATGACTGACCGGACACTTGAACACTAAATGCACTTATAGCCAAAGGTTTGACGCTTGACCAGTACATTAAAGTGGAGTTCCACCCAAAAATGGAACTTCCGCTTTTCAGAATCCTCTCTCCCCTCCGGTGTCACATTTGGCACCTTTCGGGGGGGGGGGGGGGGGGGGGTCAGATACCAGTCTAATTCAGGTAATTGCTCCCACTTTGGCGCCTTCTCCTTCCCCCCACTGTCTTCTGGGAGACACACATGTCCCAGAAGACAGCAGGGACAATTCAGATCGCGCAGCGCGACTTGTGCATGCGCAGTAGGGAACCAGGAAGGGAAGCCACAAGGCAAGTATCATTCCTTATCCGAGGAGTCAGTAGAAGGTTTTACATTAGAATTCCAGTAACTATTTTCACCTGTTTAGATTTACCACCCAGTTTTATTTATTTTTTGGCCATTCCCTACTTACCCTTTACAGGTTCCAAAGTTCTCCCCATTTCCTCCTCCATCCAGAGCCAGCATCCAATGACGCTCGTATTGTTCTGCCCATTTCTTCATGAGCCCAGCCTTTCCACCCCCTCCTTCCTTTTCCCCCAGGGGTGTGTTATCATGCAGGTTGGGTTCATAGTACTCCAGGACTGAATGGTGCTCACATGAACTGTAAGCAACACTCAATCCTGAAAGAATGATTGACCCCACCCCAATGCTGCCAGAGGCAGAAGAAACTGATGCGACTTCACTGTCCTGGCTAGTAAACTGCAGGAAACGATTTATATACAAGGTATAACTCTTGGATTCTTCAGGGGGTATGGGAAGGTGTATGATGGTGGTGGAGGGGGTTTGTAATGCTGAAGATAGACTTAAATCTGAAAGATAACTGCAAAGTTATCTTTGTTTGCTAAAAAAAATGTATCAGAAAAAACCTGCGGATTATTCTGATCCCAGCGCTCGATGGAAAGAAAGTTAAATGTATAATTGTTTTATGCAGTGGAAAAGCAGCTATTATAATAAAATAGTGACATAAAAACGATGTATTATTAAAAAAATTATTAACAAAACATTAACAGCGCTAGAAAGAGCCTATAAAAGGCTTATGAGACCAATACTCATGTACTGCAATGGTACATTGAGAAAAAAGATTTCTGAGACTATATATATATCGCATAATAAATATATTATGTAACATGTGTTCCCACTCTTTGTGAGTCCATTAATAATAGTCCGTGTAATTTCTCAGATGTACAGTTCTTTGTTAGGAGTGATCTTCACAGTATAGCTATTTGTCTGCTCAAATGCTGGTAGTGACTCTCTGTGATTTCCCCCTAAGGTTTTGTACTCACCAGAATGTAGTACTTTAAAGGCATTGGATATATCCACTTGTACGCATCGGTTCTCCTCCTCTGGTGTGTGGTGATGATCCGTATGCTCTTCAATCTGTGTAGCTTAGCAGTCATGCAGGGAGGCAAGAGAGACTTTGCATAGTGTAAATCCTTTTATTTAAACAGTAAAAACCCCTGCTACCCGCTCATGCTTACACAAAATTAAGATAAAAAGCGCTTGTCATGAAGGCTGCTGCCTCTGCTCACTCAGGAATATGGCTCCAAATTGCTCAGGCTCAAATTTCCCTTCGTAAGTCCCGGGTAGAAGCTAGGCTGCCTTGCAAGCTGTATCGTCGTGTAGTCACGCCCTGACGCGTTTCGTGATAGGTCCACGTCATCAGCTGTGCATCATTGCTCTGGGTTCGCTCTCCGTGATGGGGAGGTTCCCTACAGCCCTGTCAAATGCTGTCCAATAGGGTCCGCAGAGGGGAGGTACTCAAAGCAGAGTCCCCACTATAAATTCAATAGACTAAGACGTGTAGCCACGCCCTCTGAAGACGTGGACCTATCACGAAACGCGTCAGGGCGTGACTACACGACGATACAGCTTGCAAGGCAGCCTAGCTTCTACCCGGGACTTACGAAGGGAAATTTGAGCCTGAGCAATTTGGAGCCATATTCCTGAGTGAGCAGAGGCAGCAGCCTTCATGACAAGCGCTTTTTATCTTAATTGTGTGTAAGCATGAGCGGGTAGCAGGGGTTTTTACTGTTTAAATAAAAGGATTTACACTATGCAAAGTCTCTCTTGCCTCCCTGCATGACTGCTAAGCTACACAGATTGAAGAGCATACGGATCATCACCACACACCAGAGGAGGAGAACCGATGCGTACAAGTGGATATATCCAATGCCTTTAAAGTACTACATTCTGGTGAGTACAAAACCTTAGGGGGAAATCACAGAGAGTCACTACCAGCATTTGAGCAGACAAATAGCTATACTGTGAAGATCACTCCTAACAAAGAACTGTACATCTGAGAAATTACACGGACTATTATTAATGGACTCACAAAGAGTGGGAACACATGTTACATAATATATTTATTATGCGATATATATATAGTCTCAGAAATCTTTTTTCTCAATGTACCATTGCAGTACATGAGTATTGGTCTCATAAGCCTTTTATAGGCTCTTTCTAGCGCTGTTAATGTTTTGTTAATAATTTTTTTAATAATACATCGTTTTTATATCTTTGTTTGCTATTGCCTCTAGCTAACCTGTGGTGTTATGGAAATCCAAAATCATATAGGGTTTATTTGTAAAAAATGTTTATATGCGTAATTTATAATCAAAATATATAAACAGTCTAAAAACATTTAAATGAAATTACATTTATAGAAAACATACCTGTAGCCTCCCACCGAAGGTTTTTATCTCAACGCATAGAATGCATTAAGATAAAAAACCTTCTGACTTTACAACCACTTTAATTTGAATAAAGGATCTGTTTTATGACAGTTGCAGTGTCCCACAGATAGCGGATCACAAATTGATTTTAGTTTTGCCAAATTTTTACAGTTTGTTGTGTTGTATATAGACACACACACACCTACTGTATGTGGCATCTTTCTTATAAATGTCTTATATTTCAGTGGCTATTTCTTGTTGTCCGTATTTGTGCTGTGTGCCTGATTACTTACATTGCTTCTCTAGGAAGAGCAAGAATATGTGGAGCTTCTTGCAGCTGAAAAACATCAGGTGGAAGCCCTTAAGAACATGCAACACCGAAATAAAAGTCTTTCTATGCTTGATGAGATTCTTGAAGATGTAAGAAAAGCTGCTGATAGGCTCGAGGAAGAGATTGAAGACCATGCTTTTGACGACAATAAGGCTGTAAGTATTTTTGCTGTACAATGTTGGCGCAAAGTTTTGATTAAATTAAACAAATAAGGAATGAGACGCTGGTCGTGTGCATCGTTTAGATCTGGACTATGTGAACTAACAAAACTGTATTAGTATATTGGACTTGGTGGAATTTGGAAGCACTAGTGGTATGAACAAAGTCTGTTGATATTACTGTACTCTGATGAACTATATAACATAGAGCTCACTGTTCAAAGTGAGGTGTATGTCATGCTGTGTATGAAGGGGACACCCACAATGCACCCTTGCATGCTCAGGGTATACACCCATAACAAGTCATAGCTGCTTTAGAGCTTCCATTAGTGGTTCAACATACAGTCACTTGTCAGGCTCCAGGTAGCTCTCCACATTCTGGCAAGCAGTTTTAATTTTCTCTGATCTGAAGCACTGCCCAATTCTATATTCACTTTGCTGCCCTTCCCAAAAGCTGGTCCTGTTCAAGTATCTTGGGTTTTGTTTTTAAAATAACAATGGGATTGGTATTCAATCAAATGGCCTTGAAGTACCATCAGCTGTTTGACTATCAAGTTGCCCATACACAGTTCAGTTTATTTAATTTATTTATTTTTGTCCTGGAGTCGGCCAGCCTGAACATTAAAAAACTTACCTGAATTGCCCATCCACACATTCGGTGTGGATGTGGGAATCCTCTCCACTGTGTCTTTGTATTCTGACAATAGGGAGACGCCCCCACCTCCCCACTGTGAGTGAGTGAGAAACTTATATAGCGCAACACATGCGAACTGAATCGCCTCTGGGTGCTTGGTATCCATTCCCTGGGCCCTCAGAAGAGATAGGTCTTGATCTTTCTCCTGAAGGCCAGGTGGTTTACCTCCAACCGGATGTTGGTTGGTAGAGCGTTCCATAGTCTGGGTCCTTGGACCGCAAATCTTCATTCTCCTTTTGCACTTGTATCTGGAGTAGATTTTGGTTGGTGGATCGCAGAATGCGATTGGTGTTGTGAGCTTTTAGTTTTTCGCATAGATATTGGGGACATTACCTTGAATACACTTATGCGTTAGACAGAGTGCCTTAAAAGTGATTCTGTCTTTTACTGGCAACCAATGAAGGAATCTCAGAGAAGGTGAGATTGAATCCCATGTTTTTTTCCCAGTCACAAGTCGGGAGGCCGTATTTTGAACGACTTGCAGACAAGTGATTTGGTACTTTGAGAGTCCAAGATAGAGGGCATTTGCATAGTCAAGTCTGGAGTTGATGTTTGTTCCCACCACGACTGCTATGTCTTTTTTTGGGATAAAGGGAGTGAGTCTGCGTAGTAGGCACAGCAGATGGTGAGATCCGCTGACTACTGACACTATTTGTGCATCCATTGTCATGTTGGTGTCGAAGATGACTCCGAGACTTTTGACTTTGGTGATAGGGGTGATGGTTTGACCCAGAATGGGCGGGGGCGTCCATGTTGTCGCGGGATGAATCTTTCGATTGGCCTGAAACAGGAGAAGTTCTGTTTTTGAGCCATTGAGTTGAAGACAACTTGGTCATCCAATTTTATTTCGAAGAAAGGCATTTCTCTAGTCCGAGATAATGATCCTTTTTATTGCAGATGCGAAAATATAGTTGTGTGTCATCTGCATAGGAGTGGTAAAGTAACTTCTGGTTACTGATGATTTCAAAAAGAGGGCAGAGATGGATATTGAACAGAACAGGCGACAGAGGGGATCCCTGAGGAACTCCACATGAAACCGTGCGTTTTTCAGAAGTGAAAGGACCAAGTTTCACTATTTGTGATCGGTTTTCCAAGAAGGAGGAGAACCAAGATAAATCACATTCCGCGACTTTGGCTACTTCAGCTAGCCGCGTCAGCAATAATTGGTGGTCTACCATATCAAAAGCTGCGCTTAAGTCCAGCAGTACTAGAAGACAAGATTCTCCTTCGTCTGCGGCCTCTAGAGCGTCGTGGCATATTTTGAGCAGTGCTGTTTCTGTCCCGTGACCCGGATGGAAACCAGACTGGAATGGGTCAAGTAATTTATGGGTGTCCAAATGATGTTTTAGCTGTTGTACAACTACTTTCTCCATTACCTTGGAGAAGTCATACAGGCCTGTTATGGGGCGATGGTGGTTAGGGTCTTTGGGGTCGAGGGTGTTTTTTTTTTAAGAATTGGTTTGATTATACCTTGTTTCAGCAAGGGTGGCACCATGCCTTCCTTGAATGACTGGTTTATAAGCTGCATGATAGCTGGTGCCAAAATATCGGCACATTCTTTCAGCAGTTTAGTGGGAATGATATCATTGGGTGCGGTGATATTTCGCAAAGTCCCGATGATATTTTTAGTGGCATCGATGGAAATGGGTTTTAGAGTGAAGTTAGATGAACTGATCAGTGAATAGATATGTGGTGTTGAAAAAGCAACAAAGGAGGTTATATTGAAACTGGCTAAACCACCATATACCCGGAGGGGTCATTAACCCAAATAGAGAATTGAGATCACAAAAGAATAGAGGGTGTTTATTGATGGCCCACCAGTATTTTGATCAGGTATCAAAGAACAGTCAATATAATATATAAAAAAAAAAATCTAATGTTTATTTGCAAAGTTTAAAAAGAAAAGTATTTCTTCAACACGAGAGCCAATTCTTTATACAAAGATACATGTATGGAAAACAGACTATTGTCGTATGTCAACTCGCCGTGTTTTGTGGTAATTGCCACTTCTTCAGGACTTTTTTTACTCGTATGTAAAATATATTTTCTCTAATTCTACATTAGAGTTCTTGCATGTTGAATACATGTCATCTACGAGTAAAAAGCCCTGAAGAAACGGTAATTGCAGTGAAACACACAACGTAACATATGACAGTAGTCTTTCTGTTCTCCACACATGTATCTTTGTATAAGAAATTGTTTCTTCAACATAAGATCCAATCTTCTTTTTAAACTTTGTAATAAACATTAGGAAAGTCATTTTATATATTATATTGACCGTTTGACGTCTGCTCAAAATACCAATGGGCCATCGCTAAACACCCTCTATTCTTTTGTTCTCGCAGTACTCCGATCAGTGCCGCAGACTATTGGCTCTCATGAATGGGAATGGCCATACATGGATCGAAATTCAGCCAGTTCCTTCTGAAACGGTTGTTTTGTTTTTGTTTTTTGTTTTTTTCAGCCACTTTTGGCCAGGTTCACTCACTTACCATTGATTTGATATATTTTCCCATGTCCTAAAATAGTTTTTCCTTTTTTGATCTTCATGGTTACTTGGGAAATAATATTCAACCTAGACTAACACAGTCATCTTACTCATTTTATGGTAAAGCTGAAGTTTAATATTTTTTCATTAGTTTACCTGTAATAATGTGTATCACATGTCCTGTAGGCTGCTGCTTCATGTAAAAATCCATGCCGCTATATACTGCCCAGAGTGGCAAACTTCTGGTGCTGCAAGGGTTAGCAGCACCTGTGATTGTGAAGGACTTGCGCTGCTTCTTCCCCCTTCTCTGATCACAGAACTCGTACGATTATTGTCCCACAATGCAACACTTTCTGTGAGCGGGTAGGAAAGATCCTGCCATTCATCCGCTCCTCCTCCAAAGAACGTATAAACGCGTTCATGCATACAGACATATGTTTATACCCAGGCATATGTTTATTCAAGTACCGGCGTATAGCCATCTACAGCCATTAATTTCTATGGCCGATTTTATGCAAACGCTGTGGCTCCTTGGTGATGAAATGTGTGATTTTCATGGCATATGGCCATTGTCGTCCATGTGTTTGTGGCCTACGTGGTCTGTTTACCAACTAACCATTACAAGCAGCTTTACAAAGTTACAAACCTCAAGAAACAGGAAAACATTTCTTTATAAGCCATAAGCAGAATAGGTATTGCTTAATGGGATGTTATGTATACATCTTGTCAGTACCAGCTGAACATGTTCAGTCTTTTTCCCACGTGAGTTGTTTTTTTAAGTGAATTAATGCTGGGATGTTGGCATTCATTGCTGAATCTTTGTGCAGCAGGATGTAGTTCCTCTTGGAAGCCATTCTTGTGTACTTCTTGTTCCACAAGTGATTTGTCACTGACATCTTGTAGTTCCAGCCAGAAAGCCTGGTTTTCATAATTCAACATTACATTCAAGTGTATTGTATTCTGTGCTTTGCTTCAAAGGCCGTCATCTTTTTTTTATACTTCCCAAGGTCCATGTCATTATAAGTCTGTAATCATCTTCATACTACTTGAACAATATGTTTTCTAGAAACTGTGCCAATCTTTTTCAAGTTCAAAATTTAAATTTATATAAATCTCACTAAAGGTAAAGTAAAGGTAAAATGCTATAGACAAAAAGAGATGCAAAGTATTAATATGCAAGTGATTGTTCCTCATTGTACTTAAGTAATATTGAAAATTCAATAAAAAAAAAAACTGATGCCAATATAATGCACTTTTGGAAGAAAGGAATTGCTGGATTGGTTGCTTGTAGTTGCACTGACAACATGGCACAGTATTTCTCTCAGATGTAATAAATAAATATAATCCACTATAGTTCCAGCAGAGAGTACATGTCACTTCTAAACTCAAAACGTTTTGTTTCAAGCAGAAAGTTTCCGTTGCACCACATGCCACAGACCATAAATTGTCAATTCATTTTAACAGATGATCACAAGGTGTTATAGTAATGCCAGCAACAGGAACAAATAAATTAAATATCTACCTTTAACACCTCCTGAAATTTGTAAAAAAAACATGTATTACAATTATGCAGGCCTACATGTATTACCTGAAGCTGTGCTGTATGACACTGACCTGATGTGGTGGCATTTTCCACTTCCTGCACATCCGGCGAGGGTGGGGCTTGCCTCTGTGTGCGGTTAGTCGGCTCCACTGCTGCAGCTTAATTGCACCCTATGAGATTGTAAAAAAAGGGATACATGAATCAAAAAGATTAGAGGTCTGAAAGAGGAATATCAATCATGTGTCCATGTTCAATAAAAACTTTTTTTTTTTCACCGCAATAACTTGAGCAACCAATCAAAATCACTTTGTTGAAATTGGATCCTTACTAAATAGATTTTAATTGGATGATATGCTATTACTGCGCGTAGGACATAGAATGCCTTATTGAAAACGGGTGACTTTTTTTTTTAAGAGTGTATGTATGTGTGTGTGTGTATGTATATGTATGTGTATATATGTATGTGTGTACATACATACATACATACATACACAATATATATATACATATACATACACACACACACACACACACACACACACACACACACACACACACACACACACACACACACACACTGTGTGTGTGTGTGTAATATATATATATATATATATATATATATATATATTACACACACACAATATATGTGTGTGTGTGTATGTATATATATAATAATAATAATATTATTATTATTATTATTATATATTTTTTTTTTTATAAAAAAAACAATTTATACAGAATTTAACTGATAAAGAACTGTGGGCCAGATCCACAAAAGGGTTACGACGGCGTATCTGCTGATACGCCGTCGTATCCCTGTTTCTATCTATGCGGCTGATTCATAGAATCAGTTGCGCATAGATATCCCTAAGATCCGACATGTGTAATTGTTTTACACTGTCGGATCTTAGGATGCAGTACCGCGGCCGCCGCTGGGGCCATTTCTCGTCGTAAACCAGCGTCGGGTATGCAAATTAGCACTTACGGAGATCCATGAAGGTTTTTCCCTTTGTGAAGTCGCCGTAAGTGTTAGTTTGCCGTCGCAAAGATAGGGCTGCTTTTACAAAGTGTAAAGTTAGTACACCATGTAAAAGTATACCCGTCTTTCCCGCGTCGCTGTCAAATTTTTTTTAAATTTTTTTTATTTTTCCCGCCGCAACTCTTTTTTACCCGTCGCGATTCACAAAACCTCGGCGCAACGTAACTTCACGCAAAGCACGTCGGGAAAATAGCGTCGGGAGCATGCGCAGTACGTCCGGCGCGGGAGCGCGCCTAATTTAAATGGGACTCGCCCCATTTGAATTGGCCCGCCTTGCGCCGGACTGATTTAGGATACACCGCCGCAAATTTCCAGGTAAGTGCTTTGTGGATCGGGCACTAACTTGGGCAATTTGCGGCGGTGTAACTTAAATCGGAAAAGTTGCGTTGCGCCCGCTCGTTGTGGATCTGGCCCTGTATACAGGGTAAATTTTGAACTTCTTGAAAAATTAAATTTTCTTGGATTATATGGAGCAATGACTTGGAAATAGCAATGTGCTATGTGTAAGATTTTATAATTACCGGTATATATAATTAGCAATGTGCTATGTGTAAGATTTTATAATTACCGGTATATATAATTATAAAATCTTACACATAGCACATTGCTATTTCCAAGTCATTGCTCCATATAATCCAAGAAAAT
This sequence comes from Rana temporaria, assembly GCF_905171775.1. Classification (NCBI taxonomy): domain Eukaryota; kingdom Metazoa; phylum Chordata; class Amphibia; order Anura; family Ranidae; genus Rana; species Rana temporaria. The sequence goes on from NC_053490.1 coordinate 202,080,266, forward strand.
TCAATTTTTCAAGAAGTTCAAAAGATCCCCTGTATACAGTTCTTTATCAGTTCAATTCTGTATAAATAGTTTTAAGTTCATCCAGCGTTTCCGAAGCAACCAATATCTATTACATATTCAACATGGTTTATAATATAGAAAGTAATTCAGCATACTTCTAAAGCAACCTATTTCTATTTAGCGGAAAACCTTTTTTACTCAGTCTGACACCACCCAAATACAAATGGCTTTAAAAAGCCATTGAAAGAAGAAGGAAAAAAAAAACTTTAAACTGCCTTCTAAGTTTTCTAGGAGATGTGGGCGATCTCTCTGCTGCCTGACAGAAGAGCTGGGCAATCAATAGCCCATGAGACTGTGCTCTTGCAATAGGCTGGGGGTTATTTTATTTATTATAGGCCGTATAGCACTGTCAATTTTATTTTACATTCACATAATTTCCTGCCCTCAGGGATCTTACAATTTAGGGTCCCTAACTCATATACACATACTAGAGCCATTTTAGATTGGAGACAAAACCCCTACCAGCATGTCTTTGGAGTGTGGGCATTCTGAAGAGACAAGTTGAGAATCATTCTCCAGGCATCTAGGCTCTAAAAGAGGTCCTTCTTGAAGAATGGAAATGAATAGAGGTTGCAATATGTTGCCAACTTGTTTATTCCATGCCCAGAAGATTTGGTTCTGTCCTTACAAATCATGGAGTTCATACAAAATACCAGATGTAGTAGTTTTTGTTGTGGGGTGTACTCATTCTTGCATCAACTAATTTTGAGAAAAGCTGAAGATTTTGTAATATACGTTATTAACCTTACTTTAATGTATTGGAGCTACACAAATGTTCTATAGAACTCAGTTTTGTCAAAATGTTGGAAATTGTTCTTCTGTTCATTGAGACATTGATTAAAATCTTACTTTTTAAAAGGGGTGTACTCATTAATGCTAAGCACTGTATATGTTTTTTTGTATATTGTTCTTCTATGATGTCTGTCTGTGAAGTATAGTATCGTTCACATCGGCCCCTTTTCAGTTGCATCAGCTGTTTTAGTGTTTTTTGCCATTACTTCCATCAATTGATCCGATTAGTAGGTGGAGCCTTTATTGTTTTAGCCACTATATATTTCAAAGTTTCATGATTAAAGCCGCGTAGGCTAAAACGCGTCAACTGACTGTACTTGCGTATTGATTCCTGAATAAAAGCAACATTTTACAGCAATATCTGTTGTGCGGATCATCTTCATGGATAATACTCTCAGATGGGCGTCTGTGGATCAGGCACCTGTAAGCTCTGTTGATGGTGGATTATATGGGTAGCAGCTAGATTCTGCTGAACATTCTAACACCCCCTTGCTCCATCTGGCCAGTTCATCTTGTTTTCACCAGGGATGACATGACCACATGCCTAGGCAGCGCTAAAGGTTGCCTGGAGCAACATTTTTTCCAGGAAAGGTAAATATTTCAACCCTTCTATTATCTTTATTTACCCACCCCAGTCAAGAATGTCATCGTAGTTTTATCTTGACATTTGAGTATTCCGGTATATGTTTATTTTAAAGGTGTTGTGTGCAAACTGCATAGTCAGTTTAACTCCTCATTTTGTCTGCCAGTATGTGTAAGCACAATGCCAGGAATTAAAAGCCAATAAGCAAGATTCCTACCAGAAGCAAAAAGTCTTCAGTGGATTTTCAATTTTGAATTGTACTGTGCTGAACTAAAAATATAGAATAAGCAGCATGCATTGTTTTGCTAATTAGGTTACAGAAGCTCACCTGGTGTACTGTTGGGGTTCCCTTTTTGCACTGCTTCCTTTCCTCCATAGACCTCTTTTAATTTTTGCTACACTGTACCACTAATGATGGCTAGACAAGCATGATATATGATAAAGAAAAAGAGGAAGTCTGACTATATAGGCCAAACATGCAGAGTACAAATCATATAAAGTTGGGTCCATATATATTTGGACACGGGTCCAATTTTCATACCTTTGGCTCCATATGCCACCCGAATAAAATTAAAATGAAACAATCCAAATTAATTTGAAGTGCATACTTTCAACTTTAATTCAAGGGGTTGAACATAAATATTAAGTACAAATTTCAGGAACTACATCCATTTTTATACACACTCCTCCCCATTTTCAGGGGCTCAAATGTAATTGGACAAATTTTAATCTAATCATAAATACAATGTTAATTTTAAAAATTTTGTTAAGAATTCTTTACTGGCAATGACTGCCTGAAGTCTGGAACCCATGGACATTTCCAAAGACTGGGTTTCCTCCTCTCTGATGCTTTTGCCAGGCTCTAACTGCATCTTCAGTTGTTGTTTGTAGGTCTTTCTGCCTTTTTAGTTTTGCCTTCAGCAAGTGAAATGCATGCTCAATTGGGTTAAGATCAGGTGATTTACTCGGCCATTGCAGAATATTCCACTTCTTTTCCTTTAAAAGCTCCTGGTTTGCTTTTACTGTGTGTTTGGATCATTGTCCCTTTGTACTGTGAAGTGCCGTCTAATCAACTTTTCTGCATTTGACTGAATCTGGGCTGACAATATATCTCTAAACACTGCAGAATTCATCCAGGCTGCTTCTGTCTTCTGTAACATCATCAATAAACACCAATGACCCAGTGCCACAGGAAGCCATGCATGCCCATGTCATCACACTGCCTCCACCATGTTTTACAGATGACGTTGTATACTATGGATCATGAGCTATTCCAAGCCTTCTCCACACTTTTTTCTTCCCATCATTCTGGTACAGATTAATCTTGGTTTCATCCGTCCAAAGAATGCTTTTCCAGAACTAGTCTGGCTTTTTTTTTTTTATGTTTTTTGGCAAAGTCTAATCTGGCTTTTCTATTCTTCAGGCTTATCAATGGTTTGCACCTTGTGGTGAACCCTCTAGTATATTTGCTCTCGTGAAGTCTTCTCTTGATTGTAGACTTTGACGATGATACGTCCACCTCCTGGAGAGTGTCCTTGACTTGTCTGGATGTTGTGAGTGGGTTTTTCTTTACCATAGAGCGGATTCTGCGATCAACTACCACTGCTGTCTTCCGTGGACTTCCAGGCCTTTTTATGTTGCTGATCTCACCAGTGCGTTCTTTCCTCAGAATCTACCAAACTGTTGATTTGGCCTGGACAACATCTTTGAATGCATGATGTATGTTCAGAGCAATAGATTCCAAATATATATGATTTGTACTCCCTATGTTTGGCCTATATAGTCCGACTTCCTCTTCTTCTTTTTTTTTTTTTCCCCCTAATCTATACATACAGATAATGGCCATAAGTATCGCCTATATATCTATATTCATGATACGCGAGTATACCCAATAACTGACAGGAATGTGAACAGTGTAAAACAATTCACTAATGAGTGAACTGCATAATGCAATAAGATTTAACTTTAGCAACTGCCATTTAGTACTTGATTAAACTTGGTGATGCAGAGGGTATCTGTTTGTCAATGTTCAACCGGTGTTTTGTCAGTAAATATGTTTTTTTTTTTTTCTCATCTATGGACTCTTGCTAGGGTGGTACTTGAGCAGGCTTGCCCCTGAGTCACAATCTGTATGTCTATTCACACACAGAGCATGGCTCGGGCCCACTGTCTCCTCATTGGCTCCTTGGCTGTGATTGACAGCAGTAGGAGCCAATGCCTCCCGCTGCTATGCGAGCCAATGAGAGAGAATGAGGAGAGAGAATGTAAAAAAGGAAGAACAAATTGCGCTAATCTAAATAAACAAATAGTGAGCAGCTACACAACAATGTGACAAAAATTTCTTTACTACAATGAGGAGAGAGAGACTCGCTGTTCTCTGGCACATCGCTGGATCCAGATGGGGCTTAGGTAAGTATGGGGGGCTCCAGATGTTTTATTTACCTTAATACATAGATTGCATTAAGGTAAAAAAAACTTGAGTCTTTAGAACCACTTTAAGACTGAGACTCTACTTTTACTGCAGGGGCCTTGTCCCCTGCTATTGCAGCTTTCTGGGTCATTCATGCTCAGTCAGGCTCTTGGAGTACTGCATCAGTACCCCCCCCCCCCACCCCAACAATATACGGGAAGAATAGGCTGAAGGTGACCTGCTGGGGATAGCTTAAAGTAGAGACACTGGGTTCAGCATATGGGAGTTTACAAAACTGTGGATTGCTTTCCAGGTGGCGCTTGCCTTGCTTCTGAAGATTCACTTTTTGAGTAGGCCAGTTGGGCCAAGCAACATGAGCTACTTCATTCACTTGGGTCACTGGATGTCTATATTCCCCATTCCTACCAGTTTTGCTGCAAAGGTGGTTAGCTCTTCGGGACTGACACATGCATTTTATCCTTGTGGCTATAGGGAATTGCAGAAGAATCTCCTTGCTCCTACTAGCAAAGAGCCATATGGAACATCACTGATCATTCCTTCTACCTGCCTACAGTCACCTCCTGACATCTGACCCTCACCTGCTACCAGCTGTCTGTTTTTTGAGGGTACCTGAGGACTCGTCTCTTAGGCCTCATTCACACTTGGCGGACTCCGTCGCTACGGAGTCCGCCTGCTCCTGTCGGCTCAGCGGGAGATCAGTCTGCAGATCTCCGCTGAGCCGACATATGACAAGCTCCTCTCTGCTCACTGAGCGGGGAGGGGCTTGTTGGGCACCGCTGTGTCCTATGGAGCGATCTGATGAAAACGGACAGCATGTCCGTTTTCATCAGATCTTACCCGATCCGATCCGCATGGACAGATGGGGACGTGGCCCCCATACGTCTGTTTTTAGCGGGTCGGATGTCAGCGGACATGTCTCCGCTGACATCCGACGCTCCATAGCGATGAATGGAGCGGCCGTTCAGGTCCGTGACAGACGGATCCGAACGGCCCTAAGTGTGAATGAGGCCTTATTCTAGAGATTATACATTTCCTTACTGCCACATTGTTGCAACTTGGCTAAATCTAGACACGATAAGGACCCTCCCACTGTACAAGGTGCCTTTTCTAAATATGTTTTTTTTTTTAAGCTAGTGCATTGTTGGTTCACTTACCTTTTTTCTTTCGATTTTCCTTCTAAATGTTTTTTTTCTTTGTCTGAATTTCTCACTTCCTGTTCATCCTCAGTAAGCTTGCCCCCATCATCTGAGCCGTTCTGGCTGGGGGTTAGTCAGTGTGCTTGCCCCTCCCTTGGGACTACATCACTTAGGGGAGACGCTGTGATATATTGAGCGATTTGGCTCTTAAATTATCACATGTGATAATTTGCGCAGATAGATCATGTGACCCTAGTATCACATGCAATAACTATTAATTGATTCTTTTTTGATTTGTCAAAACTGCAGTTTTCTCATCTGTTCAATGGAAATTCTCCCAGACACATTGAGGGTTATTTACTAAAGGCAAATCCACGTTGCACTGCAAAGTGCACTGTAGATCCGCGGGGGATGTGCAAGGAAAATAAAAAACAGCATTTTAGCTTGCACACGATTAGATAAAATCAGCAGAGCTTCCCCTCATTTCAGATCTACCCCTCAGATTTACAGCGACTGCATTTCCAAGTGCAATTTTCAACCCCCATTGTGACTTGTCAGTATGCTATTGGCAAATTCCAGTGTGGTGTTTTCATGTTTTTCTTTCAGCAGTGAAGTCTTGCTCTTTTTGGTCTTCTTCCTTTTGAGCCCACTGTCTCTCAAAAAGCAGGGAAGGGGTGTCTCTCCTCCTGTTCAAATTCTGGGTGATTTGGCTGTCTGTACAGCAAGGAGAACATGTCCCAGGCAGAAATTCATGTTCCAGCCTGTCATGTACATTTTTAGGGGTAGACAACTGACAAGCGGACCTTCTCAGCCAGCAGGGCCCCCCTGTTAAAGCCCAGGTTTTGAGAGAAATGGGCATGTCTAGGGCTGCGATTCCTACGATACAAAACATTAGGAAATCTATTTAGGCCTGTTATGGAAGGCTTATTTCCCATGTTGTACATCTCACCCCAGGACTTTCTAAGGTTGCTTCTGCAGTTTAATTTAATCAGTAAATAGTTTTTTCTTTCCTCTGATTTGGTTTTATTTCACAAAAAGAAAATGTATCTCAATTGTCTGGATGTGGTTCCAGCTGTGAGGGTCTATATTTCAACCATTGCTTATTTCATGAAGATAACTTTCTTTTTGTTATGCCAGAGGGACATGGCAAGGCTTTTCGTTGTGCCATCTCTATGTGGCTCAGGCAGACCATCACTCAAGCTTCTGTTATCAAAAACCGAGTTCACCTTTTTTCCCCATCAAGGCTTGCTCTGCTAGATCTGTGAGTGCTTCTTGGGCTTTTTGGCACAAAGCAGCTGTTTATTAGATTTGCAAGGCTGCTGCCTGGTCTACTGTTCACACATTCTCCAAGTTACCAGGCATTTTTTCTTTTTTTTTTTGCCTCATCTGAGGTCAGCTTTGGGCATAAGGTCCTTCAGATGGCTCTTTCAGCTGCTGGCAATCCCCAGTTTTTTGTTTTTCTTGGGCCTGTTACAGGTTGCTTGCCCCTCAGTTGGACTGCTTTTGGACATCCTGAGGATTTAAGACTAAAATATGAGAAAGATAACTGGATTTTCATACTTGCCATAAAATTATTTTCTTGGTGTCCAATGAGAAACACAGGTTCCCCCCTGTTTTATGCTCATTCCCTCAGTACTGATTTTCTACAAAACTGATGTATGCTGGTAGTGGGTAGGTTATTCTTGGCTAGTCCAACGTTTTTTTTTTGGTTTGCCAGTGTATAATCCTACTGTAGGCAGTGTAACTGAAGGTTTCACCTTTTAAAGAAAAAATGCTGCTGTACAGGTCTGGGAATGTTAAATCCCTGCTCTTCTCCCTCTTCTCTGTGCAATGCTACCAGGATAGACCATATTGACCTTCATTGGTCAGCACCCTTGCAGCGAATCGGTTTGGTCCATCCTAGGGGACCTGCACGAAGAAGAGGGAAAAAAACTGAGATTTCCATTCGCTGGACCAGATGCTCACACATCAGCAACCCCCAGGGTAAGTAATGCGGGGACCAGGGGGAGGTGGGAGGGTGTCTGGTGTTTTTTACCCTTTTTTTTTTTTTTTTTTTGTTAAGGTAAACTAATCTTTTAAGACTTCCTGTATCTGTCAATGAAATCCAAGTGAATGATTTAATGTTGAGTACAAAAATCCTGTTTTTCAATGTTGGCACAGAAAATTATTCCCTTTTTTTGAACTGTGACAGATACGTGGTGTAAATGTGGAAGCAGTCTTGCGAGTGGAAGAAGATGAAATGAAAAGGAATACATCTCAACGCCAAGTAGATGATGACTTGGGACTCAGTATGCTTATTGACTCTCAAAATAACCAGTACATATTGACCAAGCCAAGAGATTCCACTATGCCCCGTGCTGACCATCACTTTATCAAGGTAATTTTTTGTTTATTTAGGAATAAGCTTATCTGATGTGCTGTTCAGTTTGTTCTTTCATAATAGATTGGTTACAATTATTTAGCTTTATAACTGGATTACATTAGACCTGCTGTGAAAATGGAAGATCTGTTTTATTTACTAACTTACACCCCTATATAAAATGCTGATAAAAAATTATGCTTTGTTAAAAAAAAAAAAAATGCATATTTGGCCTCCACATCCAATAGAAGAAAATTACTAGTTTCTTTGTTGTGCCAAACTTCTTCATTACCTGAAGTTTTATAAGTGAATAAGGTTTCTGTTATAACTGCAAGACTCGGAACAGTGCAAGCTCTAGAACTATGCTGAGGGAAATTAGGATTGCATCAGAGATCTATAGGCTGAGTCATGCTTAAAAGTAAGATCTTGAATTTAAAGTCATGTTAGATCCCTTTCACACTGGGACGGATGTAGGCGCTATTGCGCTAAAATAGTGCCTGCAAACCGACCTGAAACTGTGGCTGCTGTTTCTCCAGTGTGAAAGCCCGAGGGCTTTCGCACTGGAGCTGTGCGCTAGCAGGACCGCTCCAAAAGTCCTCCGAGCTGCATCTTTGGAGAGGTGAATGAGCGGTGTGTTTACTGCTCCTTCCCATTGAAAGCAATGGGAAACTGCGGCTATACCGCCGGCAATTCGCCACTGCAGAGGTGCATTGCGGGTGGGATTAACCCTTTTTCGGCCACCAACTGGGGGTAAAACCGCACCGTTAGCGGCCGAATACTGCTGCAATTCCAAAGGCACCTCCGCCACCACACCTCCCGCCCCAGTGTGAAAGGGGCCTTTAAAGTGGTCGTTTTTTTTTTAAACCTTGTAAGACAATGTTGAAGGGACTGGAGGTCACAAGCCTCTGGACTTTAGAGGCGTTATATTTGGGGATATAGAATCACTAATGCAACATATAAAATGTAAACATTTTTATTACAGAAGATAAAAGATAAACATGAGACAACTTTGTATTCTTATCACAAAATCAGTTGTTTCATTGACGCATACTGAACAGACTGTACCACTCTCTCAACATGTTTCGCTTGACAGCTTCCTGGTGTGGTGTCTATTATGCTATAAACAACAAAAGATTAAATGAATACTCATGCTGAACATATGGTATGCATTCAAAACATACAGGTTGGCATAAATACGAGGATTATGCAAATACATTAAAATATATAGAGAAATGTCAAATAATGGGGCATAGAAAACGTTTGTATCAATAATGGCTACATAGACAGAAACAATGAACCTTACCAGGGCCGCTTAGTATACAAATGTCAATACAATATACAATTTGAATGAAGAAATACAAGTATATCATGTGTGCACAGAAACACCTCGCCTCCTTGCATTGACACTACCCAGGGTTTGTGGAAAAGGAGAATAAAGTTTACTTTAGGAAAAAAGACCACAAAAAAGAGAAATTCTATATATGGAGGCGAGGTGTTTCTGTGCACACATGATATACTTGTATTTCTTCATTCAAATTACAAGTGACATTTGTATACTAAGTGGCCCTGGTAAGGTTCATTGTTTCTGTCTATGTAGCCATTATTGATACAAATGTTTTCTATGCCCTATATTTGATATTTCTCTATATATTTTTATGTACTTGCATAATCCCCATATTTATGCATACCATATTTTCAACATGAGTAGTCATTCAATTTTTTGTTGTTTATAGCATAATAGACGCCACATCAAAATCTCCTGAGGAAGCTCTGTCAAGCGAAGCATGTTGAGAGAGTGGTAGTCTGTTCAGTATGCTATAAAAAAACTGATTTTGTGATAAAAAACATGAGCCAACTTTGTATTCTTATCTTTTATCTTCTGTAATAAAAATGTCTACATTTTATATGTTGTATTAGTGATTCTATATCCCCATATATAACGCCTCTAAAGTCCCCAGGCTTGTGACCTCAAGTCCTTTCAATTTTGATTATATTTACTGGGATGTGTGGTGTTGGATTTGATCCCTCCTTCTTACTCTGTTTGACCTGTAAGACAATGATGTAATGTGCTGGTATGAATAATACCATTTTAATATAACGACCCCAGAGCTTCAAACGTATACAAACTTGGTTCTATTCTGATATGTTTCCATTGTTGACAACTGCGTTCAAAACTAAAGAAGTGCATTTTCTCTACGGATCTAGTTGTATGTTTTTCCTGCAAAGTTCCAAGCGTCACCCAGTGTAGGACACATTTCAGAGAAAAAGGATGGTGAGATGCTACTGTGATGTTTTTACATATAACTGGTGAAGCCAGCTGCAGGAGAATGTACCATTTGCCATGGTTTCTAGAAGGGGGGCAAAAACACTTGGAAAACCTTGGGAAATCTTGACTTGTGAGTACCCAAGAGGCATAAGAAGAGGTAGTCCATCCGACTAGTTCCCATCCAGAATTTTAATATCACCTTGTGGAGTAGCTGACCTTTTATAGTGTATGTATAGACCAAATATTTAGACCCCTTGTCAAGTTTGTATTGATTTCTTTATACCAGCTCGGGAAGTTGACCCCCCCCCCCCCACCCTTTGTTTTGTCTCGGTGACCATTATCACAGATACAGAAAGTGATCGGAAAACACAATTTTAGTTTTAACCGAAACATGTGGTTTTGGAAAATGTTTCCATGAGGGCACCATTTTTGGTGACAACTGTCTTAAAGGGTAACTGCGCTTACTTTGGACAATGGGACACCAAAAACAGAATACAGACGGCATACACAGGGGTTTTAACCATCCCCTACTCTACATAAAATTTTAAAAATCTTTTGACTACCTACACATTTAGGGATCCTGCACACAGATGCAAAATATACTGCATTCATATCCATAATACGTAATTTGTTTACGAATATGAACATGGCTGTATTCAATTCTATAGGCTCATGCACACAGCTGCCCACAGCTTTGTAATCTGGAGTTGCATTCAGCTACTAAAATAAAAATAGAAAAATCTGCATCCAAGGTCTAGTGCATGGACTGTGTTTTTATGCTGTATGTATGTAAACCGACATCTAAATATAAGGAATGTATAATCGGTGCCACTGCTTACACGCTATTGATGTTTACGTGTCCTAGCAGTCACATTAGGACACTAGGAGACCAGAGCCACATGCATCCTAGAAACCAAGGACATTGTGATGGCAGATGCCACCTGCGACCTAGCAACCAAGGACACTGGGCAGCAGTAGCTGCCTGTGTTCTAGCCACCAAGGATGCTAGCTCTAAAGGCAGGTACATTTTAAATACTGTATAGTAAACGAATGATCTTTTATTACTGCTGTAATGTTTTTTCTAAAAGTTTTCTTGTAACACGTATATTACAGTAATTCCCTCTAATACATAAATGTATTGTTTTTTTTTAGGATATTGTTACTATAGTAATGCTATCTCTTCCTTGTGGATGGTTGTGTACAATGATAGGACTGCCAACTATGTTTGGTTATATCATGTGTGGAGTTCTTTTAGGACCATCTGGATTAAACAGTATAAAGGTAATATTTTCTTACTCAGTGTAACTGTTTTCTTTTCTTATGTGTGAGCTTTGTTTTTGTTTTCATGGAATATTGTATGTCAAGAATATGATCTTGAAAATCCAATATGCAGGCATATAGGGGTAGATTCAGATAGAAGATACGACGGCATATCTCCTGATACGCCGTTGTATCTCTGAGTCCGGCCGGTCGTATCTATGCGCCTGATTCATAGAATCAGATACGCCTAGATTTGACTAAGATCCGACCGACGTAAGTCTCTTACGCCGTCGGATCTTAACTGCATATTTATGCTGGCCTCTAGGGGCGTGTACGCTGATTTACGCCTAGAATATGTAAATCAGCTAGATACGCGAATTCATGAATGTACGCCCGGCGGACGCAGTACATTTACGCCGTTTACCTTAGGTTTTTCCCGGCGTATAGTTACCCCTGCTAAATGAGGCGTATCCTATGTTAAGTATGGCCGTCGTTCCCGCGTCAAATTTTGAAAATGTTGCGTTGTTTGCGTAAGTCGTCCGTGAATGGGGCTGGACGTCATTTACGTTCACGTCGAATCCAATGACGTCCTTGCGGCGTACTTTGGAGCAATGCACACTGGGAAATTCCACGGACGGCGCATGCGCCGTTCGTGAAAAATTTAAATCACGTCAGGTCAAGCCTGATTAACATAAATCTTGCCCACCTCTTCAGAATTTGAATTAGGCGGGCTTACGCCGGGCTATTTACGCTACGCCGCCGCAACTTTCTTTTAAGAATACGGCACTTGCCTGTAAAAGTTGCGGAGGCGTAACGTAAATAGGATACGTTACGCCCGCACAAAGAAGCGCCATTCTACCTGAATCTACCCCATAGTCTTTTTAAAGCAAAAAAAAAATTGCGACGGTAAGGAGGTTAGTTTCCTAAAAAGTCACAAATGCAAAAGTTAGATTTAAATGTTTTATGTCCTTTTGGTGGGCTGCACCTTGAGAACAGAAAAAAAGACCAGCCCAAGACAGATTGACACAAAGCTTAAATTATTAAATACAATGCAGGGTGAGCACTATTATAAGCCGTGCTTAGTGGAGCATCTTAATGCAGTCATGTTGTAAATAATCTGTTGTTAAACTCTTGAGGAAAAAATACACATCTTATCTCCCTACTGTACTTGTATTTCATAATTCCTGCTGTGATGGAGTTCACTTAATAAGAGTTGATTACACTAATGCAGCTTTTCTCATGATACAATAGTGTGTGGGTCAGTAGGAAGAATTGTCCTTACATTTGTTGTCATTGGTAAGAATCGGATGGCTAAAAAGATCATTGGTGTCAATAGGAACTTATCTAAGAGGCAGTAATTGCTCATTGCTCAAGGAACCCCTGTGCAATCTCTGGAGGAACCCTAGGGTTCCACAGAACTCTGGTTGAGAAACCATGCACTTATGTATGAGAAAATAACAGTCAAACACCCATATTACACGGTGTAGGAGGCTAATGAATCATGTTGGATCTCCCAAGTGATCCACCTGATAGCTGAATTGACCAAAAAACTGCATTCACAAATCTCTTTATTGCACACAAGGGGTTTGCCTAATGTCTAGGGACCTTCCTATATAGGTAATTACAGTTTAAAATATTGTTGCAGTTTGTATAAATTTTAGGAAGTCTTATTAATGGTGAATATTGCTTGCAATACATTTTTCATCTATTAGGAAGAAATATGAGGGTGCAATATGCTGTTCTGCCATTTGAGGGCACCAAGTCCCCTTCTTAGGGAACTGTATCTGGATGTATATTGTGTGTCAGGATATTGTTTTGGGCCGTTCTGACGTCAGGACATTTTATTTACGTCAGGTTGCACGCAACGTCATGACATAGAATTATGTCATGACGCATGTGCGTGACACATGAAGTCACATGTGGATGTGGTATAACATTGCCATGCCCCCTACCTCATATTATAAATACATCTGATGACTGAAAGCATGTGCCATTTGCCCTGTGCTTTTTTTTGACACACGCACACATTACACCCCTGATGAAGCCTCATCTTGGGGCGAAACAAGTTGGGTTGAGGGATTTTTATTATTTTTACTTTTTTTATTTACTTTTTATTTTTTTACTTTTATCTCTATATAGTGCCAGCGGTTTACTGGGGCAATGTGGACTATGTTGCAGGAGAATAATGGGAGATCTTTATGTACTGACAGAGATAGTGTATCAGGAGAGTCTTTCTTTCTACCAGGCTGGAATGGGCTTTTTCCGTGTGTGTTTTTTTCTTTAGGTAGGCAATCGAGCCTCTCAAGAGCCACAGTCACCCTCTAGCACTAGTCGGTTCCTGTAGGTAGTGGGATGTGGCCAGGATACTGACCCCACTCTATACACATCTCCGCTCAGACAATAGGATTAATCGACCACAGCGAAAAATCTATTTGATTGCCCAATAAGGTCACACACCTGGCAGTCTTTTTTCCTTGACTTTCCTTTATTTCCTAGATTATCGGTTTTATATAGTTGTCAAATAAAAGCTAAGTTTTATGACATGGTATGTTTGGTGCGTGGGTTTAGCGTATCCTTGCTGGTGTTTAATTTGTTTTTCCAACACATCAGCACGTCCTTTGCTTTCCTGTGGGTCCCCAGCACATTGTGACTGTGATGTTTGACCTATCTTCTGCTTCTTGAATGTTCAGCGTATTGGGCCCCTGTGCTCTCATCAGGTGGCTTATTGAGCTGTAGGCGTCCCCAATTCTGCATTTTTTTTTTCAGGTGACACTTAAAGTGATACTGCCGCCCCCGACAGCCGCGTCATTTGATTTGATTGACAGCAGCAGGAGCCAATGGCTGCGCTGCTATCAATCTATCCAAACTAAGCTCATACGTGGAGAAGAGGACGCTGGGGACAACTCGAGCAGGTGAACGGGCTCAGGAAAGTAAAACAGGGGGGGCTGGTGACAGTGAGGTGTTTTTTCACCTTACTGCATAGGATGCAGTAAGGTGAAAAAACACAAACCTTTACAACCCCTTTAAGGTTTTGTAGCTGTTGCCCACTCCTCAGTTAAACTGTTTTTGGACAACCTCACAGTCTCTGAACTTTGTCCTTTTTAGCCCCCCTGTTTTCATTAAATGTAACTTTTAAAATTGCATGACTTCATCTAAAATCGCACGATTTCAAAGCCGCATCTCCGTGCAACTTTGGGTGCGACTTTGAAGACACCTGTGTAGCTTCATGCATTCATGTTGCACCCAGAATCTGCAAAAGTAGTGCATGTACTACGTTTTCAAATTGAGGCTGCACTGCAAGATCAGTGTCACACCGATTTGAACAGTGCGTTTTCCCGCTAATAGGCTGCGACTTTTTATGCGATTTGACCTGTCAAAACTCATGACAAATTGCTCCAATGTGAACAGGGGCTTAACCAACAATAAAAAAGTTGGCATTTTGTGCCTACTGTAAAATCAATTTCTTGGAGTTTATTAAGGAATGCAGGTCATCTGTGTCAGAATCATCTATGTTTAGGATTATGCACTTGGTACTGCTTTATCATCAAATTAAGGCATTCAGTTTTAGGAGTTTTTTGGTGTGCCAGTGTCCAAAATTCTCCTGTAGAAAGCTGTACACCCCAAGAGTTTCTGCATTCCTGTGTCCCCTAATGAACTGCATAAAATGTGTTTTACAGAAGTACAAAATCCCTATTTTCTTACATTAAACATTCTACAATGAAACTACAAAGCAGAAAATGCAGGCACTCCCAAATTACTTAATTTGTGAAAACGTACACATTTGGTAGTAGTGCTTCGTTTTATTTTCTACAAAAAAGTATGCAATAACTGTTTAATCCACATCAACTGATTTTCGTTTATTTATTATATATTTGGCAGTGGCTTGATTTTCAAAGTAGACCAATTGTTCCTGAGACCAATAATTTTCATTGTATCTTTATCCCTGCTAAACCTATTAGCTAATAGAACATATATAGGCCCTACCTTATTTATATAGATTCAATGTTTAGCTGCTAGAGGGCAGCCTTGGTATAAAAGCATTCCATACTACTGTATCACACTATATTACAGCTCTTCTTTTTGTGTGTCATACGAGAATTATTTTGCTAATCCTACTTATGCGACGTATGCATCAGCATGATTAGCCAAGGGATGCCTATGCTACTACGTTGTCTGTCTCTGTCACAGGTTTCCTTCTCTTTTTTTTATTTACTGGTTTATTATTTAGTTAAACGAGTAGTGTGCTGACCTTAGAAAATGTAGAACATTAGCTCAATTTATTTATTTATTACAGATACTTGTATAGCGCAGACAAATTTACACAGCACTTTACATATATGTTGTACATTCACATCAGTCCCTGTCCTCAAGGAGCTTACACTCCAAGGTCCCCAACTCGCATTCATACATGCACATACAGTGGTGAAAATAATTTTTCAATCCCTTGCAGATTTTGTAAGTTTGTCCACTTACAAAGAAATGAAGGGTCTATAATTTGTATCATATTTGAATTTTAAATGCTAGAGACAGAATATCAACCAAAAATCCAGAAAAAACACATGATAAAAATGTTATAAATCGAGTTGCAGTTCAGTAAGTAAAATAAATATTTGATCCCCCTACCAACCAAAAATAATTCTGGCGCCGACAGGCTACCTACAGTATGTGCTCATGTGGTACACAGATTAGTCCTTTAATTTAAAAGAGAAGTATGGGTTTGGGTTTTTCCCCCCATGATACTTACCTAGGTGGATGCAGCATTGATCCGATGCTGCATCTGTCCCCTGACGCCTCTATACTGAGAGCCGATGGCTCGGTTCTCACAGCTTTCCAAGCAGAGAGCCGCTGAATGTCAATTAGCATCTCTCCGCTCCGCTCCTTCACACTCACTGGAGCGCTGAGCTGTGGAGGGGCAGGGAGCGGCTGTCTCAGCCTTTCAGCTGCTGGCTGAGATGGGCGTCAGTCCAGGCATCTGGCGAATCCTGCTTTCCATTGTCGCGATACCGCGGTGCCTGGGCTGATTTCTGTGACGTCAGCAGAGAGCGGACTTGCGTCACAGGAGTGCAAAACGTGACCCATAAGGGAAGCCCAGCCAAATGAGCTTAGGCTGGACTTCTCCTTTAAGAAGGTGCTCCTAAAGACAACTCGTTGTGTATAAAAGACATCTGTCTACAGAATCTTTCTTCCATTCAAACCTCGCCAGCATGGGCAAGACCAAAGAGCTGTCAAAGGACGTCAAGGATAAGATCGTAGACCTGCACACAGCTGGAATGGGTTACAAGGGCATCAGGCTTGGTGAGAAGGAGACAACTGTTGGAACGATTAATAACCATTAATCGCCCTCGGTCTGGGGCTCTATTTAAGATTTTGCCTCATGGGGTAAGGATGATCATGGGAGAAGTGAGGGATCAGCCAATAACTACATGGGAGGAGCTTTTGAATGATCTTAAGGCAGTTGGGACCACAGTCACCAAACAAACCATTGGTAAAACAATACGCCGCCATAGATTGAAATCCTGCAGTGCACGCAAGGTCCCCATCCTCAAGAAGGCACATGTACTGGCCCGTCTGAAGTGTGCCAGTGAACGTCTAAATTTATTCAGAGAAGGCTTGGAAGAAAGTACTGCAGTCAGATGAGCCCAAAATTGACTCGCCGGAAGAAAAGAGGGGGGAAAAAACACCTTCCCTTCAGTCAAGCATTGAGCTGGACACCTTATGCTTTGGAGCTGTTTCTCTGCTAAAGGTACAGGCCGAATTTCTTTACCAATGGACGGGACCATGTATTGTAAAATCTTGGATGAGAACCTTCTTCCCACAGGTAGAACACTGAAGATGGGTGATGTGTCTTCCGGTATGACAATGACCCAAAACATACCGCCAAGGCAACAAAGGAGTGACTCAAGAAGAAACTCTTTAAAGTGGAGGTCCATGCAAAAACTAATATCCCTGCATCTATAGACACCACGGATCTAACACCGACCTCTCTATCCCTGTAGAGAAAAAAAATAATCATACGTACCTTTTTGGAAGCCGATCTGACTCACTCAGGCCGTATCCCACGCTGAGCTGTCAGCTGCGGCTTCACTGTAGAGGCGGGTGCAGAGGGGAAGGACGACAACGGAAGCCCCGTGGTAAGGTATAGAGGAGTGATCATGGTGTGGTTCTCAAGAGGTTGTTGCCAGTCCTGATTTCACTGGATTAGACCTTTCTGATGGGGCACAGCTGAACTGACTAGCCTATGTTTACTAAGGAGTGCTCCCACCCATCTGTCCTTGTGACAAATTTAGGGCTGCAACTAACAATTATTTTCATAATCGATTAGTTGGTCGATTATTGTTTCGATTAATTGGATAATAGCCTTAAAAAAAAAATTTGCATTAAAAAAAAACATTTGGCCAATTTGTTGTTGGGCACATTACAAAACACAAATTGCCGCAAAAAGTTTTTTACGTGCTTTTCTGCAGCTTCTCCATTGAAATAGCACCATTTTGCATTAAAAAGTCCTTGCCCTTTCCAAATACGCAGCAGCTGGAAAAAAAAAATCATGGATGTGAACGTGTCCCATAGAAAAACATGTAAATGAACTGTAGTGTGTTTCTGCAAAAAGCACCAAAAAACAGAGGTGTGAACCCAGGCCTGAGATGTTTTAGTAACATAATGGGGTTAAAAAAAAAAAAATAAGTACAAAAAAAAGCAAATGATCGCTAATGTAAGGGGTTCATTTTTTTTTACTGTGGGACAGTGAAAGTAATATTTACAGTAGCGCTTTGCTTTTTTGTACAATAAAGGGCTAATTTTAGTTTTTTTAACCCCATTATGTTACTGCCCGATTAATAGATTATGAAAATTGTAATCGATTAATTTCGTTGTCGATTAGTTGTTTCGGCCCTAGACAAATTATACGTTTGGTGACAGGGGGGGGGGGGGATAAGGAATTTTGGGACTTTAAATAAGGCATAGGACTTGTAGGTCTCTGGTCTCCATCCCTGTATAGCAATTGAATTGAAAGGAAAGTTGGGACTTTATATGAAACATACACCTAAATGAGTGATAACGGACAATGGGTGTCTGACCAGTAGAATGCATGTTAAAGCTGTACTAGCTGAATCTCTATACTCGGCACACAGGACAATAATACATAATAATGATATTTAATTCATATATATATATACATATAAATACAATATAGCATAAAAGCATTGCGGTACTTGGTAGTAGTATACAAAAAGTCAGGCAGATTAATCCATATAACACATGATAGCTATATACATGTCATGATTGTTGCAGCATAATACATTTGAAAATCGTAAAATGATCCCATGTAGTACATGATAATAGCACCGGAATAGCTCGACGCGTTTCGTGCAACTGCACTCTTCAGGAGCTGATGCTAATGTGTATCTGAAATTAATGAAATATATAGACTGTTGGTACAGGGTCTAAAATGAGCTGAAGGGTGTGTATAAAAGGGGGGAGAAGGTAAAAACAGTATAAACTGGTGTGGGAACATACTAAAAAGATATGTCCCAAGACTTACAAATCACCTGCAAATCTGATTGGCAGCAAGATGGGCTGTAAACTGTCCGGGCAAGTCAACAGTACCGGGAGCTGAGGTGGTGTATCCCCAAAATGGATGTTGAAGAAGACCCTCAGAGGACCTGACCCAAGGGGTAGGGTACCCCATGGATGGTGGAATAAAAAGTGATTGTGTGATCGTGAAGAAATCTGGGGGGCGATAAAAAAACTTAATAGTGTAAGTAGACTATACTATATAGTCTGCTACCTAGGTATGCATCAAGCAAGACCAGTATAGTGCATCAGAGACATGGAAATAAAATATAAAATATAATGACTAGGTGGGGGTAGACCAACTCTAGATGGAGTGAAATAGTGGTGTATAAGGTTTTAGAACTAGATACAGGAAGTAGGTAGTGATAAGTGAGGGATAAAAATGCAACAAACAAAAGTGGAGAGCCACTATAACAAGTGAATCATAAAGCTACCTTTGTCCTCGGGGTTGACCCATAGAATCCATATGGGTGCCAGAGTTAGACGGGGACCAACAACCTCACGGAGCATATATCGATCTGAGAGGAGTATAAATACTCTCAAGTGGGGAGTGACCACCAACGTCGCGCAAGTGAAAACGAGGGGGAGGGGAGGAGCCATATCCTGAGCAGGAAGTCTGCTCGGCAAATGGCGCCAAAACCCCTAGTACAACGCTGCTGTAATCACACAGCATCTGTATGTCGGAGTCAATGAATGACATCAGGCACACAGCGCTGAGGGGCGTAGCGTCGATGCGCAGCACGACGCGTGCCCTGTCCCTCGGCATCCGAAGGCGCAGAGGGAGGACACACGATGTGCATCGCAGCTCCCGAAAATTGGGAAACGCCCAGGTCAGATGCAAGCTAGCCATGATCGCAAACCAATAGCGCTGTTAATGAACTATGTAGGTCTTTTCAATTGTTGGTAAACAATTGTAAGGTATAAAGCCCCCAACACTTTCCAAGATCAGGACCCTTAATAAAGCCAAAGGGTTGGATCATAAATGTAAATGCTGTATATAAATTGTAAGAACATGAGAAGAGTGAACTGTCCATAGTGCATGCTTCCACCCCCGAGAGTTTAGACATGACAGGAGGTGGGGGGGGGATAAGGGATTTTGGGACTTTAAATAAGGTATAGGACTTGTAGGTCCCGTGTCTCCATCCCTGCATAGCAATTGAATTGAAAGGAAGGTTGGGACTTTATATGAAACATTCACCTAAATGAGTGATAGTTATACGCTTGGTGGTTGTATCCTTACTTTAATGGCTTGCTGTCAGGAGAGTTTAGTAGACCAGTACTGTGTGCCTACAATTACGTTCAGGTTACACCTGAACGCAGGAAGGGCTGTGTGCTCCACACTGCCAGGAATCCCCCGCTGGTGGACGCCAGTACTGCAGCCCAAGGATAACATAACACCACCAGGGAAGAACTCCCCCGACAGTCCAAGACTGTCGGGAGACAACTGGTGGTGGGCCACAGTACTGCACGCCAAATACCAGGCAGTAACACCAGCAGGGGGAACCTTCCCTGACACTTGCCTTCTGCTCCTTTCTTGCTGGTACCCATTAGAGATGCAAGGGGATATATATATATATATATATATATATATATATATATATATATATATTATAATTTCACATCACCAATTATCCTTTTCTACAGCAAAACTTTGTCACCCTACATCTGAGGAAGCAACATGTGAAAAAAAAAAATGTGAATCTATGGATTCCTAGTACTGTAGTTATGGTGACTTTCATAAACTGGCTCTTGATTTGGCACTTAAAGTGTGGTGTAACGTTTATTGCTGATTGGTGTTATATTCTATTATCTTTAATTAAGAAAAACATTGTTTCATTCTGTGTGTTTACATGATTGTAAAAGCTAAGTGCAGGTTTAAATAAGCAAATAATTATACTCACCTAGGTGGCTGTAGCATCACCATCAACTCAAGTCATATGATCGCTAAGTTCTTGGTCTTCAATGAGCAGAGGGTGGTGACAGTCAGTCACCAGCTTTCTGCTCTGCCCCTTCAACGTTCACTGGAGCATCAGCCTGTGGAGAGAGGGCGAGAGCAGCTGGCTCACACACTCAGCAGCTTGTTGAATGACTGAGCCAGCTGCCGGTCAAGTGTCTGGTTGGGGATCCTGACATTGTTGTCGGAATCCCTGCAGGCGACAGCCTACAGTGGGCTTTCGCTGAATCTGGGTCACAGAAGTGCATAAATAAGTGCATTCCTGTGACCCAGAAGAGAAGTATGGCCAAAAAATCTTTGATCATCATTTTTTCCTTTTAACTTACATTCTGTGTGTAATGTGTTTAGGGGCCACAACTAAAAAGTCTTGTTACATGCCTTGTTTTTGATCTATAAGTTGATGGTACTGTTTATGTATAAGCAAGGAAGAAAAAGAGATGGATAGATACAGACAGATATACACATTGAAATGTAAGCAAATGCTTTGTGTGGAAATGAAAAGAAATTTGTGTTTACTTTCTCTTCTCAGTCTATCGTTCAAGTGGAAACTCTCGGGGAGTTTGGTGTCTTTTTCACCCTTTTTCTTGTTGGTTTAGAGTTTTCTCCAGAAAAACTGAGAAAGGTATGTGTCACCCGTCTAATTCTTTTCTGATTACCTTTCTTTTTATCTAGTAATCTAAAGCTCAGAATATACTGCTTTAACATGCACAAAAAGGTTCAGAATACTTTTATGGAAAGTATTTGCCTGGTAGGCACAACGTTGTTGTCATTGAGTTGTGTTTCACATGTTTTAGTAACCTTTCCAAAGGCTAACTTTCATAGTATATTTAGTATGCGAGAAAGACATCTTTCTTTCTAAGATTGAAATAAAAAAATATATATATTTTAAGCCATATTTTACTTGGACACTAGCAAGTATCAAGCAAAATGGTAGGAGCAAATTCAGGATTCTACATTCTGTACAACATGTTTAGCTCTTTCTGTGGTGATTTAATTTACCAATGTCTTCATTTTGGATTATGGTCATATGGATTTTTCAATGACATTCAATTATTGATAAAAAAAGGTTTTGGCCTAAGACGGCTGTTAAAAGTCCTAAGATATGGTTGCTACATAAAAAAAATTCAGGATATTTTCTCTTCATTTTCAGCTGGTGATCTTGCTAGTAGTGTTTGTTATCCTAAAGTGACAACACTTACTCACTGTACTGCAGGGGTAGGCAACCTGGGGCCCCCTGACTGTTGCAGAACTACAAGTCCCATCATGCCTCCTGGAAGTAATTGTAAATGCCAGCCTTGCAATGCCTCTTGGGAAATGTAGTTCCACAACAGCTAGAGGGTCCCAGGTTGCCTACCCCTGCTGTATTGTATCTATGGAGGAGAAGTGTTGTCACAGTAGAACAGGAAGTGTGATCGCAGAAGACCGCCCCCTCTCCTCAACTCCATAACATAATAAGGAAGTGTTCTGTAGTCCACAGATCTAAATTGGGCAGGCTAATTCATTTGATTGATTAGATATATATATATATATATATATATATATATATATATATATATATATATATATATATATATATATTTTTTTTTTTTTTTTTCAGTTTTGGGGAGTTTTTGTTAGTGTCCTATTGAAGAAGATCTACAAGCCCTATTCCAAAAAAAGTTAGAATGCTATGTAAAATCTACAATAATAATAATAAAATCTACATAAAAACTGAAGGCAATGATTTGCAAATCTGATAAACCCATATTTTATTTACAAGAGATATTGTAAATAAAATATGAGTCTATGAGATTTGCAAATCATTGCCTTGTGTTTTATGAAGATTTTACACAGCGTCCCAACTTTTTTGGAATTGGCATTGTATCACCAGAAGAAAGGACAGCTTGTTAAACCCTGGCAAAGTATACTAAGCAAATGCTT
This sequence comes from Rana temporaria, assembly GCF_905171775.1. Lineage (NCBI taxonomy): Eukaryota > Metazoa > Chordata > Amphibia > Anura > Ranidae > Rana > Rana temporaria. The sequence goes on from NC_053490.1 coordinate 202,102,596, forward strand.
TAGTGCCCTTCTTATGCTTATAAGCCCTTAAAAAACTGAATGTTTAAAAAACATAAATTGTAGACTATTTCTTTGGTGGTCACGAGCTATGATTTAAGGAATTTTCATGAACTATTGCAGTTGCTTCATGTTTTTAATGTTAGCATTTTGTATCCACTAACATGTTAATACATTGATTTATGAAGCTGGTGGAATGCAGATTTTTTACTACTGTCTCAGCTGCTTCACTGGCTGTTCTGATAACAGAGCAACTTTATTATGTTAGGAATTTTTGAGACTATGAATTTACATGTAATTCATCATCACGGAGATGGACACATGTCTGTAAAGTTCGAATTCTGCAGCTTTCTGGAAATATTCTCTTTTCTCACTTTTGCCCATTCACCTCTGCTTGTTCACAGGTACAACAGACTACAGAGTTTGGGTCAATTTTAATTTTTTTTTAAGTTTATTTTTTTAACACTTTATATTTTATGTTTGTTTTTTGTTGCTTGCATACAATCTTTGTTTTGGCAAGCAAACATTTAGTACATGATATTGTATAGGTCAGCTGTAGGCAACCTTTGACAGGCGGAGATCTACCTGAACAACATTAAGAGATCAAAGATCACTAGGGTTCAGCCCCATTTTTATTTTTTAAAGAAATTTAACTAGCATGGCCTAACTAAATGGTAAGGAAAACTTAGATATAATAAAAGAAATGTCACTGTAAAAATACAAACTTCGCCTACCTTAAAAGTGGATAGTGACAGTCAGTAGGACAGAGGTTGGTGTCAGTAGGACAGTAAATGGTGTCCGTTTTTATTTTTAAAGAGGAGAAGCTGACTTTGAGCTGCTGCAGGAGGAAAATAAAGGGGATCATCGGAAGACAGGTATTTTAAAAATCTGAATTCTGAGCAAGTGGCTGGGGATTCAGATTTTGCCACCTGTAAAATAGCAGTGTCCTCTGCCGCTTGACCAGCACAAAGGGAAATTAGACACTCCCAGAAGAGAAGAGGGCTATGATGTGCTGTGTGATGGGGGGATTTTTTTAGTCATCTTTTCTAGCAAATTCGGTCCACAGTTTCAGGACATGGATCTATATTTGGTAGATCCAAAGAGGTTAGAAAGAAAGGGCCACCTCTTCTTCTTTTTTTTTTTTCTAGATAAACCATTTTTTTCTCTACTCAAATATCTAAGAATGGTTAGATATGAGTGGGAAGCTACCCAAAACTGCAGCGGTTTTGTATGCGGCTGCTGTCCATTCAGCTGCAGTGAGCCGGCAGTAGGAGGCTGTGGTGTGATGCTCATTTAAGCGCATCATGTTGTTACTTTCTTTTTTAACTTAACGTTGTTTGAAATGCACAGAAGTAACACTTAATTTTAGTCACTGTACAGCAGTGTGGCGATTACAATGATATGCGAACCGATCCTGGTTACTGCCATAAAATGCAGCATATCTGCATTGTATTGCAGCTCGGGACTGCTTTGCAGTGTAAATAGGACATATAAAATAAGTAACGTAGCCCTCAAGGTAGTAGAAGACTGTTATGATTTCTATGTCTGCATGTACTAATTAGTAATGGGAAAATAATTTTTTGCAGACTATTACTATCCAATCTTGATTATAGCTTTGATGGTATAATGAGTAGATAGAACCTATACTGTGTATACCTTCTGAGATGTACACTATTGCTGTTTAATCCTGGTTAGCAGAAATGAGACTAAACATTTTTGTTGTCCTGCAGGTATGGAAAATAGCTGTGCAAGGACCATGCTTAATGACTGTTCTGATGATTGCATTTGGTTTGCTTTGGGGCCACTTCCTGCAAATCAGACCTACTCAAAGTGTTTTCATATCAACTTGTTTGTCTCTGTCAAGCACACCCTTGGTATCCAGATTTCTTGTGGGTGGGTCTCGTGGAGATAAAGATGGTAAGAAGACACCGTTCATAATGACATTTATTTCTGCATGAAAACAGATAATCCCAAGGTGGATTTCACCATCCTGCAACCTGCTGCAAGGCTGACGAGTATAAAATAGTTTAATCATGCATTCCACTATCCCTAACTTTAAAATGGCTCTAAGACTTTACCTGACACTTAACATTGTCCTCAACTGAATCTTAAAACATAACCCCTAAATTAATATAACTTTCTACAAATAAGCAGTTAAATATACATATTGAAAACATATAAGGAAACATCTTTACCTTTTTGAAGGGTTTGTATACATGTGCATCCAGTGGTTTACACAGCACAGCCCTGTCTAGCAGGGCATTAAACCTGATTTTTTTTTTCTCTGCTGCAGTAACACTTGCATATTTTCCCCCTCTCCCAGCCAATGATTAACTGTTTGCTACCTTGTTGGTACTGGTGCATATTGTAATGTTTCTTCATCTCCCAGTCGGGGCTTTACTGTACAGGGTATTGCTAGAGGCTATCAAATTAGTCAGGTATTTACAGGTCTTGCATTTTAAAAATAAAATTCCTGCCAGGGACAGCCAAATTTCAATCAGTGTGTGGCCTCCCACTCGACAAATGGCCAATTCCCCAATGGACTTTTGTCAAAGGGACATGTTGGAAACTTCCCAGTGATCAGCAGCTGCAGCCAGCCAGCAGAAAAAAAACAAGTGGGTTTGTGTTGTATTCACTGTAAAATCCCTTTCTCTGAGTCAAATGAGGACCACAGCTCTTGATGACCTGAAGCAACATAGGGTTATATTGCCACCCACAGAAGAAAGACCGCATTGAGGGAAGGAAGCTTTGTCCCTCAATGGATTCTGAGAAAAAGTTTTTATGGCGAGTACAAAAATTCAATTTTGTCTGTCATCCTTTGAAGTACACAACTATGATGATATTATGCCCAGCTCCAGTAAACTAAAACGTCTGCCTTGCAAAGGAGCAGTTAAATGCTTGTTTCTGTCTGGGGCAGTGGTTCTCAACCTGGGGGTCGGGACCCCCTCGGGGGTCGAATGACGATTTGCCAAGGGTCACCAAATCCTGGGCTGTTCCTGAAGCCCGCGCTGCTCTCTACAACTGAGAGATAAAAGGAAAAGAAAAGGAGAGCACAGAGAGTGGCACATCCTAAAATGCACCAGAAGGGGTTCTAATACTGTACAAGTGGAAGGGACACAGGGAGCACTAAATGTCCATGGGTTAGGAGCACAAATTACATGTCTTGCCTTGGGTGCTGACAACCCACGCTACAAAAATAGTTTTATTGTTAGGGGTCCCCCCAACTTGGTAGATTTTATCAAGGGGTCACGGCACTAGTAAGGTTGAGAAACACTGGTCTGGGGGATGATAAAAGCAATTTGCTTACCTTGTCCTCCGGCAAACAGTGCCTCCCCTCTGCTCTAACAGTGAACTGTTCCTCAGCATCCTGTGCAGTCTTCAGGACTTTAGATCGTCAGCGTGCAGGACAGAAGAGGCTAGCAGCATGCAGGAGCCTGCAGAAATGGGGAATAGTGTAAGTAAAGGTTTTTTCTAAATCCCCTATACTGAAATGAAAAGTTAACATTTGCGAAAGAAGGGACAGCCCCATTCCAATGGAGAGTTCCGCTTTATGCACTGTAGGGAGATTCAAAAGCAGTCCCAACAGAGGCAGACACACTACTCGGTTAAACCAGTCCAACCAAAAAAAATATTTCCCACACAAAATGAGGGAACAAACAAGGGCATTAAACGGCTGCAAAACTTTTTGGTTTCTGCTGAAATGGACATATCAACCTTGTAAAATCTAGAAAATGTGTAAACGGAAGAACAGGCTGCAGGCTTACAAATCTAGAGTCACAGGTGCCTGCTGGCAAAATTCCCAAGAGGTACGCACTACCCTAGTGGAGTGAGCGTTATTGGGGAAAAAGAGGCATCTCCTAACTCGTAGGCCTACACAACAACCTGTTGAATCTGCTTAGATTTGGTGGAACTGGAGACCAGAGAACATTTAAGACCTCTTGAATACTAAACAGGAATTCAGTTTGCTTAAAAGAAGCAGTGGCCGTAAGGTAAATTCTGACAATCTTCCAGACAATAAAAATAAATCTCTTTTGGAAGAGCTGGAGCTGGACACAAGGAAGTTAACACAATATCATCATCATCAAGATAAAAAGCAGAGACCGCTTTGGATAAAAATCTTGTGTATCTTAATCTTGTGTAATCTTGTGTAATATCAAATAAGGCTCCTTACAGGATGATGCTGATAATTTGGGGATCTGGCCAAAGTGATGTCTACAAGAAAGGACACCTTTTGGGGACAACAATGTTGAAGAGATATCCTGAATAGGTTCCGAAGGAGGTTTCTGTTGCACTGACAAGACTAGGTGTAAATCCCACAGTTGGAGTGGGGCCTGAACAAATGGAACAACATGCACAGCGCCTTGAATAAAAGTACAAATTTAAAGAATTAGTAGCAAGAAGGGGGTGAAAAAGAACAGAGAAGGCAGATACTTGACCTTTAAAGCCTAACTCCAGGTTTAAGTGAACTATAAATAGTTTGTTTGAACCGTTGTTTCCTTCACTAACACATGCAGTGGCTGTCAGCGCTATATGAACTGTGTGTATGCTCAGCTACATACGATATACATCACTGTGTTTCAGCAGCAGAATCAGGATTTCCCATCCCGCAACCCAGAACAAAATTGAGTCTGGCTGAGTGCTGCTCACCCTTCACAGTTATCTTGTATGTATTTTCTGAATGAATATAAAACTTCCTCCGGCTGAGGTGGAGATTGTGATGTCCTCTGCCTGCATCTCCTCTCCACCTCAACCAATCAAAGTAATCCTCTGACCCAACCCAAAAGGCTGGCATCTGTTGTGGCAATTTTCCAATGCAAGGGAGGAAAAAACCTGACCTCTGACAAAGCAAGGAACAGGTCTTGGTACGGGCGTCATCTGGACATTTTTGTCCAGAGAAAGGTTGGATTTGTCCCATACCTAGGTAATGTGAATTTGCAGAGTTCTAGAGTGGAATTGTGCAACCAGTACTGATTTGAAGCTGAATACCATCATTCCCAGCACTTGCATGCAGCTTTGCAGGAAAGACCAATGACTTAATCGAATTACCTGGACCAAATCTTATAATTTTGTCAGCTTTTCCTGGCAAAGGAAGTCTTTGGCTTGGTATCCAGGAAATGGCCCCTGTATGCCAAGTGATGCAACAAAATCGGATGACTTCTCAATGGTCTGGATCTATCTGAAGTCCTCCAAGGTCCATGAATTTTACATTGGAGTCTGATAATCTCGATAGTCACGAGGAGCTCTGACAGTCCCATAAATATGAGACCTCTTTTCATCTGATGATGCAGGCAAAGGAGACTTGGTGTTTTTTACCCTTGTGAATGGGAGAAGCTAGTGACATCACCATGTTCAAACAAGGAAGTTTCTGACCAACCAAATGGAAGGTGTCTAATGCCGCGTACACACGATTGGAATTTTCAATGGAAAAAGTCTGACTGACTTTTTCCATCGGATATTCCGTTCGTGTGTAGCCCCATCTGAGTTTTTTCATCAGAAATTCCTATGAATTCCATCAGAGTTTAGATATAGAACATGTTCTATTTTTCTCGGGTGGAATTCCGATGTAATTTGGCCAGGCAAAAGCCTGATCGTGTGTACATGGCATAATAGTTATGACTAAAAGATTTAGCATTTTTAGTTCATTTAAGGGTAATCAATCTAGAAGGAACCTATTTTTTCAAGAAGTAGCAAAACGTATCTGTTTTCAAAGCTCAAATTTTTTTTTTTGTAAGTTTTTTTTTTTCAATGGAGTAAGGAATGGTATAATAACTTATCTCTGTATCTTATTGTCATGGACAGCTTATCTTTTCCTCATATGTCCATTAGAGGCCTGACTCTCTTCTGGCTGCTTTTTTATCATCTCTCCTTCCTGTATGGCCCCACCCCAGGCCATCCCAGGAAGTCTATATTAACTGTTGCACTGCAGGTCTGCTTTGCTGTTCAACTTTGTTTGTTAGCTTGTTCCTGTCTGCCGTGTGCTACGTTTACCTTTCTGTGTACCGATTTTGTCTCGTCTCTGACTACTCCTGTTTGCCCGTGACCCTGACCTTTTGGCCGGTCCATTTGGTTACCCTACTCTGCCTGTTCCCCTGACCTCGGCTTACCCATCATCATCCCTTGTGTCCTCAGTGACTGCTTCCCCTCTCTCCCTACAGAGCGTGACCTGGGGGACCCCAGGGGCCGCGACCTGGGTTCAGTTGCAGCAAAGGCCATCCTCCCCTCCTTGAGGCTCTGGTGAACAGCTGCTGGTCCTTAGTTTCTGCGCCCTGGGGAATCTTGGGTTCACGTTTCCTGTCCATTCGCAGCAGTCTGCTATTGGGTTCACTACCTTGCAGTGCACCCCTGTCTCCATCGGGGTGCACTTGTCACCTGGCCTCAGGTGACTTGACACTTATTTTCTTTATCGTACATCACGGGACACAGAGCGGCATATTCATTACTATGTGGGTTATATGGAGTACCTTCAGGTGATGGACACTGGCAATCTCAAACAGGAAGTGCCCCTCCCTATATAACCCCCTCCCATAGGAGGAGTACCTCAGTTTTTTCGCCAGTGTCTTAGGTGTTGGTCATGGAATAGCTTGCCTCCACATCCTTGGGATCAAGGCAGGCTAACCGGATCTGTCCAAGGTGCCTCAGAGCCAAAGTGGACAGTACCCGGGCCCCTAACTAGGGGGTTTTGCCCATAATGCTTCTCTTTCAGAGAGCTGGATCCTGGGCCCAGGACCTGGAACCTTTTGGGGTGCCTAAAGTCCCTGTTTGCCAGGATGCTATATGGGTCCAGGACAGTGGGTTCCTTCAAAGGACCCCAGGGCCTGAAGGTCTAGACGCCACCCACGGAGATGGGGGAAGATTGGACCACTTGCTGTGCAAGGTCCTGCGGCATGGAGCAGGTAAGAAGGGGGGGGCCTGCGGGACTTGGTTCGTCAGCAGGCTCTCCAGGGAGATCTTTTGGGGGAGTTTGCCTGAGTATGCTCCTGCATTGGCAGTCTGGGGCCACTATGTCTGTGTAAGACAGGATGGTCTGTGTTTTACTCCCCATATGTATGATCTCCCTGGTCTATGTGTTGCAGGTTCTATCTGGCTGGGCGCTAGGTGGGGTATTAGTGTGTGCCTACTCTTTACCCTGAACTAGGGAGGTGTCTGGGCCTACCTGGAGGTTCTTACCTGGCCGGGTGCCGTGCGGATGTTTCCTCTGTGTCCTGTCTTCTCTCCTGCGTCCCTGCAGCATGCTGCTTCCACCATGGCCCCCCCGTGACACGGGCGCGTGCACAGCAATATATAGAAAAAATAAAAAATAAATAAATTCGCGCCGTTTTTAGAGGGGGGGGCGGGACGTTGGATCTCATAAGAGGAAGGGGCGGCCCTTCCTCTGTGCTGTATTGGCTCAGTTCGTTTCTGAGCTCAGGAGAGGAGGACACAGAGCGGCAGCAGTGCAAGCCTGATGCACAGTGGCGCAAGGGAGTATTGCAGTTCTGACAAACAGAACTAGCTTTTCAATCTAGCCTAAACAAATCCTTACAGCAGGTGGATTCTTGCAATTTCTCTTGTGGGGAGACAATGTGATTCCGTAGAGAAAGGGGAAAAAGGGACTCAAGATCCAAAAATCCCAAAAAATTAATAAATAAATAAAAAAAAAAAAAAGAAGAAAAAAGAAATATATATATGCATAATTGAAAAAAAAAAAAAAAGGGAACACATACTGGTCTCCCCATTGGGTTGTTTGGGCATTAGTTGTTCACTACTGTCCCCTTAAAACCACATAGTTTTTTCTCCTACCTACATCAGTCGGTTGTTGTAAGTAGGGGTGCCTCGGTATTGTACCATGGCTTCCAAAGCATCAGGATCAGGGGAAATGGCAAGAGGTGCCAGAGGACAAAAGGGTTCCCCCTCAGATTCTGAAGGTTCGAGTCGGGATATGCCTGTACTCTCCCCACAAATTTTTCCAGTAGTGGGTGCCTTGGTTGAGCCATTAGGGGGATCTGGTGTTGAGGCTAGTTCAGATCCACCCAACCCTGTGTTCGTCACAGAGGAAATGCTAGCCCTTTCCTTAGGGGGACTAGAGAAGAGATTGGCAACTATGATAGTCAATTCCATATCGGGCAAGAAGCGGACTAGGTCTCCATCACCGGGGGGTGTACCCCCAGATGCTGAGGTTCTCTCCCTTGGAGAATTAGAAGCTCAGGAAAATCATTCAGACCAGGACCATGAGGGTTCAGGGAATGAGGAGTCTACTTATGAGGAGCCAGTCTCGACCTCCCATGCAGAGAGCTTGTGGATTCAGTCATTGACAGACATGGTCCGCCTGGCATTTAAGTTGCCCTTACCGGAGCCTCAGGCTTCGGCGGTATCATCCTTAGGTTCATTGAAAGCGCCTTTGAGCAACGCTGTTTTTCCGGTCCATCCTCTGTTAGAGGAACTGATCTTTCAGGATTGGATACGACCAGATAGGATCTTTTTACCACCTAAAAGATTTTCCACCATCTACCCTATGGAAGAAAAATTTTCCAAGAAGTGGGCTCTCCCAGCTGTGGATGCCTCCATCTCTTGTGTAAATAAATCTTTAACTTGCCCGGTGGAAAACATACAGATGTTTAAAGAACCGGTGGATAAGCGTTTTGAGACACTTTTAAAGGCATCCTTTGCTACGGCAGGTGCAGTGATACAGCCAGCAGTGGCTGCTATTGGGGTTTGTCAGGCGTTAACAGACCAGACAAAACAGATGCTTAAAGACATTCCTGCCCAGCAGGCAGAAGAATTATCGGATATTCCTAGAGCCCTGTGCTTTGCGGTGGATGCTATAAAGGACTCCATTCAGCAGGCGTCTCGTTTGTCACTATCTTTAGTACACATGAGAAGGCTCTTATGGTTAAAGAACTGGGCGGCTGAGCCCCCATGCAAAAAGCTTCTGGCAGGTTTTCCCTTCCATGGAGGTCGACTCTTCGGAGAGGACCTAGATAAATATATTCAGACTATATCGAGTGGCAAAAGTACCCTTTTACCAGTCAAAAAGAAGTTTCGGGGACCTGCGTTCAAAAGGCAGCTCTCCCCTGTTCCGGGGCCCTCCAATTCCAGGCAGTATCGACAGCCTCCTGCGAGATCAAACTTTAACAATAAGTCGCAGGGACAGGCCTCTGGGGGCAAGAAGCAGTGGTATCGTAAGCCAGCAAAGCCAGCCCCTAAATCTGCCTTATGAAGGGGCGCCCCCACCCACAAAGGTGGGGGGGAGGCTTCGTTTTTTTGCGGAGGTTTGGGAAGCCGATATCCCCGACAGATGGGTCCGGTCTTCCGTGGCCACAGGCTACAGATTAGAGTTTCTAAAGTTTCCTCCACCTCATTATCAGGAGTCAAGGGTACCGAACGATCCAACAAAAAAGGCCTCTTTACTGGCGGCGTTGGATCATCTGCTTTGCCAGGGCGTGATAGTAGAGGTACCAGCCCAAGAGCAAGGGCTAGGGTTCTACTCCAATCTGTTTACCGTTCCAAAGCCCAACGGCGATGTCAGGCCAATTTTGGACCTAAAGGGTTTAAACGTTTACCTAAGGGTTCGTTCTTTCCGGATGGAATCTGTTCGGTCAGCAGCCGCCGCACTGCAGAAAGATGACTTTCTGGTGTCCATAGACATCAAGGATGCTTACCTTCATGTGCCAATTTTTCAGCCACATCAAAGATTTCTCCGCTTCACAGTGGCCCAGCGTCATGTCCAATTTGTGGCGCTCCCTTTCGGGCTGGCTACGGCCCCCCGGGTATTCACAAAGGTCCTAGCTCCGATCCTAGCCAATCTAAGGGTCCAAGGGGTCACGGTCCTAGCCTACCTGGACGACCTCCTAGTCATAGATCACTCGTCTCCTTGCCTGGAACGAGCAGTGGCCCTCACGGTTCAGTACCTCGAGAGGTTCGGTTGGATCCTAAACCGAGAAAAATCGGCATTCCAACCCACAAGACGGTTGGAATACCTCGGCATGACGTTAGACACAGAACAACAAAGAGTGTTCCTGCCTCTAGTAAAGGTCGAGGCCATCAAAGACTTGATACATCTGGTTCTAAGCAAAAGAGAACCAACTATTCGCCTATGTATGCGACTACTAGGCAGGCTAGTGGCCACGTTCGAGGCGGTACCTTACGCTCAAAGCCACACTCGCATCCTACAGGCAGCCATTCTGTCAGCATGGAGCAAGAGGCCACAGGCCTTGGATTTTCCTTTGCCACTCTCATCAAGAGTCCGGCAAAGTCTGTGCTGGTGGTTAAATCCTTAGAATCTACTGAAGGGAAAATCTTTCAGCCCCGTGGCCTGGAAGATAGTGACCACAGATGCCAGCCTGAGGGGCTGGGGAGCGATCTTGGATGGTTGCACTCGCCAAGGTACTTGGGCACAGGCGGAGAGGCAGTTGCCCATCAATATCTTGGAGCTCAGAGCTGCTCGGCTAGCCCTCGAGGCTTGGACAGCCAAATTGCAGGGGTTCCCGGTGAGGATACAATCGGACGATGCCACAGCTGTGGCATATATAAACCACCAAGGGGGAACCAAGAGTCAGGCAGCTCAGAGAGGTGAGCTTGATTTTCCTGTGGGCAGAAGCTCATGTGCCCTGCATATCGGCAATATTCATTCCCGGGGTGGACAACCTGCAGGCGGACTTCTTGAGTCGTCAGACTCTGTCGCCAGGGGAATGGTCTCTGCATCCGCAAATTTTTCAGATAATCTGCCAGAGGTGGGGAATGCCGGACGTGGATGTCATGGCATCGAGATTCAACAAGAAGCTAGACAGGTTCATGTCCCGGACACGGGACCCTATGGCCTGCGGAGCCGATGCGTTGGTTTGTCCTTGGCATCAGTTCAAACTTCTTTATGCCTTTCCCCCGCTACAGTTGCTACCCCGCCTGTTACGCAGGATCAGGGTGAAGCACAAACCAGTCATCCTGGTAGCTCCAGCATGGCCCAGGAGGGCATGGTACTCTCTAATCCTAAAGATGGCAGTGGGAGACCCTTGGACGCTTCCTCTACGGCCAGACCTACTCTCGCAAGGCCCGATCCTCCACCCTGCATTACGGCGTCTAAATTTGACGGCCTGACGGCTGAATCCCTGATTCTCAGGGGTAGAGGGCTGTCTAGGCAGGTAATCTCTACCCTGATCAGGGCTAGAAAGCCGTTCTCCAGGGTGATTTATTACAGGGTCTGGAAGGCCTACGTAGGCTGGTGTGAATCCAAGAAATGGCTTTCCCGCAAGTATACCATTGATCGAGTGTTAAGTTTTCTCCAGCTAGGAGTGGATAAAGGCCTGGCATTAAGCACAATCAAAGGACAGATTTCAGCTTTGTCAGTGTGTTTTCAGAGGCCGCTGGCCACCCACTCGCTGGTTAAGACCTTCATTCAGGGGGTCTTACGTATTAATCCTCCGGTTAAGTCACCACTTTGTCCGTGGGACTTGAATCTTGTTCTGTCAACTCTACAGAAACAACCCTTTGAGCCGTTGGCTGAAGTTCCTTTGGATTTACTAACAAGGAAGTTGGTATTTCTGGTCGCCATAGTTTCCGCCAGAAGAGTGTCAGAATTGGCAGCCTTATCTTGTAAGGAGCCATATCTTATTCTGCATAAGGACAGGGTGGTTCTCCGTCCTCATCCTTCCTTTTTACCAAAGGTTATATCCAGTTTTCACCTGAACCAGGATTTGGTATTACCATCCTTTTTTCCGAAGCCCACTTCCAGAAAGGAAGGGTTGCTGCATACCTTGGATATTGTCAGGGCCATGAAGGCCTATCTTAAAGCTACAGAGAGGATTCGGAAAACAGATGTGTTGTTCATTTGCCAGATGGGCCCAAGAAAGGGCAGGCAACCGCAAAATCCACCATCTCGAGATGGATTAAACAGTTAATCACTCAGGCCTACGGCTTGAAGAGGTTGTCTCCTCCTTTGTCAATAAAGGCTCATTCTACCAGGGCCATGGGCGCCTCCTGGGCAGCACACCATCAGATCTCTATGGCTCAAGTATGCAAAGCGGCAACCTGGTCTTCAGTCCACACGTTTTCTAAATTTTACCAGGTGGACGTAAGAAGGAATACTGATACAGCCTTTGGGCAGGCAGTGCTGCAGGCTGCAATTTAAGACCCTCAGAATCGGGGGCACCCTTGAGTTAAAATTTAAATTTTAAGTTTAATTTTTCTCGACTAAGTTGGATTTATTATTATTATTTGAGTATACCTCTAAATTAAATCCTTTTGTCTTGGGAAGATGTCTCCCTCCCCTCATTAAAAGCATTGCTTTGGGACATCCCACATAGTAATGAATATGCCGCTCTGTGTCCCGTGATGTACGATAAAGAAAAAGGGATTTTTAATACAGCTTACCTGTAAAATCTTTTTCTTGGAGTACATCACGGGACACAGAGCTCCCACCCCTCTTTTGGGGAACATTTTGGGAGGCATACTGCTTGCTACAAAACTGAGGTACTCCTCCTATGGGAGGGGGTTATATAGGGAGGGGCACTTCCTGTTTGAGATTGCCAGTGTCCATCACCTGAAGGTACTCCATATAACCCACATAGTAATGAATATGCCGCTCTGTGTCCCGTGATGTACTCCAAGAAAAGGATTTTACAGGTAAGCTGTATTAAAAATCCCTTTTTTCTTTGCTAGTCAAATAGTAGGTTGGGTAAGATCTACCAACAGGGTCATAGACAAAAGTGTAAACTCCAAATGTACTGTAGCCCTTCCTCCTACCTATTAAAAGAATTTCTTTCATTGCCATCACTGGGGAGATTTTTTTCACTCTTCCTGCTTTGTCGGACTCTTGCTTTTTATATAAGATAGTAAAGAAAAATCTCTCCAGTGGGATACAGGATGGCAAAAACAAAAAAAAAAGAACTTCATGGAGATTCTAAAATGTCCATACTCTTAATTTAAAATGTTTTTCCCAGATCTCGGCCATAACTAATATAAGATCTATTTTTTGCTGTTGTAAATCTATAGAAGAAAAAATTTGAAATACCTTGAAAGAATTGATAAAAACAGGTTTCTCAAAGTAAGAAGCCAAAAAATATGCATTTCACTGCCTATCCCTGGCATCTCACAGAGTGGAAAAAACTAATTCTACATCACCATTAAAACAAATAGCTTACTTCAGGATCAGGGTACAAAATTGATGCCTAGTCATGGTAAAAACTGCATTCTTCTGACCTTTCTTTGTGAAAATGTACTGATTTAAAACATTAAAATCCAGTTAAAATGCAGTAAAAACATGAACAAAATTATTTGAGACCTTTTATACTTTGGCCTACTTATCGAGTTTTGGAAAATAAAAGTATTAAATCCTTTTAAACCATTTTTATCTCTCTGCAGGCGAAATTGACTATAGCAGTGTACTACTTGGCATGCTTGTAATGCAGGATGTCCAGCTAAGCCTGTTCATAGCTGCAATGCCAACTCTTATTCAAGCAGGCGGGAACACTTACTCCAGGTGATTGTTTCAAAATTAGAATATGCTTCCATGATATAATATTTTTTTTTCCTGTGATCCACTCTTTTGGGTAAACTGTGTTTATTTTTATGCTTGGTAGATTACGTTTTTCTTTATAGCAATATTTAACCTTTTTGAAAAATTTTAATTTTTTGCTTAGCAAAATGGAGAATAATAACAGCAAAAAAATAAAGGCCTGTTCATTTTCCCAGTTACCTATAGCAGCAGTTCAGTTTAGAGCTGTCACAAGAACAAAAATAGATATGATTGTAGATGTTTGCTGTATTTTTGAGTAGTGACATTATCCCTGCTAGCAGATCATTATGGTGGCAGACATATTTCTAGTTAAAAATATAAGTAATAGATTAATATCTCTGTCATATTTTTTTTTATTTTTTTTTTAATAGTGTTTTTTGAGAGTCACTGCATTACATATTAGGAGGATTGTGCATGTAACGCCAAGTACCAGAAATAGCTTCTTGTGTCTAAATAAAAACTTTTATTGCTCCACTTATAATTATATTTGAGACTTTTCACACAATCATAATGCAGCATTAAAATCCTTCACATTTGGAATATATTTTACTTTCAAAGAAAGTTTGGATGAGAGGGGGCATGATTGAGAGTGGTTGGATTTTGTTTGCCAGTTTAAAGCTGACCTAAAGATATATAGTATATTTAAAGCAGAAAAAAATGTATGCTAGCAGATAGGCTATTACAGAAGATACCTCTTAGGTTTCCTCTGCCATTAATACAATATTTTCTATTTGTACATGAGCAATTCAATGTACAAACTCGGCCTTAGGCCCCGGGATGAATTAACTCCCTGGCGCATGCACATTGTGGCAAAACCCCACGAGAGAGAGAGAATGAATATGTCAGTACTCATTTACTGATCTTGTCATAGTAAGTGGCAAATGGAAGGGGGGGACCTAAAGTATATAGTTGACAACAACATAAGGACCACTTTAACAGAAAACTTGACCTGAGAATTATGTGAACTGCTGATTACGGACAAAATGCCAGTTGCCTGACTGTCAATTTGACCCCAAAGTTTCCAAACGTTGTCATTGACGATGGACAAGTATGCATATCAGGAGTTCTGCTTTTACTCTGGCTTTCGTGATCTGCATGATTATTCTGCAACTGGCATATCCAGAATAAGGTCCACAAGCTCAGCCTTTATTTTCCCTTAGAACAGTTTTCCCATAGGAATTGACTGGTAATAAGGTGCAAAGGCATGTGATGTATAATAAAAATGCAAGTAGGGGGCCTTCAGTGTTTGGATGCAGCGGGGAAAGACTTGGCTTTACGGGTTGAAGGAAAAAATACAGGTATAGGAACTATATATTTTTAAAATAACTGCAATGGGCCATTCATTACTTTGAGAATAAAGATAACCATAGACCATGTGTTTAGTAGCACAAAATATCAAAGGAACTTTTTGTCAAAGTTCGACACCTTGGGAAACTCATCTAAATAATTGTTTTTGACAATGGTACTCCTTTTTATATCTAAGCAAGTATTAAATGTTTTGGTTTTCCCACATTGAAAGGAGAAATGTAAGCCATTCTTAGAATAATTATAATACCCCTACACCACTGTGTATGGGAGCAGTGCTGCCTGTCTTAACACCCCTTCTAATCACAGTATTGTACAACATATAGTGAACAGTCCACCCACATTTGTGGCAAAAGTACTCGGTGTCACTGCAAACAAAAGTCCACTCCAAGGTGCGAAAAAGTGCCACAAATAAATAAAGTGTTCTGTGATGGAGTTCCTCCAATGGCAACCCAGAGCCCTGTGTTTTTTTTTTTAGTACAGTCCTCTAAAATTCCATTCATAAGCTCAGAGCAGAGAATGCATCAAGTCAATCCATAAAGGAGAGCCTCATATACATCTGGTAAAAAAAATTCTAGGTAAATATATTTCTAAAGGGGCTATTGACATTACATTGTCACCACTTTTTGGTAACAACCCATACATACAAAGAAACCAAAACAAATGAGTTCAGAAATTAAGTTATGTGTAATAAAATGGAATGACACAGCTTAAAAGTATTAAACGCGCTAACTGAAATCTTTTTAATACTTTGTACAAAATTCTTTGTTGGTAGTGACAGCTTCAAGACTAGTCACATGCATTGCTCAGGTGTGGTTTTGGCCCATTCTTCCACACAAACAGTCTTCAAATCTTAACGGTTCCGTAGGCCTCTTCTATGAATTCAGATCTTAAGTTCTTTCTATAGATTTTCGGGTGACTGGATGGGCCATTCTAGCAGCTTTATTTTCTTTCTTTGAAACCAATTGGCTTTGCGTTTGGGATAATTATCTTGCTACAATGTAAACCCTTGTTTCATCTTCATCATCCTGGTAGATGGCAGCAAATTTTTATCAAGAATGTAATTTTTTCTATTCATCCTTCCTTCCTTCCTTCAATGATATGAAGTTTGCCAGTACTGCATGCTGAAAAACAGCCCCACACCACGCTGCAAGAAAATGTTTGCCCAGTATCCAATCAATATTAAAGACTGCCCTGTGTCTGATTACTGATAGATTTTAGCTGGTGTCTTGGCTTTACATGTCTTTTTGCACCTCCCTTTCGTCATGTGCTCAACGCCTTTTCCATGTGTCATTCCATTTTATTACACATAACTTTATTTCTGATCGGATTTGTTTTGGTATCTTTGCATGCATAGATTGCATGGGTTTTTACTTGCATATGGTAACAATTTCATGTCAATAGCACTTTTTAGAAATATATTTGCATACAAAAAAAAAAAAAAGAAAAAAGCCATGCATGCATCCAGGAAGCATCAGATCCACCGAGATGGCTGCCGTGCATTCTAAACAGCAGAAGTGACATTACCCAGAAGTTCCCACATTTCATCATCAAAAAGTCTTCAGAAGCAAGTGGTGTAAGGATATTATAATCTGTGCAATATGTGTTATACACTTTAAAGCAGAGTTGCACTTGTTTTTTCTGTTTATTAAAAGCCATCAGCTAAAAAAATGTAGCTGCTGACTTTTAAGAAACGTGCACTCACCTGTCCCACGGTCCAGCGATGCGGCTGCCGAAAGCCTTGTTTCTCTCCCCATTCTCTCCGTGGTTCTGGCATTGCAAGTTTGGGCACCCGGCTGTGACAGCTTGCGGCTTCACAGCTGAGTCGCACTGCGTGTCCTGAATGGCTGAGCATTTTTCTGGGACATGTTGCGTGTCCAAGAAGATTGCAGAGAGAAAGGGGTAGAGGAGTCGCCTAGGCGGCAGGAGCGGAAGTTGGACATAGGTACTTGTCAAAATTGTGGCATGTATGGGGGCGAGGAGTCCTTAAAGCGGAAGTTCCACTTTTGGGTGGACCACTGCTTTAAGCAGCAGCTACCGGTATTGTAAAGGCAACGTTTTTTTTTCTCCCACTGTAACGCAGATAATTGGTATTGGGATTAATTCTCAGAACGATTCTATCGGATTGGCCCTGGAATTCATTAAATCTGACTCCTTTTTTTTTTCTTCTTTAGATCACATTAATATTAAATATGAATTTCGTTATTCCTACCTGCTTGCTTTACACCTCCAAGGATATATTCAGTCTCGTATTTACTTTTTTTTTTATTTGTTAATGTGTCCCTAGTGTAGTCCTGGAGGTTTTCCGAATACTGGCACTGATTGGACAAATCCTTTTTTCCTTGCTTGCGGTCTTTCTTGTCTGTCTTATTATGAAGACCTATCTCATTGGACCTTATTATCGAAAGCTGCATACAGAAAGTAAAGGAAATAAGGAAATTCTGGTCATGGGAATTTCTGCATTTATTTTTCTTATGCTCACGGTAATTTTCTGTATATATATTTACATTTTTAGTTTAATCAGCAGGGCTGCGTATTAAGAAAATGATTTGTAAATATATTTCTGGTAGCCTTAGTATAAGTGTAAGTTTCAGAAAACACATACACACACATACACACACATATATATAAAATGTGTGTGTATTCTGGTTCGAATTTCCTTTGTCAGGCAGCACAGTGTGGTCTTTGTGGAAGAGGAATGAATATGTCTGCATATTTTGCAGTTTATGTATGCTGGAAATTCCTTTTTACAGCTCCTCACACTGCGACATCCATACATGTACTAAAGAGGGAAGAAACCTAGGCTTTACACTTTTCACAGCTGCCGATGAATACATTACTGTGTACGGTTACGTTTCTGTATCCTACAGCAACTCTGTACATTCACAGCCTTGATGGAAATATGGAATAACATCTCTTCACATAGATTACATGCTCGTAAAGCCACGTATAAATCTTTCATCTGGCCGTAATTTGGATTGAATATATTAGTGTATTAAGGTATAATTATATTCTTTGTCTCTTTACTGGAAACTATGTTCAAATTCCTTAAAACCCATATTATGTAAATTACATACACTTTTTTTTTTCTTATGGCATAGATGACATGCACCATTAATAAATTCCAATTTTTACAATTTACATACGATAATACAGTTAATAGAAAAACAAATCTAAAACAGCTGACGTTGAGGCGTGAGATGAAATGGAGATATCATCTTTGTGCCACAGTTCCCATACTCTGAGCATTTCCTCTTTCACAGCCACAGTGTCTACACTGTATTTCATGCTGAAGAATCCCCCAGACTTTTTGTCAGATTCTGAGGAGGAGAGAAAATACAGATAGTTTAGAGGTGAAGCCTATTTATAGTCAGAAATAATTAGAGATTCTGAAGTTAATTTAAACCTAGTATTGATGATTCACATTGGGAGGGGTAATTCTCTAAGTACACAATAAAATACTAATTACCAGGTGCTCAACACTGCGAGTTAAATTATATGTGAATCCTTAGTGCCGGTTCACACTACCGCAACTTGGGTTAGTGTGACATGAGAAATTCAATTAAAGGGGATGAAAGCCATCTTAATGTACACTACCAAAGTCGCCTTCAGAAAAGGTTCCTGTACTACTTCAAGGCGACTTCTAGGCAACTTCTACCCATAGATTTCAATGGAAGTTGCCTCCAAAGTCGGATTGCCGTCTTAACTGAAGCAACTTTACAGGAAGAGAAAATAGTTTACTCAGGCAAATCCCTCCCTCCAAGTCACGCTGAAGTTGCCTTGCAAAGTCGCACTGTAAGTCGGGTTGCCCCTGTGTGAACCGGCTCTTAGCTTGTAAAACAGCCCATTTGGTTAAATTGAAATGAAAGGTAAAACCTTTTGTGTGTGTGTGTGTGTGTGTGTGTGTGTGTGTGTGTGTGTGTATATACAGTATATCAAAAACACTGATCTTCCCAGTGACCATTGGCAGACAGGCAGTCTGTTCCAGCACAGGCAAAAAAATAATCATGATGAGATGGATGTGCTTTTATGCCTAACGTGGTCATTTGGAACTGGAAAAGCAGGGCGACGTGCTGAAACACCAGGTATTTCACTCAAAAAGAATAGGATATTTTAAACACAACTACATGGAACAACAGGCACATATCAGGAATAATTAATGTTGGGGTAACATATTCTTTAATAAAGGGTACCGATTTAAATTTGTTTTTAATTCTAAAATAACATTTGAAGTCTTGGCTGCATACATTTACATATATAACAAGACATCTGAGTATCATGCAGTTCTGCCCTATGATCATAACCATGGTGCTTTCATGGGTTACAAAACATTGTAGCAGTAAATACATTGAAAGCAGGCTTATCTGAAGCCAGGCTCCATTTCTACCAGTTATGCAAACAAGAGGTCCAGGCTTGTTAAAAGGCAGCTTAAAGTGGAGGTTCACCCAAAAAATTAATTTTTAACATTACATTCAGCCGAGTTGTCCTAATGACAATTGGCTGTTTTTTTTCTCCCTGTACATACTGACTTTTACCGCCGCTTCCGGGTATGTCTTCTGCGGGACTGGGCGTTCCTATCTGATTGACAGGCTTCCGACCGTCGCATACTGCGCGTCACGAGTTGCCGAAAGAAGCCAAACGTCGGTGCGCAGGCGCCTTATAGAGCCGCACCGACGTTCGGCTTCTTTCGGCAACTCGTGACGCGCTGTATGCGACTGACGGAAGCCTGTCAATCAGATAGGAATGCCCAGTCCCGAAGAAGACCTACCCAGAGGCGGCGGTGAAAGTCGGTATGTGCGGGGGAAAAAAACAGCCGATTGTCATTAGGACAACTCGGCTGAATGTAATGTTAAAAATTTATTTTTGGGTGAACCCCCGCTTTTAAGATGTTTGTGTCCATGCAATAAATAAATGGTAGCTGCTCTAATTTATTTACACTGTGCGTGGGGTGTTATACAGTTCTGAGAAAATGGGGGTTAATTTAGTAAGGCTTGGTTCACGTACATGCGAATTGGATGCCCCCTGAATCGCATCTGATTCTATTAACATGTGAACCAGACTGGCTTTCAATGGTTCTAGTTCCCATATATGGGGCCGGTTGTGGTGTGATTTAAAAAAGGGTCCTGTGTGTTTTTCAGTCTGAGTCAGGTACAATTTAAGTGTCAAATGCGCACCTGAACCGCTGAATGGAAACTGCACCAGACTCCGCATAGAAACCAGCCCGCATATACGTTATATTGCCAAAAGTATTGGGACGCCTGCCTTTACACACACATGAACTTTAATGGCATCCCAGTCTTAGTCCGCAGGGTTCAATATTGAGTTGGCCCACCCTTTGCAGCTACAACAGCTTCAACGCTTCCGGGAAGGCTGCCCACAAGGTTTAGGAGTGTTTCTATGGGAATGTTTAACCATTCTTCCAGAAGTGCATTTGTGAGGTCAGGCACTGATGTGGATCGCAGTCTGCTCTCTAATTCACCCCAAAGGTGTTCTATTGGGTTGAGGTCAGGCCAGTCAAGTTCCTCCACCCCAAACTCGCTCCTCCATGACCTTGCTTTGTGCACTGGTCCAAATCATTTGGTGCAGGAGGGATTATGGTGTGGGGTTGTTTTTTAGGGGTTGGGCTTGGCCCCTTAGTTCCAGTGAAGAGAAATCTCAAGGCGTCGGCATACCAAGATATTTTGGACAATTTCATGCTCCCAACTTTGTGGGAACAGTTTGGGTGGTCTCTTCCTGTTCCAACATGACTGCACACCAGTGCACAAAGCAAGGTCTATAAAGACATGGATGAGTGAGTTTGGGGCAGAGGAACTTGACTGGCCTGTATAGCGTCCTGACCTTAACCTGATGGAACATTGGATGCATTTTTAATTGCATCCGATTTACATAACATGTGAACCAGACTGTCTTTCAATGGAACCGGTTCACATATATGTGCTAATCCATATCTTTATGGATCTTGCTTTGTGCACTGGTGCGCAGTCATGTTGGAACAGGAAAGGGCCATCCTCAAACTGTTCCTACAAAGTTGGGAGCATTAAATTGTCCAAAATGTCTTGGTATGCTGGCGCCTTAAGACCCCTTTCACATTGTAGCACTGCTAAAGCGCTGGATGTTTTTGCGGTACTTTAGCATTGCTTTTGCGATGCTTTTTGGGTCCTAGCGGGGCATATTTTTTTAGGTCACGTGACCTTAAAAAAAACAAGGGAAAAAAGAAGAGCTGCCCATTCATGGGCAGAGGTGTTTTGGGAGAACTATTTATCACTCTCAAGCTGCCCCAAAGATGCTGCTTCCAGTTATTTTCTTAATGTCCTGCAATTTTCTTAATGTCCTGCACCACCTGAGTGTAAAAGCACCCATTGCACAGAATGAGGCAGTTTTCAGGCGCTTTTTAAAAGGCTATTTCTAGCACTTAAATGCCTGAAAACTGCCTCAGTGTGACTGGGGTTTAAGAGTTCCCTTTACTAGAACTAAGGGGCCAAGCCCAACCTCTGAAATACAACCCCACACCATAATCCCCCCTGCACCAAATGATTTGGACCAGTGCACAAAGCAAGGTCCATAAAGACATGGATGAGCGAATTTGTGGCAGGGGAACTTGACTGGTCCTAGCCTCAACCCGATAGAACACCTTTGAGATTATTTAGAGCGGAGACTGCGAGACAGGTCTTTTCGTCCAACATCAGTGCCTGACCTCACAAATGTGCTTCTGGAAGAATGGTCAAACATTTGGGATTATTTCGAGCGGAGACTGCGAGCCAGGCTTTTTCGGCCAACATAAGTGCCTGACCTCACAAATGTGCTTCTGGAGGAATGTTCAAACATTCCCATAGACACACTCTTAAACCTTGTGGGCAGCCTTCCCAGAAGAGTTGAAGCTGTTATAACTGCAAAGGTTGGGCCAACTCAATATTGTACCCTATGAACTAAAGCTGGGATGTCATTAAAGTTCAGGTGCATGTAAAGCAATTGTTCCAATGCTTTTGGCAATATAGTGTATGTGAACCCAGCCTAAATGTTCAGTTTAACAAACTTCCCTAGCAGCCAGACCTCGTCTCAGTTAAGAGGACCTTTCAAATTTGATATAAAAGTAGTGGTTGTATTTGCATACTGTGTGCATCATATACAAATATTTGCAAATGCGAGCAACTAAGCCCTCTTTTATTTATTTACAGAAATATCATAACTCACAGTTGTAGTTTTTTTTAACAAAATGCACAAAACTAACTTTGCAATGCCATAAAATGTATGAATCCAGAGGAATAGTGGTCTGACCTAAATTCAATATTTTATTCCTGGCAGGTTACTGAACTACTGGATGTATCAATGGAACTAGGGTGCTTCCTTGCTGGAGCTCTTATCTCTTCCCAAGGACACATGGTCACAGAGGAAGTTATGTCATGCATTGAACCCATTCGAGACTTCCTGGCTATCATATTCTTTGCATCTATAGGTACATGCTGCCATGCTGAGCATTTACTTAAAGTGATACTAAAGGTTCAATCTTTATTTCTCTTTTGTTCATGGACGGACACAGCCTTAATCTTGACATAGTGGTTATTAGCCTTCCTTTAGGAGTGACTAGGCAGAAACTTATAGAAAAGTTTAACTTATCATACACACCCTACAGCCCCGCCCAGGGGGCGGGCCCTCTGGGTATAACCTTTCTCTCTGCATCTCGCAGGTCAGTTTTTTTTTGCCTAGTTTTAGGAGAAGACATGGCTCCCTTCAGGCCCATGGCTTGGAGGCTGTTAGTTCAAATTTGTTTTTTGGAGCATTTTCTTGTAGCCGCCCAGCGTTCTGGAGGTGTTGCACACTCGGCGCCCAAGAGGGGTTGTACCGCGTCTCCCGGCCGCTCAGTGGCGTGTGCGGTGCGCCCCAGGAACGGTGCTTAAACGCCTACGTTTCCAGCGGCATTCCGATGAAACTGGGGCCTCTAGGTCCCACTCGGCGGCCATTTTTTGTAGCCTAAGCCTGGAACACTGGTGACCATGCTTTTGGGGCCTCAGTATGGTTGACCTCTAGTGCCTGTGTGGCGGCCATCTTCATAAATCAACAGCCAGACAGAGACAGGCTGCTGACTAGCAAACAAAAGCTGATTTAAAAACCGCAGCCTTGTATTAATAGCAGACTGACAGATTCAGCGGACAAGAAACAGCTCAGCTAAGC
This sequence comes from Rana temporaria, assembly GCF_905171775.1. NCBI lineage: Eukaryota > Metazoa > Chordata > Amphibia > Anura > Ranidae > Rana > Rana temporaria. Next base: position 202,125,553 of record NC_053490.1, read on the forward strand.
GGCACTGCACTACTGGTTCCGGGTTGGTGAGTCCTCTGCTGCAGTTAGGAGGGTGGGTTGTCGCACCTTGCTTGGAATCCCTGTGTCAAGCGTGTGGGCAGCATGATGTCAGAAACAGACGTTTTTTCCCCTGAAACACCTGAGCTGGCAATTGATGCCCTGCACCTGATGTATCGGTGGACGCTATGTCGGCAATCCTAGATGCCTTTATTGCCAAGGTGGAAGCAGCGCATGGAAGAACGGGGGCTATAAAGCGCACCCTCCCCCGCCATCTTCTGGGGACAATTTGGATACGGAGCCAGGTCTAGCTACGGCTCAAGACCCTGACTCTGAGGTATCTGACGATGCGGACCAAGATCGGCCAGACAGTGAGGAGGATTCTGGACCCAGGTCAGTTTGCGAGAAGGCTCTGGTGAGTGACCTTATCACCGCAGTGCGAGATACCCTAAAGATGGAGGGGTCTGTAGAAGCAACAGAAGCGCCGGTCCCTTTTGGGTTCCGTAAGGCGACCCACACTGCTAAGGTGTTCCCTTGTGTGTCTTACTTAGACAAACTTATACAAGTAATGGGACAGACCACAAAAGACCTTTTTTGTACCTAAGAACCTGGCAGTACGTTACCCACTGGAGGAGAGTTTCTTGAAGAAATGGACCTCGCCCCCCATAGTGGACCCTCCTGTGCCCAGACTAAACAAGCTAACCGCCTTTCCGGTGGAGGGGGCTCCTGCCTTCAAGGACCCGGCGGACAAGAAGGCAGAGTCGATATCCCGTAACCTATACACTGTAGTAGGTTCGGCGGTACGCCCAACCATAGTTGGGGCGCTGGTATCCCAGACACTCACGGAATGGGCAAAGATGCTGCTAAATGGGTTACAAACACATCACCATTCCGCCCACAAGGTAGCCCTAGCAGAACAACTGGTACAGGGCCTAAAATTTGTGTGTGTATCAGCCTTGGACACTATTCCTCTGCTGGCCAGAGCTTCTGCTCAGGCGGTGTTGTTACGCCGTCTACTTTGGTTAAAGAATTGGTCGACGGACCAAGCTTCCAAAAAGGCCCTAATGCATCTGCCCTTTAAGGGCTACAGACTCTTTGGAGCTTGCCTGGATGACATTAAGAATGCCACAGGAGGTAAGAGCACCTTGCTCCCACAAACTTATAAGGGGAAGGAGCCACGCCGACAGAGGGCCCTTCTTTACCGCACCCAAGTGTTTTTTTCGTCCGCCCAGCACTGCGGCCAGAAAACCTCAGGCCAATAAAGCGCCTGCTCAGGGACAGAGACGCCCTGGTTTCGCAAACCCAACAAGCCCGTTAACACCACGTCCGCATGAAGGTGCGCCCCCCAACCATTTCTTGGGTGGGGGGACGTCTTTGCGAATTCGCGCCCCGGTGGACATCTCGGGTCCCCGACCGGTGGGTTTGCGAGGTAGTCTCATCAGGGTACAAGATAGAATTTCTATCTTGCCCACCAAACAAGATTTTTTTTCCCTCCAACCTCCAGCTACAACCGGCTCGTCGGGAAGCCCTAATTCGGGAAGTTCAAGACCTGCTGGAACACGGGGTGGTTATCCCTGTCCAAGTACAGGAACGGTTTCAGGGGTTTTACTCCAATCTGTTTATGGTACCCAAGAAGGAGGGCGTTCGTCCAATCGTGGATCTCAGGGCCCTCAATTGCTTCGTGAAGGATTCCGGATTGAATCAATCCTCTCTGTCGTTACTGCTCTCCAGCCGGGGGACTTTCTGGCATCCTTGGACATCAGGGATGCCTATTTACATGTCCCCATATGCGCAAAGCATCAGAGACTTTTGCGGTCGTGGGAAGACCACTATCAATTTGTGGCCCTCCCCTTTGGCCTGGCATCGGCACCAAGGGTGTTCACCAAGGTGCTTGCCCCAATTCTCGCCCTACTAAGACAACGTGGCATCGCTATCGTGGGCTACTTGGACGACCTACTTCTGAGGGCCCCTTCAGCCTCAGAATTAGAGGTGAGCGTGTCTATAACATGTCAGACCCTCAGACACTTTGGGTGGCTACTGAACATTCAGAAGTCAGTAATGGTACCGACTCAACGTCTAGTATATTTGGGATTGATTCTGGACTCCTCAGAGGCAGAGGTTTTCTTCCCTGTGGAAAAGTTGCAGACCCTTCAGGCTGCAGTGCGGCAGTTGACGTCCCAGAAATGGTCGTCACTCCATTTTTGCATGCGAGTCCTGAGCCTCATAGTGGCCTCCTTCGAGGCGGTACCATATGTGCAATCTCACACGCGAGTGCTACAGAGGGAAATTCTGTCCAGATGGGCCAAGTGCCCATCATCCCTGAATTATCAGATCCGGGTGAGCCACCTGGTCAGGGCCTCCCTAGTTTGGTGGCTGACCTCACCGGCACTTCTGTCCGGGAAGTCGTTCCTTCCTTATCACTGGACAATCATCACGATGGATGCTAGCCTTACCGGGTGGGGGGGAGTCTGGGGAGTTCAGTCGACCCAGGATCGCTGGTCCCCGGAGAATTCCCACCTGCCGATCAATATCCTGGAACTTCGGGCAATCAGGCTGTGCCTCGCTGCATGGTCTCAGAGGCCACAGGGGCATCCAGACGGACAACGCCACGGCGGTGGCATATGTCGACCATCTGGGAGGAACAAGAAGCTTGGCTGCAGTGTCAGGCCGCTCACATCCTAAGGTGGGCAGAAAGGAGCATACCGGCACTGTCGGTGTGGAAAACTGGCAGGCGGACTACCTGAGTCGCCAGACGTTGGACCAAGGAGAATGGTCTCTGCACCCGGAGGTGTTTCAGCTTTGCCAAAGATGGGGCACGCCAAATGTAGATCTCCTGGCGTCTCGACTCAATCGGAAGGTATTGAGGTTTGTGGCCAGGTCGAAAGACCCATGGGCGGATGCCACAGATGCATTAGTGGCGCGGTGGAGTCAGTATCGGCTAATCTATGCCTTTCCTCCTCTAAAGCTCCTGCCTCTTCTGCTTCGCAGAGTGGAGGCAGAGGGGATCCCGATGATCCTAATCGCCCCGGATTGGCCTCGGCGTCCTTGGTACGTCGATCTAGTGCAGCTAGTAGCAGACGCCCCTTGGCATCCACTGTGGAGAGGGGACCTGCTGTCACAAGGTTCCATACTGTATCCTACTTTACAGTCGCTGTCTTTAACGGCATGGCTATTGAAAGCCAGGTACTAGAGACCGGGGCCTATCGGATTCGGTAATTTCTACCATGAGAAGGGCTAGGAAGTTATCCTCTAGGAGGATTTATTATCGCACTTGGAGCGCTTACTTAGCGCTTTGCGAAGAAATGAAGTGGAATCCACGGACTTATTTGGTGTCCAGGGTACTGCTGTTCTTGCAGCGCGGGGTGAACCAAAAGCTTGCCTTAAGCACGATTTAAGGGGCAGATATCTGCCCTGGCTGTTTTATTTCAGTGAGCCCTGGCGACTCGCACTTGTACAGGGGGTTCGGCATGTGGCCCCTCCGGTCTGTCCTCCACTACCTCCGTGGGACTTTAAACCTGGTTCTCTCGGTGCTTCAGAAGGCACCGTTTGAAGAAATTAGGGAGATTCCCTTATTAACACTTTCTCAAAAGGTGGTCTTTTTGGTGGCGGTCACGTCAGACGAGTCTCTGAGCTGGCCGCCTTATCATGTAGGGCTCCCTACCTAATTTTCCACAAGGATAAGGTGGTGCTGCGTCTGCAGCCATCTTTTCTACCTAAGGTCGTCTCGGCCTTCCATCTCAATGAGAACATTGTACTTCCATCCTTATGTCCTAATCCGTTGCACCCTAGGGAGACGGCGTTGCATTCCTTGGACGTTGTCTGAGCTCTGAGAGTATACTTAGCTGCCACTGCTCCGTTCCAGAGGTCAGACTCACTGTTTGTTTCGGTGGCTGGTCCCAAGAAGGGCCTAGCGGTCTCATCGGCCACCATCTCTAGGTGGATCCGACAGACAGTAATTCAGGCTTACGCCATAAGGGGGCGGATGCCCCCTTTCCTATCACGGCACATTCGACCAGGGCAATAGGTGCCTCCTGGGCTTTCCGACATCAAGCGTCTATTTCCCAGGTGTGTAAAGCAGGGACTTGGTCGTCTGCTCACACTTTCACTAAATTTGGATGCTTCTTTCGGCCGCAAAGTTTTGCAGGCGGCTGTTTAGAGTTGCAACTCCTCAGTGGAGGAGCTCTGTTTAGTTTGGAGTGAAGTTTAATTTTATGCTGTTCCCACCCCTCATTTTTTTTACACTGCTTTGGGACGTCCCACTATGTCAAGATTAAGGCTGTGTCCGTCCATGAACGAAAGAGAAAATACGATTTTATGCTCACCGTAAAATCTCTTTCTCTGAGTTCATGGACGGATACAGCACCCTCCCCTCCTTTTTATGTTTGTACTACTTTTTGACGAACTGACCTGCGAAATGCAGAGAGAGGGGTTATACCCAGAGGGCCCGCCTGTAGGGTGTGTATGATAAGTTAACCTTTTCTATAAGTTTCTGCCTAGCCACTCCTAAAGGAAGGCTAATACCCACTATGTCAATATAAAGGCTGTGTCCGTCCGTGAACGAAAGAGAAAGAGATTTTACGGTGAGCATAAAATCCTATTTTTTTTAAATCACAAACATGTCATACTTGCCTCCACAGTGCAGTTAGTTTTGCACAGTGTCGCCCCGATTGTCCTCTTCTGGGGCCCTTCGGATGCTCCTCCCCACATTAGATAACCTAGGAGAAGCACTCTCCCAAGGGGATTGCCTCCTGAGTCCATCATTCGGCGTCCATAGCCGCTGAATGCAGGACCTCGGCCCCGCCCCCGTCGTTGGATTTGATTGACAGCAGCAGGAGCCAATAGCTGCACTGCTATCAATCTATCCCATGAAGAGCCGTGAACCCTAGTGAGCGTGTATGTATGTGTAATATATATATTATACTGTGCCTTGAAATTTTCCATATTTTATCATGTTGCAACCAAAAACCTAAATGTATTTTTTGAGGATTTTTATGTGATAGACCAAGTGGCACATAATTGTGAAGTAAAAGGAGAATGATGAATGTTTTTTTCCATTTTTTTTTTTTTTTTTTTCAAATAAATATGTGAAAAGTGTAGCGTGCATTTGTATTCAGCCCCCCTGAGTCAATACTTTGTAGAACCACCTTTCCCTGCAATTACAGCTTCAAGTCTTTTGAGGATGTTTCTACCAGCTTTGTACATCTTCTAGAGAATGACATTTTTGCCCATTCTTTGCAAAATAGCTCAAGCTCTATCAGATTTATTGGAGTGCGTCTGTGAACAGCAATTTTCAATTCTTGCCACAGATTCTCAATTAGATTTAGGTCTGGAATTTGACGGGGCCATTCTAACACATTCCATTATAGCTCTGACTGTATGTTTAGGATCATTGTCCTGCTGGAAGGTGAACCTCCGCCCCAGTCTCAAGTCTTTTGCAGACTCTAACAGATTTTCTTCTAAGATTGCCCTGTATTTGGCTCCCTCCATCATCCCATCAACTTTGACCAGCTTCCCTGTCTCTGCTGAAGAAAAGCATCCCCACAACATGATGCTGCCACCACAGTACGGTAGGGATGGTTTGTTCAGAGTGATGTGCAGTGTTTTTTTTTCTTTCACACATAGCATTTTGCTTTTAGGCCAAAAAGTTAAATTTTGATCTCATCTGACCAGAGCACCTTCTTCCATGTTTGCTGTGTTCCCCACATGGCTTCTCACAAACTGCAAATGGGACTTCTTATGGCTTTCTTTCCAACAATAGCTTTCTTTATGCCACTCTTCCATAAAGGCCAGATTTGTGGAGTGCACGACTAATGGTTGTCCTGTGGACAGATTCTCCCACCTGTGTTACCATGAGCCTCTTGGCTTCTTTTCTGATTAATGCTCTCCTTGCCCGGCCTGTCAGTTTAGGTGGACAGCCATGTGTTGGTAGGTTTGCAGTTGTGCCATACTCTTTTATTTTTCGAATGATGGATTGAACAGTGCTCCGTGAGATGTTCAAAGCTTGAGATATTTTTCTATAACATAACCCTGCATTAAACGTCTCAATAACTTAATCCCTGACCTGTCTGGTGTGTTCCTTGGCCTCCATGATGCTGTTTGTTCTCTAAGGTTCTCTAACAAACCTCGGAGGGCTTCACTGAACAGCTGTATTTACACTGAGATTAAATTACAGACAGGTGGACTCTATTTACTACTTGGGTTACTTCTGAAGGCAATTGGTTCCACTAGAGTTTTTTTGTTGGGGGTATCGGAGTTAAGGGGGCTGAATACAAATGCACACCACACTTTTCAGATGTTTATTTGTAAAAAAAAAAAAACATTTATCATTTTCCTTCAACGTCACAATTATGTGCCACTGTGTTGGTCTGTCACATAAAATCCCTATAAAATACATTTGTTTTTGGTTGTAACATGACAAAATGTGAAAAATTTCAAGGGGTGTGAATACTTTTTCAAGGCACTTTATATATTCTATATTATGTTTTACTTGCCAAAGGATTTGTATTTTTGTCCATATAGTCCTAAGATTTGCGCAGCCCTGCCGCACAACCATCAAGAATGACTCCATGGGCATGCCCAATAAAAAAAATGGGGACAGATTGTTGCTGCCGAATTCAGGGAGAATCCGGTGCTCCAAGATGAGCAACCAATTTTCTGGGTAGCTAGCCTTCTCCCTTGCCATTTGACCCTGTTCTAAAAATTTGATTGCTTGCCAGAAAATAGTTGTCTGGTGTTGACCACGCTAGCCGTCCCTTTTCTAGACATTTGTGCATGTAAGTGGAAGGATAATCAGGCCTAATCTAATTTTATTCCCTTTCCCTGTAAGTGCAGATAGGATGTGTGTATTGCTTTTAGGATTTCAGAGAGTGTAGGTTCCAATTCCTCATCAGAGTCAACAGAACTAGATGGTTATGGGGAGGCCTGTGCCTCAGGAATCCTCTAAAGTAGAGGTAAAAGAGGTCAAGGATACAGGTGAGCTGGTAGAATTTTTAACCAGCTTTTCATGTAGGTTAGAACTTGCAGCTGTTTCTTACAGTGCCCCATCCATCAAATAAACTCTCCTTCTAGGTTGTCTGTGTGTTACATTGAAGCTAAAGCAAGGGTGACACAGATCTTTTGGTCTATAGGACAGAAGGAACAGTATTACGATTGCCCCGGTGAAGCTTCAAGAGACTGTATGCTCACATTCTGGAAGATGCCTCCCCTTTGTAGGGGAAAAACTTTAATGCTGAAAATCCTTTTTTTTTTTTTTTTTTAATCTCCATTAGTAAAATATTTATTTATGCATTTCTGTATTTATTCTTACAGGGCTTCATGTATTCCCAACATTTGTAATTTATGAGTTGACTATTCTGTTGTCCTTAACGTTAACATTGGTGCTAATGAAGGTGAGATTTTTTTTTTACATTGAAGTAATAAAGTGTCACTAGAAGAGTCTTATTCAGGGGCAAACATGGATATTTACATGATGTGCCCTTAGGTACATCATCTGTGTTTTTAGTGGAAATATTATAATGCATTGTTTTTATCATATGTGCTGCTTTTATATTTTTGAATCTACAGGGTGGGCCATTTATATGGATACACCTTAATAAAATGGGAATGGTTGGTGATATTAACTTTCTGTTTGTGGCACATTAGTATATGTGAGGGGGAAACTCTTCAAGATGGGTGGTGACCATGTGACATGCGGCGAGTGCTATGCTGTGGGCTCTTGCTGAATGAAGCTAGGACAGACACTGATGTTTCTTCATTAGACCCCTTTCACACTGGATACGCCTATAGCGGAGCGTTAAAATCGCGGTAAAACACTGCTATTTTACCACGATTTTAACATTCTGCTATAGGCGTATCCAGTGTGAAAGGGGTCTAATGAAGAAACATCAGTGGCTGTCCTAGCTTCAATCAGCAAGAGCCCACAGCGTAGCACTCGCCGCATGTCATTGGAGAGCACATTGAACACATTTTATAAGTGGTCATATAAATGTAAATAACTCATGAAAGAATAAAGTTACGTTAAAACAAAGCACACCATTGTTTTTCTTGTAAAATTCCCAATAAGTTTGATGTGTCACATGACCCTCTTCCTATTGAAAAAACAAAAGTTGGATTCAAAATGGCCACCTTCAAAATGGCCGCCATGGTCACCACCCATCTTGAAAAGTTTCCCCCCTCACATATACTAATGTGCCACAAACAGGAAGTTTGTGTATAAGGTGTACTGGCCCACCCTGTACAATAAAAACAATTTTAACTTTTTAATGCAGAATTATATTTGACAATGCACAATTGGGCCCTGCACTGGAAAGTTAATTTCTGTAATCTATATGGATGAACACATTATATATAATATATATATATATATATATACCTAAAACAAGCTTCTTGTATAGCAGCATGCTAACTGTAGAGCATAATTCTAGGCTGACTGTTGGCAAAAAAGAACAGCGTATAGAACTTCAGTTAATTACATTTTGCTTCATGGAATCATAAAATTGTAAAGCATTTTGAGATTTAATAAACTGTCAAATGTGACAACTTTAAAAAAAAAATTATTTAGTTTTACGTAAATATAAAACATTGGTAAAAAAAAAAGGGGGTAATCTTTCTACTGTGAATGTACTAATAAAATACTATGGTGACAGTTGATCATAGCTCATTTGACTTTTGTGTGCAGTCAAAGGTTTGTTCCATTTTTGGGTCTTCCTGTGGTCAGATACTGGTCCTATGATGGAAAGTTTCTTCAACTGCTGTCTGATCTAGTCATACTACTCAGTGTGATCGTCATCACAGATTTTCAAAAAGATTACATAACCAAAGAATGATGCATAGTAAACCATCCCCCTAGAGGTGGTTTGGGTATAGGAGGACAGAAGCAGATTCTTTATCTGAAAGATTGTTTATTCAGCAGAAATGAAGAATTTGCCTATGGTACTAGGATTTTCTCTGTCACATTTATAGTATGTGTTTTAGGTGTGAAGAAAGCAAGGAGCAAACTGCAGTAACCTATGGCAACCAACGAAATTCTTTTGATTTCTGTCGTTCTTTGAGGTTTGGGCACACTGGCAAACAGAAAAGTAATTCAGCTCCCATATTACCCCTGTTCAACTCGGCATACCTCCCATTTTTTTGCTGGTGTCCCAGGAGGTTGGACACCCTTTTTTTTTTTTTTTTTTTTTTTTCAGCAATGCTGAAAAGTCTACATTTTTTTCCTAGCTTTTTAACTTTGTGGTATTTTTTATTTTGTGACTTCATTCAACATTCCTGCTATATACCACAGGTGACTTTTTCCTTGGTGATTTTAAGCAAGATTCCTTCTCATACTGATGCTTGGCTAGGCTCTACATAGTAGCTGTCTGAATCGGCAACACCTCAGTGTTGGCTTTGGAGGCCATACACAAATCCCTCAGGACTGGATATGTGGCGCTAGCTGAAATGTGACGACCTGGCATTCTGCATTGTAGAGCGTTCCAGACCTTAGCTTGTTGTGTTAGATGCTAAGTGATTTCTGGGTCAAGATCCAAGGCAGAGCCCAGGTGTGACCCCATCTCTGAAGACTCAGTGAGTAATGCCCCGTACACACGAGCGGTTTTCCCGTCGGGGGGGGGGGGGAAATAATGGTTTTCCAGACAGAATTCATCTCAAGTCTGCCTCGCATACACGCGGTCACGCGAAAGTTCTCTGAACTTTCGAGCATTAATAACGTGGTGACGTACAACACTATGACGAGGCGAGAAAAAGAAGTTCAGTGCTTCTGAGCATGCGTCAAATTGTTTCCGAGCATGCGTGTGTTTTTTTTTCCGTCTGAATTCCATACAGACCAACGGTTTTCCCACTAGGATTTTTTCCTGACGGGGAGAAAAGAGATCCTGCTCTTCTTCTTTTTTTTTCCGGGAGTTTTCTTGTAGGAAAAAGTCCGATGGAGCATACACATGGTTGGGATTCCTGGCCAAAAGCTCTCATCTGACTTTTTCCGACAGGAAAACGGGTCGTGTGTACGGGGGGGATCAGACAGGCTAAAGCATCACGGTCTACCTCACTGTATTGTGCTGTTGGGCATCATTTCAAATTTCCCTCTGCCAATTTACAGTGGTAAGGGTTAATGCTGAGGGATGGAGCGCTTACGTTATTCTTTGGCTGAAGTGCTACAAGCGTTCTGTGTTATCTTTTCTGCAATTCAGCCTGTAGGTAGCATCTTCCCATTGGTACTCTTGCTCCTTGGAGCAGCATGTGGATCTCTCATGTGTTTGCACTGTCCATCTGCAGTAACTTGGTCACTTCCGGCCATCTAAAAACCAACAGCACCAGCTGCCTGGATTTTGTGAGTACTTGAGACATTGCCTCGCATTGGGTCTAGTTGCATTACCAATGTGTGGATGCAACATGTCTTTGCCAAGACATACAGAGTACAGTCCCACTGCAATGGGTGACCTCAGCCCATACTTTACCTTATGGTTCTGGGACATTTGCCTAGTACTCCCAGAAGGAAACCCATAATTCAGACTCTGGGACCCCTATTATGCTTTAGTAAAGTTTATTGATGTGTTCTTCAGCTCTGTTGATTGTGAGTGAGGCCACCCCTATGTCTACAGGGACTTCATTGTTCATCTACTTGAGCTCAGATACTTAAGGATTCTGCCCACAGAGCTTCTAAGTGTACTCCAGTGCTATCTCCTGTTGCTGTTCAGACTTTGGCTATGAACACCCTGAGCCCCTAGCTCATGCTGCACCCCACAGTCCTTGATACTGTCTCTGATTCACAATCTCAGCAGACTGGCTCTAGTGAGGCTGTTTTACAGGTTTATGGGGAGTTGTTTCAAACCATGCCGCCCTGCATCTGGAGGATCAGCCAGCTGTTTAAGGTTTTTGGCCTTTTAGAGCTCCTGCGAAAGCAAAGACCTTCCTGACACATCTGCTATTTGAGTCTTTCCGGTACAATGTGGAATGGAAAAGCCCCATAGGTTTCTGGTCCCCTACTGAGAGAGTGTCTCAGAACTTTTTACAATTTGGAGAGGGAATTTTATATATCGTTTTTTTCCCCCCCATCATGGATGCACCAGTGATCCACCTGAACAGGCAGACCACCAAGTGGATGAATGGTGTTATAGGTTTAAAGGATTTCACTGTTAAACTTCCTACTCCCCATAGGGACAGGGCCCCATTTTCATGGAAGGGTTAAAGCAAATGTCTGGTGCCCTGTGGTTTAGTTTTGAGAGCTGGTCACCCTCTGTAGCTCAAAGACCCTATGTCTGGCATCTCCTTCAGGCACCTCTCACCAATTTTGGATGTTACTGCATTCAGCAGTGTATCTTCCTAGGTTTATTTTTGTTCCTTACAAAGTATAACCCCTTGTTCCTACCCTAGTGGAAACCTGCTCTTTAGGGGTTGTTCCTAACATAAACTTAACCCTCTCCCTTTCAGGACAGCTCCTTATTCTCAGCTTCTGGTGAACCCTTGTGGTGCTCAATACCCCCCAGTTTTGACCAGACCTTCAGAAAAGGTTCGAAATAATCAGTTTTTGATGCTCTTTTCCCTAATAAGGACCTGACTTTGTAGTGTCATGCACAGGCTTTTGGTGCTGCTGCTCAGAATTCTAGACTGTCTATCCTAGGGCCCATTTTTGGCATCCCCATTGCAGAATGCTAAGATGTCCTACTTGAAAAGGATCAGCTCTCTCAACTCTTGCTGTCAGAACCTTTCAGAAGGACCCAGTACCTGCATGCTTCGACTGCATCAGTCTTCCCAGGTGGTCAGCATTGGTAGCGAGGTAATTCATTTCAAATCTTTGCTTAAGAAGCTCACTCCATGTTGGGCTTTACTCCCTTTTTCTTATCTGGCAACATTTTTTTCCCCGTCAGAGCTTGTAGGGGACTAAGGGAATACCCGACTTTAATCGCCCCCTTTACCATTCGGCTCTCAGTCCTTTTCACCCTCCTCTTTTATGTCTGGGAACCTGGATTTCGGGTGAGCCATCCAGATTCAAAAATGGATATTCAAATCCCACGTGCACAGATCTGAATCTGTGTTGAAAAAACTTCCACCAATCCGTGATTTACCATAACCTTCTAAAATGGACACTCACCAGAGATATATAAAGGCCTTGATTTATGCCTGATCAACCACTCCTCATTAGCATGTATCCTGAGATTCCCAACTGCTTTGTCAATATTCATTACATATATCTCCACATAAGGTGATCTTAGAATCTCGTATGCATTTCACATCCAATCATGGCTTCCTAAAGATGCATTATTGAATGTGAAACACATTAAGGATTCTGGGTAATGCCAATGTCACTTCCGGTCCCTAACCCTCACAAAATCGAGGTTTGTACCGTATGTCGGTTCCTCCAAACATACTGCAGGAAATACTCAATGACGGTTCTAATTCCGCGTACACACGACCGTTTTTCAGATTCTAAAAAATTTAGTTTTTAAGGGTCTAGGAAAAAAAAATTTTTTTTCAACCCGTTCATTAAAACGACCTTGCCTACACACGATCGTGAAAAAAAAATGCTCTAGCAAAGCGCGGTGACGTACAACCGCACTATAAAGGGGAAGTTCCATTCGGATGGCGCCACCCTTGGGGCTGCTTTTGCTGATTTCGTGTTGGTAAAAGACAATTCGCACTTTTCAGTCTGTTACTGCGTGATGAATGTGCTTACTCCATTACGAACGGTAGTTTTACCAGAACGAGCGCTCCCGTCTCATAACTTCTAAGCATGCGCGTTTTTTTCACGTCGTTAAAGCCCACACACGACCATTTTTACAACCTTAAAAACGTTGCGAAAAAATAAAGCATGTTCGAAATTTTTAATGCCCATTTTTTAGATCGTGAAAAATGCTCTGGAGCCCACACACAATCGTTTTTAATGACATTAAAAAAAGTCATTTTTTAGAACACGAAAAACGGTCGTGTATGTGGCATTAGGCACTAATACTTTGTAAGCGCAATATTTTACACTTTTTTTATGAGATTCTAAGATTCACCTTAAGTGGCGATATATGGAATGGAGATATATGGAATGAATATTGACATACCGGTTGGGAATACCTGCATACATTCTAATGAGAGGAGTGGTTGATCCAGGCATAAATCGAGGCTTTTATATCTCTGGTCTCTGGTGAGTGTCCATTTTAGAAGATGCTGTTGAATCACGGATTGGTGGAAGTTTCTTCAAGACGGATTCAGATTTGTGCACGTGGGTTTTGAATACTATTTTCGAAGAGGAGCACTTGGGCTTTCTTTTCTATATATACACAAGTTTCATTTGATTATATACTGGTATATTGTATATACAGTTTACACAGTATGTTCCATGGTTAATATTAATCATTAATGATTGCTATATTGTTGGATGTAAATTGGTATTCACTGTCACAGGTATATAGTAAGAGTTATTTGTGGAGTTATCAAATATATTGAAACATTGCTTATCCCACACTAACGGTGGGGAATTCATGACTGCAGCAGATCCGACACATACATTTAAAGATACACACTGAAATATTATATGTACTTTATTTATATTTTTTATTTCCTACACAACAGAGGTTTGTTGGGTAGAGGAGGGGTTATATATCGGGGCTTGCTTACAACTTTTCTGTTTGCCAGTGTCCCAAAAATGTTATTTTCCTTGTTGTAAAGTGGATCCTTAATACATAAAATCGCTTTATTCTTTTGTTGTTTTCCCTCCAAAGTTATGTTTGTTTCTTTTTTTTTTGCACACACTATGCAGTTATCAAATAAAATATCAGTGTATATAATGTATTACTTATGTTTGTGTCTCAACAGTTTGTTTTAGCTGTGCTAGTCCTGTCTTTGATCCTGCCAAAGAGCAGCCAGTATATCAAGTGGATTGTATCTTCTGGTCTGGCCCAAGTCAGCGAATTTTCTTTTGTTTTAGGCAGCAGAGCCCGCAGGTCTGGGGTAATTTCTCGCGAGGTAAGTGCTAAGGTTTGGCTAGGATATTTGGATTGTGTTACTGCACACATGAGCCATAGCATCTAGGTACATACAGTGTGTGTGTATATATATATATATATATATATATATATATATATATATATATATATATATATATATATATATATATAATATTTATGCTGCATTTGCCTTTAAGATTGTGCTAGCCTGGGTAATACTCTTGACCTAACCTTTTTCCACCAGGGTGCCTACAGGTTCCTTTTTAGGGGCGCCTTTTCAAAATGTCTAAAAACTGCTCAAAAATTATATACAAGCCAGCAGATGGATAAAGTCTGCCTTTTAGCTAAAAGGATTTCATTGTGCACTGTGTCACATTAGCTGAGTGAAGGAGATAAAGTGAGGAGTAAGAGACACACTGAAATATTTGTAAGCGCCACTGTGATTTTGAAGAATAGATCACCTCTGGCTTGGGTGCCTTACGTGTGAGGATGTTGCTGCGGTATGCAAAACTATTAGTCTAGTTTTTTACATTTAAGTGTGAAGTGCCTTAAAATCATGCAGAATTTTAAAAGGTGCTGAAAACTGATTGAAAAACACTTCTCTAGACCTACTGAGCATTGACCTTAGCTAGTCAGTGATGTAGGGTGGGGTTCAAAGGCTGTTCTGCATTGAATGAAGGAAATACTGCATGCAGAAAGCAGTACATGGGGCAGGTATTTGACTGGTAACCCAGTGCATATGCAACTCTGGTGGTGACCAACAGTAAACTGTTTACAAAAAGCTATTTCTAGGCCAAAATATATATTTTTTTGCCATGCGGATAAATAACAACAGTTGCATTGAAAGACATCATTACAGGTAATCCATCTATGCATAGTGTCCTGCTGCCTGTAGATAGATATAGTTATATCCATTGAAATTGGCAATATATGTGATCTTTTGTTTGACTGTATAAAAGAACAATCCTTATTTGCATCATGCTGCTAATCAGGGCAAGGATTCTGGAAGCTAGACATTGTTAAAGCATTGGTGAAGGTTATACTGATGGAATGTGGGTTGTAGTTGCATTAGTTTCCTTTTTTTAGGGTTTTTTCCCCTCTGTTATCACCTAGTAATCTGTCCAGTAACACAGCCCCTGTATTAGGGTGCCTGTGGTCTGGATGAAGGCGAACAGGGACACTTTTTTAGACGGCAGCATTGTCAGTCTGGGGGATGGGAAGTATTAGATGCACTAGGAGATTTAGATAACACTAACAGATTGAACTCCAGCTAATCTAGACTTCCCTTCTTAAAGTGGAACTTCACACAAAAGGGGAATATCTATCTGCTCTTCCTCCTTGTCCTCAACCCCCCCCTTCCGATTTGCCACATTCTTTTTACGGGGGGGGGGGGGGGGGACAGTTACATTTCCAGAACATGCCGGGAATGTAACAGTCCTATTGGTTGTGCTCTCAACCAAACTGTCAAACCATCCAATGGCTGTAATCATAGCTGATCACATGTGCAGCATCATGGTAGTTGTACATCAGAGGCCAAGATGGCAGCTTCCTTGGCTGAAAACTATAGGAGGGTTTACTTCTACTTTAAGAGGTTGGGATTTGTGCATCTTCAGCTGTCTACATCTCAAATTTGCTATTTCACTAAACGTCTGCTTAATTTCTTTTTTTATCATAAGGGTGGGTGTTAATTTTGTGTTAAATATATCAAATCTGTTATACAATTACTCTATTACCTCCCTGTAGTACGTTGTAAATGGCATTAGTGTATCCTTTCCAGTTTTTCTGTCTTCGGACACTTGGTGTCAAATTATTTGGCTACAGCTGACCCCCTATTGCTTGTGAAAAGTCATTGGGTGTAAACTGGTAGCATTAAAATACTAGTTGGATTCCAAGGATGTAGATGTGATTACATAGCACGTTTTTGTCATTTATAGCAGCTGTTTTTCTCACCCAAAAACAACACCTGTTAGTGTTATTTTGCTCAAGGAAGGTTTCATGTAATCCCCTAGACCTGGCCTACATGCTTTCCTATGTGATCTAAAATACAGCCGTAACTGTCATTCATTTCATTGACATTGGTAAATGTTAGTTGCATTTTTGTTTGCAGAAAATAAACGGTGTTTCACATCAATATGGTATAAAAGTGTGGGAGAATTTAAAGAGACTGAAAAAAGTGAGGGTGTAAAGGAAGAGCAGCATAAAGATATCAAACTTTTGACACTTTATAAATGTGAGATATTTTAAGCTGGATCAATCAATAGGCCTTATGTGTAGAATACAATTGAAGATACCCAAAGTATACAAAAGTACTATTCACTGGCCCTCTATTGGTAGTACAACCCTGCGCTTTAGGATAACACCAAAAAGTCCAAGCAAATCAAAATCTGTCGGATAAAACAAAATATAAACAATAAAAAAGCAGCTGCTTAAAATATAAAAGTCACTTGATAAAAGCAGAAATATAAAACCAGCCCGCACAGAGCTTGTTAGTAGTCCTGCAGCAGCGCTGCAAACCCCTGGTTTGATGAGAAAAAGCTGTGTGGGATGACCAGATCAGATGTAACAACAGTATGTGCTCCAATCACCAAAAGGCATTCACCACGTGGGGGGGATATAGGGTCCCCTTCGGGGGAAACACTCACCAGACGGTTTCTTTAAAATAGCATTTCAATATATATCGCCTCACATGTCACCTTCAGATGTTTAAAACAGCATACCCCTCTCACTTCTTGATCACCGTTTGGGTTTTCACTCTCCAGGTATAGTATCCACAGGTGTATAAGGGAAGGAAAAATCCATATAGTGCAGTATTGTTTTTAAAAGCTTTAATGTCACCCCAAAACATATATACACCAGTCCCCCTATAAAACATGCGTACCATCAGCCGTATGCTGGCGATGCAATATTGCTCTGGGATCTCTGCTCCATATATGGTGGGATTGCATTCTTATTAAGCCCTTTTGGAGAAAAATTCACAACCTAATTTCTAGTATTACTACCTACACCCCTGATTACACGGCTGAGCAATACTTACTGCATCTTTCTTCCCTACCCCATTCAACATATAAAAACTCAATTGTTTAACATCTCATAAATGCGGCCAGGCTTTGCATCCCAATTAAATGGTTGCATTCCTCCCCCCCTACTGTTTCTGATTGGATAAAAAAAGTTCAACATATAGCAGATATGGAAAACCTAATCCATCAATCGAACGATTCCTCTAACAGTTTCAATAAAAAATGGGCATGCTGGTCTAACTTCACAGAATCTAGTGAATTTCAGTTATTGTCTATCAATTGACCTCACCGGTTTTTATCTGTTCCTTATGGAATAAGTTTCATCAAGTTTCGCACGAGATGGTATTTTATGTGTTTTTTTTTACTCTTTTTATTGCTGCCACACTTCATTTCATAAGCTTCTTCCCCTTTCCTTGTCCTCTCTTCCCTTTCCCTACTCCATTTCTCTCTAAAATATGATACACTGTTATTTGTTTTCAGTGTCTAGAATTGTTGTTTCTCCTTATTGAAATTGACTAATTGTATATGTATCACAATACTCGACTTGAATTTGATTGTTGAACCACTGTATGTTTATTTACATATTGAAAATTAATAAAAACATTAAAAAAAAAAAAAAAAACATGCGTACCAGACAGAGTAAATAGCCAGGCAAATGTATAATAATGTAGATAATGTAGATGTTTTTTGCAACTCTCACTGTTTAGATCCCCTGAAGACCGCTCTGGAGACTTTCCTGCAGTTTTTACTTCCTGGTTCCTCACTCAGTGGAGCGCAAAAACGTCACTTCCGGTCGGGTTGCTGGATAGCAGCACTCTGACGTTTCGTCCATTTGTCCGTTCGGACTTTTTCTAAGAGCATCTTAGAAAAAGTCAGAACGGACGAAACGTCAGAGCGCTGCTATCCAGCAACCCGACCGGAAGTGACGTTTTTGCGCTCCACTGAGTGAGGAACCAGGAAGTAAAAACTGCAGGAAAGTCCCCAGAGCTGTCTTCAGGGGTCCACGTCTAAACAGTGAGAGTTGCAAAAAACATCTACATTATCGACATTATTATACATTTGCCTAGCTATGCATGTCATTGCTCAGGGGTGGCTTCCTGATGGTGACAACGGGTAAACATGCTTGCGCATTGAGCATTGGCATGGCTGCTTATAGTCTCTACTGGAGGGGGGGGTCATGAAAATAAACCCCCATTACACTAGGGCCAGGTATAAGAAAAGCTGCAGATTTAAATGACTTTTTTTTTTTTTATAGGTTTTTCATACACATTAAGTGGCCATGCAGAATTTAGTTAAAAGGAAAAGGGTGGTCAGAAAGGAGAAGAATTTTTCTGTTTTTAAGATAGTTATTACTTGATCTGTCTGATGTTGACCTGATTGATTTAGGATCTCAGTGTCTGTCAGCATACATTTCCTGCAAATCAATTTTTGGATTAAAAATGGAAGGGAGCAATTTCCTTTAAGCCTAGTACACATGGGCCGTATGTTTCACTAGAAACCGGCTGACATTCAGCCCATGTGTACTGTAGTTTGTCCGACAGAAGTCTCCCAGTGGTCTGGCTTCTGTTGAAGGGGCATGACTGAAAAAGGTCTGCTGATTAGCAATCTCAGCCAATAGCTAAGAGCGTTGACCGGAGTATTTTGGCCGGGGGGCAGTCCCATTGTCCAAAATGCAAACAAAATGCAGGGGAGATGGCTGTACGAACGTTGCATAGTTTGTACAGCGGCTCCTCCTGAGCTGGCATTTTTTTTTTATTCGTTCAGCCCTGCTAGGTTGAAGGAAAAAAAAAACCGCTAATGTGTACTAGGCTTTAGTCAATTGGTGTTGTGCCTTTGAGATAAGGCTAGAAATAGTGCATGTAGGTATGTTTTTTTATCACACTTAAAAATATATAATATGTATTTTAATTTTAGGTTTACCTCCTCATCTTGAGTGTGACAACATTAAGTCTTCTGCTGGCACCAGTCCTGTGGAGAATAGCGATCACCAAATGTGTACCAAGACCAGACAAACGGCTAAGCACTTAAAACTATTGGTTAATCAGTTCTGCCCACTGGTGCAACATAGTGTGGCATAAATCTACAGTATATCATAACTCATGTTTTTCATTGAGAACCATGTATTCAACAAACGTATTCTTTTGGTTGTTACTGGAAATAACCATTTCAGATTTGCCCATGGTTCAGCTTACATTACTGGTACAGTGACTTCCTGGAGATAATCTTGAAATTTTTTTCCTCTATGTGCCTTTTTTAATATAAATCTTATTTTAATTAATTTCCGTTAAAAACACAGTCTTTGAAGTATTTTTTTAATTGCACTACCATGCTAGGCCTGCTGAATGAAGGGGCAGGTAAATTAATAATGGAAAACGGAGAAGCTTTTAGGGAGGTTGTAGATTGTTATGTATTTGGAATGAATATTTCATTGTTATTTCTAAGACTTGCTATAGTTCTAGACATCATTGAGGCACAGTGTCCTCTTTTGGGGCTGACCAAGCACCATGTTCTCTGCAATCACCTATACAGTATAATTTTGCTGAATCTACTGTGTTGTTGAAATCTTTCATACAAAGGGAGTTTATATATGTTTTTGCTTTTATATATTGTTTTTTTTTTTTTTTTTAACATTAATAGGAAGGGAAACTGGTCGGCCTGTATCTGATGAAATTGCTAAGGTTGGCTTTATATGTTTACATTGCTGTGCCCATAAAAGTTTAGCTATCCCTGCACACAACAAAAAGCATTTTATTTTTATGTAGATGTCTTGCCTGTTGCACAAACCCTTAACAGTTTAACTGCTGGTATTCTAAAGTACTGACTGTTATTCAAGCTACACACAAGTTTTCATTTGAAAACTCAAATTTTAAATTTAATGCGAAAAACAATTATAACAATTTTGAGTTATTGAAAATTTGATGTATAATCTGTGTATAAGTCTCAGATTAATGAAGCAGCCTAGCATGTCGAAAAAATATCCTTTATCATTTTTGAATTGGCTGCATATTATAAAATTGCAGAAACTATATTAGTATAATACAAATACGAATTTGAAGGTTTTCTACTGGGAAAACCTTTCAACCATTCCAGTGTATAGAGACCAAAGGAAGTAACAGAATGTTACCTATTTAGAGGACACTAAAGCTCTATTGACTGCTGCTATTTATCAGCCATCCGGACACTAAGACCAATAGTAGCTTTTGAAACTTGTTAAATGAGAATGCAAAACAAATTAATAGGTACGTAGGCTGTTGGGAAAGGGCAGTGGGGGGAGGAGTGGGCAGCTGTACATCCCCCTTTTTTTATATATATATATATTTCTTTGTCCATGTTTAATACTCCTGTTTGAAATATTGCTTACACAGATAAATAACACTTCTGTGAATAAATTCAGCTAGGAGAATATACACTGCTCAAAAAAATTAAAGGAATACTTTGAAAACACATCAGATCTTAATGGGGAAAAATATCATGCTGGACATCTATACAACTGGGTAATGTGTTAGAAACGAAAGGATGCCACATCGTTTGATGGAAATGAAATTGATCAAACTACAGAGGGCTGAATTCAAAAACACCCCAAAAATCAAAGTGAAAAAATGATGCGGCAGGCTAGTCCATTTTGCTGAAAACTCAAAATGGTACTCGGTAGTTTTTATGGCCCCCACGTGCTTGTATGCATGCCTGACAATGTCAGGGCATGCTCCTAATGAGAGGACAGATGGTGTCCTGGGGTATTTCCTCCTAGATCTGGACCAGAGCATCACTGAGCTCCTGAAGAGACTGAGGTGCAACCTGGCGGCACCGGATGGACCGAAACATAATTTCCTCAAGGTGTTCTATTGGATTTAGGTCAGGCGAGCGTGAGAGCCATTCAGTGGTATTAATTCCTTTATCCTCCAGGAACTGGCTGCATAGTCTCGCTACATGAGGCGGGACATTGTCGTGCACCAGGAGGAACCCAGGACCCACTGCACCAGTGTAGGGTGTTACAATGGGCCCAAGGATTTCATCCCGATACCTATGGCAGTCAAGTTGTCATTGTCTAGCCTGTAGAGGTCTGTGCGTCCCTTCCTTGGGTATGCCTCCCCAGACCACTGACCCACCACCATACCGGTCATGCTGAATGATGTTACAAGCAGCATAACATTCTCTACAGCTTCTCCAGACCCTTTCACATCTGTCACATGTACTCAGGATGAACATGCTCTTATCTGTGAAAAGTACAACGGGCCAGCGGCGGACCTGACAATTTTAGTGTTCAATGGCCAATGCCAATTGGGCTCCATGGTGCCAGGC
This sequence comes from Rana temporaria, assembly GCF_905171775.1. NCBI lineage: Eukaryota > Metazoa > Chordata > Amphibia > Anura > Ranidae > Rana > Rana temporaria. The sequence goes on from NC_053490.1 coordinate 202,146,791, forward strand.
AGTGAGCACAGGGCCTACTAGAGCACGCCGGGCCCTCGGGCCACTCTCATGAAGTCTGTTTCTGATTGTTTGGTCAGAGAGATTCACACCATTGGCTTGCTGAAGGTCATTTTGTAGGGCTCTAGCAGTGTTTATCCTATTCCTCCTTGCACAAAGGAGCAGATACTGATCCTGCTGATGGGTTAAGGACCTGTCCAGCTGTCCTAGAGTAACTACCTGTCTCCCGGAATCTCCTTCATGCTCTTGAGACTGTGTTGGGAGACACAGCAAACCTTCTGGCAATGGCACGTATTGATGTGCCATCTTGGAGGAGTTGGACTGCCTGTGCAACTTTTATAGGGTCCAAGTATCGCCTCATGCTACCAGTAGTGACACTGAGCCTAGCCAAATGCTAAAATAGTGAAAACCCATCAGAAAAGATGAGTGGGGAAAAGAAATGGCAGTGGCTTCCACCTGTAAAACCATTCCTGTTTTGGAGGTCATCTCATTTTTGCCCATCTAGTGCACCCAATAATTTCATTACCAACAAAGCAGGTGAAACTGATTAACAACCCCCTCTGCTACTTAAATGACCAGATCAATATATCAGGAGTTTAAATGACTTGATGCCATACTCTGATTAAAAAGTGTTCCTTAAATTTTTTTGAGCAGCGTATGTGTCGGTAACTAAAGTGGTTCTGTACAGAAATAATAGTGCAATTCCAGACTTACCGGTACCTCTTTTATTTTTCTTCGTTGCTACATAGTGTGGTTTTTGGTTACAACCTGTTTCAGGTTTGAACCTATGTACTCTTTTGGGATAATGTTTCCTTACTTCCTGTCCCCATAATTATGTTAAGACACTAAAGCGGCCGGTACAATAGAAAACCTGCCGACAATGGCTGAGAGTGCTGAACGGAGTGTTCTAGTGGTTGTCCTTCTGTCAGAACACAATAGCACAGCAGGGGAGATGGCTGTACTAACATCCCATAGTTGGTAAAGCTGTCCTGAGCCGTCAGTTTCTTTTTTGTTTAGCCATGCCGGGTTCAACGGAAAAAAACAATTTTTGTCTACCAGACTTAAGTAAAGGAAGAGCTCCCCATTGGAGCCCTGTAGATCGGTTACAACCTTTTGAGGTTTTAATGGTATACTGTGCTCTGTTGGGGATAGACTTATTTTTCTAACATAGCTTTATTTTAAAATCTAAGTGGTATTAAACCCATAACAAAAATATGATATTGCAGATTACCTATTCTTGGATATGTTGGCTGCATTTGTTTTGTTATTTTTTTTTTTTAGACATGTATTCCTTCATTTTGACCTGGTGACCCAGCCAGTAAGTCTGTAATTTTGCAACTTTCTTTATTAGATCAAGCTGCCCAGCAAAAGTGACAGAGTGTTTAAACAAACCATTTAAATTGGAACTTTATCTGACCACCACAAACTGAAAATGCTATTTATTACATTTTTAATATTTTAAAGAAAATGAACCCGTACATCCGCTTCTCCATGCTTTATTTGTTGAAAAAACTCATTGAAAGAAGGCAGAAATGTAAAAGAAAAAATAGTTCAAGACAAGTACCGTATTTGCCGGCGTATAAGACGACCCCCCAATTTTGCAGTTTTTTAAAGATTTTTTGCCTGTACTCACCAAATAAGACAACCCCCCATTCCGATGCTTCATATTTCTTTCTTTTGGAGCCATATTCTTCTTCATTCTTGCTGGAGCTGGAGCCAATCATGGCAAGCGATGTATTCTATTAATGAATACAAAGCCTGCTTGGATTGGCAGAGGCTGTAACATCATCAGCCCATGCCTCTCTGACTCTCAAAGCCAATCCGAGCAGGCTACTGTATGTAGGCACTCAGATTGGCAGAGGTTGTTACTCCAATCCGAGCAGGCTCTGTATTCATTTGAATACATCACTCACCGGGATTGGCTAAGCGGTATATACTGTATGTAGCCGAAGCTACATACAGTATTACCGTACATCCAGCAGGCATCCGAGCAGCTGACCCGGCGTATAAGACGACCCCTGCTTTTTGGCCAATTTTTTTTAAATGTAAAAGGTAGTCTTATACGCCAGCAAATACAGTAAATATAATTTACCTTCCTATCTAGTTATTAATGCTGGCAGCATAAAGATTAAAAATAGTCATATTAAAGCGGAGTTCCAGGCAAAAATGTAACTCCTATGAAAACAGAAGCACTCCCCACATCCCCCCTTGTTTATGGATATTTTTTTTGTTCATACTTTTTTTGGATATTTTCTTCAAGACTTCCGTCCCACAGCGACATTGCTATGTACGTCACTTCCGCGATTTTTCTTGTGCCCTCCTCCTTCCTTCATCGCTTATTGGGACCTGTGTGTGTCCCAGAAGATGACGGGACCATTCAGAAAGCGCTGCGTGACCCGTGCATGCGCAGTAGGAAACAAGCAGTGAAGCTGCAAGGCTTCACTGCCTTTTTCCCTTAGTAAGGATGCTGGTGCCTGCACCCAGAGCCGATGGACGGGTCGGCTTTAGGTGCCGACATCGCAAGCTCACTGGACAAGTAAGTCAGCAGCTACAGTATTTGCATCTGTTGACTGAATTTTTTTTCACCCAGGCTGGAATTCTGCTTTAAAGGCTTGTTTTTTTTTTTTTTTTTTTTTTTTTAGTAAAATGGTAAACATGTAATACTTACCTGCTCTGTGCAATGGTTTTGACAGAGCAGTCCCAATCCCCCTCTTATGTCCCCTGCCAGTGTTCCTGGCTCCACACGTGCCCCCATAGCATGCAGCTTGCTATTGGAGCACCTGTGCATGCTCACTCATTCTCCTCATTTGCTGTAATTGACAGTTGCTTCTGCTGCTATGTCTGACCCAATGAGGGGAAAGAGAGCCTCTGCTCTTGTGCACATCGCTGGATCGAGACCAGGCTGGGGGGGGGGGGGGCTGGGGGGTGTTTGCAGAAGGGTTTTTGTTGTTTTTGTTTTTTTACCCTAATGCAGAGAATACATTAAGGTAAAAAAAACTTCTGCCTTTAGAACCACTTTAATTTGTTAGTCAAGCTTATCGAAGGCTGGGTTCACACTAGAGCACGTAGCTTCTCCATTCACCGGTTTAGGTCAGATTTTTTGGGCTGAATTCAGACCTAAAATGGGACCAAAAGACGCATAGAGCTCCTGTGCAATTGGCACCAGAGCCTCTCTGGAGATGTGTGAACCGGCTCCATAGAGAGCTGGTCACAATCTCCTGCTATACCAATTGGATGCTGGGAAACCCGCATCCAATTCCCACTGGTGTGAACCCAGCCCTTATCTGCTAGTTCATCAAATAATGCCATCTCTCCATATTGACAATGCTGTTGTTCAACTGTGTTAGGATGGAGACACCCTAGGGCAGAAAGTGTTTTTTACTGGCTGGATCACCAGTTACTGCAAAAGTTTTCAGTGTGGGTTTGAATACTTTAATGGGGACACACATAAATCTCTCCAATGAATCCGTTATTTTCTTAAAAAAAAACTGCACATTATATTTGTTGACTGGTTGGACATTATCCTCCTGTTTTGCTATAAATGTACTTGTCTATTGCTGTTAAACACTGGCATCTGGTGTTTTTTGTATTTATATGGTAAAATTGGGATGAAAGGTGAAAATGCAAAATTGCTTCAATGAGCCTGGGTCAAATGAAAGATGTTATCCTAAAAGGGTCAAATAAAATCTATATTTAATGTTTCTAGCATTGTGTTTTGTGTAATTAAAAAAAAAAAAAAAAATTGTCTTGCACACCGTGCACTACTGTTGTTGTTGTTGTTGTTGTTGTTGTTGTTGTTGTTGTTGTTGTTGTTGTTGTTGTTGTTGTTGTTGTTGTTGTTGTTGTTGTTTTTTTTTTTTTATTTGTTTTCATAAATCGATTTTTTTTTTTTTTTTTTTTTAAACAATGTTTATTGTATGCAAAAAATGATTTACATGAAAAGAACAGGATTGAGATATACATAGAATCAAATTGTCCCACTCTAATCAGCTAATTAAGCCATAACACCTGCAAAAAGGGTTCCTGAGTATTTAAATGGTCTGTCTGGTTCAGTAGAAACCACAATCATGGGAAAGACTGCTGACCTGACAGTTGTGCAGAAAACCATCATTGACGCCCTCCATAAGGAGGGAAAGCCTCAAAAGGTAATTACAAAAGAAGTCAGGTTTCCCACAGTGCTGTATAAAAGCACATTAATAGAAAGTTATGTGGAAGAAAAAGGTGCACAAGCAGCATGGATGGCCGCAGCCTGGAGAGAATTGTCAGGAAAAGAGCAATCAAAAGTGTTGGGGTCAGTGCATCACGAGCCACCACACACAGACGGATCCTGGACATGGGCTTCAAATGTCGTATTCCTTATGTCAAGCCACTCCTGAACAACAAATAACGTCAGAAGCGTCTTACCTGGGCTAAAGAAAAACACACCTGGTCTGTCGCTCAGTTGTCCAAAGTCCTCTTTTCTGATGAGAACAAATTTTGCATCTCATTTGGAAACCAAGGACCCAGAGTATGGAGGAAGAACGGAGAGGCACACACTGCAAGATGCTTGAAGTCCAGTGTGAAGTTTCCACAGTCTGTGTTGATTTGGGGAGCCATGTCATCGGCTGGTGTTGGTCCACTGTGCTTCATAGTCCAGGGTCAACGCAGCCGTCTACCAGGAGATTTTGGAGCACTTCATGCTTCCTTCTCCAGACGAGCTCTATGGGGATGCTGACTTCATTTTCCAGCAGGACTTGGCACCTGCCCACACTGCCAAAAGCACTAAAACCTGGTTCAATGACAGTGGGATTACTGTGCTTGATTAGCCAGCAAACTTGCCTGACCTGAACCCCATAGAGAATCTATGGGGCATTGCCAAGAGAAAGATGAGAGACATGAGACCGAAAAAATGCAGAAGCACTGAAAGCCGCTATTGAAGCATTCTGGTCTTCCATAACACCTCAGCAGTGCCACAGGCTGATAGCTCCCATGCCACTTCGCATTGAGGCAGTAATTGCTGCAAAAGGGGCCCAAACCAAGTACTGAGTATATATGCATGCTTATACTTTTTAGAGGTCCGATTATTGTTCTATGTACAATCCTTGTTTTATTGATTGCATGTAATATTCTAATTTTCTGAGATTGAGGATTTGGGGTTTTCATGAGCTGTAAGCCATAATCATCACAATTATGACAAATCATGGCTTGAAATATCTTGCTTTGCATGTAATGAGGCCTATCTCATATATTAGTTTCACCTTTTAAGTTGCATTAGTGAAATAAATGAACTTTTGCACAATATTTTAATTTTTCGAGTTTCACCCGTATATCCATAACGTCCTGTAGTGTCCCTAACATTTTACATTTCATTGAGTACTCTAGTTGAAGTGTTGAGACCCATGAAGTATTTCTGATATATAAGTAGAGGTCAAGAGTTGGTGTCTATAGTAGTTGTGTGAGGGCACCCTATACGGGGTGTCCGCTTAAGGATATTGCATGCTGTCCGTTAGCGGTTGCATGGTGTTCTTTAGGGTCTGTGGCCTGCTATCTCTAGCTAGGCCAATTCTCTGTGGTATTGCCATCATCCGACCTCTAGCAATCCCCAGGAAAAAAAGCCAGATCAGCAGGCTTGGGCAATGAATAAGACTCTCAAGTGGGGTGTCCATCATGAAAAAACGATTGGGTGGGGGTGTTTTCGCTAAGGAGATGCCTCGTAGGAAAGGGGATAGGTATGACAGAGACAGCTGGGAGATGTATAATACACAGGGATGGGTAGGTGAAAAGAGCATCTGTCTCCAGAGGGAGGCAGTGTTTAGGACTGTAATGAGGGGTTACCAGCAAGTGTTGAATAAAATAAGTAGTGGAGGGAGAGAGGAGATGGGGGTAAAGGGAGATCTTTCTTTTTCATACATCATTGGACACAGAGTCAGGCTAATATCCATTACCTGCTGGGTTATACTTCATCATCAGGTGACTGGACACTGGTAGACCAAAGCTCTTTTTTTTTTTTTTCAAAATAAATCCAAGTTTATTAAAATGTAGAAAAATGGTGTACAAACATTTGTAACAATGGGTCAACATTCCCCATATATTCAATGGCAAAAACAGTTACATGTATTCATAGCGACTACATTCCCTTCCGCAGGTGTACCCCCTGGCGTAAATAAACCGAAATAAGCACATCCCCGACCATGTATAACATAAACTGAAACATTTTGATCGACAGTACCACCCATTAGGTCCCACGTGACTCCCACCCGTTTAATCCCCCTCTGACTCTCACCTAGGGTCTGCACCTTTACTCTCAGACAGTACACGTTTCCCCATCTTCCAGCCACCTGTCCCATACATTGGAAAATTTTTGTGGTCTCCCTCTATGCGTATAAATCATTTTCCTGTATGGGAGAATAGCATTCACCTCCCTCTTCCAGTCCCTCAATGTCGGTGCCACAGGTTGCATCCATACTTTCGCCACTGCCTTCCTAGCCAGGAATAACGTTTCACACAGAAAGATTGATATTTTTCTATATCTACATCAGGCAGCAGTCCCAGCAGACACAACTTTGGGTCCATGCCCACTGGGGTTCCCATATTATCATGAAGGAATTGTGTCACCTGCAGCCAGTAAGCCTGTATATCCGAGCAGTGCCATAACATGTGATAGAACGAGCCCTCTTCAGCTGCACACATAGGACACAAAGGGCTCCTCGTGGTTTGAAATTTAGCCATTCTCTGCGGTGTAATGTATGCCTGGTGTATTATGTACAACTGGGTTAGCCTGTCTGATAGCTTAGGGGATGCAGCCTTAACCCCCTCCAGTATCTCATCCCACTCAGTGCCATCTATGGGGCCCAGATCTCTCTCCCATTTTTGTTTGGCTACCTGCGCTATCTTGCTGGTCCTACGCCTCCTGATAACATAGTAACAATTGGACGTGAGTCCAGCCGACTCCTTCCCAAATATCACATCCAGCACTTGTGGGGCGCTCACCTCTATACCGTCAGTGCCCAGCTGGGCTCTGAGGGCATGCCTGAGCTGCAAATATCTAAAGTGGAGCTGTGGTGGGAGGGAAAACTCCTCCCTAAGTCTGACGTATGGCTTCGGGCCCGTTGCTGACATGACCTGGGACAAATATAGTATCCCGTACGATGCCCATACCCCCCGGATCGGGCACTGTATCTAGCTCAGGCAGGGAATTATTTTTCCATAGCGGGGTGTTTGAATGCATGTGGCTCCTGCCTTGTTTTTTAAGGCCAACGTCCCACACTTTTTGGTGGTGCGACAGCATGTCCGCCCCGAATCCTCCCAGCCCTCTCTTAAAGATTGCCTGCACTGGAGTGTGGAAAGGGCTATCCGGCTTATTACAAACTAGTGATCTATACCTCTGCGATTCAGACATATTAAAATAGTAGAAGTGAGATAGTTGTGATGCTATATAATAATCTTGTATGTCGGGAAGAGAGCACCCCCCCTCCGTGTTCGGATTTTGGAGTATACGCCATGCCAGCTTGTGCCTACCTGAGCCCCACACAAACGAGTTTAAAATAGCTTCAAACTGTTTAAAAACCTTCAGGGGTATGTAAAGGGGAGCATGCCAAACCATGTATAGAATTTTGGGCAATAGGATCATTTTAATTAGGTTTATTCTACCCATCACTCCCAGGGGTAGCTTCGCCCACGCCTGCGTTCTAGATTTGACCACTGCAAATAGAGGTTCCACATTAAGAGGGACATAGTCTTTAAGGTTCCTCGTGACCCGCACCCCTAAATATTTAACTTCCGCCACCCTCTGTAATGGTAATTCATGTGACACTGCTGGGGGGGGGGGGAACTGATCCAGTGGAAGGATTTTGGACTTATCCCAATTAATCCGCAGGCCGGAGTATTTCCCCACCTCCTCTATGATATTTAAGGCTGCCCTCAATGAGGGGCCCTGATCCTCCAGATACAGTATCGTGTCGTCGGCATATAAGCCAATCTTTTCCCATGTGTCTCCCTTCCTGAGGCCTACCACCTGAGTTCATTCTAATGGCGATTGCCAACTGCTCGGCCGCCAATGCATATAACAACGGCGACAGGGGGCATCCCTGCCTCGTGCCTCTCTCCAGGGAGATCTGTTCCGATAGCCACCCATTCACGAACACTCTAGCCTTGGGGGTCTGATACAACAACTGGACCCATTTAATAAAACGTGGGCCAAAGCCGTAGCAGCCCAGGCATTCCCACATATATAACCATTCGACTGAATCAAAGGCCTTAGCTGTGTCCAAAGCAACTACCACCCGAGTCCCCACGTTATCATGCTGTGCTTGTATGTTCATAAATAACCTCCTGATGTTCATGGCATAAACCCTGTTTGATCTCCATGAATCAGCGAAAAAGGATCACGGAGTTCAATCTAGTCGACAGAACTTTGGCTAAGATTTTAATGTCCACCGGAAGCAGGGATATTGGTCTATAAGATTCAGGGTATTGAGGGTCCTTGCCCGGCTTAGGAAGTACAATAATCTGAGCTTCCTGCATAGAGGGGGGGAGAGTTCCCCCATCAAATATAGAGAGGTACAGCGCCCTCAGCCTGGGGACCAGCGTCTCTGAATATGTGGAGTAAAACTCTAGCGGGAGGCCGTCTAGGCCAGGAGCTTTAGACTTGGCCAGTTGCGATATTGCCGTGGCTATGTCTTGAGTAGTAATCGGGGCTTCCAACATCTGCACTTGCTCCTGACTCAGCCGGGAAAATTGTAGTGTGTGTAGATACGCCTGTATTTCCTGCTGCGTATGTCTACTTTGGGATCTATATAAGTCCTCATAGAAGTTTCTAAACCTGTCTGCCACCACTGGAGGATCCGTGACTACCGAGCCGTCCGGTTCTATCAGTGAAACTACCACTGGTGGCCTGTCTTCCAAGTGCGCCAAGTACGCCATCATCTTCCCCGCCTTTTCCCCATGTTCATACACTCGCGTCTTGCTAAAAAATATGCGCTGCTTGGCCTTCTCCAGATGTAGCTGTGTGACCATCCTAGTCTGCATTCTCACCTTGGTCAGATTCTCTATTGTGGGCTGAGTGTTAAATATAGCCTCAAGGTCCTGCAGCGCGTCTTCCGCGCTATTTACAACTATTTTGGAGGACTGTTTAAGTCTGCGTATCTTCGTGTCCAACACCCTGCACACCTGAGTTTTAAATGTATCCCACTGGGAATTAATATCCGTGTAACCCTGTCCCTCAGGAAGTAGAAACTGCAGTTCCCGTTCGATTCTGTCATGGTCAGTCAGAGCCGTCAGCCAAAAGGGATTAAGCCTCCACCCCCTCACAGGTGCCCTATCTAGCAGAGATAACTGTACCCAGCATGGCGAGTGGTCTGACAGGGCCCTGGGTGCGAATCCAGCCCCCCCCCACCTTGGGCAGTAGTGCAGCTGATACCAGAACATAGTCAATGCGGGACATTGTAGCGTGACTGGCTGAATGGCATGTGAAAGCCCTGACCTTAGGATTCCTTTGCCTCCACACGTCCACCAAAGAAAATTCTGTCATCAGGCGACCCAGTCTGGACAAACCGGGGGTCCCCACAAGTCCCCCCGGCATTGCCGGTCTATCCAGGCTGGGGTCCATAACCATGTTGAAATCTCCCATCCATATCGCCGGTATCGTCGAGTATTTAGCCATAAATGCCAGTCCCTGAGTGACGACCTCCGAGCTATAGGGAGGAGGGATGTAGCAGGCAATCAGTAACACAGACACTCCCCCAATGCGTGCATGTAAAAATAGATATTTCCCCTGCTGATCCGACTCCAGTGTAAACAATTCAAAAGGGGTGGCCTTCGACACTAGCAGTGATACTCCCCTGGAGAAACTGGAGTGGGTGCTATGATATGCCCATCCAATCCAAGGGCGTTTCAATGCGGACTGTATATGACCGGTAACGTGCGTCTCAGTCAATGCCATAACATTCGCCTTTTGCGCTTTAAGATAGGCTAGGGCCGCCGTGCGCTTGATTTTGTTCAGACCAAAGCTCTTTAGACAGGAAGTGATCCCCTATATATCCCCCTCTCATACAGGAAGCACATCAGTTTTTTTTACCAGTGTCTGCAAGCTAGATGGCACGGTTGTTTTGAGCTCGCTGAGCTCCAGGTCTGTAGTCCCACAAACGGTTCTTAAATAAAACAAGGGATTGACTGACTGATAGGATCCATTTGACACTCTATATGCTTAGATAAATGGTACCCGAGCCTCGCGAAGAAGACTCAAGATCCTGCAAGGTTTTGCCTGTAATGTGGCCTCCGGGCGCTGGACCCTGCGGAGTGGAAATCTTAAACACTACAGTGCTAAGGCATTTCCTGCAGGGTGCTGTACCGGTCCAAGAGAATGGACCCTAAACATGAAAAGGGTACCCAGTCCTTGAAGGTCCTCAAGTGAGAGGAACCCGCCGTGAAGATTGGGCTCTTAGTTTCTAAGCTGCCCTGTGCCTAATACAGGTAAGTGAAACCCCCTTATTTATATATTGTGGGGTGTCGCAGTGATTATAACAATCAGTCAAGCTATCTAGAGGCTGCACACCTGTGTGCGGTGACCATACAGGTGAGTTTTGGGCTAGGTGTGGGTAAAAAAAGGGGGACCAGGAAAAGAGGAGTAGCGGCTGCTAGTACCGCAAGCTCACACAGACTATTACCCAGACAAAAATTTTTTTTTTTTTTTTTTTACTCATTTGGAAATGCCTGCTGCTATGCGGTCCCACGAAATATGCCTTTGAAACCACATAGGATTCTGACATCATCTCCCTCTAATGCTCCTGGGAAATGTGTGTCATCATTTCCCAGGATGCAGTGCGCTGTCCAATTATCACTCCCCATCCAGGAAGTAAGTGCCTGTAGGCTTCACAATGCCCACAAGCAAAATGACAACGATGTAGATATAGTTTTATAAACTATCTTTTTTGAATATCTATGCGGATCGGCGGCGGATTGTAAAATAGTAAGTGACCAGATTTATATTATAAAAACGCAGGATGAAAGGACATACATTTAAAAAATGCTAATTTTGGTTGGAACTCCGCTTTAAGATACAGAATTGTTATTACAAACGGAAACCGTAGGGTATCTGCGATTGTGAGGAGGAGTCATAGAAGAACCTCCTACCGGTTTCGCGGATGACCGCTTCTTCAGGAGGTAGTCAGGAGTCAAGCACCGTAGTGCAACTTCACTGACCAAGGTCCCCCGTGGCGAACAAGGGGGAAGCAAAAAATGGGTAAACTCTATGCTGGTAAAAGCATTAGGCTTTGGGCGGCTGGGGAGCAGGCATCAAGGAGGTAATTGGTTTTGAAATGGCAAAAACAGCTGAAGGTAGGCAGCTGGAAGCCAGGACAGAGAGACCCCCAAACACTGGGAAACAGTGAAGGTTGGAGGGAGCCACGAAGAAAACTACCGCACTGCCATGCAGCGTCCCAGATTTGCTGCCCAAGGGGAGTCAGAGGAGCTCACGACGGTGTTTGCAAGGCGTAACTTTTTTGCTTGTGTCTGGCTGTTTTTTTCACTGTATGATGGCGCACGACAGTGCACCATTTCGCCTTGGCTAACCATGGCACACGTGTGTTCACAAGAGTGCCGCTGTGCACAGCAGTTTGGCGGCCTTTGCGCACGTCCATTAGCAAAAGCGCTGCTGGACTTGGCAGTTTGTTTGGCGGCCATGGTGCACGCGGCTTCACCGCACATGCACAGTGGCCTTTATCCTGGTGTACGAAGATTCGCATTGCACATGTATACAGCCACGCCCGTTCGCCGGGCAGTGCTTCCTGAAGGCAGCTGTGAGAACACAGAGCAGGCTCTGAACCGGGCATTTCCAGCGGTTCATTTCCCCTTACCCGGGTCACGTGAGTCACCAGGTGTTGCTTGACAGGCTAAAAGTGCTTAGCAGGATTGTTGCATATGGGCTTGGTGAGCAATATTAAAGGGTCTCCCTTTTGAGGTGTGTTAAATCCACACCCAGGTACTCCCTTTTTGTGGCTAGTAAATGTCTTTAAAAAAGAGGAGCGGGACTAACACTACAGGAAAGGGCACACCTATGTCATCAGTAGTTCCTGATAAGCCTAGTCGTTTCCCTAGTGTTGTATCCAATGAATGACCAGAGGTTTCTGGGCAATCTGAGCCGATGCGCCTATCTGGTATTATGCCTACAGTCAACACTGCTGCTTCACCCTTTATCACCAAGTATGAACTGTCCTCAGACCTAGCCAGGTTAGAGCACAGGATTGCTGGCATGATTGCCTCCATCCCACAGGGTGGCAAGAAGTGTGACAGATCCCCCTCCCCGGAGCTTCCTAGTCTGGAATAGGTTGAGGATGGGGAAGAGCTAAAAGCTCAGGATTCAGTGGAGTGCCCGGCAGATGAGTCTGCTTCCGAGCATCCTGGACAAGATATACAGTTGGTATCTGCCTTTTGACCCTGACTCTTACCGAAATGATTGGCTCTGCCTCTAAGTTGCCTCTTGCAGAGGTTACTGAGCCCCCCTGGTCCTCTTTGGGATCCCTGAGGCCTCTTCAAGCCACACAGGCTTTCCCCTTACACCCTCTGTTGGAACAGGCGGTGCATGCGGATTGGGAACACATTCTGACAGGATTTTTGTTCCTCCTAAAGAGGATTTCCCTTTTATATCCCATGGATAAAAAGTTCACTAAGAAATGGAGCATGCCAGCCATAGATGCAGCCGTCTCCTCCTTTAACACGAACTTAACTTGTCCGGTGGATAGTGCACAGGGCCTGAAGGACCCTGCTGATAAGAAGAAATTGGAGTCCTTATTAAAGGCTTCCTTTTCTTTGGCCAGTTCAGCTATTCAGCCAGCTGTTGCAAAATTTTTATATTTGCCAGTCCATAAAAAATCAGGTCAAATGGCCAGCTTGGCTTGGCAAGGAGGATGATTAAAGCGGTTGTATAGGCTAAATTTTTTAATTTTTTTCCTGGCACCTGTAAAGCAAAAAGCATAATGAGCTAGTATGCACCGCATACTAGCTCATTATGAAATACTTGGGAACAAGGCGGCGGTACTGCTGCTGGTCCACGCTGAGGTAGATGACATATCCTCTCGGCGTGTCTTCCAGGTATCGCGGCTCCAGCGCTGTGAGTGGCTGGAGCCGCAATGTCATCACTCCCACGCATGTGCGCAGGAGACTTCTTTCTAGCAAGGTCAGGCGGCTGCCGGGTCTTAAGCACAGTGTGCATGCGCTGCTGAATTCAGCGGCTAGTTGCGAGGGGAATATCTCCTAAACCGTAAAGGTTTAGGAGATATTTTTTTTACCTACAGGTATGCCTTATTATAGGCTTACCTGTAGGTAAAAAAAAAAAAAAAAAACCTTATACAACCACTTTAAAAAAAGTCAACCTTGAGACCAGCTCAGACGCTAAAATATTTACGTCTGATCCTAGAGACGGTCCAAGCAAGAGTATTCTTGCCACCTGCATGGGTCTGTGCCCAGAAGAATGGGGTGCATCAGATAAGGGGCACCAGACAACCCTTCATTCGGCTCTGTATAAGTCTTCTAGGGAGGATGGTAATCTCCTTTGAGGCGGTGCCCTATGCCCAGTTCCATTTCAAGCCTCTACAATAAGACATCTTGTTTGCTTGGAACAGGAGAGTAGAAGCCCTGGTTTATCCAATGTGCTTATCTCCTCAGGCACATTTAAGCCTTAACTGGTGGATGCAGGACCAGAACCTGCGAAAGGATAAATCCTTTCTCCCGGTAACTTTGCGAGTACTGACTACAGATGCCAGTCTCTCAAGCTGGCGAGCGTCCCTAGAGGGGCTCATCGCTTAAGGGAATTGGTAAAGGACAGGAACAGATCCTGCCCATCAACGTCCTGGAATTACGGGCAGTACGACTGGCACTAAGGTCATGGACGGTGGAGCTTCAGGACTGCCCTATCAGGGTTCATTCCGACAATGCCACTGCAGTGGCCTACATAAACCACCAAGGCAATACCAGGAGTTGTTCAGCTCTGAAGGAGGTGAACCACATACTAACCTGGGCAGTGTAAACTGCGCTTTCGTCGCTGTATTGCGTTCCACGCTGGAACGCATTAAGCGACCGCGCACTGACGTCTTCGCCCGGTGCCGCGTGCGTTCCAGCGTGGAACGCGGAAGTGCCGAGTGTAATCAACACTCCATTCGGCACACATGTCTTACTCCTATAAACGGCAGAGCGTGCTTGCTACACGCTGTTTTATTATTGTCGGCCGTAGCCGAACCACACTACAACAAAACTACTGGCATTAGGTCCCCTCCTCTGGAAACCATTGCATGCCGGATCCATGACACCATTAAGCCACAGCTTAATTCTACTAAATAGTCTCTACCTGGATCCACGCTGCCATTGCTCTGGGTACACCCTAAGATATGTACCACAAGGAGACCATCCATTACAGAATCCCATTGCTACTACAATACTCTGCTATTGCTGATGAACTCTCATGCTCTAGAAACGGATAAGTACCATCACCACGTTACATTTATTGCTCTAGAATTACCCTGTTCACATATTGTATTTACAAAGTACTGTATTTGAACCTGGCTCAAGTTTACACTACTGCTGTGCTTGGGATTAATTATTATGGTTTCATATAACAGTTGTGGCATATCTTAAAGGGACATACACTCTTAAACCATTTAATCTTCAGTTGCCTCTCAAGTAAATGCTATCTGCATACAGTTTTCTCATATGCTACGTGCTTGACATTTGTTGTTTAGTATTTCAGGCCGGGAGGCCGTATACTATTAACATGTTCGCCATACCTTTTTAAGGCTAAGGGTTGAAGGTATGTTATACCTCCTCCCTTGGTAGCTCAATGCATTCCTATATGTGAGTGATATGATGTAGTGAACCCCCAAACTCTTTTTCTCTGATTAGAGTGACGCCTGGGGTCCAGTACTGAAAATCATTGCATAGAGAAGTGCATTGAAATCTTTCCCTAACCGCAGTTGTGTTTCACTCACGTTCACCGTAGTTTGTGACAGGCAGAGGGACAGATGCCAATTATATCCGCAGAACTGGAAGGCAGATTATCTAAGCCGCCAGCAGATCTGCCTGGGGGAATGGTCCCTACACCCAGAGGTGTTCCAGAAAATTTGCAGAACATCGGCTGTGAGGGCGGAAGAGAGGTGATGCGGGGGGCGGAGAGGGATGATGTCATCTCTGCTTGCCCACCCGCTTCTCTCATCCACCCGGCTCTCATATGCCGGCTGCCCAGCTGTCTCATGCCAGCCGCTTGTACCCATGGCCCGACAGTGGGCTGCGGCCCGGTGGTTGATGACCCCTGCGCTAGAGTGTAAACTTTTTCAAGTTTGCCACTAAAACTCAACCACTCAGAGCTTGGTCTCAGATGGATGGCCAGGTTTGATATCACACCACAGGTTGCACTTTTTACTGCTATTTTTTAAACTAGAGCTCTTATATGGCACTAAGATGCTTCCTCCCACACATTCACCATGGGGTTTTGCTACAAAACAGGCTACATATGCTTTCCTGCGTTCTTCTGTTGGACACATTATACTCTGCACCCTAGTTCGTGAGTACCCCACAGGGAAATACCCACATAGAGATGACAGAGGCAGACAAAAGGGAGCCATTCCAAAATCGCACACTAATATTTTCACTGTTGAAGATCTGCACAACACTCATAGTTACATATTTACATAGTAGGTGAGGTTGAAAAAAAGACTGGTCCATCAAGTCCAACCTATGTGTGTGATTATATGTCAGTATTAAATGATATGTCCATATTAAATTGTATATCCCTGTATGTTGTGGTCGTTCAGGTGCTTTTTTGATACTATTGATGCTTCCTGCTGAAACCACTGCCTGTGGAAGGGAATTCCACATCCTTGCCGCTCTTATAGTAAAGAAACCTCTATGCAGTTTAACCACTTAAGACCCGGACCTTTATGCAGGTAAAGGACCTGGCCACTTTTTGCGATTCGGCACTGCGTCGCTTTAACTGACAATTGCGCGGTCGTGCGATGTGGCTCTGAAACAAAATTGGCGTCCTTTTTTTTCCTACAAATAGAGCTTTCTTTTTCTGGTATTTGATCACCTCCGGTTTTTATTTTTTGCGCTATAAACAAAAATAGAGCGACAATTTTAAAAAAAAGTCTATTTTTTACTTTTTGCTATAATAAATATCCCCAAAAAAAGATATAAAAAAATCATTTTTTTTCTCAGTTTAGGCCGATACATATTCTTCTACCTATTTTTGGTAAAAAAAAATGCAATAAGCGTTTATCTATTTGGTTTGCACTAAATTTATAGCGTTTTTTTTTTTTTTTTTTACTACTAATGGCGGTGATTAGCAATTTTTTTGTGACTGCGACATTATGGTGGACACATCGGCCAATTTTGACACATTTTTGGGACCATTGTCATTTTCACAGCAAAAATGCTAAAAAAATGCATTGTTTACTGTCAAAATGACAATTGCAGTTTGGGAGTTAACCACAAGGGGGTGCTGAAGGGGTTAAGTGTGACCTCATATGTGTTTCTAACTGTAGGGGGGCGGGGCTGGAAGTGTGACGTCATTGATCGTGTTTCCCTATATCAGGGAACACACGATCAATGACACTGCCACAACGAAGAACAGGGAAGGTGTGTTTACACACACCTCTCCCCGTTCTTCAGCTCCGGAGGACCGGTCGCGGGACAGGTACGTGGATATGCCCAGCCATGCCATTCTGCCGACGTATATCGGCGTGAAGGGGTCCTTAAGTGGTTAAGGTTAAACCTCTTTTCCCTCTAATATTCCTCTAATATTAATGAGTGGCCACGTGTCTTAATAAACTCTTCCGCTGAAAAGGTTTGTCCCTATTGTGGGGTCACCAATACGGTATTTGTAAATTGAAATTGTATTCCCTCTCAAGCGTCTCATCGCCAGAGAGAATAAGTTCAGTGCTTGCAACCTTTCTTCATAATAAATATATTCTCCAGTCCCTTTTATTAGCTGCGTTGCCCTTCTCTGCACTTGCTCCATTTTCAGTACATTCTTCCTGAGGACTGGTGCCCAGAAATACACAGAATACTCCAGGTGAGGCTTGACCAGAGTCTTGTAGAGTGGGAGAATTTTCTCTTTATTGAGTTAATCCACTTTTTAACCACTTAACCCCCGGACCATATTGCTGGTCAAAGACCAGGCCACTTTTTGCGATTCGGCACTGCGTCGCTTTAACTGACAATTGCGCGGTCGTGCGATGTGGCTCCCAAACAAAATTGGCGTCCTTTTTTTCCCACAAATAGAGCTTTTTTTTGGTGGTATTTGATCACCTCTGCGGTTTTTAGTTTTTGCGCTATAAACAAAAATAGAGCGGCAATTTTGAAAAAAGTTAATATTTTTTACTTTTTGCTATAATAAATATCCCCCAAAAATATATTAAAAAAAACATTTTTTTCCCCTCAGTTTAGGTCGATACGTATTCGTCTACATATTTTTTGTAAAAAAATAAAAATCGCAATAAGCGTTTATTGATTGACTTGCGCAAAAGTTATAGCATTTACAAAATGGGGGTTAGTTTTATGGCATTTTTCTTAATTTTTTTTTTACTAGAAATGGCGGACTCTTCGGACACTTTTGACACATTTTTGGGACCATTGGCATTTTTATAGCGATCAGTGCTATAAAAATGCATTGATTACTATAAAAATGCCACGGGCAGTGAAGGGGTTAACACTAGGGGCGAGGAAGGGGTTAATCATGTTCCCTGGGTGTGTTCTAACAGAAGGGGGGGTGGACTGACATGGGGAAATGACAAATCGCTGTTCATACATTTGTATGGTCATTTCCCCCCCTGACAGGACCGTCGTAACGAGCGATCGCGGGTGACCACGTCAGCGCCCCTATTGGCTGCTGGGAGAGGTGACGTAAAGCTACGTGCTCTCGCCCAGCAGAGCCGACTTTCTGCCGTATAACTGCTGGTCGGCAAGCAGTTAATGCATGCCAATATTCTCTTTGCTTTGTTAGCTGCAGCTTGGCATTGCATGCCATTGCTGAGCCTATCATTTACTAGGACCCCCAGGTCCTTTTCCATCCTTGATTCCCCCAGAGGTTCTCCCCCCAGTGAGTAGATTGCATTCATATTTTTGCCATCCAAATGCCATATTTTTAATTTTTCCACATTAAACCTCATTTGCCATATAGTTGCCCACCCCATTAATTTCTTTAGATCTTCTTGCAAGGTTCACATCCTGCAGAGAAGTTATTGCCCTGCTTAGCTAAGTATCGTCCGCAAATACAGAGATTGAACTGTTTACCCCATCCTCCAGGTTGTTTATGAACAAATTAAATAGAATTGATCCCAGCACAGAACCCTGGGGGACCCCACTTTCCACCCCTGATCATTCCGAGAACTCCCTATTAATCGCCAGCCTCTGTACCCCCTATGGTCCATGCCAGCAGACCTTACTTTGTACAGTAAACGTTTATGGGGAACTGTGTTAAATGCTTATGCAAAATCCAGATAAACCATGTCTACAGGCATTCCTTTATGTAGATGGCAGCTCACCACCTCCATAGAGGGTTAGTAGATTGGTTTGGCAAGAACGATTCTTCATTAATCAATGCCGATTACTGCCAATGATACCGTTTTCATTACTAAAATCTTGTGTATATAGTCCCTTATCCCCTCCAAGAGCTTGCATCATATTGATATCGGGCTAACCGGTCTGTAATTCCCAGGGATGTATTTTGGGCCTTTTTTAAATATTTGTGCTACATTGGCTTTTCTCCAATCAGCTCGTACCATTCCAGTCAGTAGACTGTCAGTAAAAATGAGGAATAATGGTCTGGACATTACTTGACTGAGTTCCCTAAGGACCCTCGGGTGCCATCCATCTGGTCCTGGTGACTTATTAATGTTAAGTTTTTCCCAAGTCTATTTCTAATTCTGTCCTCTGTTAGCCGTGAGGGTGCTTCCTGAGATGTGTCATGAGGATAAACACTGCAGTTTTGGTTGCTGATTCCCCCGTGAAGACTGAGGAGAAGAAAACATTCAATACCTTTGCCATCGCTCCATCCTTGGTACCCAGATTCCCTTCATCATTCTTTATGGGGCAAATAACATCTGTCATCCTTCCTCTTTTACTGTTTATATACTTAAAGAATTTCTTGGGATTTTTTTTCTCTCCTCCACTATGTGTTTTTGGTGTTCTATCTTAGCCGCCCTAATTGCACCCTTACATTTCTTGTTGCATTCTTTGTAAAGTCTAAATGCTGATGATGATGATCCCTCAGCCTTGTATATGCCCCTGATATGCCTGCCTTACATAAGGCAGATACTGAAAGGAATGAAGAGCATGTTAAGGCAGTATTTGAAGAGCCTGCTGAAGGGTTTTAATTTGGGCTATTTTGTTCCGAAATGGTGAATTTTGAATGCGAGATCTTCTGACACTTTCAAATCTATAATCATTCATTTATTGTTGCATATATGGCAGGCAGAAAATCTGTTCTTATCCCTTATAGATGTAATTGTGGTCATAGTACAGCTGGATATGAAATTTTAAATTGTAGCTTCTTCAGTGTTACAAGAAGATTTCAAAGCACAAGTTTATGGAATTGTAAAAATGGAAACCACTTCTATGTTTCTGTTCTGCCAACACTTTGTTTTCTTTTTTAAAAGCCAGCAAACGACCAGTATGTGACAATGATGCAGTTTTTCCCTCCTTTTCATTTAGATGAAATATTTATATTATTTTATTTACTGTGTTCAAATACCAAACTTTGAAAGGAATGCTTCATGCTGTAATAAACTTTTGTACCGTCATACACCCACACCCTTGCCATCTGCTGAAAAAGATAACTATCGGCTAAATGACATATACTACACTGCATGTGTTCATGTGTAGAATCCCTGAAACACCAGAGCAACCAGTAGCTGGAAATCAAGATGTATTTTCTCTACACACCCTTATTTACTTAAAGTGAAACTCCAGCTATGAAAAGCTAGAACTACATATAAAGTGTAACTCCACTTTTGTTGAAAAAAAAGAAAAAAAACATTCCCCCCCCCCCTTGGTGATCGATGTACATTGCAAGGATTTTAACAACCTTTTGGTGCAGATTCATTCCAGAAATCCATGTGTGTTTGTCTGTGCCTCTGTGGGGGTGGTTTTGTAATTATCAGTTAGCTGTGGAATGAGAAAAGCTGCTGAGCCTGCATCCCTTTTAGACATGTTCCTATTGGAAGTATTTCACCTAAAATTTTTTTTTTTTTGTTGCAAGTGATGCCTGAAATTTGACTTAGGCATGGAAAAGAAAAAAGGTAATGGCGCTCTCTGCAGGGACAACCCAATCCATTTACCAGGTCCACTCACAGGTGCCGAAGCTTGATGTATCCGACACACTTGAATGCAACAGTAGTAGTAGCCGGCAAGACTGTAATCCTTGAAGTATTGTTTTATTGTCACTCTGATGTACCAATAAACGACACTTCAAGGAAATACAGTCTTGCCAGATCTTCTTACTACTGTTGTATCTTAGGCAGACTTTGGGAAAATTGGTGAACCAATCACACAAGCAGGAAATTATGTTTCTGGGAAGTAGTCAGTACACATTCTGTGTACAGAACAACTCCATGTAGCCAACGAAAGTTGAGTTACCCTTTAATAAAAATAAGTCAACGAAACTAGATGGCTTACACCCTAGGGTCCTTAAGGAACTCAGCCAGGTGATAGCCAGACCTAGGTTCTTAATTTTTTTGGGACAGTTTACTTACTGGGATGGTAAAAACAGAACATTCCATAGCTCAACTCACCAACCAGTCTGCTGACCAACCAGATTAACTTGTGCAACAGTCTGCTTTAAAAAGAGGGGTTTAGTTAGCAAACATTTGCAAACACATGCGTAAGCTGCAAGGCCTCTTCGCGGCATCCTGTGTATGCTTGCAGTCCTAAACGTTACTGAATTTATGAGTGTCTCCACAGTGGGAGCACATGCATTTAATGGATAGATGAGGGGCAGGTGGGCTTGGAGGCAGCCCAATCCCCCTTAAAGGAACAGGATCACACTGAACACCCAGAAGTAGCACAGTGGCAGCAAAGGGGCCCAGTGTGTCCCTGGACCATATTTACACCAGTAACAAATAAATGGCCCCTGCCCCCACCTATAAATGGCCTTCACAGCATAGAGGACATGGAAGGGCAAAGGCACAAAAACATAACATTCCCAGCTGTTGTAAAAAAGCCAATGTGGCACCAATATTTAAAAAAGGTCTGAGACATCCCTGGGAACTACAGGCCAGTTAGCCTAACATCAATAGCCTGCAAGCTTTTGGAGGGAATGATAAGGGACTATATACAAGATTTTAGTAATGAAAACTGTATTATTGGCAGTAATCCACATGGATTCATGAAAAATTATTTATGCCAGACCAATCTATTAACCTTATTTGAAGAAGTGAGCAACCATCTGGATAAAGAAAGGAATGTTGATGTGGTGTACCTGGATCTTGCAAAGGCATTCAATACAGTTCCAAAAAAAGATTACTGTACAAACTAAGGTATGTAGGCATGGACCATAGGGTGAGTACCTGGATTGAAAACTGGCTACAGGGGCGAGTCCAACGAGTGGTGATAAATGGTGAGTACTCAGAATGGTCTGGTGTGGAAAGTGGGGTCCCCCAGGGATCTGTCCTTGGACCAATCCTGTTTATCCCATCGTCTAGATCATTTATGAATACATTAAACGACTCAATCTCAGTATTTGCTGATGATGCAAAGTTAAGCAGGGCAATAACTTCTGGCTGCTACTGAGAGTGCCGTGGTCTTGGCCATAAACTTTACGAATTCTGTTGAGGCGTCAGATATGAATCCTGTCGCTTTAAATAGCATAGGGAAGGATTTCAGAAGCTCTCCTCTTGGGGTACCTGCCACCAAATGTTCTTGCAGTTGTGATAGCCAGAATTATTTTCAAAAAAGGTCAGAAAGTATGTTATTTTTGCAACTAATTTTGCCTTCTTTTTCCCCAGGGCCTCATACATTCTATCATGTCTGGACAATTGAACTTCCTCTTCATTCATTCTTAGAGTGTCCTATATTGCGCCTAACAAATCATCCACTTCCTCAAGCGACAGTTTTGTATTTAGTAGTTTTGTTAGCTACAGCCTGATCTTCATCCTGATCAGAGTCTGAGTCAGAAGATTCAGGCCTAACTAAAGTTCAGGCCTAACTGACTCTTCTGGGCTCCCCTGAGCTGAAAGTTATAGGACCTGGCAAAGCTAGAATTGCAGCTGTTACTTGTGAATGTGTTCACATCTGAAATTAACTCTCTAAGGGATTTAAAAGTTGATGCCACCTAGTCCTTAAAAGCGTTGAGGAACTTAGCCAGGGGGGGAGTCTTCTTCTGATTTAAGCAGGTTTGCAATACACTGCCTAAACAAGGCTCCATTAGAGCTTGAGGATAGTTTTTCCCACAGTTTGGGCACTTTTTGCAGCCAGAATTGTAAACTGCAACACAGGAAAAAAACGGGTAGGGGGCATTAGCTACCAAACTTCCCCCCCTACACCAGTGTTGCACCTGCCAATGATGCAAATTCCCAGGACAGTGAGGGGTCCACCACCATGGGGCTCCCTAAACTATCGCATACAAAAATAATTAGCATGGAGTCCATTTAGTCGATTAAAAAAATCTTCTGCAGAAATACGTTTTTATGGCAACTTTGGATCTAAAAGATGGCAATCTACATATTCCAATAAAGAGGGAATGTCAAAAACTCCTTTGGCAATTCACATCGAAAAAAATGTATCACTTCGAGTGCAGAGCACTTCCCTTCGGACTGTCGTCATCCCCGATAATTTTTACCAAAGTTCTGGCCGAAGTAGTCCCTTTTGAGACTCCAGTCCATCTCGATCGTACCGTATTTGGATGATCCACTCCTCATGGCCCACTCAGAGAAGCAGCTTCGTCAGGATTTCGAGATAACACAACTCGGCCTACAACGTTTGGAATTGATAATAAATCAAGAAAAATCCAAACCCAGCGCAAACCATTCTCTTTTTGGGCTACAACATTCAATCCAGAGATCAGAAGATAGTGCTGCCAGAAGAGAAGATATCCAACCTAAAACCTGAAGATGTCTTGCCTTCAATCCAGTCGCAGCTGCACAGTAAGAGAAGTGATGTCAGCATTAGGCCTTATGACGGTATCGATACCAACCATACAATGGGCTCACTTCCACCAAAGAAGCCTACGGGGGTTTCTGTTGGAAGAACAAAAAGACAAAGACCTAGAAGAGTACATAACGATTCCCATCACAGTAAAGTGATCTTTATGGTGGTGGAAGGACAAGGAGAACCTTCACAAAGTGGTACATTGGATGCCACCCATCACATCCATACTGACCACAGACACCAGCGGTTGGGGAGCCCATCTCAACTTGTGCTGGGCTCAGGGCAAGTGGACTCCAGAGGAGAAAGAGTTCTCCAACTGGAAAGAGCTGATAGCTATTTTCAGAGCTTTAGTCTCTCAGGAAATGGTCCATGGTCGCCACCTTTAGGTCCGTTCTGACAATACGACAGCTGTAGCGCATATCAACAAACGAGGGTATCGGGAGTTCCTGGCTGATGGCAGCCAAGTAAATTTTTCAGTGAGCAGAAAACAACCTTAAATCCATCTCTGTGGTACATGTAAAGGGAGAACAGAACTATATTGCAGACTTCTTGAGTTCACAGCAAGTTTTGAATCAAGAGTGGTCTCTGCATCCAGACGTATTTGACCACATAGTGACTTACTGGGGGAAACCTGAGGTGGATCTGTTCGCAACCAAGAAAGATGCAGAAGTTACAAATTTCTTTTTGCTATGCCCAGGAAATCAACCCTTGGCAGTAGACGTATTGCAGATCTTCAGCCTGGCTTATGCATTTCCACCCCTCCACCTCATTCTGAAGGTTTTAGCGAAATTTCTAGTAAAAGACACATTTAATCTTGGTGACGTTCTGGCCCAAGAGACCGTGGTTTACCACACTTCTAAAGCTAGCAGATCAACCTCCTCTAGGCCTCATTTGTGTATCCTCCTACCTGCCCCAGTGTGATTCTCTGATGGGGAATACATATAAGGGAGCAAATGGATTAATGGACTATGTTCAGTAAGAATTCTCCTTATATATGCTATACATGTAACCTACTTATGCTCTGGTAATGGACTGGGAAACCCTGTTGAGTGTGAAAAACCTGCATCTAGTGTGACCACCTAATAGGAGAGGTGAGCAAACTGATGAACGGACTGTGAGCAGTGGGTATTATCTCTGCATGGGCTTTGCAAGAAATCTGCCTATGCCATTGTAAATAGACTGTGATATTCTGTTGAAGGTGAAACCCCTGCACTTGCACTTTATAAACTTAGTTAACTGTGAAAATCCTGTATTAATGCCCTTTTACCTGCCCTAGTGTGACCCCCTAATAGGACGTAATAGTGTGACCCCCTAATCGGAACAGGCAAATGGACTGTGAATAGCAAGAACTATTTCTACATAAGCTATGCTCGTAATTTGCTGATGAGTCGGTAATTGATGGTGAAATCCTGTTGAATGTGAAAATCCTGCATTTGCTTTTGCAAAACCCTGCTAACGGTAAAAATCTTGCATGTACACCCTGTTATCTGTTACAGTATGACCCCCAGATAGGAAATGCCTATAAAGAAGAGGCGAGTAAACAAACGGACTGTAAGCAGTAAGTAAACATCCCTAAATATACTTTGCACGGAATCTGCCTATGCCCGGGTGATTGACTGTGAAACCCTGTTGAATGGGAAAATCCTGCACCTGCCTATGAACTGGTAATGGATGGTGAAACCCTGTTAACTGTCACAATTCTGAATGCGCATCCTCTTGTCTGTCCCAGTGTACCCCCTGATAGGAATACCTATAAGGGAGAGGCGAGTAAACAGATAATACTGCTCCACATGAAATCTGTTGATGCCTGGAAAATTGACTGTGAAACTCTGTTGAATGGGAAAACCCTGCAGTTGTATTGGCAAATCCTGCTGACTGTGAAAACTCTGCATCTTCCTTTTTTTTTTTTTTTTTTTTTACCTATAAAAATTCTAGAATGAGAAGTAGAACTACAAAAGGAACCGAGCCTAAAACCCCAAGGGAAAGCTTGAACACTAGCACGATCCAAAAGTATTTAACAAAAGAGGGAAAACCAAAAAGCCCTGTTCCTGAAAAACAAGCAGCGACTAAAGAAAAGAAGAAAAAGTCTGCGAAAAAGAGGAGAAACACATGAAAAAACAAAAGCAGACGCCAGGATGGACAGCAAAGCAGGTGCAAGAGAACAAAGTACCTACACTCAATTGCCAACCAAATCAGAAATGAAATAGATGTTTGAAAAACTAGAAAAAAGATTAGAAAATTATTTTAAGAACAGTGCGAGCTTACTTGGGCCAACTGCTGAAAAGGGTGGAGGAAACGGAGGACAAGAATGAAAAGCAAGCTTCAGGAATACAAGAACTAAAAACTTTACAAACCAGCCGGAGGGAAATAATATACAGAATAGAAAATCAAGAAAACCCAAGGAAGATGCCAGAATCTAAGGATAAGAGCGCTTCCAGAACAGAGAAGGGAAGAGCTGGAAAAAACTTTGAAGGAAATATTTAACCCTCTACTGGACATAGAAGAGCGAGAACTCAAAATAGGGCGAGTGCATAAGATTAGGAAACCTCCGTATTTAAATGCAGACATACCCCGTGATATGTCAGCTATATGAAGATGAGGCAGAGATATGGAAGAGATTGAGAGATAGACCACCACTAAAATACAAGGGTGTAGACATGAAATACTGAGTTGTATAAAGGAAATTACTAACATGGATCTACCTGAGGAACCATGAATGTGTCTATTTCATGGGTTAGATATCCCCGATAAAAGAATATATAGAAACTCAATGATTGTACGTAGAAAAAATGAACGTGAACGTAGAAAAAAAACTTGATACCGAGGAAATTTGAAAGAAGTAGAAAGCTCAAAACTCAGAGAGTGGTTTGACAAAATAGAAGAGATATATAACATGGAATACCTAAGACATAGCCATGAGGATACTAGAGAGGGATTCATTAAGAGATAGGAAGAGTAGAAAAAGTTTAAATTTAATTAGGAGGATAAGGGTAGATAAGGTATTGTTTTTTTTGTTTTTTTTTTACCAAAAATATGTAGAATATGTATCTACAAAAACCTGAGGAAATATATATATATATATATATATTATATTTTTTTGGGGCATACTTATTATAGCAAAAAGTAGGAAATATTGTTTTTTTTTCTCGAAATTGTCGCTCTATTTTTGTTTATAGCGCAAAAAATAAAAACTTCAGAGGTGATCAAATACCACTAAAAGAAAGCTCTATTTGTGGGGAAAAAAGGACACCAATTTTGTTTGGGAGCCACGTCGCACGATCGTGCAATTGTCAGTTAAATCGACGCAGTGCCGAATCGCAAAAAGTGGCCTGGTCTTTGACCAGCGATATGGTCCGGGGCTGAAGTGGTTAAAACAAATGCCATGAAAATAAGAGCGGATAATGGTGCATATTTTGGCCACTTTTCAGTGTTCATCGTAAATGTTCAGTAAAATTTTCTCTGATTCAGTCAGAAAGCTTAATAATGTGTTATAATAACATGGCGCTACACCATAGGCGTGCGCACAGGGTGTGCCAGGTATGCCCAGGCACACCCTAATCACTCCCTGCAGTGCAGATTCCCCCTGCTGCCCGGTGTCCCCTCCCACAGCATGTCTGGCTTCCTACATCTTCCATTGGATACTGCAGTGGGCATACATAGATGATATTTCAGGATGAGTGGGGGAAGGGGTAATGTCATTTACTGGCCCATTCACTTTCTGAATGAACACAGTGAGAGTTCTGTACCGTGTTTTTGAGCTTTCATGTGCACACCCTAATGCAACAGGCTGCGCACACCTATGCGCTACACAAAACTATAAGGTGTAGATAGAGCGAATCCCAAATCTTTTTACAAGTGGCCAACCTTAGTGCCAGCTATTACAAAAGAACATTGCAATGGCTGTAATGCTGAAATGACTACAAGTAAAGCTGGCTCGGTCTCTTATACAGTAGCTTGATCCCTCCTAGCTGCTTTATGTTCATGGCTGTGTTGATAGCCTGGATCTTTGTGTGTTGTGTTTACTACTTACTTTGGAACCTTTTTTTGGTGTTCAGATTAAGAATCTCAGACCCTAATGCTGCATTTATTTTGCATTTTTTTTTTTTTTTTTTTTTTTTTATCAATACATTTTTATTGGGTTTATCAATTTACAACACTTGAGATAGTTGCATTCAATATACAACTTGAGTAGTATAAATCATCATGTACAGGCAAACATTTAACAGAAAAAGAATACGGTACTCAGCGACCTAGGCCAGTCTACCCCAATTGGGTACAAACTGTAGGACTGGGAGGTCACCAAGATGATCAGTGGTACACCTATACAGCTAAAGTAAAGACAAATAAAGGAGGGGGGGAAGGGATGGAGAAAACTGAAATAAAGGCTGCCGTTAGTCATTATCTATACCAAAGATTCAGTATTTTATACTGTTATTCTTCAGACTATAGGAAGATTATTAAAGTAAGGAATCTTTTAAATATTTGGAAGCTTTCGGGTGGGTTAACCACATTTTCCATTTTCTACGATAGGGGATTATAGAATCATTCTTATAGGCTAATAATAGTTCTAATTGAGCTTGGGTGTTTAATCTGGTGATGACCATTGGTAGGTTTGGGGCATCTGCGGATTTCCATAGAGAGGCCACTGTAATTCTTGAGGCTATCAAAATATGTAAGACAATAGTCCTATACAAAGTGGGGTATTTGTCTAGATCTATACCTAATAATGCGTTAGTAGGAGTAAGCTTGGTAAGGTTGCCCGTAAGATTGGCGATAAAGGATGAGATAGAGTTCCAAAAACTTTTTAGAGTCTTGCAACTCCAAAGCGTGTGCAGGAGGTTTCCCGTTTGCTCGTTACATTTCCAACAGATGTCGGATGCTGTTGGATAAATTTTGGATAACTTGTATGGTGTTAAGTACCATCTATTAATTATTTTTTGGGCATTATCCCAGTGTTCAATGCAAGAGGATGACTTACTTATTGTTTGAAATGCTTTAATCCACTGAGTCGGGGAAAAAATTTGGTCCAGATCCTTTTCCCATTTCAGCATATTTGTGTTTTTGGTAAAGAGTTGGGAGGATAAGAATTCGTAGAAGAAAGATATACCTTTCTTTTTCT
Organism: Rana temporaria; assembly: GCF_905171775.1. Taxonomy (NCBI): domain Eukaryota; kingdom Metazoa; phylum Chordata; class Amphibia; order Anura; family Ranidae; genus Rana; species Rana temporaria. Next base: position 202,175,013 of record NC_053490.1, read on the forward strand.
CATTTTTCTGAGGAGAGAGGAACTCCCAAAGGTTCATAGGGATTTCGATCAAATTACTGGGAGAGAAATCTTTCAGTCGGGCACACTTACCAATCTTAGTCTCGATGATGTTCTTAACATTAGGGGGTAGGTTCTGGTATAGATTATATCCATTACTGATCCACTCGTTTACAGAGAATCTGATTCTGCAATAATTAATGACTTCTGTGGGAAGATGTAATTTAGCCTTTTTCTCTACATGTCTGGTTTTTGAGAGAATGTGTTTCCAAGCGAATAAAGTAGTTTTAATGCTTATTAGGTTGGGGCATTTTTGCATTTTTTTTAAATGACAGCTATGTTCAGGTTAGACATCAATGCTGTTTCACCCTGCATTACAGCTGGTCAATGGATTAGATGTGGCAGCTGCTGTTTCATCCCCACCCCCAAAGCAAATGTCCTTTTCTGCACATAGGGACATTTTGTAAAGCAAGCACCAACAGCAGCAGCACATAGTGTACATGGTGTAAATCTGTCTGAATCTTACTTATCGAGGGATTTACAGTCATTTTCAGCGTGTTTAAGATCCCTGTGCCTGGAATTTTAGTCTGCACACTGACACAGGATTATATTTATCTGTGAAATATGTATACAATTATACTTGCTAAACTATAAGCTGGTGTCAAAAATGGTTGGCACAGTGTTGCTTCTGATTTTGGAGACGGGGGAAATGTTCCTGTGCTCCGTGACCGTGCCTGCGGGACCCGCGGACCCGATCGCCGCCGGTGTCCTGAGATCGGGTCACAGAGCTGAAGAGCGGGGAGGGGTAAGTGTAAACAAACCTTTCCCGGTTCTTTCTAGTGTGACTGCCACTGATCGTCTGTGCCCTGTCATAGGGAACGACTATCAGTGACGTCACACGCCAAGCCACGCCCCCACACAGTAGTAATCACTCCCTAGGAAACACTTAACCCTTTCAGCGCCCCCTACAGGTTAACCCCTCCACTGCCAGAGTCATTTTCACAGTAATCGGTGCATTTTTATAGCACTTTTCGCTGTAAAAATTACAATGGCCCCAAAATAGTGTCAAAAGTGTCCGCCTTGACGCAGTCACGATAAAAATTGCTGATCTCCGCCATAACTAGTTAAAAAAATATATATATTAATAAAAATGTCATAAAGCCCTCCCCTATTTTGTAGACGCTATATCTTTTGCGCAAACCAATCAATAAACGCTTATTGCGATTTTTTTTTTTACCAAAAATATGTAGAAGAATACGTATTGGCCTAAACTGAGGAAAAAAAACGTTTTTTTATATATTTTGGGGGATATTTATTATAGCAAAAAGTAAAAAATATTGAATTTTTTTTTAATTGTCGCTCTATTTTCGTTTATAGCGCAAAATATAAAAACTGCAGAGGTGATCAAATACCCCCAAAAGAAAGCTCTATTTGTGGGAAAAAAAGGATATTTTTGTTTGGGAGCCACGTCGCACAACTGCACAATTGTCAGTTAAAGCGACGCAGAGCCAAATCGCAAAAAGGGGCCTGGTCCTTTAGCTACAAAATGGTCCGGGGCTTAAGTTGTTAAGATAGACCCATTTGCCAAAAAAAACAAGAAAAAAATGACAGCGTTTCGGGGGTCGTATAGACCTACCCCACCACTGGTCAAAATTTGGGGCTCCTAGGACCTACGGTTCCTGAGATACGGGGCTCCTTGTGCAGCCTGTCAGAAGCTACATACAGCGCGGACAGCTTAAATACAATAAAAATTGCTCTCAAGTTGCTGTAATTCTTCTCTGATCTCCACACTTCCTGGTTGTCTGATTCCTGATAACCACAGTGCTGAGAGCTTTCTCTCTGTGGTCACTAACTTCAAGAAGGTGTGATTACTGTGTGTCTAAAACCCCGGTTTCGTTTTCCAAACCATCAATGCCCTGTATGGCTCTGTGGCTCTGTATGCTCTGTACAGCAGAGAGGCAGGAAACAACATGCAAAAACGAAAATAGAAACTATGGGTACATTATTTGATTGATTTTTATCTATTTTTAATTGTTTTTAAAAGGAATCAGTTAACTATTATGTCTCTATACCAGGGGTGGGCAAACTTTTTTACTCAAGGGCCGCAATGGGTTCATATATTGAACCCGGGGGCCGGACCAAGAGTAGATGGACCGCGCGCCTGGCTATGTAAATGCAGGGGGGTGGCCGCAAAAGCCGCAAAGTCGCCACAGGAGCGGCGCCGGCCGTGCCGCCCCTGCAGCACTGCCGCCCCGAGGCCTGGTCTCGGCAGTGGCGTAACCAGAGTTATGGGCGCCCAGGGCGGAATTTTTTTTTCTGCCCCCCCTTATATAAACATCCACGTTAATATGTGCGTAAACGTGGGGGTGGGGGACTTAAACATTTTGGGGCTTTTTTTTTTAAAACTTTGTTTGTTTTTAAAACTGTTTATTTATTTATTTACTTTTTTTTTTTTTACTTTTTATGTTTTTTTACACTTGATGTCATTGCTATTACAAATTCCCCTATATAATAGTAAAGGTTAAAAATGACAGGTCCTCTTTATGGAGACATTAGGGGTCTCTAGGACTCCTAATGTCACCTGGGGACCCCAAAAGAAGCTGATGAAGCACAGATCTGCTTCTTCTCTCTGGCTATAGCAGCCAGATGACTGACAGGTGAATGCGGATGTAATACACATCACTTCTGCATTCACAGCCTGGAGGGAGATCAGCAAGGAGGAAGATGCTGGTCTCCCTCCCATGTTACCTTCTGACACCCTCCCGAGCCGGTCCCGGGCCGCAGATGGGGCAGCGGATCCCGGGATTGAAGGTGAGGGGTCAGGAGGGGGGGCGGCGGCAGTACTGGAGGGGGGCACGCAGCCAGCACATATACACAATTGACAGGCTATAGCACCCGGTAATGGCACTGACCTCCGACGCTGCAACTCCCTCCATGCTCCCACCTTCACACAGCGCTGTACCAGAGCGGAGGGGAAGACAGCGGCCACGGCGGCTCACACTTCCAGTGCCTGTCTCCCGCCGCCATGTTCAGAGTTTCCCGGCGCGCTGTGATTGGGCGTATGGCAGTCATGTGCGGAGGCGGGACTTCCAGCCCCACGCCTCACATGACACCCATATGCCCAATCACAGGGCGCCGGACACTAAAACATGGCGGCCAGACATCGGTGACACGGGAAATTAAAATTAGGAGGAGGCACGGAATGTCGCCCCCCGCGGGCCGTAGTTTGCCCATTTCTGCTCTATACCCTGTAAAAAGTCATTTCAGCATAAAAAAATGTTTTATTTACAACTCCTTTAGGGAGCTGCTGAAAAGGTACTGTTTTAATCAAGCTAAATCATATATTATAATGCTTTATGTTAACATAGTTTATTATTTATCTATTTACTGTGAAATTACTGGTTTGAAGTTATAACCTAACTCTGTTAAGCCACCTGCTTGAGTACAGTTTTTGAAAATATAGTAAACTACCTTAAAAAAAATATAATAATTGTTTGTATATTACTTATGGTAAATAACCACTTACCACCCAGGCCAGTTCTGACTTCTCTCCTACATCTTAAATCAAGAAAAAGAGATCCCTTGACTGGACTTTAAAGGCACAAAAGTTTTTTACCGAATCTTGAAAAAATGTATTTTATTATAAATGTACAAAACAAACACAGAATAAAATATGGTTACGTATATATGGAATGTGTACAGTACAATAAAAGAGTTACAACCAAATGCAAGTAGCAATATAGGACATGATTTTTTGGATTGCACCCGACTTTCAGAGAGACAACTCTCCTTCCTCAGGGAATATATATATATATATATATATATATATATATATATATATATATATATATATATATATATATATATATATATATATAAATTTTAACACAGACTAGCTACAAGCTATATCATGTATGATGACTAGCAGTGGACAGCTTCCCTTATCTAGGGGCTTTTGGGAACTTCTGAAAGGAACTTGATGAGGTAGAATCTGTGACAATGCAGGAAATGAATACAGTGCAGGCACACAGGACAGCTGGTACAGCATCAGTGTATATACAAATAGGAGCATGCCACATTGCCAGCTAATGGTAAATGGCTTGCGGAAGTAAAGATAGTACAGGTCAGATCAGAATATCAGATCATGAAGGTCCTAATCCCAATACAGGAAACATTTTGAGGCAAAAAGATGGTTAGTGTAGGGGATCCTTAGAAGAATGCTCCAGCCCTGGCTGGTAAAGTGTGCATTGGATTTTATCCATCCTGGATGGTACCTTGTTAACAGGTGTGTTTTGGAGCTCACTGTAACATACTACTGTGCATTGTAGTGTTCTACATTACAAGAAATCGTACAGGCTTGTTTTTTGGTGTGTTAGCCCATTCAAATAATTGGACTGCCTTAACACAACACACATTACCACACCTGCTCTAATGCAGAAGAACAGAGGTAAAATGCCCTAAATGGCCACAAATGTAGGACAGATGAAAAGCGGATAAAGGTTGACGAAATTGCCCTGAAAGGGAAAGCATACTCAGACATTAAGGAGAAACAGACACTAGGCTTGTTACAATTGAATTTCTGTGTCCTCAAGATGTTTATAGTCATAAGAGTTTATCTCTTCAGCTAGTATTGAAGAAATACATTCAAAAATTGGTACAGAAAATCATAGATTATCCTTACTGTTATTCCTATTACCATGATAGTGCTCAAAACTTTCTCCCTTTCTTGACCCTATTGGAAATACAATTCTTCGCATTTTACCTTGTTCGCTTTGTTGTTAAGTTGGAAATCACCAGAGATTAAGGGGCTGAGAAAAGGGAATTTTTAGCATCTTATTTCATAACAATGCTCACCAGCTATGTGACGTGTTCCTGCTCTGCCCCAGGAGGGTGTTTACTGATTAGCAACCAGTTATTGCCTGATAACAAAAAGCACTAAAAATGTTGGCCCGGATTCACATACATCGGCGCATATTTAATGCCGCCGTAGCGTATCTCTTTTACGCTACGCCGGCGCAGCGCAGAGAGGCAAGCACTGGATTCACAAAGCACTTGCTCCCACTCGCTGTTAAAGATACGCTGGGTTTCCTCGGCGTAAGCCAGCGTAGGTGGAAGTGGGCGTGAGCCATGCTAAGGAGACGTGACCCCATGCAAATGATGGGCCAAGCGTCATAGAAGTACTTAAAATGAACGGCGCATGCGCCGTCCCATGGCTGCATCCCAGTGCGCATGCTCAGAATCACGTAGAAACAACTGCCTAAGATATGTGTAATCACTGCCCACGACGTGAACGTAACCTACGCCTAGTCATATTCACGTACAACGTAAACGACAAAAGATATGACGGCTTGTGTTCCCTGGTCCATACCTTTGCATGAGTTGAGCCCCCTATATGGGGAATAACTTTACGCCGGACTTGCGACTTACGCAAACCGCGTATATATTGCGCCGGGCGCAACTACGTTTGTGAATCGGCGTATCTCCCTCATTTGCATATGTGCATAGAAAATCAATGGGAGCGTAAATATGTGCCCACGATACGACAGCGTAGGCAAGTTATGTCGGTCGTAGGAAGCCTATTTTTAGGCGTATCTCAGATTGTGGGCACGGCGCACAGATACAACGGCGCATAGATAGACTTACGCGGCATATCTCGAGATGCTTTGTGAATCCGGACCGTTATGTTTAACCGGCTCCTGTACATATACGTTGGCACGGCTGGGCAAAGTATCGTATATTTACATCACTTTGAAATTCCCACCGTTCGGGCACACGCCCCTGCCGCAAGCTCCTTGCCCGTGCCCGCGGGACCCGCGGACTTGATGTCCGCCGGTGTCCCGCGATTGGTTCACAGAGCTGCAGAACGGGGAGAGGCAAGTGTAAACAGGCATCTCCCCATTCTGCCTAGTGACACTGTCACTGACCGTCTGTTCCCTCTCATCGGGAGCAGCGATCAGTGATGTGACAGCGCCCCCTAACAGTTAGAATCACTCCCTAGGACACACTTAACCCCCTTCCCCGCCCCCTACTGGTTAACCCCTTCACTGCCAGTCACATTTACACAGTAATCGCTGCATTTTTATAGCGCTGATCATTGTATAAATGACAATGATCCCAAAAATGTGTCCGCCATAATGTTGCAGTCGCAATAAAAATCGCTGATTGCCGCCATAACAAGTAAAAAAAAAATATATTAATAAAAATGCCATAAAACTATCCCCTATTTTGTAGATGGTATAACTTTTGTGCAAACCAATCAATAAACGCTTATTGGGATTTTTTATTTATTTTTTACCAAAAATATGTAGAATACATATCGGCCTAAACTGTGGAAAAAAAAAGTTTTTGGGGGATATTTATTATAGCAAAAAGTAAATTATATTGCTTTTTTTTCAACGTTGTTGCTCTATTTTTGTTTATAACGCAAAAAATAAAAACCGCAGAAGTGATCAAATACCATCAAAAGAAAGCTCTATTTATGGGAAAAAAAGGATGCCAATTTTGTTTGGGAGCCAAGTGGTTAAAACGGTAGTAAACCTATCCTGCCCTACTTCTGCCATATCAAGCATTCTAAAGTAGTGAATTTGTTGCTTTGTGTAGAATGCTTCTTACTTTGTTTTTTTTCTGTGTAACCCGTCCTTTTCTTTGCAATGACGTTATTGGCGCATGTGCACTTGGTTACATTTTTCCGGCACACTCTTCATGCCGTAAAGTCTGTGTTTACATGCCGGGGCTACATTATTTCCCTTTTTCAGCAGCAGCTCCGAGATCCCGTGATCATCTGTTCCCATACATTAGTATCCCCCGAATATGTCATAATACAAAAGCAGGTCAGCTCCGAGTCCCATGAATTGGTTGTCATAGTAATCCAGCAATGAAAACAAGGCTTGGTTTACTAAGTACTGCGCATGCGCGAGATTGCAAACTGGGAGATGGAAAACGGGTGGAAGTTATGATCGCATCGGACATGCAGTCAGTATGGTGGCGGCTGTACCTGGAAAGGAGCTTGGGACTAAGGAAGGAAAATACATGTAAGAAACATGCAATATGGTTTCAATCTGTGGCACAATGGTTTAAAGTGAAATGATACACTTCCTTCCTTGAAATTTTAGGTGGGGAGTTTACTACCTACCACTTTAAGAAAAATGACTGAAACCAAATTGTCATGGCTACTTTGTGTAAGTTTATTATACAGTATCTCTGTAGAAAAAAAACATGTGCTTTATGAGAAAATTCGGTGCCCAGTAAATGCCCCCATTTTCTTTCAGAAGTACAAAGAAACAAAATATTTTACAAAAAAAAAAAATACTTCATTTCAGGTATTATTTTGTTTTGAAGCTGCTGAAACGTGCAGTTGCAGGGGAGTTTTTTTGCTGGATAAAAGAGTTGAACCAGCAATTCCTGTTTCATGAATGTGTTTGCAGGTATTATTTCCACCCACAGGTCTCATTCCAGTGGATGTGCATACTAATTATCTAGTTTAGCTAAAAGCACTTTGAATGCCTGTATTTGTACCTGAGTAATGGAATCCTGTCACCTTGTTTGTGTTGGGGACAAATATTATTATTATTTTAATGGCATATTGTCATGATCATCAACTATGTGACAGTGGTGCAGTTTTCTCAGAAGTGGCCTTAAAGTGACACTTAACAATATCTCTATTCTCAAAATATAATTCATACACCTCCACTACTTAATATCCCTGTAATTAATATATTTTTCATGTAGCGGATTGCACTCAAAAGAGTTTTAAAGTGCGAGAGGCCCCACTGTGGTAAAGCCCAGGCTGTGGAGTTGCTTGAAGGAGTTGTGCAGTTCAAAAGAGTGGAGCTATTGACTGGGATGGGAATGTTACGCCACAGTTGGTGTACTGAAATAGTCCATTTGACCTTCTCTCAGTGGTTTGACTACTAGGCCTCCTACCAGATCAACAGAGGAAGATGGGGTTCATGAAGACATTGGAAAATGTTGAGGTTGCATTAACGATCTGGTCCTAGAGTTTATTCCAAAGTTATTCTCACTATGAAATATCCAGTCTATTATGTAAGTCAGCCACATAGATTTGTTGTATAATTTTTAACTTCTTCAGACCCGGGCCATTGTAAAAAGACAGCCACAAGGTGGTTCTACAATGCCGGGAGGCCGTCTTTTTACGGGCCTTGGGTCCTCCAGCCACTGGGGGGTGCATCACTAAGATGCTGATGCGCGTGCCTGGCGGCCGCCATGTCCGCCGGGTGCCATGATCAGCAGTGACAGAGCAGGGACGTGGATCTCTATGTGTAAACACAGAGATCCACGTCCTGTCAGGGAAAGGAGACCAACACTCCCTCAGTAAGAATCACTCCCAGGGTACACATTTAACCCCTTCCTCGCCTCCTAGTGTTAACCCCTTCCCTGCCAGTCACATTTATATAGTAATCGGTGTATATTTATAGCACTGATCGCTGTATAAATGTGAATGGTCCCAAAAATCCGCCGCAACATCGCAGTCCTGACAAAAATTGCAGATAACCGCCATTACTAGTATAAAAAAAAAAATAATAAAAAAAAAAGTCAGAATTCTATCCCCTATTTTGTAGCCACTATAACTTTGGCGCAAACCAATCACTATACGCTTTGTGATGGTATGCGAGGTGCGATACATGACAATAGGTACATTTCACCTCGCATTTGTTCCATTATGAGGGAGTGAACCGGAATCCGGTCGGGGTTTCACAGCCTCTGGGGCTGGCTAGGAATACGGTCCTGATGTTTGGGTCCACTGGAGTTCAGAGTCAGGTGGACTTTAAAAGACCAGGAAAAGAGCACAATAGTGTGCTGGGATTTTTGGAGACTCAGGCGGGAACCTGAGTGTGAGGGGCTCTATGGAAAGTAACTGCAAGAAAAGGTTTGCTTTATTGTTATTTTGTGGGTGATGGGGACCAGCCCCGCACTGTATAGAGAGGAGATCCTGTTTGTTTCGTTTAGCGCCGGACGGCAAGGATTTAATTTACTGTTTTGTTTATTTTTACCTGCAAACCATTTTTACAAATAAAATCTGGCATCCGCCAGACTTAAAAGAAAGTGCCTGCTTGCGGACTGTGTTTCAGAAAAGGTGATCCCCATGAGCTAATCCCTCACACGTGGTGGATTCAGCGGGCACTTTTCTGAAAATGGAGGAAATTTTAAGGGCCCTGCTACAGGCCAATGCGGCTCAGCGAGAAACCAACCGCCAAGTCGCAGAGGCTGCTGCAGCACAACAGGTTTCCCAGCAGGAGATGAACCGACAGGTCGCAGAGGCTGCTGCAGCACAACAGGTTGCCCAGCAGGAGATGAACCGACAGTTCGCCGAAGCTCTGGTGGAATTGAAAAAGGGGTCCGCACCTCCGGTGTCAGCGGAACCAAAGATAGTACGTGCCTCCTACCACCTGCAAAAGATGACACCGGCGGATGATGTTGAGGCGTACATGGCGACTTTCGAGAGAGTCGCTGTCCGCGAAGGATGGCCAAAAGAGCAGCGGGCGGGACTATTGGCCCCATTCCTAATAGGAGAACCCAAAAGGCCTATTTTGACCTAGAAAAAGATAAGGCCCAGGACTATGAGATCCTAAAGACAGAGATACTCGCACGCTTGGGTGTCACCATGGCCGTCCGGGCCCAGCGCATGCATCAGTGGTCCTACTCCAGCAACAAGCCACCCCGGTCACAAATGTTTGACCTGGTCCACCTCACTAGGAAGTGGTTGCAGACAGAGACTCTGACCAGCCCTCAGATTGTGGAGCGTGTGGTAATGGACCGGTACCTGCGTGCGCTTCCTGCTGCCCTGAGGAAGTGGGTCGAACAGGGGGACCCCAGCACTGCAGCCCAAATGGTGGACCTAGTGGAGAGGCACAGTGCTACCGAGGACTTGGTAAACCCACCTACGCCCCACTTCGCTGTGTCTAGGGGTGCAAGATCTCCCAACGGTTCGGGTAAGACTGTTCCGGGGTTCAAGAGCTTGGGGAAAGTGGATAAAACTGTTGTTACAGCAGATGAGACTGTAGGTCCTAGACCTGGAGACTGGCCAAAGAAGCCAGGAAGGTTTTTTGGACCGTTAAGAGGACTGGGGGTAGGGCAAATACAGTGTTTTCGTTGCCATGCATTAGGCCATATTGCTGCAGACTGCCCTCTAAATAATGAACCTATGCAATGTGATTATGATGATAGAAAGAGACGCATCTCTCTGTTTGCACAGGTCGCATGTGTTGCGGTAGGTCAGAGTCGCCTTGAAAAACAGATGTGTGTTATTTCAGTGGATGGCAAGCCTCTCACAGCCCTACTAGACTCTGGTAGTGTGGTGACCCTAGTCAGGAGTGCTTGTGTAGACCCCACAAAACTACACCCCAGTAGTATTGGGGTAATTTGCATCCATGGGGACACTCGGGACTACCAGACAGCGGTGGTTGAGGTTGATACCCCCTGGGGCAGTGTAACACATTCAGTGGGGGTGGTACCCTCACTGCTCCATGAAGCTTTAGTGGGGAGAGATTTTCCCCATTTTTGGAAGTTATGGGAGAGCCAAGGGAGGCTCGTAGATGGAGCTCCCCCTGCTGGGGAAACACAGGAACTCTCACCAGACCCGTTTTGGTGGGATCGAGGAAGCCGGAGATCCTCTTCCTTTCCCTGCAATGGCCGGGGAACCGGAGGACTGGGAAGCTAGCACCCAGCCTGAGGGTAATCAACAGGATGTCCCATCTGACCCTGACATGGAGAGTAGCCAAAATGTGGTAGCAGACCTGGAAGTCAGGAGAGAGGATTTCTGTACCGAGCAGCTGCGAGAGCCAGGGAAAATGTTAAGATGTTGGATGGGGAACCGGTGGATCCTAATTGGGTGGTGTCCTTCCCCTACATGGCAATTAAAAACAATTTGTTATATCGAGTGATAAAACATGAAGAGGTAGAACAGCTACTGGTTCCCAAACCCTTTTGCAGGGTAGTGCTAGACCTGGCTCATAGTCATGTAATGGGGGGACATCTCGGGGTCGAAAAAAACAGGGAGAGAATCGCTCAAAGATTTTTCTGGCCCGGTTTGCATGCAGAGGTCAAGGAGTACTGCGAATCGTGCCCCGAGTGCCAACTGTCAGCACCGTCATCCCATTTTCACAGCCCCCTTGTTCCTCTACCAATAATCGAGGTCCCCTTTGAGAGGATTGTCATCGACCTGGTGGGGCTGGTCGTGAAATCAGCCCGAGGTCACCAGCATATTTTGGTGATCCTGGACTATGCGACTCGCTATCCTGAGGCCATACCCTTGTGTAACACCTCCGCTAAGGCTATTGCCACGGAATTGGTCCAGGTATTTAGTCGAGTGGGGATCCCAAAGGAGATCTTGACCGATCAGGGCACACCTTTTATGTCGAGGGTTACCAAGGAGTTGTGTAGGTTGTACAAAATCTCCCATCTCCGCACTTCTGTCTACCACCCCCAAACAGATGGTCTGGTCGAAAGATTTAATAAAACATTGAAGAGTATGCTGAAAAAGGTGATCGACAAAGATGGGAGAAACTGGGATTTTTTGCTACCATATCTCATGTTTGCCATACGAGAGGTCCCGCAGGCTATTCCCCCTTTGAGCTCTTGTATGGTAGGCATCCCAGGGGCCTGCTAGATGTGGCCAAAGAAACGTGGGAAGGGGAGGTCAGCCCATATAGGAGCGTCATAGAGCACGTCTCTTTGATGCAGGATCGAATCACAGCTGTCCTGCCCCTGGTACGGGAACATATGGAGTGAGCCCAGGAGGCCCGGAGGAGGGTCTATAACCGGGGTGCCAAGGTCCGTTCTTTCAGCCCGGGGGACAGAGTGTTGCTACTGGTTCCCACGGTAGAAAGTAAGTTTCAAGCAAAGTGGCAGGGTCCCTTCGAGGTTGTCGAAAGGGTGGGGGAGGTAAACTACAAAGTCTACCAGCCAGGGAAAAGGAAACCACACCGAATTTACCATGTGAATCTCTTAAAGACCTGGAAGGACCGAGAGACTTTACTGGCCACGTCCCCGCCTCCAACAGACCGGATACCCGTGACACCTGACGTCCCCCTCACGGATTCCCTGTCCGTAGCACAACAAACTGACGTTAGGGCATTCCTGCAGAAAAATAGAGACTTTTTCTCCCCCTTTCCCGGACTGACCAACACGTTCCAACATGACATAGTGACGGAACCAGGGGTTCGGGTAAATGTAAAACCGTATAGAATTCCAGAGGCCCGGCGAGAGGCGGTTGCGGAGGAAATAAAAAATATGTTGGAGTTGGATGTGATCGAGGAGTCCCACAGTGAGTGGTCAAGTCCCATAGTGCTGGTCCCAAAACCTGATGGCAGTATCAGGTTTTGTAATGACTTTAGAAAACTTAACTGTGTGTCCAAGTTTGACGCCTACCCGATGCCCCGGGTCGACGAACTTGTGGACAGGTTGGGACAGGCTCGCTACATAACGACCCTAGACCTAACGAAAGGTTATTGGCAGATACCGCTTACTGAATCGGCCAAGGAGAAGACTGCCTTTTCCACCCCTGAGGGTTTGTTTTAGTATAAGCGGATGCCGTTTGGTCTGCACAGAGCCCCTGCATCATTCCAGCGAATGATGGATCAAATTTTGAGACCACATCACTCGTATGCAGCGGCGTACTTAGACGATGTGGTCATCCATAGCCCAGACTGGGAAACGCACTTGCTCCGTGTACAAACGGTGGTAGATTCCCTTAGGGAAACAGGTCTCACGGCCAACCCCAAAAAATGTGCCATAGGCCTGGAGGAGGCTAAATACCTTGGGTACATTTTTGGCGGGGGAGTGGTCAAGCCGCAGACCAATAAGGTTGAGGCAATTCAAAAATGGCCCCAACCAGTCAATAAAAAACAAGTGAGGGCCTTCCTGGGCATTACGGGGTATTACAGGCAGTTTATACCCAGTTTTTCCGCCCCCTTGACTGACCTGACGAAGGGTAGGGGGTCGGTCATGGTCAAGTGGAATCCCGAAGCTGAGGAGGCATTTCAGAGTTTAAAACAGGCTCTTTGTATGTTACCCTTACTAGTAACCCCGCACTTTAGCCAGGAGTTTGTTGTACAGACGGACGCCTCTGAGGTGGGCCTAGGGGCCGTACTGTCACAGAACAGGGACGGGGAGGAGCACCCAGTGGTATATCTGAGCCGGAAGCTGAACAAACACGAAAAATTATGCCATTGTAGAAAAGGAGTGTCTCGCCATTAAATGGGCCTTAGACTCCCTGAGGTATTACCTACTGGGGAGGTCACGACGGAGGCTACCATCAGACCCAGAACCCTCATGCAGAAGCGAAGAGATGACCACTTCTGGGTCGACAACTGTCTCACTGCAGAATGCAGGGTCTCCAGATTTTCCGATGGGAGGAACACTCTTGCCTCCCCCGAATCCAAAACCAGACCCAGGTGTTCTAGTCTCTGGGACAGAAGCAACACTGACTTTTTTAGATTCAGAATCCAGCCGAATTCTTGGAGAGTCCGACACGTGATGGACACGTCCTCCTCTAACTCTGAGCCTGAAGAAGCTCTCAGGAGAAGGTCGTCCAGGTATCCCACGGTAGCGATCCCTCGCTGCCTCAGCAAGGCCAGGATCGGGGCGAGCACCTTGGTGAAAACCCGTGGTGCCGAAGCCAGACCGAACGGGAGGGCCACAAACTGAAAGTGGTCCTCTCCGATCGCAAAGCGCAGATACCTCTGGTGTCTTGAGCAAATGGGAACATGCAGGTATGCGTCCATGATGTCCAAGGACGCCATGAAGTCCCCCTGGTGGAGGGCCGCTATGATCGATCGGACCGACTCCATCCTGAATCTTTGCACTTTGACAAAGGAGTTGAGGGCCTTTTGGTCCAGGATAGGGTGAACCCCTTCCTTCTTGGGGACCACGAACAGATTGGAGTAGATCCCCTGAAACCGTTCCTGCGAGGGAACCGGCACAACCACCCCCCTGTCCAGAAGATCCTGGACAGCCCCGGACAGGGCTAGCCGACGATCCGGAGGAAGCTGGAGGTTGGAGGGAAAAAATCTGTTTGGGGGGCAAGAAAGAAACTCTATCTTGTACCCCGAGGCAACCACCTCGCAAACCCAACGGTCGGATAGAAGAGACTTCCACCGATCCGCAAATTTGTGAAGCCGTCCCCCACCCGAGACCCGGGCGGGGGCAGACATTCATGCGGAAGCAGGTTTATCCACAGGCTTGTTGGGTTTGTTGAACCAGGGGCGCTTTTTCGCCCTGCAGCAGGGGCTCTAGAACCTTGCGGACCTTTTCCTGTCGTGCTGGGCGCACGAAAAAAACGCTTAGGAGTAGTAAAAGTAGGACCTGGCTTGCGGCGAGGTTCCTTACCCTTCCCAGACTGCGGGAGCAACGTGCTCTTACCCCCCGTGGCATCCTTTATGATGTCATCCAGGGACGCCCCAAAAAGCCGTTCGCCCTTAAAGGGCAAATCCACCAAGGCCTTTTTTGAGGACTGGTCAGCCGACCAGCATTTTAGCCACAAAAGGCGGCGCAGAACCACTGCGTAGACGGAAGCCCTGGAAAGCAAAGGCAACATATCCATGTTCGCCTCGTAGAGAAATTTTTGGCCCTGAAGCAATTGTTCAGCCAGGTCCCTAGAGGACTCGGAAGCACCTTGGACCTCCAGCTCCCGCAGCAGGAGCTTAGCTCTTTCAGTCAGGGTTTGCGCCACCAGGGTCCCGGCCAGAGCCGGCCTCACCGCCGAACCCACTACCGAGAATAGGGAGCGGCCCACGGCCTCCACTCTCCTATCAGCGGGGTCCTTGAATGCAGGAGCCCCCTCCACAGGCAACGTAGTAGCCTTGCTCAGTCTGGACACAGGAAAGTCCACTGACGGAGGGGAGAGACACTTTTTTAAGAAGTCCTCCTCAAGGGGGTAACGGGTAGCAAAGCTCTTAGGAACAGTAAAAGCTTTTTGCGGCGTATCCCATTCCTTATATAACATATTGTCCAAATAAGGAACACAGGGGAATACTTTAGCGGCACGCGGTGGTTTGCGGAACCCAAAAGGGACTGACACCGCTGGCGTCTCCGCCGCATCCTCAATATGTAGAGTCTCACGCACCGCTGTAATAAGAGCTCCAACAAATTCCTTGTCAGCAGACTCCGCAGCAGAGTCATCCTCGCTGTCCATGTGGGTTAAGCCCGCATCTTCCGACATTACAGAACCAGAAGCAACAATAGCATGATCTGATCCTGTGTCAGAGACATCCCCAGAAGCAGGTTCCGGGAGGGGGGGCGCTTTTTACCCCCCAACCGAGCACTGGCTGCTTCAAACCTGGTGAGAAAAGACTCCAGGACAGCCGACATTGCCTCAACAGATGTGGCAGGGGAAGGGGCGTTAAGGGTTAACTCCGGCATTGTTAGGAATGAGGGGCCTGATCCAGGCTCCATAGTGCAGCTGCCGCGACACCCCCACTGCTAAAACAGGAAAAAAAAATCCCCACAGGTCACCTCCTGGCTGCCAGAACAGTATGGGGGCCTCTGGGACTCACCACCCTCCCGGTATAGCGCGGACTGTGAAGGACAAGCTGTGCTGTATAGCTTGGTCCGTGAAGGACAAGCTGTGCTGGTGGAGCTGCAGCGCTGCGTCTGTCCCCTCAGACGGATTTGCGGTCTTTTTCCCCGTCGAAACCGCCACAAGAGGCCAAACTAGAGCTGAAAACAGCGCTGGCCACAAGAAAATGGCCGCTGAACAATGCAATCGCGGCTCCGGCAAAATGGCCGCTGTGGCGCAGATTTAAAAAGACAGTGTACCTCAAACTGTCAGCCACAAAAATCACCACACAGCACACAGCTAATGCCCAGAAAAGTACACCACAGTCCTCTGCAGTAACACAAACAGCCCCCGCCATACCACGGGTCCAGTGAACATGAGCACCAGAAAAAAAAAACCCGCACAGCCGTCACCCCAAGGGGGAAGGAGGGAGAGGAATAAGGGAGAGAGGAAAGCAGGGAAAAAACCCTCAGTCGACCTCCCAAGGGAAAAATTCCAGCCAGACCACTTACCCGAGTAAGAGGCCACTACTTACCCGTCCTGCGACTACCCGGCTGGAGGTATCCCAGACAGAACCAACGTCCGCGAATGGCATGGCTGTCGGCCAGACACACTGTGACAAGGCCATAGAGACCGGTCATATGTGCGCCCTAGAACCGAAGTTCCCCGGCCGCCCCTGGAGCAACGGGGCCTGTCGACGTCCCAAAGCTGAGCTGAGGGCCGGCACACGCTCGAAGGCCGAACCTGGGGGGACTACAAGGGTCGAGGACCTAGCCTGTCACCCAGTCGGCTGTTGATAGAAGAATCACAGGATTCAAAAACGCAGGAACAAAATAATAAAAGCAAGAAAAATCGCAAGAAAAAAACTCCAGAGTCCAGGAACTCCAGAGAGAGCCTGACCTCCTGTCGTTAGGCAGAAAACAAACTGAGGCTGCTAGAGCAGGGTGTGGGTTATGCCTGGGGGAGCCACGCCCCCTGGGAGGAGCGGCATGAAGGAAAGTTTTTAACACCTTAAGTGCTGTAGAATTCTGCCTAAATCTCCTGGTAGGAAGAAGCATAACCCTAAGGTCAATGAAGGCTGTGTCCGTCTATGAACGAAAGAGAAAATTGTTTCTTATAACTATCATAAAGCCTGGCCTTACCGTTTCCACATTTCTTCTTTACCGGTTTGGCCTAGAAAAAAGCAGAAACAAGAACCATAAACAAAAAAAGGTCCATACAAAAAAGTCCCCTGCTGTAGAAGCTATCCACAGACAAGGGCTTACCTTGGGGGCAGTATGGGACCCGGAAGCTGCCGCTGGTTCAATCCGAGCGGGTGCTCCATCCTCAGACCTGTCCTCAAGCTCCATCAGGCGAGCCGAGATCGGCCGGAGAGATAGGCTGCTGTTGTCCTGCTAAATGCGCCTGTCTGGCGTTCAGCAGAATGTTCCCCAGGCAGCATGTCCTCAGTGTATCACACCATGCTTTCTTTTAAGCAAACGAACGGCGCTCGGAAGTGCGTTCGTGACTTCCGGCGCCATCTTGCCGCATCACTGGAAGTCCTCCGACGCCATCTTGGTACACCTTGGCGAAGCACGAGGAGGACACAGTTCCACACAGCCAGAGCTGGGTAAATAAACAACGGGAGTTGCCACCACTCACACCACCAGGTAGGCAAGTAACTTCAGAAATAGGGAACCCTTCTGGTAGAAAGTACAGGACTATCACCCAGGACTTGGCCACAATTAGTCCTGGATGATACCAGAGAAGGGGGGTTCACCAACCACAGTTACCTGACCTAAGAAAACCAAAAAAAGTTTTGCAAAAAAAAAAGTGTGCAAAGCAGGACTGCAGGTGGATGTTGAAATAAATATATAAATCAAATGTTGAACAGGGCCGTGACTGACATGTTTCGCGTCACAGACGCTTTGTCAAAGGACTTTCACTGTTTGCATCTATGATTGGCTTATAGTTGTCACGTGATCCCTGGAAGTCGGAGTCCAGATACCGCATCTTCCTCCCTCCGTGACCTGGCATGTGACTCACCGACCACCTGACCTTCTGAAGCAGCTTTTGTCGATACGTCAGCAGCCTGTGTCTAGGCTTGCCCGCTTGTCATCATCGCGGCGGTGCTTGGGATTCCCTGTCGAGGTGCATCTCCATTGGCTCTTCCCTGTCACCTGGGTTCACCCATCATCCATCACGTCTTACCTTCCTAGACACCACGGCGGTGTGGAGTTTTCCCCGCCGAGGAGTACTTCCACTTGCTCCCTCCAGACACCTGGGTTCTCCTATTAAAGCGGTGCATTCATCCATCTATTGCATCGAGGCAGCACTGGGGGTCCCCTGCTGAGGCGTTTCTCCATTGGCCTGCTGTCCTTCGAGTCCCTTTTGATGCCATCTGTCCATCCATCTGAGGTACTGTGAGTAAACTTTACCATCAGTGACTCGCCACCTGCTCTGGGGTGTACCCTTTGCAACTTACTTACAGTGTGACAAGTGTGTTGACTTAATCATTCCATCACAGGACTCACATTATGGACTTGTTGTTTTAAATATACAATTTTATATTTGACATTCTATTTTACAAATTTTTATCATTGTATGTGCCTATACCTCTGTCATTATTTTTTATCTAGACTATAAATTTTATCTAGACTATAGACTATAAAGTGTTATTACTTTACCCATCACATGTAGCCCATCCCCCCTACAGTAAGAATCACTCACTAGGGCACACTTAACCCCTACAGTGCCACCTAGTGGTTAACCCCTTTACTGCCAGTGTCATTTTCATAGTAATCAGTGCATTTTTATAGCACTGATCGTTGTAAAAATGATAATATTCCCAAAAATGTGTCAAAAGTGTCCGATGTGTCCACCATAATGTCAGTGTCACGATAAAAATCGTGATCGCCGCCATTACTAGTTAAAAAAAACTATTAATAAAAATGCCATAAAACTATCCCTTATTTTGTAGATGCTATAACTTTTGCACAAACCGTTCAATAAACGCTTATTGCGATTTTTCTTTTTTTTTTTTTACCAAAAATATGTAGAAGAATACGTATCGGCCTAAACTGAGGAAAAAAAAAGGTTTTTATTTTTTTTTGGGGATATTTATTATAGCAAAAAGTAAAAAAATATTGCATTTTTTTCAGAATTGTCGCTCTATTTTTGTTTATAGCGCAAAAAAATTGTTTGGAAGCCATGTTTCACGAGCGCGCAATTGTCAGTTAAAGCTATACAGTGCCGAATCGCAAAAGTGGCACGGTCATTTAGCAACAAAATGGTCTGGGGCTTAAGTGGGTAAACAGTAAAATTAGCCCAATTCTTCTTTTTTTTATATTGTGAAAGATAATGTTAGGCTGAGTAAATAGATACCCAACATGTCACGCTTCAAAATTGCGCCCACTCGTGGAATGGTGACAAACTTTGACCCTTAAAATTCTCAGATGTTTAAACATTTCTACAGGTTACCAGTTTCACAGTAGCCAAATAATATAAACTTATTGAGATTTTTTTTCTTAACCACTTCCCGCCTGCTGGCCGTCAAATGACAGCTGGGTGGTGCGGCTCTTGTTCTGGGTGGGCGTCCTCGCCTTCCTAGCCCACTAGGGGGGCGCGCCCGCCGTGTCACTGGGGATCCGATGCACATGCCCAGAGGCCGCGATTACCCAGTAACAGAGCAGGACTGTGGCTCTGTGTGTGTAAACACACAGATCCACGTCATGTCAGGTGAGAGGAGACCAATGGTGTGTTCCTTGTACAGAGGAACACCGATCGGTCTCCTCCCCTTGTGAGTCCCACCCCCTACAGTTAGAATCACTCCCTAGATAACACATTTAACCACTTTATCCCCCCCTAGTGCTAACCCCTCCCATGCCAGTCACGTTTATACAGTAATAGCACTGGTCGCTGTATAAATGTGAATGGTCCCGAAATAGTGTCAAAAGTGTCCGATATGTCCACCGCAATATCGCAGTCATGATAAAAGATCGTAGATCGTTGCCATTAGTAGTTAAAAAAACGCTTATTGCTATTTTTTTTACCAAAAATATGTAGAATATATACAGTCATGGCCGAAATTGTTGGCACCCCAGAAATTTTTACAGAAAATTAAGTATTTTCCACAGAAAAGTATTGCAGTAACACATGTTTTGCTAGACACATGTTTATTCCCTTTGTGTGTATTGGAACAAAATAAAAAAAGGGAGGGAAAAAAAACGAATTGGACACAATGTCACACAAAACTCCAAAAATGGGCTGGTCAAAATTCTTGGCACCCTTTCAAAATTGTGGATAAATAAGATTGTTTCAAGCATGTGATGCTCCTTTAAACTCACCTGGGGCATGTAACAGGTGTGGGCAATATAAAAATCACACCTGAAAGCAGATAAAAAGGAGAGAAGTTCACTTTTCTCTTTGCATTGTGTGTCTGTGTGTGCCACACTAAGCATGGACAACAGAAAGAGGAGAAGAGAACTGTCTGAGGACTTGAGAACCAAAATTGTGGAAAAATATCAACAATCTCAAGGTTATAATTCCATCTCCAGAGATCTAGATTTGCCTTTGTCCACAGTGCGCAACATTATCAAGAACTTTGCAACCCATGGCACTGTAGCTAGTCTCTCTGGGCGTGGACAGAAGAGAAAAATTTATGAAAGGTTCCAACGCAGGATAGTCCGGATGGTGGATAAGCAGCCCCAAACAAGTTCCAAAAAAAGTCAAGCTGTCCTGCAGGCTCAGGGAGCCTCAGTGTCAGCGTGAACTATCCGTCGACATTTAAATGAAATTAAACGCTATGGCAGGAGACCCAGGAGGACCCCACTGCTGACACAGAGACATAAACAAGCAAGACTACCGTTTGCCAAAATGTACTTGAGTAAGCCAAAATCCTTCTGGGAAAACGTCTTGTGGACAGATGAGACCAAGATAGAGCTTTTTGGTAAAGCACATCATTCTACTGTTTACCGAAAATGGAATGAGGCCTACAAAGAAAAGAACATAGTACCTACAGTGAAATATGGTGGAGGTTCAATGATGTTTTGGGGATGTTTTGCTGTCTCTGGCACTGGGTGCCTTGAATGTGTGCAAGGCATCATAAAATCTGAGGATTACCAAAGGATTTTGGGTCGCACAGTAGAGCCCAGTGTCAGAAAGCTGGATTTGCGTCTGAGATCTTGGGTCTTCCAGCAAGA
Source organism: Rana temporaria (assembly GCF_905171775.1). Taxonomy (NCBI): domain Eukaryota; kingdom Metazoa; phylum Chordata; class Amphibia; order Anura; family Ranidae; genus Rana; species Rana temporaria. The sequence continues at coordinate 202,195,704 of NC_053490.1, forward strand.
CAATGACCCCAAACATAGGTCAAAAAGCACCCAGAAATGGATGGCAACAAAGCACTGGAGAGTTCTAAAGTGGCCAGCAACGAGTCCAGATCTAAATCCCATTGAACACCTGTGGAGAGATCTTAAAATTGCTGTTGGGAAAAGGCACCCTTCCAATAAGAGACCTGGAGCAGTTTGCAAAGGAAGAGTGGTCCAAAATTCTGGGTGAGAGGTGTAAGAAGCTTATTGATGGTTATAGGAAGCGACTGATTTCAGTTATTTTTTCCAAAGGGTGTGCAACCAAATATTAAGCTAAGGGTGCCAAGAATTTTGACCAGCCCATTTTTGGAGTTTTGTGTGACATTATGTCCAATTTTCTTTTTTTTCCTCTCCTTTTTTGTTTTGTTCCAATACACACAAAGGGAATAAACATGTGTACAGCAAAACGTGTATTACTGCAATACTTTTCTGTGAGAAAAAGGAAAATTTATATGAAATACTTACCGTAATTTTCCTTTCCTGATGGACTCCATGGCAGCCTACTTGTGGGTTAATCCCGCCTCTCATACCTCATAGGACCCTACTCCCATAAAGCTTTGCTTCTCCCAATAGATGTGTTCCGTAATATAGCCTACTCCAGCAAAGGGAGGGAACTCCTGCTGCCATGGAGTCCATCAGGAAAGGAAAATTACGGTAAGTATTTCATATACATTTTCCTTTTTCCTGACAGACTCCATGACAGCCTACGTGTGGGAAATAACTAGCCATACACACCCGGGTGGGCAATTGCTGGTTAAAGAAAAAGATTTAAATGTAATATGCAAATACAGTGCTACCTGATGTTAAAAAAGGTATCAAATGTGATATTAAGCAGCGCTCAAGAGAATAAAATAAAAAAACACACATATAATATTGCTAGACTATTAAGTGAAAAATAATGAGTGATCCACCCTCTATGTGAAACAATATATCAGTGTCAAAAAATAGGTGTCAATAATACACCCAAAATAACAGGTTGGCAAAAAAAAAAATCCATAAACTGATTGTGTGAACGTAAATGAAGTTCATAAATGGAGAACAGAAGAAGTCCCTTCACGATCTTCAGACAGTGCTTTCACCACACCACAGTGACTGCGTGATTCCACCACCCATCAGAATGCAAACTCACCACAATAAATGGCCTGACACTCTCGTGTTAAGGCACACAGGCTTTTTAACTGAACCACTCAGTTTAATTGATGGAACTCCCTCTTTGGAAACTGGAGCACTCAGTTAAATAAATGGAGATCCGTTGGAAAAAGGAAAAACTCCAAGATGACAGCCACATGTATAATGAAGAGAGAGAGCACAATAGTGTGATATTGCAACACAACTTTTAATAAAAACACTAAAAATCTCCCAATAGATGCACTCACAAAAATGACTCTTGTCATAAGCAGTGATTAAATCCAAACATCACACGGTGTAAACACAAACGAAAATTTTCCTCCAGGTGAACCAGTGGTCACGGCGGACCAACAAATAGCCCAGGTTTACTCACAGCCCTATGAAGGTGTACTGGAGTCGCTCTTCAGATGACTATATTGGTGACAGATGGGCCGTTCCACGCCCGACCAGTTCAGTTTAAGGTATGCGGTTGTAACTTAGTACCCACGCCCCGACATGTTTCATCATACTGATTTAATCATGGGGATGCTTACCAGATGTCACATGCCGCTATATGTAGCTGCCAAGTTCCCCCCCTCACTTGCACATTGGTGCACGCCTTCCGTTCATTACAAGCATCAGCTGTGTGGACAAACGTCCCACTCAGCTGTGCTGGCATGCAAGTGTGCAGCTCTGACCAAACAGAGCAGCATAATCATGTGTGCGAGGTGGAGGCCCCCAGTGGTGACGTTGGTGGAGAGTTGCAGGTGATAAATTCTTTAATAGAGAAAATCTTCCCATCACTGCTCGTGACCTGTTGTTTTCCTCTATTGCTTATCTGCACAGTTCTGCAACAAATGCATTTCCTGCACGAGTAGAACCCCTTGAAATCTATTCTGAGGGCCTGCTGATCTGGGGGATCTAGAATCTTGCGGACCACCTTGTCGCCGAAATTAGGAGCCCTCCTATAGATGAATCGTGGTTGACTCGGAAGTATTTCGGCAAAGTGTCTGTCCTTCCCCAGGATGTGCCAGTGATTCTTGATGATAGCCTCTACCTCCCTGTATTGGGCATGAAACCCAGACAGGAAGCCCCATGGCTGTTAGTTATTTCTTAGAGGGATATCCCCCTTCTTTCAGTTTGCAGTACACTCTATGCTTGATGGGTGTCATACACCAGTTTCACCACTGGGGTTAGACACTGTATCGAATATAGGCAGTGGGAATGGGTGTCATACACCAGTTTCACCACTGGGGTTAGACACTGTATTGAATATAGGCAGTGGGAATGGGTGTCATACACCAGTTTGACCACTGGTGATGGACACCTCATTGAATACAGGCAGTGTGATTAGGTGTAGTACACCAACGTCACCACTGGGGGCCTCCACCTCGCACACATGATTATGCTGCTCTGTTTGGTCAGAGCTGCACACTTGCATGCCAGCACAGCTGAGTGGGACGTTTGTCCACACAGCTGATGCTTGTAATGAACGGAAGGCGTGCACCAATGTGCAAGTGAGGGGGGGAACTTGGCAGCTACATATAGCGGCATGTGACATCTGGTAAGCATCCCCATGATTAAATCAGTATGATGAAACATGTCGGGGCGTGGGTACTAAGTTACAACCGCATACCTTAAACTGAACTGGTCGGGCGTGGAACGGTCCATCTGTCACCAATATAGTCATCTGAAGAGCGACTCCAGTACACCTTCATAGGGCTGTGAGTAAACCTGGGCTATTTGTTGGTCCGCCGTGACCACTGGTTCACCTGGAGGAAAATTTTCGTTTGTGTTTACACCGTGTGATGTTTGGATTTAATCACTGCTTATGACAAGAGTCATTTTTGTGAGTGCATCTATTGGGAGATTTTTAGTGTTTTTATTAAAAGTTGTGTTGCAATATCACACTATTGTGCTCTCTCTCTTCATTATACATGTGGCTGTCATCTTGGAGTTTTTCCTTTTTCCAACGGATCTCCATTTATTTAACTGAGTGCTCCAGTTTCCAAAGAGGGAGTTCCATCAATTAAACTGAGTGGTTCAGTTAAAAAGCCTGTGTGCCTTAACACGAGAGTGTCAGGCCATTTATTGTGGTGAGTTTGCATTCTGATGGGTGGTGGAATCACGCAGTCACTGTGGTGTGGTGAAAGCACTGTCTGAAGATCGTGAAGGGACTTCTTCTGTTCTCCATTTATGAACTTCATTTACGTTCACACAATCAGTTTATGGATTTTTTTTTGCCAACCTGTTATTTTGGGTGTATTATTGACACCTATTTTTTGACACTGATATATTGTTTCACATAGAGGGTGGATCACTCATTATTTTTCACTTAATAGTCTAGCAATATTATATGTGTGTTTTTTTTATTTTATTCTCTTGAGCGCTGCTTAATATCACATTTGATACCTTTTTTAACATCAGGTAGCACTGTATTTGCATATTACATTTTGATTGTTTAACTTTTAGAGCAGCAGCTCACATATATTTATTTATTAATTTATTTATTTATATTATCAATATCACTATATTTTCACTTATATTCTCCAGTTACGCGCAGTGGGGGTGGCTCAATTAGACGGCCCTTATTTCCACCTTTTTCCCAAAGAAAAAGATTTAATTGACATTGTCAACAGATAGAACATGTAAACCAAAATTAACCGACAATAAAGAAGCCGGTTCTACGCAGTAGTCCGTCATAAATGTATTTAACGACGACCAAGAGGCCGCTTTGCAGATTTCTTCTGGAGAAACGTGCTGGGCAGCCGCCCACGACGTGGCCACGCTCCGAGAAGAATGGGCGGTTACCGCTCCAGGAGGAGCCAAACCTTTCGCTTTATAAGCCCCTTGGATGGCCTGTACAATCCATGCTGCAATGGTTCTAGAGGCACGCATTCCCTTGTTCTTTCCGTGAACGGAAACAAATAGGTGATCGGATTGGCGAAAAGATGCTGTAGCTTCCAGATACTGCTTCAATACTTTCTCGACATCCAAAGGATGAGCATCAGAGTCCTCAGAAGACCGAAAGGTGGGAAGGACGATCTCCTGGTTCTCGTGAAAGACCGATGACACTTTTCGTTTAGAACCTAGCATAGGGATCTAGACAACACGATCTGGAAAGAACGTAAGGAAAGGTTCTTTACATCCTAATGAGCCAATTTCTGAAACCCTCTTAGCTGATGTTATGGCTACGAGGAAGACTACATTGAGGGAAAGATCCTTGATTGATTGTTGGTCTGAGTTTTGAAAGTCTGAGAAAAAATCCAAGACTAGAGGGAGATCCCACTTGGAGAATCTCGGTTTCCTTAGAGGTCTGTCTCATAGCTCCCTTGAAGAATTGTCTAACAAGAATGTGAGTAGCCCAGGATATCCCTGTGAATGCAGAGATAGCTGAAACTTGGACTCTTAATGGGCTAACGGATAAAGGTAGATCAAGACCCGTCTGAAGAAACCTAGAATATCTTGAATTCTGGGATCACTAGGGGAACCATCCATAGAAGAAGAGGTGTAGTCTGAGAATTTTGACCATATTCTTTGGTAGATTCTGTTGGTACTTGGTCTCCTAGCATTTAATCAAGTAGAGATGGCTCCGCTTGGACACCCTAATGCTTCCAGCCTTCCCCTTTCAAGAATCAGGCCATCAAATGCAGATGGGTTGGACATGGATGAGGGGTCGATCCTTGCAATAGGAGATCTGGTCTGGATGGGAGCAGAACTGGATTCCGGAAGATCAGTTGGAACAGTAACGGAAACCATGGCCTGTTGGGCCAGTATGGAATTATCGCCACTACCTCGGCCTCCTCCCACCTGAGTCTCGATAGAAACCGGAGGATGACCGGGACTGGAGGGAAGGCATAAGCCCTGCAGAACCTCCACTGATACGTTAAGGCGTCTACCCCAAAGGCCTGGGGACAGCAGCATCTGGTGTAATACTTCTCCAGCTTGAAGTTGCATGGGGATGCAAATAGATCTACTTCTGGTGAAAAATCCAGTGACAGGATCCAACTGAAAACCTTGTTGTGGAGAGACCACTCGTTGTCGAGAGATGTTCTCGAGAGGAAATCTGCCTGTAGATTCTGAGCTCCGGGGAGATATACAGCTGTCAAATCCTTCAAGTATGTCTGTGCCCAGGACATGATTGGATTTACCTCCTTCAATAGAGACAGACTGCGAGTGCCACCCTGTCTCTTGATGTACGATACTGCTGACGCATTGTTCATCCTTAGGAGGACTGAGGACCCTTTTATTAGGTGAAGGAAGGCTTGTAGGGAACAAAAGGCTGCGCAAAGTTCCAGGACATTGGATATAACCTTCTGGGACGGAAAGTCCCACTTCCCTTGGGCTACTTCCTTCAGGCAGAGAGCCCCCCAACCTGTGTTGCTGGCATCCAATGTGATTGTGATCCAGGAAACAGGAGCTAGAGAATGGCAATTGAGGAGGTTTTTCCATAGTAGCCATCAAGGAAGACTTTCCTGCATATGTGATTCGAATCATTTGGTCTCGTGATCTTGGATCCCACTGCTGGAGAAAACCCTTCTGGAAGGGTCGCATCTTCCACTGTGCCCATCTCACCATAGGAGCTGTGGAGACCATGGTGCCTATTATGTTCAGGCATTGCGAGGCTTTCAGAAAAGGAGATTCTAGAGCGCAACGGATCCTGTCCTGAACCACTGGGATTTTCTCCAGGGGCAATGAGATGGTACTCTGAGTTGTGTTGAATTGGGCACCGAGAAAAATGTCGGTTCTAGGTGACTCTTCTCTTTGTTTAGTAGCCAACCAAACTCGGTCAGAGTGGATATGACCAGGTCCCGGTGTGTCAACAGTTGCTCCTTGCTTTGTGAAAGCAGCAACAGGTCGTCCAAGTAGTGGTGAAGACGAATGCCTCTGGTTTTGATTAAGGCTACCACGGCCAGTAAGAGCTTCGAGAACACCCGTGGTGATGTTGTGAGCCCGAACGGGAGACAAGTAAACTGGAGGTAAATACTGCCTACCACAAACCGAAGATACTTTTGGAACTCCACCGCTATAGGAACATGAAAGTAGGCGTCTTTCAGGTCTATGGCCACAAGCCAGTCGCCTGGCTGAACTGCTTGACGGATCGTGAGAAGCGACTCCATTTTGAATTTCTCTTTCTTGATAAAGGTGTTTAGATGTGTAAGATCTATCACTGGTCTCCAGGAACCTGACTTTTTTAGAACCAGAAAAAGAGGTGAATACATCCCTTGGAACCTCTCGTCCGTTGGGACGTGTATAGCGGCACTTTGAGCCACAAGGGAGCTTGTGTATGACAGGGGGACTTGGCTTTTCTCCTCTGAACAGGGCATGGTTGTGGGAATGAACTGAAGAATAGGTGGATTGACGAATGTCCAAGAATGACTTGTAGATATTGTCTTGACGGGCCAAAAATCTTTTATCGAGGCTGCCCAGACATGCCGGAATTGGAAGAGACGAGCCCCGACTCTTTCCGTCTGGGCCGGCTGTACATCAAAAGGACTTAGGGGCCTCACGTCCGCCAGAGGAAGGGCTTTTAGCAGGTTTCTGACCAGAGGACTGGTTTCTTCTCCAGTTCTTCCTGAAATCACGCCCAGGTCTGTACCGACGAGCCTCTCTTGCCCGATCTTGATCCTGCCTGGGAAAAAATTTCCTTTGTCCATACGGACGACGATCCTTGGGAAGGAACCCTGACTTACCCCCTGTGGCCCGGGAAATGGCGCTGTCCAATTTTTATTCCAGAAGAGGGAAGAACCCAAAAAGGGTATCTTGCACCATGCCTGTTTAGAGGCAGAGTCAGCCACCCAAGGGCGTAGCCACAGGGCATGTTTGGCCGTAACGGAGGAGAGCATGACCCGAGCCACTAAGAGAATAAGGTCAAGGGAGGCCTCACCCAAAAAAACTGATGCCATCTTTAGTTCTTGGACTGGAATGCTTCTGGCTAAGTCTTCAGAGACGCAGGACAACACAGAATCCATCTCACCTGTCCAGGCCTGCATTGCTTTTGACAGGGCTGCGAGAGCTAAGGCTGGTTTACAAGCTATGCCTGCTGTAATGTAAATACGTTTTAGATCCCTGTCTATTTTTCTCTCCAGACCATCCTTGAAGGAAACGGTGTCTTCCAGAGGGAGAGTGACATGTCTTACCAGTCTCATCAAGGCTGCATCAACTAGAGGGGCTGACTCTAAATGCCTCACCCCATCACTCTTGAATGGGTACATTTTAGCTATTTTAGATAGTAAAGAATTTTTCTTATCCGAGCCAGACCATGCCTCTGTAATAACTTCTCCAAGCTCACCAAGAAGGGGAAAGTTAGGGCGGTCTTTCTTAAACTGCTTGAAGTACTTCCTTTGCTTGGAAGGTGCTTCTACTGGATCTTCCCAATTTAAAGCGTCCTTAACTGCTTTTACCAAGATTGGGACCAGAGAAAAATCAAAGCCTATCGCATAGTTAACACTTTCCTCCTCGCTATCTGAGGACATACTTGGGGAGCGGTTAAGCTGAGAGGGCCCTGGAACCTCAGGGCTGTCCTGCACAAGGACTGGGGATGGTTCAACAGGAGGGACAACTGCTTGGATGGAATCAGAGCCAAATTAAAGATTCTTGGACCACTCTTCTGACCAGGGCTTCACCTCCTCTTTCCCTTACAGCATGGGAATAACATGGCTCACAGAAGGATTTTCCTTCTGGGACCTGAGCTCTACATCCCCAACAGGATTTACTTCCAGAGTGACTGGAATGGCGGTGAGAATTGGTGACCCGATGTGGATCTAGATCCATCTCTATGATGTTTAGACGATGACCTAGAGCTTCTAGAATTTGATTGATGATGCTGAGACCGAGTTTCAACATTATCTTCACATGCTAACGACTGAGAAACAGACCTATAGCTAGATTCACATAGAGTTAGGTCGGCGTATCAGTAGATACGCCGACCTAACTCGGAATCTGCGCCGACCTAAGTTTAAGTGTATTCTCAAACAGAGATACACTTAAAACCTATCTAAGATAGGACGGCTTGCGCCGTCCTATCTTAGGGTGCAATGTTTAGGCTGGCCGCTAGGTGGCGCTTCCATTGTGGTCGGCGTAGAATATGTAAATCACTAGATACGCCTATTTACGAACGTACGCCCGGCCGACGCAGTACAGATACGCCGTTTACGTAACGCTTTATCAGGCCTAAAGTTATTCCATCAAATAGTTGGAATAGTAATGTTAAAGTATGGCCGCCGTTCCCGCTTCGAAATTCCAAAATTTTACGTTGTTTGTGTAAGTCGTCCGTGAATAGGGATTTACGTCATTTACGTCCATGTTGAAATCAATAGGACCGTGCGGCGTACTTAGCCGCAATGCACACTGGGAAATGTAGGCGACGGCGCATGCGCCGTTCCAAAAAAAAGTCAATCACGTCAGGTCAAAGCAAATTATCATAAAACACGCCCCCTCAGCCTATTTTGAATTAGGCACGCTTGCGCCCGCCGCATTTACGCTACGCCGCCGTAAGTTAGGAGGCAAGTACTTTGTGAATACAGTACTTAAATACGATACGCCGCCTTAAAGTTGCGCGCCCCTACCTGAATCTAGCTACTAGAGGGGCTGAGAACAAAAGGGAATAAAATACTATTTTAGACTGGCCAAAACCCATAGAAAACAGGCAGAGGGAAAATAAATTTCATCCTACCTGCAGCGTAAGGTTTGGCCACGGGGGCGGTGACGCATCCATGGCAGGGAAGCACACAATACTGAAACAGACCAATGATAAGGGTAAGGCATTGAAGATCAGCACAATCATATATGAGAAAAAAAACAAGGCAGTGATCCAGCACTGGCTCTTACCTTAGGACAGAAGAATAGCACCTAGTATGCAATGCTTCAGGACTGTGACATCAAATAGCTGTACCTGACAGCTATTTAAACTTGCCGCCCCGCGATGACGTCACTGTGCTCGGCCGTGCGCATCACGCGCCTGCGCTGTGTCCGGCGTCACCCCCGCAGGCCTCGCGCGCATGTGCGATCACGGCCAACTGGACTGCGCGTGCGCAACCAAGCCTTGTTCGAAAAACGAGACCGGCTCATGCGCAACACCATCTGAAGGCGGCGAGGCTGGAACGCAATGCGCTCCAGCGGCCATGGCTACAACAGGAAAACGACAGACAACATACATAAACTTGCTGCCATCAAGTAAGTTTAGTATACATTAACACCACGGAGTCCCACGATCCCGCCTTGAGCTAGGGGCCAGCGCTGCCCATACTGTGTGGTCTGGGTCACTTGGAAATGGGGCCTCCTGCTAATAGCCAGGATATACGGCCAAGTTACTGCTTGCCTGCCAGTGGCAGGTTAGTAAGCTCCATAAAAACACTACAGACACTGCGGATGTCCATCTTGCTAATAGCAAAGATTTTTTGGACTTCAGAGTCATAACAGAAGCACTCTGTGGGCTAGATTCAGATAGATCCGCGTAATCTATCTGATTTACGATCCGCCAGTGCAAATTTGAGAGGCTAGTGCAGTATTCAGAAAGCACTTACTTCGAAACTTGCGCCGGCGGATCGTAATTCCCCGGCTAGGGGGAGTGTAGTATTTAAATCAGGCGCGTCCCCGCGCCGATTTAAATGCGCATGCATCGTCCGCAAATTTTCCCGGCGTGCATTGCTCCCAATGACGTCGCTGGTTTCGGCGTGAACGTAAATTACGTCCATCCGTATTCGCGACCGACTTACGCAAACAACGTAAAAATTCAAAACTCGGCGTGGGGACGACGGCCATACTTAACATAGGATACACCGCACTTACCCCTGCTATAGCAGGGGTAACTTTCCGCCGGAAAAAGCCGAACGCAAACAACGTAAAAAAAAAGTGATGGGCGTTCGTTTCTGAATCGGCGGATCTCCTCATTTGCATATTCGTCGCGTATACAAATGGAAGTGCCACATAGCGGCCGGCGGGAGATTGCAGCCTAAGATCCGACGGTGTAAGTCACTTACACCTGTCGGATCTAGGGGAGATCTATGCGTAACTGATTCTTATGAATCAGTCGCATAGATCCGACCGTCGGATCTCAGAGATACGACGGCGTATCAGGAGTTACGCCGTCGTATCTTGTTTCTGAATCCGGGCCTATATGTATAACCACCAGGACTTTTGGACCGAGGGACACGCTTCTTTAAGGTAAAAACAACCTAGGTCCTAGGAGGAGGACAAAAAAGGAACACAGTCTATTGGGAGAAGTAAAGCTTTATGGGAGTAGGGTCCTATGAGGTATGAGAGGCGGGATTAACCCAGACGTAGGCTGCCATGGAGTCTGTCAGGAAATACCTGATTTTCTGGAAAAATGTCTGGGGTGCCAACAATTTCGGCCATGACGAAGGAATTTTTTTTTTTTATTATTGGGATATTTATTATAGCAAAAAGTAAAAAATATTGTGTTTTTTTTCAAACTTGTCACTCTTCTTTTGTTTATAGCGCAATAAATAAAAATGGCAGAGGTGATCAAATACCACCAAAAAAAAGCTCCATCTGTGGGAAAAAATTATAAATATTTAATTTGGGTACAGTGTTGGATGACCGTGCAATTGTCATTCAAAGTGTGACAATGCTGAAAGCTGAAAAATTGGGTGGGCAGGAAGGGGGTGAAAGTGCCTGGTATTGAGGTGGTTAACCAATGACATGTAGTAGAATACATTTTGGCGTAAATTATATATATTTTTTTAAAATTCTCTGTCTTTTTCATTGATATCGCAAAAAATAAAAAACCCAGCGGTGATCAAATACCACAAAAAGAAAGCTCCATTTGTGTGAATAAAGTGATACATAATATAATTGGGGTACAGCGTTGCCAATTAAAGAGGAAGGAAGGTCTATTTTTGCACCTATAATAAGGCTTACCTGTAGGCACCATGAATATCTCCTAAACTTGTACCGTTTAGGAGATATTCACACTGCATGCAGCTGGTGATGTCACCAACACATGCACTCTGAAGAGATGGCATACTAGTGCCGTCCCTTCAGAGCCCCATGCTGTGGTCCGTTACATCATTGCGGCGTGGCCAATCAAACTGCGAGTGTCCGTGAACCCGGAAGGAAGAGTGGGTGAAGATGGGAGCCCTCTCAGCAGTGACAGCGCGCTGCAGGAGGGCTTTGTTCTAAGCACATTATGCCTTTACCTTGCGGGGTTAAAATTGTGCGGTTTGCTACCAGTTCCCGCAAACCGCCGTAGCTTTACGTCGGTACTTTGATGTATAATGCCGAGGTTATGGCAGCAGATAGCTACCATCACCCTGGTATTTTCTGACATGGCAGGTGGTCCTCTTTAAGTTAAAAGTGGTCTCCATGGCAGATTCGCTGCAAGATTACTTTTATCGGCGGCGGGAGAGATGCCTGCCCCCCTCCTGTCACTTACCGGAGTCGCCAGTAGCAGCGGAGACGAGGCGATCCTTTCCCCTCAGAGGCTGTGAGTCTAGTAAGGGAATGGTAGTCCCCGCTCGACTCAATTACATTGTATGACAGAAGCGACGTTAAGGCCCCATGCACACGAGACGCTGGTAAACTCGAGTTCAGAGGCATTTGGGCATTTTTTTCAACTGCCCCTGAACACATTTAATATTATCCTATGTGTCCAAGCACACATTCACGTTTTTTTTGCGTTTTAAAGCAGTTGGGTTTAGGCTCGTTTTTTCAGACGCAAAATTTTGGGTTCAGACGCAAACGGTTTTGCGTTTAAAAGCTTTGGGAGGGTCTACAATGTCTTTGTTATGAACGCTGATAGCCGCAAACGCGGTAAAACGCTGCGAAATTCGCAGCAAAAACTGGCATTTTAAACGCCGGTTTTTGCCTTTGAAAACTTGAGTTTACATGTGTTTGCATTTGCTTCTCGTGTGCATGGGGCCTAAACGTCACTTCCACCGAACAGCCTTAAAGGGGGGGGGGGGGGGGAAATATTGAAAAAATAAATAAAAAAAATTGCATTTTAGTGTAAATATGAGAGCTAAGGTCTTTTTGACCCAGATCTCACATTAAAGAGGTCCTGTCATGCTTTTTTTTTTCTATTACAAGGGATGTTTACATACCTTGTACAGTAATATGAATAAAAGTGATCCAATTTTTTTTTTTAAAGGCACAGTGTAAAAATAAAAAGTAAGATAAAAAAGATAAAGGAAAAAACTTTTTTAAAGCGGTCCATTCCGCCCTGCTCGCGCGCATAAGCAAGCGCATACATAAGTCGCGCCAGCTTATGTAAAACGGTGTTCAAACCACACAGTTGAGGTATTGCCGCGATCGTTCGAGCGAGAGCAAAAATTCTACAACTGTAACTCAAAACTGGTAACCTCACCTGTAGAAATTTTTAAGCATCTGAGATTTCTAAGTTTGTCGCCATTCCACAAGTGTGCGCAATTTTGAAGCGTGACATGTTGGGTATCAATTTACTCGCTGTAACATTATCTTACACAATATAAAAAAAAAATTGGGCTAACTTTACGGTTTCCTTATTTTTTTTAATTCAAATAAGTATTTTTTCCCAAACAAAAGGTGTTTGTAAGACCGCTGCGCAAATACGGAGTGGCATAAAGTATCGCAACGATCGCCATTTTATTCTTTAGTCTAGAGCAGGGGTCTCCAAACTTTCTAAACAAGGGGCCAGTTTACTGTCCTTCAGAGTTTAGGGGGGCTGGATTGTGGCCATTGATGGTGTCATTGGGAGAATTATGCCCCATCATTGGACCTCATTGTTAGTGTCAATGGGCAAAATTGTTCTCCATCATAGGTGTCATTGGGAGGAATAGTGTCCCATCAATTGTGTTGTTGGAACCCATTGTTCGTGTCGTTGGGAGAATTATGTCCCATCATTGGAGTTATTGGGCCCCATTGTTAGTGTCAATGGGCAAAATTGTTCTCCATCATAGGTGTCATTGGGAGGAATAGTGTCCCATCATTTGTGTTGATGCACTCCATTGTTAGTGTCGTTGGGAGAAATTGTGTCCCATCATTGGAGTTATTGGGCCCCATTGTTAGTGTCAATGGGCAAAATTGTTCTCCATCATAGGTGTCATTGGGAGGAATAGTGTCCCATCATTTGTGTTGATGCACTCCATTGTTAGTGTCGTTGGGAGAAATTGTGTCCAATCATTGGGAGGCATTGTGCCCCTTTATTCATGTCAGTCAAAGGAATAATGTCCCATTGTTGGCATCAGTGGATGAAATAGTGCCCCAAGGGCCACATAAAAGCAAGCAAAGGGCCGCATCTGAACCCCGGGCCACAGTTTGGAGACCACTGGTCTAGAGCATAAGGTGTCTGAATGTGTATGTATATATATATATATATATATATATAAAATGTTTGGGGGTTCTATGTAATTTTCTAGTAAGAAAAAAAACAAACTGATTTTAACAACAAGTTTGAAAAATAGGCCTGGTCTTAAAGTGGTTAAATTAGTGCAGTGCTGAATAGCAGATAATGGCCTGGTCATGTAGGAGGTAAAATCTTCTGGAGCTCTAATAGTTAAAGAACAAGCTGAGGCAGGAAGCTGATTGGTCTCTGTGTTTAGCTGCTGCAGTTTTAGTAAATATCACAATAGTAACACATGTGTCATAAAAACCTCTATCGAACAAGCAATCCGCCCCCTGCAGCCTGGAAGAGGTTCCCTACAACCATATCCAGGTAAATAATACAGGCAGTTGGTTACGTCAAACATTCGTGCACGAGATTTCTTAGTCACGCCCCGATCCCTTTCACTGATGTGGCTCACTGCCAATCAGCGCCCGGAGGACGCGGAACTGGCCGTGTCGTCACGACTCCCTACGATTCCACCCAAACAGAATGGAGAATTGGCCACCGGAGCCGGCGTGGGGCGGAGTTACGCTGGCTGACGCGAAACAGCTGGCAGCCAATGAGCGCGCGGGTCGTCCAGACGCCGCCAAGCTCGGTTTTTTGTTTGAGGTGACGGGAAGGGAGGATACAGCGAGAGGAGGAAGAGGAGAAGGGCCTGGGACGGACCATACTAGTACGCGGCCCTAGAGAGACGAGCGTCCGGAGAACCGCGAACACACCCCCCGCCTTTCCAAGCTTAGCGCGCCTTCTCGCGGCAGTGTGCGCGGACACCGCGTGTAGGGTTCGCGGGAGCCACAGGCGGCGAGGGGTAGTCATAAGCCGGAGAGAGGGAGAAACACAGAGAGGGGGGATAAGCCCTGACGGTGCGATAAGAAGTGGGCGAGCTCCCGCCATTGAGAATGCTGCACCCCCGGAGCCTGGCCCTGCCCGCTCCTGCCCCTCGCACCCCGTGACAGCCCGCATTCCTTCTGGGGAGACCCCCTTGACAAGCCGTTCACCTACCGCCGTCTCCGGCCCTTCCTCGCCTTCCCGTCCCCCCCCCCCCTCACATGAACGCCGCCGTGCTGACGGAAGTGTGGACACATTACAGCCGCACGGGACGAGCTGGAGGAGGAGGTTGGTGTCCTGTACGGGAAAAGCCGGGGCTACGTGTAATTCTAGGCGGCCGGGGCCTTTTGTTTACTCCACCTCCCTGCTGGAGCTCCGGTGGGTGCAAGTGCTAGGCCCGGGGCCCTCCACAGCTCCTTGCTTATAGTGGGGCCTGCTGGATGATGACAGCTCATGTGTACCCGTACAGGCCTGAGCCAGGGACACAGCATGGCACCGGACAGCTGGCGGGGAAAATGGCTGCCTGCTTACACCTACTCACACAGGACTTGTCTTTCCTAAGTCCTGTCATGTCAAATCTGGGGAGGAACAGGCTTCTGGTTGCCTGCTATACCCTCCTTTCCATATGATCACTGGTCTGATCATATATGTACAAGTCTTACATCATTTGGTGCAAGAAGATCTGATCATATGTGTCTTGGATCATCTGGTATGAGCATATATAAGGGTCAACTGGTGCAAGCTGACGTGGTCCTATAGACTAGGGTCAACTGGTGCAAGCTGACGCGGTCCTATAGACTAGGGTCATCTGGTGCACGCTGACGCGGTCCTATAGACTAGGGTCATCTGGTGCACGCTGACGCGGTCCTATAAACTAGGGTAATCTGGTGCACGCTGACGCGGTCCTATAGACTAGGGTCATCTGGTGCACGCTGACGCGGTCCTATAGACTAGGGTCATCTGGTGCACGCTGACGCGGTCCTATAGACTAGGGTCATCTGGTGCACGCTGACGCGGTCCTATAGACTAGGGTCATCTGGTGCACGCTGACGCGGTCCTATAGACTAGGGTCATCTGGTGCACGCTGACGCGGTCCTATAGACTAGGGTCATCTGGTGCACGCTGACGCGGTCCTATAGACTAGGGTCATCTGGTGCACGCTGACGCGGTCCTATAGACTAGGGTCATCTGGTGCACGCTGACGCGGTCCTATAGACTAGGGTCATCTGGTGCACGCTGACGCGGTCCTATAGACTAGGGTCATCTGGTGCACGCTGACGCGGTCCTATAGCCTAGGGTCATCTGGTGCACGCTGACGCGGTCCTATAGCCTAGGGTCATCTGGTGCACGCTGACGCGGTCCTATAGCCTAGGGTCATCTGGTGCACGCTGACGCGGTCCTATAGCCTAGGGTCATCTGGTGCACGCTGACGCGGTCCTATAGACTAGGGTCATCTGGTGCACGCTGACGCGGTCCTATAGACTAGGGTCATCTGGTGCACGCTGACGCGGTCCTATAGACTAGGGTCATCTGGTGCACGCTGACGCGGTCCTATAGACTAGGGTCATCTGGTGCACGTTGACGTGGTCCTATAGAGCAGGGGTCGCCAAACTTTTTCAAACAAAGGGCCAGTTTATTTCCCTTCAGCCTTTAGGGGGGCTGGATTGTGGCCAACAGGGGCAGAAAATGTCAGGCCCATCATCACTGAGAATAAATATGGCCTCAGGGTTGGTGGTCAATAAGGATGAGCTCTGGCGTGTTCGCATAGAACACGTGCAGAGCCCGCCAGGAAGTGTGAACAGCGCTGCGCTAATAACAGCCAGGGAGACATTTCACGATCCCTGCAGCCGAGCATCAGGACAATGTCTCCCTGGCTGTGATTAGCACAGCGCCGTGCACACTTCCTGGCGGGCTCTGCACGTGTTCTTTGGGAACACGCCGGAGCTCATCCTTGGTGGTCAATAGGAGGAATAGTATACCATCATTGGTATCATAGAATAATGCGCCATTGTTGGTGTCAGTGGGAGTAATAGTTCCTTATATCAGTGGAAGGAATAGTGCCCCAAGGGCCGGATAAAGACTACCAAAGTAGCACATCTGGCCCTCGGGCCACAGTTTGGAGACCCCTGCAGTATATAGGATCATCTGGTGCAAGCTGATGTGGTCCAATGTATAGGATCATCTGGTGCAAGCTGATGTGGTCCAATGTATAGGATCATCTGGTGCAAGCTGATCACCTGGTGCAAGCTGATGTGGTCCAATGTATAGGATCATCTGGTGCAAGCTGATGTGGTCATATATAGGACCAGATGGTCCCTTATGTGCGTCGTATATAGGATTAGCTGGTTATATATAGGATTATCTGGTCCAAGCTGATCTGGTCATATATTAATTTGAAGGGTCAGCTGTGCCTCTAATTCCAAATCTTAATTGCCCCAATTTTTTTTTTTTTATAAAAGCCATGCCTTCCCCATCTGCTAATGGCAGACATGTTTATGCATACTGAGTGGCTGCCACTATTTAGGGCCTGCTGGCTGTAAAGCCCTACTTTGCTTAGTTTCCTTTTGGCTCTAGTTCTTAGGCCTCCCCTTCCTTTTTCTGGGTGGTAGTCTATACTGCTGTGGAGAAGAGGGGGAAGAAGGGAGTCCTTGCCCCAGAATTACACTAGGACACATCTGCAGGGGATTGAGAAGTTTTACATGGGGTCGGATGGGATTGAGGCTTGGCTCCCCCACCCTCCCCTGTGTGCATGGCAGGCTGCTGCACATGTGCGTTGTGTTTTTCCATGAGACACCGTTCTCCCTCCCAGATACATGCATGATCCTTTCCTGCAAGGTCTCTGTGTGCTTCTCGACTTATTTTGGAGGTGGAAGGGAGGGGAGAGAAACGGATATACAATCCCCCTGACCTGGAGTGACTCCCCCAAGTGTCACAGAAAAGGCTACATGAAGTGAGGTGTAACAGCATGCCAGACTTTCACTTTGCAAGATGGCATCTTTTAGTTTTATATCCTTAGTATCAAATGAATAAGACTCGTCTTACTGCCTAAACTTGTATCGCGTTTTTCTAGATTTCAGTCGTAAACTCCCTTCTCGTTTGTCTTTGGCGCATATTGCCAGGTATTACTGTGTGGCTTCCCCGAGGCCTCACGGTTCTTCTGTGGAACTTAGATTGTCAGCTAGGGGCTTAAGAACAGAGGATGCAGCTTTCATAATATCCATCAAAGGCCACCTCAGTTTTTGAATCACCTAAGGAAGTACGGTTATGTTGTCGGTTCCAGAGTAAGGAGCACCTTAGACATATTCTATACAAAAGCAAAGGATGAATACTGCCTGGGTTGCTGAGGGTACTGCACTTTGGCCCATGCACTGTTTTCATATTCTTAATTGCAGTTTTGTGCCTGTGTAGGTATGTTATAGATTGTATATATTGTATTTTTGTACTCCTTACATATTCTGTTGCTAAACTGCTCATATAAAATAATTTTTCTTTCTTATCAACACTGTAATTTTGTCTGTACTTGTAGTGCAACTTACACTGTTTACAACCTGCTTTTTGCTAAATATTTTAAGGGTTGAGCATAATGGATAGAACGCATGATGTGTGTGTGTGTGTGTGTGTGTTTATTTTTTATTAAATATTTTTTTTTAATTTCTCTGGATAGTTAATGAAAGATAAATTAAGTTAATGTTAGGATAGGAAATTGTTGCACTCCCCTTTTTGTCTGCTCTTATTTGATACTAAGAATATTTTATCTTTTTCTGTTTTAACAGAGCATTCACCTTGGGTGGCGTTCCTGCTTGTTGGGCCCTGTTCATCTAATTTCACTTATCTGGTATCATGGCAAAAGATGTGAGTTAAAAAATGTTGGCGTTGCTTAACTTTATTCCCTGAAATTGATGTGACTGTCTAATGAGCTGAAGCTTTACTTTTTGAAGTTTTCTTTATGTGAATTTGGCTAATAAACTGTTGTTTACGCTCTGTAGGCACTAGGAATGGCTTATGTATTCGAAAAATATAATACTTGAGTGTAGGTTTCTGTGACTGATGCAACCGTCCAAGCTGGACTTCAGGTACATAGAGATTTAAACAAGTGAGTACACCCCTCACATTTTTGTAAATTTTATTACGTCTTTTCATGTGACAACACTGAAGAAATTACACTTTGCTACAATGTAAAGTAGTAAGTGTACAGCTTGTATACCTCTCAAAATAACACATCGATTAATATCTAAACCACTGGCAACAAGTGAATACACCCCTAAGTGAAAATGTCCAAATTGGGCCCAATTAGCCATTTTCCCTCCCTGGTGTCATGTGACTCGTTGGCGTTACAAGGTCTCAGGAGTGAATGGGGAAGTAGGTGTGTTAGATTTGGTGTTATCGCTCTCACTCTTGCTAGTCACTGGAAGTTCATCATGGCACTTCGTGGCAAAGAACTCTGAGGATCTGCAAACAAAATTGTTGCTCTACATAAAGATGGCCTAGGCTTTAAAAAGATTGCCAAGACCCTGAAACTGAGCTACAGCACGGTGGCCAAGACCATACAGCAGTTTAACAGGACAGGTTCCACTCAGAACAGGCCTCGCCATGGTCAACCAAAGACGTGGAGTCCACGTGCTCAGCTTCATATTCAGAGGTTGTCTTTGGGAAATGGACATATGAGTGCTGCCAGCATTGCTGCAGAGGTTGAAGGGGTGGGGAGTCAGCCTGTCAGTGCTCAGACCATATGCCAAACACTGAATTAAATTGGTCTGCACGGTTGTCGTTCTAGAAGGAAGCCTTTTCTAAAGATGATGCACCAGAAAGCCTGCAAACCGTTTGAAGACAAGCAGACTAAGGACATGGATTATTGGGACCATGTCCTCTGGTCTGATGAGACCAAGATAAAATTATTTGGTTCAGATGGTGTGTGTGTGGAGGCAACCCGCTGAGTAGTACAGAGACAAGTGTGTCTTGCCTACAGTAAAACGTGGTGGTGGCAGTGTCATGGTCTGGGGCTGCATGAGCTCTGCTGGCACTGGGGAGCTACAGATCATTGAGGGAACCATACATGCCAACATGTACTGTGACATACTGAAGCAGAGCATGATCCCAAATTCTGAACCTGGGCCGCAGGGCAGTATTTCAAACACGCTTCTAAGACGACCACCGCTTTTGCTAAAGAAGCTGAGGGTAAAGGTGATGGACTGGCCAAGCATGTCTCCAGACCTAAACCCTATTGAGCATTTGTGGGGCATCCTCAAACGGAAGGTGGAGGAGCGCAAGGTCTCTAACATCCACCAGATCTGTGATGTCCTCATGGAGGAGTGGAAGATGACTCCAGTGGCAACCTGTAAAGCTCTGATGAACTCCATGCCCAAGAGGGTTAAGGCAGTGCTGGAAAATATTGGTGGCCACACAAAATATTAACACTTTGGGCCCAATTTGGAAATGTTCACTTAGGGGTGTACTCACTTGTTGCCAGCTGTTTAGACATTAATATCTGTGTAAGCTCCTTTGAGTGGGACAGCAAATTTATACTATTATACAAGCTGTAAACTCACTACTTGTAGCAAAGTGTCATTTCTTCAGTGTTGTCACATCAAAATATACAATTTTTACAAAAATGTGAGGGGTGTACTTTCGTTTGTCAGATACTGTTGTACATGAACTAGTCAAAATGCTGTTGAAGTAGATTAGGAAATTTCTATCAAAATAAGAGTTCTAAATATCTTTATTTTTTTATTTTTGGGGGGAGGGTAGCCAGCACTTAACACGTTTTGGATACCTATATAAACTTCAAGTCGGGATCCGCTAGCTGCCCTTATTGATGGCAGTCTCAGCGAGCTGCTGAGACAGCCTCTCCCGCTCCTCCACTGCTCAGCACTCAAATGAGCGTGGAGAAGCAAGAAGCTCACTGACAGTCAACAGATTTCCTCTCAGGGATTTGTAAGAACCGAGCCATTGGCGGTGTTCGGTGGCTCGGTTCTCAGTGCAGAGACGGTGGGGGACAGATGGAGCATCGGTCTGATGCTCATCCACCTAGGCAAGTATCCTACATGTAAAATCATTTATTTTGCTAGAAAATTACATAGAACCCCAAACTTTTTTTTTTTTTTTAGCAGAGACCCTAGAGAATTCAATGGCGGTCATTACAACTTTTAATCTCGCACGGTATTTGAGCAGTCATTTTTAAAATGTGTTTTTTTGGAAAAAAAAAAATTAAAAAGTAAAGTTGGCCCAATTTTTTTGCATAATGTAAAAAGATGAAGTTGCGTAAACTATGAATAAGCACTGTATGCGAGTGTGAAACGCATTAGCCTTTTTCCTGATTTTTTGCTGTGACATCCATGTTGTGACCAGTTTTTATTAAAAGGAACACATTTTTATTTTTGGAGTGCGGCCGTCCCGGTTCTTTCTTATACATTTTTGCATACTATTGCAGTGCCTGCACCCAAGTGTTTGGACTAAAAAAAAGAAAGTTTAATTAAATAGTACCCCTGTCCCCGTGCGCAGAAGCGAACGCATAGGGCAAATCCCGCCCACATATGCAAATGGTGTTCATACCACACATGTGAGGAGTCACCGCGAACATTAGAGCGAGAGCAATAATACTAGCCCTAGACCTCCCCTGTAACTCAAAACATGCAACTAGTAAAAAAAATAGCGCCATTCCATGAGCATGTGCAATTTTGAAGCGTGACATGTTAGGTATCTACCGTATTTATCTTCGTATAGCGCGCCCCGGCGTATAGCGTGCACCCCCCAACCTGGAAGGGAAATTTCCTGAAAAAAAAAAAAAAAAAAATACACCTCGTCGGGGTCTTGCCCGGCGTCTATCGGTGGCCTGGTCCGGTGTCCGTCTGCGGCCCTGGTGGTGTCCTCCGCGCTGTTTCCGAGTCGATCCCCGCGCTGTGTTTGAACGCCGCCGCCGACATATACCGAGCGCAGTACACTCGGGCACGCTCGGCTTCTATCGCATAAAGGCTAGGAGGCGGCACAGGGCGTGACCGCGAGGGGAGCCGAGCCTGGCCGAGTGTACTGTGCTCAGTATATGTCGGCGGCGGTCAAACAGCGCGGGAATCAGTATATATATATATATATATATACTGATTCCCGCGCTGTTTGACCGCCGCCGACATATACTGAGCACAGTACACTCGGCCAGGCTCGGCTCCCCTCGCGGTCACGCCCTGTGCCGCCTCCTAGCCTTTATGCGATAGAAGCCGAGCGTGCCCGAGTGTACTGCGCTCGGTATATGTCGGCGGCGGCGTTCAAACACAGCGCGGGGATCGACTCGGAAACAGCGCGGAGGACACCACCAGGGCCGCAGACGGACACCGGACCAGGCCACCGATAGACGCCGGGCAAGACCCCGACGAGGTGTATTTTTTTTTTTTTTTTTTTCAGGAAATTTCCCTTCCAGGTTGGGGGGTGCACGCTATACGCCGGGGCGCGCTATACGAAGATAAATACGGTAGATACCTAACATGTCACGCTTCAAAATTGCACATGCTCATGGAATGGCGCTATTTTTTTTACTAGTTGCATGTTTTGAGTTACAGGGGAGGTCTAGGGCTAGTATTATTGCTCTCGCTCTAATGTTCGCGGTGACTCCTCACATGTGTGGTATGAACACCATTTGCATATGTGGGCGGGATTTGCCCTATGCGTTCGCTTCTGCGCACGGGGACAGGGGTACTATTTAATTAAACTTTCTTTTTTTTACTTTGGCACTTCAAATTTTTTTTTTTTTTTATCACTTTTATTCCTATTACAAG
Organism: Rana temporaria; assembly: GCF_905171775.1. NCBI lineage: Eukaryota > Metazoa > Chordata > Amphibia > Anura > Ranidae > Rana > Rana temporaria. Next base: position 202,217,742 of record NC_053490.1, read on the forward strand.
GAATGTATACATCCCTTGTAATAGGAATAAACATGACAGGTCCTCTTTACAGTGAAATATGGTGTCAAGATCCCACATCTCACCTAGGCTGGGAAGAATGAAATAAAAAAAATAAACCGATCTCAGCCGAGGCGGCACGTTTTTTTTTATATAAATGCAGAGACCGGGTGTGACATCATAACATCGCGCCCGGCCTCCGCGACCATCTGGTCCGCCATAAATCTCTATCCTCAACATCTGGGGCCGGCAGATCCGTTCTCCGACTCGCTGATTTCGGCGGTGAGTGGGTAGAAGCGCTGGAGGTGGGGGACGTCCCTTCTTGCCTCCCGTAAGAACGATCAAGTGGCGGAACAGCCATTATCATTCTTATGGTGTAGGGAATCGCCGGCTGAAAATGCAGATATCTGAATGATGCCTGTAGCTGCAGGCATCATTCAAATATACCCCCACAAAGTCAAGGACGTCATATGATGGCCTGGGGGCGCCTCAGCTACCGATTTTAGTATATTCTGACAAAGGGAGGTGCAACTATCAGAATTGAATGCCCCAAACCAAATGGGGGAAGATTTCCTCCATCCACCTTGGTTGTGTGGATGGAAAAAAATAATACAGATTATTATATATTACACATTTTTTTTTTCTTTTCGTTTTTTTGTTTTGTTTAGCCTACTAGCTCAACAGTGTATGGCCAGTTTTGGTTACACTGGAACAATTGAGAGAATTGGACAGCTTTGACTTTTTTGTTTAGATAAGCTCTTTCAATACATACCGGTAGTTGTTGAATGGAGATTGTACAAGCAAGTGATGTGTGTGTGCCACATTTAAGCTCCAAGGGAACAACAACTACAGTAGGAAACCGTATCAATCTTTTTCAGACCTTTTTACTTTCAGCAAACTTTTTAAATTACTAAATTAATAGATTGTAGAAGGGTTAACACACCTTACATCCTGGTTGTACAATTTCTGTGCAGTTTCCTTTTAGATTTACCCAAATTTTCTAATGTGGAGCCTACCTAAACAATCTACTCCCAGTTGTGTCCAATTGGACAACAGATTGCACTACATGGAGGTTGGTAGATGTAAAGTAGGTTGTGGAATCAGATTGAAACTGAAAATTGCTTAGGCTAGGTTCACATCACGATTTTTACATCCGATAATCGGACCGTTAAATCGGATGTAATCGTATATGACAAAATCGTATGTAATCGTATGTCAAAAATTTTCACTAAAAAATTGGTTCCTGATTTTAAATGTCTGGCTTTCTGGGAAAAAGAAGATTCTTGAAGTTTCTAGCTCGTTCCAGTGTCTAGTGCGCATGCGTAATAAAAAATCGGGTACGATTTATCGGCTAAAAACGCACAGTCATCCGATTTATTACGATTTTAGATTGACCACAATATAAAAAAAATCGGTTAATACGATTTCAAATCCGGACCAAAAATCGTGGTCAAACATGATTTTTGATGCGATTTTTAAATCGTATCAAATCTGATGCGGATCAAATCGGATGCACTTGGGGACCTACATTAATGAATGGAAGTGAATGGATACGTTTTGCCATACAGATTTGTACGATTTCAAAACTAAGGCTAGGTTCACATCACGATTTTAACATCCGATAAACGGACCGTTAAATCGGATGGAATCGTATCTGACAAAATCGTATGTAATCGGATCAGTCATCCGATTTAGATTGACCACAATAGAAAAAAAAAAACGGACACGATTTTAACACAAAATCGGACACGATTTCAATACAACTTCAAATCCGGACCAAAAAACTTGGTCAAACACGTTTTTTGATACGATTTTAAATCGTATCAAATCGTATGCACTTGGGGACCTAAATTAATGAATGGCAGTGAATGGATACGTTTTGCCATACAGATTTGGACGATTTAAAACCTAAAATCGTGAGTAAAAGTAGGATGACAAAATCGTGGTGTGAATGCACCCTAAGAATCGTGAGAACAAGTAGGATGATAAAATCGTGGTGTGAATGCACCCTTAACAAGTTTCAATCGGGGTAGATTTAAACCATAATTTTTAAAGAGCAACTGTCATCTCTGACCTGCTGTTGACTCCCCGACAGACTATTCACTTTAATGGGAAGGCTGTGGCAGTGACAAACAAGGTGAGGGACATAGCGGCGGCTGGTCAGTGGATGACCACTAACGGGCGCTACCATGATGAATCTGAAATGACAGGTGCTCTTTAAATGTAAGGATTCCTGCTGGTAGTTGGGAAACCTTAATTTTGTTTGCAAATATTAAAGATTCTATTAAAATAAGCTGCCTGGTTAGTAAAACCGTAATATCAGAACCGATTCAATCATAAGTTGTGTGCATTTGCAGAGCTTGGATTCATCAAATGAGTTTGGCAAAAATGTAAATATTGCTGAATATACAGCCTCATGCTACATAACCAAGCCCCATTTCATGCTGAATAAACAAAATTATTGTATATTAAATAGTAAACTATATTTAGATTGTTTAACTCAAACACCATTTTATAAAAAAAATCATATTTAAGAAAAATCTGATTGATAGATTATATATATATATATATATAATTTTTTTTTTAATCCACCATGGTTTCAATATATTTTGTTGGTGGTGAGTTCTGTTGGTGTATGTGATTGTTTTTGTAATTGAAAGTTGTTTTAAATTGCTTGGTGTGTGTTTGTGTGTCACCACTGCAACCATATGTAATATGAAGGAGCATATAAATCTCTGAGGTGTCTGTGACATGGAGACTGACAAAAGCCTTGGTGACCAGGATGTCTTGCCAAGGTCCCTCGGGTTTTAGGCTGAACTCTACACAAATGAATGCAGCTTTGTAATCCATTACGGTAATTAAAATGTATGCAATCATTGTAAATACCTAAATTCAACCTGGTATCGGCCTCTTGCAGTCCCTGTCTGGCAAGGCTGTAGTGAGAGGAAAGAGCCAGTGGGTTCAAGTGCTGATATAAGAAAAGAGTGACAGAGGTGAGCTCATTACTGTGCTGCTTCTCCTTTCACTGCCCAGTCAGACTGGGGGTGGGTCTAGATTTAGAGCAACCCAGGCTCAGTGGGAATGATGCTGGTCATAAGAGACATCTAGTGGTAGAAAGATGCTGGGAAATCTCTGCATTGAAGGTCAATATTGCAGAAAAAGTTCTCCTCTTGTGCAGTTGTTTGAGATGAGGTGAATTTCTTGATAGCCCTGACATCACTTAGCTTGCAGTAAATTATCACGAAATCTGCATTTTTATTTTAAATGTGTGTTTTTTTTTTTTGCATAGAATGGTGAGTGGGTTAGATCCAATATCAGATTTCTGTTGCTGTCAGAGCCCTGTTGAGCAGATTCTTGCAATTCTCTGCATCAGTGGTGCCATTTTGTTTTCGATGGCGCACCAACACACAAAGGGAACTTATGTGCACTGCAACATAACATATTGTGGTCTGTTGCATTGCAAAAACAATGCTTGCGTGTTTAATTCCTTTTGCTGCATTTCCAGACCATTTGAACACATCTGAATGCCAAAGGTATGGACCGTTCTGCCTGTAAAGAATTTTCGGTTTGGCCCATGATTATTATTTTTTTCTTCCATGTTAAAGCGGGGGGTTCTCCCAAAAAAAAAATTACTAACATTACATTGAGCCGAGTTGTGATAATGACCTTATGCTGACCTTTTTAATTCTATTGCCGTACATAACGTTTTATCTATATTTTCACCGCGGCTTCTGGGTATGTAATCTGCGGGACTGGGCGTTCCTATTCACATGCTAATTGATTGACATGCGTCCGAACGGCGCATACAGCGTGTCACGAGTTGCCAAAAGAAGCCGAACGTCGGTGCGCAGGCGCCGTATAGAGCTGACTCGCAGTCCGGCTTCTTTTGGCAACTTGTGACACGCTGTATGTGCCGGTCGGAAGCATGCCAATCAATTAGCATGTGAATAGGAACGCCCAGTCCCGCAGATTACATACCCGGAAGTCGCAGTGAAAATAGATAAAACGGTATGTACGGCAATAAAATTAAAAAGGTCAGCATAATGTCGTCATCACAACTCGGCTCAATGTAATGTTAGAATTTTATTTCTTTGGGTGAACCCCTGCTTTAAGCAGTTCAGTTTGCATGCTATGCTTCTGGTTGATAAAGCCATGCATGGTGTATTCTCGCTACCCTGGCAATTTAAACTTCTGCCTATTGATTCTAATAAAGAAGTCTGGAGATTTCCTTGGTCAATGCTATTCAGAATTATCACATAGTTTGACCAGGGCTATTGTGACAAGTAGTCCAGGAAGTGGCAGTGGTTTCAGAAGCAGGTGTGTATTTGCAATACATTCCAGTAGGCTGGCTATTTAATGTTGGAGCTACTATGCTGCATCGTTTAACTTAAACTTGTTAAAGGGAAAATCTAGTCATAGAATACACTTTCATTTTATAACATAAGCATTTTAACCCTTTTGCTGCCAGGCCCTGTGCTCCATTTTTACACTTGCACACACTTTCCTTGTAAAGGAAAACACTTTTTTTGCCTAAAATTAATGTCTGCAAGGTAGAATAGACAGACAGAATAGTGTAATGATTCTGTTAAAAAACTAGTATGACCATATGACCTCTTGAATAAAAAGGTGCTGCTAATTTTTTTTTTAGGCCCCGCAGTATTTGCACAAATGTTTATCAAAAAATATTTTCATTAACAATACACTAAAATCATTAATACATGGCAAAATTTACAAAATTCCAAGCAAATGTAAAAGTTAAAACTGTAGTTACTTAATAAAGACCTGGTGTGTGTGTGTGTGTGTGTGTATATATATATGTATATGTATATGTATATGTATATGTATATGTGTATATGTATATGTGTATATGTATATGTATATGTATATATATATATATATATATATATATATATATATATATATATATATATATATATATATATATATATATATATATATATTCTCTCGGAGGTCTAAACCGACACCCATATCTTTTATTTTTTTTAAAGACGGTCCCTTTTTCTCTGCAGATCTTTGCTTGAATAAATTGGGAATCTGTATAGAGATTTCTCATTCCTTCATAAAATGACAGTCTGATGCATAGTAACACTCGCAATTACTATAGATCAGCTTTCAGTGGATATAGGAGCGATTGCTGCCTATATCCACTGTACTACAGGGGGGCGCTTGGTAAACACATGTTTACTAAGCCCCCCAATCCCCAACTTCACCCCCACATGCACTGATCTACAGCCTGTCAGATTGCTGGAGATCAATGCAGCCAGCATCTGCAGGCTGCAGAAGGAGAAGAAGGGATGCCACTGGAGCAGGCATGGACTCGGGGTGCAGGGGCCGGTACTGGGGGTGATGTAACTTGCGGGGGGGAACACATCTGGATCCCCCTCCCAAACCCCATGCAGCACCTGAAGCCAGCTGGAGCAGCAGTGGAGGGATGCAGGTTTTCAAAGGTAGCTGCAGGGGTCCCCTTTGCCTGGTGTTATCAGTGCTGGGGGGAGAAGGGGGATGAAGAATAGAAAAGGAGTGTGTGTGGTTTAAGGTGAAAGTAAGCAGTGGGAGGTGGAGAAACGAGGGGGGGGGGGGGGGCGTTTTCACAAAAGCTTATAGGAGAGGGAAAAATTGGGTCCGTACAGACTTTGCCACCTGCGGGCACTTTTTAGGTCCGTACGGACCTGGCAGTGAGAGGGTTAATGGCAATACAAATGAGTTATTTTTGACAATCCTATATACGTTTCCTTCAAAAATCCCCTTTCAGGTTGTGACTGCTGCCTGAATGCTGGCCACCTCTTTCCACAACTTCCTTGGCAATCTACATGCTTTGCAACTTTTGTGCTAATTTCTTTGTTTTCATTTTGATTTCAAAAGGACTACAAACCGCATGGTTACTCTCAAGCTGTGCTTCCTTAAAGTGGCTTTTCAAGCTCTAACGAAGCCTATAATGGCTCCCACCCCATTCTAACTACCCTGTAAAAGGAATATTCTTATAATTACCTAGTCCGAGTGGTTCTAAAAAACATGATTCCCCAGTGGCCGGCTTCAGGGGTGAGGGAAGAGTGCAGACAAGGGATGGAATGCTTTGGTTTTTATGTCATCCATAGGCTTACTATGTGGCATCCGTTTTCAACTGTCCCACCTCTCCTCTGGTGTCGCTGCTGCAAACTAATTACCGGTACATGATCGGACTGGAGTGCTCTGAGAATTGGTAAGTATAATGGGTATGTAGAAGTATATTCCTTCTACAGGGTAGTTTGTCTTTTTAGGGTTACAAACACTTTAACCCTCCTATATAAACAAAAGCCCCCTGAAAGGTTTTTACCCCCTTAATGCCCAGGCCATTTTTTGAGATACAGCACTGTTGCTTTAACTGACAATTGTGCGGTCGTGCAATGCTGTACCCAAACAAAATTTGTATTTTTTCATACAAATAGCGCTTTATTTACTAGTACTTGATCACCTCTGTGGTTTTTATTTCTGCTATAAAACACATCCAGTACATTTCATTATCAGTTTAGGCCAATATGTATTTTTGGTTAAAAAAAAAAAAAAAAATTGGTTTGCGCAAAAGTTGTCACATCTACAAACTATGGGATAGATTTTTTGGCATTTTTATTTTTTACTATTAATGCTGGCTATCTGTGTGTGGCTTTTTTTTTTTTGCGGGATTTCGATTATTGCGGCAAACAAATTGGACACCAAGTGACACTTTTTGGAGATCAGTGACACCAATACAGTGTTAAATGCCAAAAAAAGCAGTCACTGTATAAATGACATTGGCAGGGAAGGTGTTAACACTAGGGGTGATCAAAGGGTTAGGTGTGCTGCTAGGGAGTGATTTCTAAACTGTGTGGTGGATGGTCTCACTGAAGGAAGAGAGACATCTGTGTTCCTCTCTCCCTCCCCTCCTCCTCCCCTGTCTGCCTTGTTTTCATAGGCAGACAGCCGTTCTACCTCTCCATTGAATGATTGGTTCACGCTGTATCCAATTGGAAGGTGGGTCACCTGCGGCGTGCGCCCCAGACCCTTGGGAGGAAACAACATACAGGTATGTTGTTTTGTGCAGCCGGGCTGCCCTGCCGCAGTATATGGGTGGTCCAGAAGCACTTAAAGCATGTTCTACAGCACAGTGCTTGTGCAGTGTAAATTGGTAACACCTGAAATACCTGCCTGATGCTGCCCTCACTCCACCAAACTGACCACGGTTTATAATGGCTGCTGAGCCCTGACACTGTGGTCTGTTTACATGCCTCTGTAATCTGCATCTCTCCTCTTTCCTCTCCCCTCCCTGCCTGTCGGCTCCTGTGTCTGTGAGCCATCTTCGCCTCCCTCCTGCTGCTATTTGTTATAAAGTAAATATAAAAAAAAACTGACTGCCAGCCCTGCTTTAACACATTGTAAATATTTTTGGAAAACGAAGCCTCTACTTTTTTGCAGAGCTCTTCAGGCCTCTCACGTGACTCCCGGCTGCACCTCCACCCCTATCTAAGGGCTACAGTGGAAGAGGCTGAGCAGCCAGCACAGCAGTTATGTGACCTCCCTGGCTGACATCAGCGAGAGCTCAGCCCCTCCCCCTGTTGCCTGTACATTGGAGTAGGAGAGCGGTCGGGAGTATTCGCAAATATTTGCACTGTGTGTTATGGCTACATGAGGGGAGGACTTCATTGGGAGGAATTCTGTCCCATCATTGGTGCCAATGAATAAAAAAGCACCCCAAGGGCTGGATGAAATCAAGCAAAGGGCCACATCTGGTTTCCGGGCCGCAGTTTGGAGACCACTGCATTAGATGAATAGTGAGTGGCTAGATTACAAGATGGGTTTAACTTATTTTTTTTTTATTTTTTTTTTTTGTCTTTACCACAGGTAACTACTGCATTTGCTGTGTTTTTACCTGTAATAAATTGACACTTTGCATATTCTATACAATATATTGTCTAAAACACAAATATCTTGTGTGGTAAATGTTCGTGAATTGACCAAAGTGTCAAGTACATTCTTTTTGTGTGTGTGTTCTTTCACAATCTTCCTTCCTTCTCTTTTGTATCTGCAAGTTCAAGCCTTCCTGGTTGACTGGAATCTACAAATACACAATTATGTACTCTTCTTCTTCTTTTTTTTTTTTTTTTTTACTCTTTCTATATTTTTGTATATTATTCTAATGTATTGTAAGTAAACCATGCTCTGTTTACACTGGTTTGTATGGTTTGATATGTGTTTGAGCTTTTCTATTTCTGTCTCTGACAGTAGCTGTTTTTTTTTCTTCTTGTGCTATAGTTGGTTGTGTTGCCCTATTAAAGTCTGTAATTTGCCAATTTTAACCCCTTCCCACCCACGCTATAGTAGAATGATGACTACAGCAGGGGCTTTTCTGGGAAGGGCGTCTATTGAGGTCTTTCTATGAGTGCGCTCGCAGAGTCCGATCAGCCGCTCACAGTGCCCCTTTACAACGTGATCAGCTGTGTTCAATGACAGCAGATTACGCATGTGAACACAAGCCGGTTATCAGCTTTTCTTTCCTCACGCTGACCACGTAAGGAAAGCTGATAACCAGCATGTGGTAAAGGGACAGCGACGCTGATCATCAGTGTCCTGATGATCAGTGCCCACCAATGCCGCCTGACGAGTCGCGTCCCATTGAATGCAATGGAACCGTTCTAATTGGAGTGACGCAAGTCTCTCTGACTTAGAAAAAGGTTCCTGTACGACTTTGGGGCGACCTGCATTGACTTCTATACAGAAGTCATTTTGCAAATCGCCTCTGAAGTCGTCCTCAGGACGACTTGCAGAGTTGCCCCCGAAGTCGTGCCGCTGCAGTGTGAACCGACTCTAAAAAAGAAAAATTACCTGTTGCCTAAAAACAACTATGAAAACGTAATCTTTTTTGTTTAACCACTTCCCGCCCGGCCTATGGCCGATTTACGTCCGGGAAGTGGTTATGAAATCCTGACAGGACGTTCCAGAACGTCCTGCAGGATTTCATGCCGCGCCCGCCCGTGGGGGCGCGCATCGCGGCGATCGGTGATGCGGGGTGTCAGTCTGACACCCTGCATCTCCGATCTCGGTAAAGAGCCTCCGGCGGAGACTCTTTACCACGTGATCAGCCGTGTCCAACCACGGCTGATCACGATGTAAACAGGAAGAGCCGTCGATGGCTCTTCCTCCTCGCGTCTGACAGACGCGAGTAGAGGATAGCCGATCGGCGGCTCTCCTGACAGGGGGGGTTAGCGCTGATTGTTTATCAGCGCAGCCCCCCCTCGGATCGCCACACTGGACCACCAGGGATGCCCACCCTGGAGCACCAGGGTGGGCAAAAAAAAAAAAATGACAGAAAAAAAAAAAAAAAAGCATAAAGAAAAAAAAAAGATGCCAGTCAGTGCCCACATGGGCACTGACTGGAAACCTGGCAAAAATCAGTGCTGCCACCCCAGTGTCCATCAGCGCCACCCCAGTGTCCATCAGCGCCACCCCAGTGTCCATCAGCGCCACCCCAGTGTCCATCAGCGCCACCCCAGTGTCCATCAGCGCCACCCCAGTGTCCATCAGCGCCACCCCAGTGTCCATCAGCGCCACCCCAGTGTCCATCAGCGCCACCCCAGTGTCCATCAGCGCCGCCCATGAGTGCCCATCTGCGCCGCCCATGAGTGCCCATCTGCGCCGCCCATGAGTGCCCATCTGCGCCGCCCATGAGTGCCCATCTGCGCCGCCCATGAGTGCCCATCTGTGCCGCCCATGAGTGCCCATCTGTGCCGCCCATGAGTGCCCATCTGTGCCGCCCATGAGTGCCCATCTGTGCCGCCCATGAGTGCCCATCTGTGCCGCCCATGAGTGCCCATCTGTGCCGCCCATGAGTGCCCATCTGTGCCGCCCATGAGTGCCCATCTGTGCCGCCCATGAGTGCCGCCAATCAGTGCCCGTCAGTACTACCTCATCGATGTCCATCAGTGCCATCTCATCGGTGCCCATTAGTGCCGCCATATCAGTGCCCGTAATTGAAAGAGAAAACTTATTTACAAAAAAATTAACAGAAAAAAATAAAAACGTAATTTTTTTTTCCAAATTTTCAGCCTTTTTTTAGTTGTTGCGCAAAAAAAAAAATCGCAGAGGTGAATCCACCAAAAGAAAGCTCTATTTGTGGGGAAAAAAGGACGCCAATTTTGTTTGGGTACAGTGTAGCATGACCGCGCAATTGCCATTCAAAGTGCGACAGTGCTAAAAGCTGAAAATTGGCTTGGGCGGGAAGCTGCGTAAGTACCTGGTATGGAAGTGGTTAAACAGGGGAAAAAAACAAACAAAAAACCCAGTGGTGATTAAATACCAAAAAAAAAAAGCTGTGTGAAATAAAATTTAATTTGGGTACAGTGTTGCATGATCGCACAATTGGGCATGAAGTGGGTGAAAGTGCTCAGTAGGCAAATGGTTAAGCTTGATAGAACAATTTATACATGGCAGAGTTTCTGTATAACACTTTTTTCTAGACTTGGCCATATTTGATTATCCCCAGACTTTTTACAGATGGCACTTGCTAAGGCTATGGCTAGGGAGAAGAATGTTTATAAAGGCAAGTTGGGTTTTCAACATTGAGCTGAAATCGGCAAAATTAACATGACCAGGTCTATTACACTAAGACATGACCTCTTTATACATTTCATTCTGTTAAAAATTGAACAGTGCACCAACAGCTAAATCCATTGTTGCATTGTATATAAGCTTTTTTGCCTCCCAAAGTATTTTTTATTTTATTTTTTTTGATCTACATGAATCTGGCACATGACGGTCAGGCTGGTGCCCTGACTTTGCTGAAGTTCAACGTCACAGCTTGGTCAGCTCCATGACCTCCGAATACTTTTTGGCCTAGTAGAATGTTATATCAGGGCTGTGGAGTCGGGGGAAATTTTGGGTACCTGGAGTCGGCAAACAATGCACCGACTCCGACTCCTACTAAATTTAGATTGGAATAAAAAAAAAAAAAAAGCAAGTTTAAATGTCCCAATTCACAAAAAGTTATAATTAATGACTTCTCTAATGTAAGAATAAAGACCAATGCATGCAGTGCCTCACGTAACCGCAAAACGAACACGTTAAGTGACCGTGAAGAAGCATGCTTTTCATGTGCTTCACGATATGGCACGCAACGCACAATTAGGAGCGGCAATACTTATACTTTCCATAGTGTTGTGTTCTGCTTTTACAGGGAACGCATGTTAGAGAACCAGTAAGTGTCCAAATAAAAAAATTCCAACAGGAGTTTTATAAAGCACTAAAAGAAGTTGAAAAGTATGATCGCTCATCAAAACTTACTGTTGAAGAAGCCATCCTTGTTTATCCAGAGATCGTTAGTGATGTGGCCAGAATAGTTACTGCAATGCCACCCACCCAAGTCAGTGTCGAAAGATTATTTTCAGCCCTAAAAATAATAAAGTCTGACTTAAGAGCCTCTATGAAAGAGGATCTGGCAGAGACAATTCTCTTCTTTAGAACTCTACATTGAATTGATTTGCATTTGCTAAGCCTAGAACTACATTTCAAGATTAATATAAACCATTTCTAGGTTTTGCAGATTTGGTTTTTGGTTCATTATAGATAAGCTTTGTTTTTGTTCTAAAACAACCAAATAATGTGGTTTGTATTTTTGAACTGGTAAAGATCCTGTTCCTGATGTTTATGCCTGCTGCTACTATCCAGTCACTTGATTGTTTTCATTGTGTTTGTCTTTTGCTTAAACTGTGCAATACAGTAGACTGTCTGCTTCCCAGCCAGTAGTCCTGTGGTAGGTTGCGTTTCTTTCCCTCAAGGAATGTATAAAATACATATTAATACAGAGGAGTCGGAAGTACATAAAACTGAGGAGTCGGAACATTTATCTACCGACTCCACAGCCCTGTGTTATATTGTCATTTTCAGTTTCTTTGAATGCAGCACACCTAATTGGCTCATAGTGCTGCTGTAGGGAAATGATAAAAGGCTAGAATCAAGTCAATGTAGACTACAGGTATTTAAAAATATCTAAACCCAAAAACAAATTTTAGATTATATTGCAGCTTACTAGTCAACTCGCTGTCCGATTTTATAGAGCAGCAGCTTGATTTGCACTGCAATCACCTTTTTTCCCTCTGCTCATCTCTAGTCCCTCAATAGAGCGAAGGGAGTGGGACTTGTTTTGATAACGGGTATGCTGATAACCGAAATCTTAAACAATGTTACTTCAGTGCACAAGACTTTGTAAGGACACAATTTTCGACAGGATTTAAAAAAAATTCTATACTTGCAGTAAATGCACTAAAGCCTGATGCACATGCGCTGATTCATATTGCAACCAAAAACATAAATGTTTTTTATTGGGATTTTATGTGATGGACCATAGGATGCATTAAGGTGAAAAAATACGAATCTTTACAACCCCTTTTTTTAAGCTCTGTTGTATTGGATGGAGAGCGTTTGTGAACAACAATTTTCAAGTCTCAGTTGGATTTAGGTCTGGACTTTGACTGGGCCATTCTAACACATGCATATGTTTTGATCCAAACCATTCCATTGTAGATCTGGCTGTATGTTTAAGCTCATTGTTCTGCTGGAAGGTGAACCTCCGCCCCAAGTCTTTTGCAGACTCTTACAGGTTTTCTTCTAAGATTGCCCTGAATTTGGCTCCATCCATCTTCCCATCAACTAACTAGCTTCCTTGTCCCTGCTGAAGAAAAGCATCCCTGCAACATGCTACCACCAAGTTGTTTCACAGTGGGGATTGTGTGTTCTAGGTAATGTGCAGTGTTGGTTTTCTGCCACAGATGGCATTATGCTTTTAGGCCAAAAGTTAAAGCTGAAGTAAACCCATCCATTTAACAATTTCAAAAAACGGTCACATTTCTGGCACGTGCTGGAAATGTAACACTCCCATTGGTTGTGCTCTCAACCAAACTGTCAAACCATTCCATGGCTGGTTTCATAACTTATCACATGTGCAGCATCATGGCAGTTGTGGCTTAAACAGAGGTCAAGATGGAAGCTTACTTGACTGAACCACGATAGGAAAGTTTACATCCACTTTAATTTTTGGTCTAATAAGACCAGAGCGCCTTTTTCTACATGTGCGGTTTCCCACACGGCTTCTCGCAAACTTCAAACAGGGCTTCTCATGGCTTTCTTCTTGACACACTTCCATAAAGGCCAGATTTGTGGAGTGCGTGACTAATTGTTGTCCTTTTTGGCTGCTTAATGGTCTGCTTGCCCTGCCTGTCAGTTTAGGTGGATATCCATGTCTTGGTAGGTTTGCAGTTGTGTCATAATCTTTCCATTTTCGAATGATTGAACAGTGCTCTATGAGATGTTAAAAGTAAGGTTGGGTTCTAAAAAAAAAAATCCCAAGCTTTTAAAGTGTGTAACCCAATCATGAAATCTGACCTGAGCACATATATCTGTAGTGTTTTTACTTATCTCTTCTCTCCAAAGCCCTAAGACCCCTCATCAATGTTGTTCTATGTGACCATATACACAGTCTAGTTTATTGCCGTTTTTAGGCAGTTGCGTTTTAACAGCGTTTCTTTGAAAGCAAAAAAATTGGGTTCAGTTTTTACATGGGAAACTAATGGTAGGTTGGATGTTATGGCACCAACCATCCACTATGTTTCTCATAGTCAGAGTAGAACGGTGTACTCTCCTGTCCAATTGGAAGCTTTTAATATGGGAGGAGATGTTCCCTCTAGAGCTTTGATGAAATTGAATAAGTGTAATCTGCTTAATCCTGCTGCCGAGAAATTCATGACCGCACCAAAAGTTGCTAATGAAGATATCTTGATAGGTGAAAAAACCCTAGCAAATCAACTCCACAATAAAAGGAGGACTTCTTAACGCGCGCTCTGCGGTGAAAAATGCGACAGTCATCTATGACATCCTATTAGAGTATGACTTAGATTACTTGGTAATCACGGAAACATGGTTCTCTCCTGCTCCCCCCCCCCCCCCCAGGCTGGACGAATTGGTCCCGCCTGGGTTGAATCTACTATCCTGTGACCGTAGCTCGGTGAGAGGTGGAGGAACTGCTTGCATATTCAAGGCGAAGTTAAAAATTATTAAAACTTGCACGCAGGATGCCTATGCTTCCATGGAGACACTTTTCCTACAGTGCAATTTTACCCTGAAGTAACTATAGGAATGTCAGTGATTTATCATCCTCCTAACGCCAAAGTCAGGTTTGGCGAGGAGATGTGCGAACTCCTAACAACCCAATCTCTGCGATATACCCAATCTATTGTCTTGGGAGATTTCAATTGCTGGGCTGACGATGTAAATAATTCGGAAGCCCAGCAGTTGATTGCGTTTGCAAACTCCATTGGCTATAGCCAAGATGTTATAGGAGCTACCCATAAAGCGAGTCACACCCTGGACTGGCTTTTCCAGTCAGGATGTATAGAGAAAGTACACCCCCCGAAAGAGATTATATGGAGTGACCACAAATTTATATTATTTGATCACAGTCATAAATTTCTTAGTCACCTCATGTTCCTAATAGGAATAGTATTCCAAAATTTTCGAGAAATCTCTCTAAAATATCTATTGAGGCTTTTAGTAAACACTTCCTGTTGAATATTGATAAGGCTTCTTTCGAGTCAACTAAGGTCTCAGTTGACAATCTATTTTTTCAATACGGCTATTACAAAAGCGCTCGATTATTTAGCCCCCCTAAAGAGAAATCATTGCATTAGGCAAGCAAATAATAATCCCCTCTGGTTCAACCAGGTGACCAGAAGTCTAAAATGGAAGTGCGGAGAAGGCGTGGAGAAAAAAATCCAGCTCCCGCCTCCAAGGAGGTATATACCGCAGCCCTGAGGAGTTATAAATTGGGGATAAAAACTGCCAAAAAGCAGTTTTTCTCTGGAAAAATTGCTAATGCTAAAAATGCAGCATCTGAACTCTTTAGAGTTGCGAAAACTTTAGCTAACCCAGCATGTAGACACCTGGAAGAAGAAGCTTCACCTGAGTGTTGTAATATTTTATCAAATTATTTTAAAGAAAAGATAGAAATCATCAGGAACAATATCAAAGTAGTAGATATTAAGGAATCGTGTCCCATCTACGAAGGTACAAGATTCTCTAATTTTGTGGATGTCTCTCTACTTTAGATATTATGAGCATCCTCAAATCTCTTATAGCCTCGTCCTCCTCACTAGACCCATGCATTGCGCAACTGGTGAAGGACGTCGCAGAGACATTGGCCCCTTTTTATAGCTGACATTGTGAGTACTTTGCCACCGGTACAGTGCCGGGTATTCTGAAGCAGGCTGTGGTTATTCCCCTGCTGAAGAAAGCTAACTGGCACGCTCCGTGTTGAGCAATAATCGACCCATTTCCACCTTACCGTTTTTGGCTAAAATCATAGAACGAGCCGCAGTGTGACATTTTTGATGATCTCCAGTCTGGATTCCGACCAGGAAGAGGTCCTGAAACCGCATTGACCAAAGTCCAGAATGACCTACTCTGGGCCCTGGACAGAAATGAGGCTTCGGCCCTGATACTTCTGGACCTGTCATCAGCATTCGACACCATCGACCATTCTAGACTGCTTGATAGATTAGGGACAGTGGCAGGCATTGATGGTACAGCATTGGCATGGATGACCTCATTCCTGCAGGACAGGGTTCAGAGAGTAAGGCTGGGACTGCACTGCTCGTCTGATAGTTCCCTGTCCTGTGGAGTTCCTCAAGGATCGGCTTTATCGCCGCTCCTGTTTAACATATACATAAGGCCATTGCTGTATATCATCCGCTGCCACAACCTATCCTTCCATGTCTATGCTGATGACACCCAGATTTATTTTTCTCTGCCCGGGGGGGGGGGGGGGGCACAGATAACTCTTGACGCTGCGATCACAGGTAAACCAGGTGGTGAGTTCTTGCCACAACCACTTGAAACTCCTGAGGTCGACTTTTCGCTTCATTGAGGATTCGCATAAGATCTCCATGGTTAATGCCATTATCGGAAGTCGATTAGATTTCTGCAATGCCTTGTACCTGGGTTTACCCAATAACATCCTGCACAAACTACAGCTTATCCAGAATGCCGCTGCGAGACTACTTACGGGTGTGGGTTGTTGTGACCATATCACTCCGTCTTTGAGAGCCTTGCATTGGCTACCCGTGAAGAAACGGGTGCTGTTTAAGACTGGATGTTTGGTGCACAAGGCTACCCATGGCAAGGGGCCAATGTACCTGCAGGAAAAATTCACAAAGTATGTGCCTAACCGTACCTTAAGGTTGGCTAATTTGGAGATTGTGGTGATTCTTAAATTTCTAAAGAAAAAATGCGGAGGGAGGACGTGTGCGGTTCAGGAAGCCCAGTTTTGGAACTCCCTGCCTCTAAAGTTAAGGCTTGAGAATGATCTCCTTAAGTTCCGAAAGCTTTTAAAAACTGAGCTTTTCAGTCAAGCCTATGGTATTACATAGGTTTTTATAGTTTTTTTAGTCTGCTAATCTCTTTTAAATTTTGAACTGTTCTGCTGGCTGATGTGTTTGTTTTGGTTGTGGTTGTATTGTTCTAGGCGCATCGAGGCCTACGGGTAACTGACTGCGTTTTCTGTACTTTTTGTACCATGAAGAATTTTAATAAATAAATAAATGCGGTAACCCGCGTTTAGAAGTGATTCGTTTATAGGCTTCTTTTTTTTTTTTTTTAACACTTCTAAATGCAAATGCCGCAAAACTGATGTTTTAAACGTGGGTTACTATCTGTCAAGTTTAATCATTTAGGAGCAGTTGTAAAAATGTCCTGTGTACATGGAGCCTAAGTCCTGTGTCTTTCTGCTCTACTGTTCCTGTTATCAGCATGATAACTTCTGACAAGTTCTCAAAGGTGATTAAAGCAGCTGGAAATTTGTGGCGGGGAAGGAACTTGGAGATGGATAAGTGGAGATCTGGTCTATTCACAGCACAGCTCTGCAAGTGTTTGTTCCTCTGCCTATGTGATGAAGGGTGTGTGCCTTTCCTCCAATCGGCTCACACAGCGCATGCCCAGACTTCCCTCCCACAGCTAAAACAGGAAGAAAGATTTCTAACACAATGTCCTATTTCTAAATGTAGAAAGCTAAAGACAGCAGATATACATTTAAAACTTATGTAGGGAGATTTGTTTCATCCCCGTGTATCATCTGAGGCTGTTCACTTCACTGGTTATAGGAGAGGGTTTACATCCACTTTAAGCTTCTTCACAACTTTGTCTTGCGTGTTCCTTGGCCTTCATGACACTGTTCACTAAGGTTCGTGAACAAACTAAGTAATTTAATACTGAGATTAAATTACACACAGGTGGACTCTATTTACTAATTGGGTGACTTCTGAAGGCAATTGGTTCCACTAGATTTTAGTTGGGGGTATCCGAGTAAAGGGTCTGAATACAAATACACACCACACTTTTTTCAGATCTAAAAACAAAAACAAAAGTGAAAATCATTTTCCTTTCACTTAACAAATAATGTGGCAGTTTGTGTTTGGTCTATCGCATAAAATAAATTTTAGGGCCAGTTCACACCAGACGCAGTTCCGGGTGCTTTTTTTCTGCACAAAATGCTTGCACCGTGTTTTTCCATGTATTTCAATGGCTCTAGTTGGCACCATGCAGTCAGTTTCCGGTCATTTTCTGCACCGGAAACTAGGGGTGCAACGGATCAAAAAACTCACGGATCGGATCGATCCTCGGATCAGGAGTCACGGATCGGATCATTTTCGGATCAGCAAAAAAAAAAACGACAAATCTTGTTACACCCACCAGAGTTTTAGATTTCACAGTTCTTCTCAACACAAAACGGAGCTTATGTGCTTAAATACAGTGTTTGGAAATCCGACGGACTGTTTATTGCTAATGTGACAGAACACCTCTGATTTTCACATTTAAACAGTCCGTCAGATTTACAAATACTGTATTTAAGCGTATAAGCTCTGTTTTGTGTTGAAATAACTGCATCTCGCAATACTTATATGTGCAGCCAAGTGGAAGTCGCAGCCCCATGTACGAAAGTGGTGTCACCAGTTCCCTACTGTGACCTGAACTATCCAAATCATTAGATCCCTTTAGTGTCATTGATCGGCGGGCTGAGTGTCTAGTGAAAATCCCCCCTACGTGCTCAGTCCATACAGATCCCCCCGATCGCCTCCTCTCTCTTCTCTGGCAAGCAGCAGGACGCCCGGTGCGGCGGCAGCAGCGGCTCCCCGTGTGGATTTCTCAAGGTGCAGCATGGAGCTCATCGCTGGGCTGTTAGGAGTCAATGACATATTGAGCTCAAGTGCCCACAAACTTCCGAGGAGCAGCCTGCATCCCCCGCGCCGGGTGGACCTCGATGGCCGCCGCTTCGATAGCTAGGCCGAAGCCACGGCCTTTCCTATGGACCGGGAGGCCCGTGGATCGCCGTGTGTCCCGACCCGAAGGTGCTGATCTGTACGGATCAGTTGCACCCCTAGTGACAATACTTGATGTGTTCCCACTGTCATATGGCATTCTTGTGCCACAGTGCCTACACACCGTCACGGTTTTATCCACTAACCTCTTTCCTGCATCATTATATTTGACAGGGAAGCCAAAATGCTCCCATACAGGGGATTTAAATGACGCGGGGCATTCAAGCTCCTCCGTTCGCCATGACCACGCTGTGTGTGAACTGAACATGCGCAAATTATTATTTTTTTTTTTAGAAAACAATCCTCGGATCACGTGTGTGCGGTTCGGATCAATATTTTTCGGTTCGGATCACGGATCAATGACGATCCGTTGCACCCCTACCGGAAACTGACTGCATGGTGTGAACTAGAGCCATTGGGATACATGGAAAATACTGTGCATACATTTTTAGTGCAGAAAAATGCACACAACTGTAGGGAACGGAGTGTGGTGTGAACTGGCCCTTATGTTTTTGGTTGTATCGTGACAACATGTGGAATGAATACTTTAAGGCACTGTACCTGCTATGTGGAATGGTATTGCACAGAATACCCCGATCCTCCGCAGGCGGCAAAACCAGCTTAAAGGGGTTGTAAAGCTTTGTGTTTTTTCACCTTAATGCATCCTGTGCATTAAGATGAAAAAACAGCTTGCACTCTGGGGGGGGGGGGGGGGCCGTGGCCCAATTTTACTTGCCTAAGCCACGAAACGCCTGGGCTCGTTCCTGCGATGGTTTCCCCTTGCTTGAGGCGGCTCGTCATTGGAGATTGATGGCAGCGCAGCCATTGGCTCATGCTGCTGTCAATCGCATCCAATGGTGCCGCGCCCGCAAGCTAACCCCTTTGGGAGAGGGCTTCCCATGAAGGGGGTTAGCGCTTGTGGGGAGGAGCCAAGACTGCCACCGAGGGACCCCAGAAGACCAGGATCAGGGCCACTCTGTGAAAAACGAACTGCACAGTGGAGGTAGGTATAACATGTAGCCCTTTAAGGGCTAAAGCACAACTGACGTCTACGGTTGGTTCCTATGATTACTAGCTTTTTACAGAGTAACTAACCAATCCTGCTTAACCAAAAATGATTTTCTGTATTATTGAGTAAAGTTACCAAGTTTTTTTTAACATGTAGTCTGTCCCTTTTTTTTTTTTTATCTCCTTGCCTTTTTATTGGCTTCAACATATGAAGAACCTTGATCGTCTGCTTACATTTTACATACTGACATTACAGTACAGTTGGAAACAAGTGACATAGATATTGGTGAGGTTTTATCTCTTGGAAGGGTTTGTATTGCTAATCAGCTGGCCCCGAGATTTTCAGTGCCCAGTCAGACAGCTGAGCCAGGCTGTTAACCTGATATTTGCTTGCTGTCGTTAAGTAAAACGGGTCACGTGTCTGCTGTAGCCTGCTGATTGGACAGTTACAGTAAGTAGCAGCAGCACACTGATGAGCTCAACTCTCTCCTTGCTGTGTTACTCCCCTCTTGTCATGTTCTTGGTCAGCACACATATACTGTGACACATCTAATTTGCTTGATGCTGCCCATGTCTCTTTTAAGTGTTGCTGTACAGGGAATCGCAAGATGCCGATTCAACTCTAGTGTTTATGCTAGCATGGTCTAACTGCTTAGATACTGGGCACTTTCACCACCTCCCTGCCCAGGCCAATTTACAGTTTTCAGCGCTGTCATACTTTGAATGAAAGTTGTGTGGTCATGCAACGATGTACCCAAATGAGAATTTTTTTTTTCTCCCACACAAATGGAGCTTTCTTTTGGTGGTATTCCATTTAATTTTTCTCTTTGCAAAATATTTTGCACTAGTTTTTCATTATATATATATATATATATATATATATATATATATATATATATATATATATATATATAATTTTATCAGAAGCTTGTAAATACATTTTTCTCCTTCACTGTTGTGCACTAATATGCCGCACTGACTAGCATCACTGTTGGGGCTTCACTGTAATCAGAACACTGATCAGTGCCCTGATTACCTGTACAGACTACCCTGCAAGGAGTTGCCGCTGATCGCCTCACACTGTCAGTGTGAGGCAGGGAGAACCGATATATGGCACTCCTGCATTTACATGTGATCGGCTGTGATTGGACACAGCCGATCTCGCATGGGTAAACAGCCACATCATCGGCTCTTTACCAAGATCGTTGTGAGCGGTGACACTGGGGGGACATATGACGTGGCCCCAGAACGAGAGTGGGCCCTACCGCCATCCTTTCCCTATATGGCAGGCGCGAGAAGGTTTAATAAAAAAATAAGTGCAAATTTAATGAGTACATATCTACATCACTTGGCGTGTTCTGCTTGCTGTTCAGCTTTCAAAAAGTAAATCTGTGTAATGCACTATTATGGTATACAGCTAGCTATAGCAGTAATAAATACATTTTAGCAGGAGTGTTCCTCCCAAGGTGCTCATACCGTTGACTCACTTTGCACTGGGGATTGTAGTCATGGAGGTGCAGCATAAATGGATAGTTTTCTGCAGCCAGTATATAAGAATTAGACTTGCTCTATCAAACAACAAAGCCTAATGTGAAAGGATTGTCTGGCCTAGTTTGGCAATAATGCAATCCTTTACAGTGTGAGCTAGTTAAGGACAGGGTTGATTTTCTGAGTTTTGTGTGCCCTTGCATATAAGCACTTGTGTATGCATACGTGAATTAAAACATGCTTGGTATAATCATATGTCTAAAAAATGCAAACTTGATGGACCCCTTTTCCTGCCATCGCTTTTCTGTGTAATGTGTTGAGTAAAGAATTATTGTGAAAGGTCTACATTAAAGCTGAACTCCAGGCTCAAAAATATTCCTAAATGGCAACAAAGGATATACAAGTCTGTAGTAAGTACAGTAGGCAAGTCTTAGCCAGGTGTGAAAAAATGCTTTAACCACTTGCTTACTGGGCACTTAAACCCCCCTCCTGCCCAGACCAATTTTCACCGCTTTCACTTTTTGAATGAAAATTGTGCGGTCATAAAACACTGTACCCAAATGAAATTTGTATCTTTCTTTTCCCACAAATAGAGCTTTCTTTTGGTGGTGTTTGATTACCTCTGCTGTCTTTATTTTTCGTTTAGTATTTATTTTATTTTATACTAAACAGTTTTAGATATTTACATTTTGCAAACGGGTAATTTTTCTCCCTCATTGATGTACACTGCTAAGTAGCACTGGTGGGCATTGAGAATTGGCAGTCATGGGCATTGGTAGGTGGCAATGATGGGCACTGATCCTCACTGGTAGGTGAGACTGGGCAGCACTGCTAGGTGGCACTGATTGGCATTGATAGGTGGCACTGGTGGTCACTGGCAGGGGGTACTGGTGAGGCGGATGTGCCTCTTCCACTCTGGACCGATGTCCCTTACACAAAAGCCATCAGCATGAGGAGAAAAAGATTACCAAGCTTTTGTTTACATCACGTAATTGGCTGACAGGATCACGTGGTAAGGGGCCTGGGACCAGCCCCTTACTCGGATTTGTGATCCCCCGAGTTTCAGTGACTCCATGATCACAGCGGGCGCCAGGGAACGTGCAAAGGGGAGGACATCTATTGACTGCCTCCCAGCAATTCAGGTCTGCGCTGGCATTTGGCTATAGCGCGGACGCCAAGTGGTTAAGTTAGGAATGCTTTCAGAAATAAGTGTTAATAGTTTTATTTTTATCAATTGACAAAATGGAAAGTAAATGAAGAGATATCCAAATCAATATTTGGCGAGATCCACCCCTTTCCTTCAAAACAGCATTGATTCCTCAGTTCTTTTAAGGTATACTTGCACAGTGTTTGAAGAAACTCGGCAGGTAGGTTTTTCAAAACATCTTGGAGAACTCGGCACTGATCTAAAGTTGTGAGCTGCCTCAAATTCTTCTGTTTCGTGTGTGTGTGTGTGTGTGTGTGTGTGTGTGTGTGTGTGTGTATGTGTATATATATATATATATGACATGATTCTGCACATCCGCCTAGGGGGTGTGTGCTCAGGTTGCTTCTGCTGTGATTGTTCACAGCAGAAGCTGATCATCCGATGCCGGGCAATGGGTGTCCGCCGACACCTGATGATTTGTCGGGCAGAGACACAGGAGGGAGCTCTACCCATGTAAACAATGCAGAGTTCTGACAGGGGGAAAGTGATGGATTTTCCATAGTAAACGCAGAACACAGTTACACTAAAACACTGGTTAGGCACAATTAACCCTTTGAACGCCTAAATGTTTAACCCCTTCACAGCCAGTGACAGTGCAAATTTTTAGCACTGATCACTTCATTAGTGTTACTGGTTACCACAGTGGCAAAAGTGTCAGCTAGTGTCTGTCCACCGCAGTATTGCTTTCCCGCTAGAAGTTGCTGATTGCCACCATTACTAGTATGACTTTTTTAGAAAAATTCCAGTATGTATATGTGTATGTATATAATTTTCTCATTTTGTAGACACTATAACTTTTGGGCAAACCAGTCAATATACGCTTTTATTTTTGGTAGATATTTTTATTTTTTTGTTTTATATTAAAAAAAAAAATCTTAATTGTCAGTCTTTTTTGGTTTATAGTGCAAAAAAATAAAAACCGCAGAGGTGATGGAATACCACCAAAAAGCTCTATTTGAGGGGGAGGAAAATTACATGAATTTTTTTTGTGTACAGTGTTGCATGACTGTTAAATTGTTAATGGAAGCAGACAGGCCGGCTTGGAAGCAAGCCTGCATGAGCACACCCACACAAAGTGGCTTTCTATGGAGGGCACGTGATGTAGAGGAGGAGCCCGGAGCTCCAGCAGGGGACCCAAGAAAAGGTGGATGAGAGGATGTTCTGTGCAAAACCATTGCCCCAATGTATTTTTCACAGGCAATCGGTCTTTTTTTTTAAGTTTTTATTTTTC
Source organism: Rana temporaria (assembly GCF_905171775.1). NCBI lineage: Eukaryota > Metazoa > Chordata > Amphibia > Anura > Ranidae > Rana > Rana temporaria. The sequence continues at coordinate 202,241,062 of NC_053490.1, forward strand.
TTTTTATAAATGAGGAGAAAACAAACAAAAAAAAAAAAAAACTTTGTTTTCTCCTCATTTATAAAAGAAGAAAAATAAACATTTTCAAAAAAGACTGCCTGTGAAAAATACATTGGGGCAATGGTTTTGCACAGAACATCCTCTCATCCACCTTTTCCTGGGTCCCCTGCTGGAGCTCCGGGCTCCTCCTCTACAGCACGTGCCCTCCATAGAAAGCCACTTTGTGTGAGTGTGCTCATGCAGGCTTGCTTCCAAGCCGGCCTGTCTGCTTCCATTAACAATTTAACAGTCATGCAACACTGTACACAAATAAAAAATTCATGTAATTTTCCTCCCCCCACAAATAGAGCTTTTTGGTGGTATTTTATCACCTCTGCGGTTTAAATTTTTTGCACTATAAACCAAAAAAGACTGACAATTAAGATTTTTTTTTTTTAACAGCATGGACATACCGGTACTTAAAATGACACCCCAAAATGTGCTCTGCTATTCCTCTTGGGTATGGAGATTCCACATGTGTAAGACTTTCAATGTTTGGACCGATTATGTAATTAGCATTGCAACCTGTGTAACGCAGAAACCATCCAACAGTGTATAGAAAACCATGTTCTGTATTAGGGCTGTGGAAATGAAAGATTAATTCCTCGATTAATCCATTTTTTTGATCGATCAAAATTCTTTTGATCGGTACTAGTGGTGCAATGGATCATAAAATGATCCGTGATCCGAACAGGTCACCATATGCGGATCGGCACACCACGTCATCCGCGGAGCTCCGCTGCTGCCTCGGCCATAGGAAAGGCTTTGGCCTAGCTCCCGGAGCGGCGCCCATCTTGGTCCACCCGGCGGTGGCTTAGGTGAGCCTAGAGCGGTGCGCTGACGTCATCACCCGGCCTCAACTGCTCGTGTTTAGCCGGCTTCTCTGGTAAGACTAAGCAAGCACTAATCTTCCTATACAGTGGGGGAGATGTCTGGATATTACAGTGGGGACTCTATATGGTGGTGGTACGTAAAATGTATGTGCGCTTATAATTAAAATTGGTTGATCGTTTTTTTTTTTAACAGATTTATCGAACATGAACATTTTAATCCGTAACAGCCCTATTCTGTATTGATTGCCTCTCTACGAGTGGTCAGTGACTATATGCATACTGTAGTTTCACCTACAGCAGTCCCTGTTCCTAAAAGCTAAGCAGGCCTAACATTCTGGTACGTAACTGAGCTAATAGCACAATGTTGTGCTCACTGACCAGGAAGTACAGGAGCCTGAACGTTGGGTAAACAAAAGATGACTGTGGTTTTGGTAGTCCAGTTGTCCACAGCGGATTGGTAGGACTGGTGTCTCAGGGTAACATAGTCGGTGGGTCATGCAGTTGGGCCAGGCAGAGTCGGCAAACAGGCAAAAGATTGGTACAGGCAGAGGAATGGTCAGCAATACCAAAGAATTAGCCTAGTTGGCAGGCAGGAACATGGTCCATAATAGGCCAGGATCAGTACAGCAGAAGGAAGAGTTGTGGTCAATAAATAGCAAAAGGATTGGTCCAAGCAGCAGACATGGATGTCAAGCAAGACCTAGACAGAGTGGAGGCTTTAGCCCACCCTTTGTTTTTTCAAAGCCTCTGGACTGCAGACTCTGATTTGGGAATTGCAAAACCTGGAGAACATCAAAACCTTATCTCCAGTAAAAAACAGTACTGTGGGGCCCCTCACATATGCGAGCCCCCGTGTGTGTTTTTTTTTTTTTTTTTTTTAATCCCAGTACTAGTGGCAGGACAAAAAACATGGTTAAATATTAGGCTGAGATCCAGGTGGAAGACACGGTCAGTATGAAGTCAAATGGTCAGCACAGAGGACATTGGATACGGGAAAATTACAGGTTGTCAAAAATAGGTTCACTATACTTCACTAATTTCGTAGTGAAGTAAGGTAAAGATGGAAGCAGTCTATGAAAATCCTGGTTAGGGGGGACAATGGGGGTCACGTCTTACTCCCTCTTGTGCATAACTGACATATTTTTTTGAGGGGTTTTTGGTCTGTTTCTGTGGAAGGCATAATATCTGGGAAATGTCTTTAATGCGGGTTGTTCACTGCATATTCTGACTCCGATTGTTGTGATAGCGATATATCCCTTGCTGAGACCTCTATGCCTGGCCTGTATAAGCAGATATACTCACTGCGGACAATCCTTGTCAGACAGCTGAACTCGTCAATACCGATTCATTCAAAATAGGTGTTAATTCTTTAAACTTCAGGGGTTACAGCAGATAACAGGAACAGCAGATGAATGGTGATAGTATTGTGCGGTCAAAAGATGATGCCTTTCCTACCCACTGAGCAGAGTACATGAGTGTCCTTCTACATGTGGCTTGCTGGCTGAAGAGATGACACAGGAAGTACTCCACACAGGAAGCAGGGAGGGGCATACATACAGTGAAAATATGTGCCAACTCAAAGAATCACATAAACATGTGCATTGCAACAAAGGCCACTAGATGGCAGCATAGGATAACACATAGATTTAGTTTTGAGAAAATAGTAGGCAAACCACACTATATAAACTCTAATCTATATAACAATGCTAATATTAACTGAGGCTATGCATCTCATATTCTATGCCCCTATTGGGGCAGCACACTCCCCGTCTGGCATGATAATGCCACTATTTACATAATACAACGGTAGTTATGCAAATAAACAGCGCAATTTGCTTGATGTCTTGAAAACCTGAAAGACATAATGGAGAACATGCATATAATACAACAACTATAATATAAGGCTTCAAGTTGTGACAACTAAAGTTCCAGATACTTCCTTCTCGAAGTTGCAGGTAGAATCCAACAGCATACCCAAGTAAGTTCAGCCTCCAAACGGCAAGAGCAAAATGAGTTCCGTGATAGGTCTGATGAAAGTCTTTACAGTCCCTATAATCCAAAGGCCTGCGACTCTTATGGCTCCCTCTGTGAAGTGTCTACCTTGGTGTTTCACCATTTCATGGTAGTGCCGTATGAGCAAAGTGGTGATGTGATGGCGAGCAGGTATAATGAGAGGATTCTGTTCTTGCTCACTGAACTTAGCCTTGTTTAGGCGTCCACCAACCCTTAACGTGCCATCATTGTCAATGAATGGGTTCAGGTTAGCAATTGGACTGTTTTTTGGAATGTCCCCCTTGTCACGGATACGTCTGATTTCTGAGCCAAAGACATCCTGTTGTACACTGCGTATTACGATCAGTTCAGCTTCAGCAATGTCTTTTGCAGAAAGAAGCTTTTGGCACATGTGCCAACCTTGACAGTGAGCATCTGTGAGCTTCGTGTGAAAGCAGTGTGCAATATGAACTAACCTTGCGGTGGTGCGTACCAGCCTTGTCCACTTGGAGAAACGTTCAAAGCGTTGACAGCCCAAGGCACGTCTTTGTTCAGTTCTGGTGACAAGGGTTTTAACTTCAGGACGAACCTCTGGATCTTTGTCGGGTTCTAGAAGACTGAAGACGTCAGCCGTGGTTTCTTCTGGATCAGCCAACAAGAATTCAGGACCTGTTAACCAAGAAGAATTTACAAAGGCACTCGCAGACACTGGCCTGGTGCCATGATCTGCAGGATTAATTTCAGATGGAACATAATGCCATTGTTCAGGTTTAGATGATTTTCTTATTCTTTCTACACGGTTGCTGACATAGACATAGAAACGTTTAGTCTGGTTGTATATGTAGCCCAGAACGACCTTGCTGTCTGTGTAGAATTTGATGTCATCTATCTGAATGTCTAGCTCACGCAGTATGAAATCTGCAATCTCTACAGCTAGCACAGTCCCACAAAGTTCAAGCCTAGGAATTGTGTGTTCAGGCTTGGGTGCTAACTTAGCTTTCCCAAACAGAAACCCTACATGGGTTAGATTAGCTGAATCCCTTACCTTGAGGTAGGCAACAGCTGCTATGGCCTCAGTAGATGCATCTGAGAAGATGTGCAGCTCTTTCCTCCGACTGGTGGCAAGGGAAGTCGGAGTGTAGCAGCGTGGTATACGGATTCCATCTAAGGCATGTAACGACTGTTTCCAGGACTCCCACCTTGAAAGTTTGTCTATTGGTAGTGGGGCATCCCAATCTTTGATAGTCTCTGAGAGCTGTCTAAGTATGGATTTACCTTGTATGGTGATGGGAGCCACAAATCCCATTGGATAGTATAGGCTGTTCACCACTGACAGAACTCCACGCCTGGTAAATGGTTTGTCTGCAGAGCTGACTTGAAATCCGAAGCTGTCCTTTAAGTCCCACCGTAGGCCCAAACTTCTTTGCACAGGTGGCATGTCCATCCCCAGATTTAAGTCTTTAAACCCTGTAGCATGATCGCCAGGTTGAAAGGCTTTCATAACAGCAACACTGTTTGAGGCAATCTTGTGTAGTCTGAGGTTAGCCTCAGAAAGCATAACTTGTGTCCTTTGGAGCAGGTCTATGGCTTCTTCCGCTGTAGGTAAAGATTTAAGTCCATCGTCCACATAGAAATCTCTCTCGACGAAATGTCGAGCATCTGCGCCATACTCCTGTTCTCCATCAAGAGCAGTCCTTCGTAAACCGTATGTTGCGACGGCAGGTGAGGGGCTATTTCCGAAAACATGAACCTTCATGCGGTATTCAATCATCTCATTGTTCATGTTGTTGTCACGGTGCCACAGAAACCTTAGGAAGTTCCTATGGTCTTCTCGTACAATAAAGCAATGAAACATTTGTTCAATGTCCACAGTTATGGCAACTGGCTCTCTTCTGAACCTCATGAGTACACCTACAAGGTTGTTGGTAAGGTTAGGACCAGTGAGAAGAATATCGTTCAGGGATACGCCCTGATGCTTGGCACTGGAGTCGAACACTACCCTAATTTGTTTTGGCTTACGTGGATGGTACACTCCGAAGAAGGGTAGGTACCAGCACTCATCGTGTATTTGAAGAGGTGGAGCTGGCTCAGCATGCTCATTGTCAAAGATCCTCTTCATAAAGGTAATGAAATGGTCCTTCATTTCAGGCCTGTTCTTTAATGTTCGTTGAAGTGAGTTGAATCTGGATAAAGCCTGTTCCCGATTGTTTGGCAGTTTGACCTTTGCAGCACGAAGAGGCAATGGTGCAACCCAGCTGTTAGACTCAACCTTGAAGAATTCTTTGTCCATTATTTTGATGAACTCTCTGTCTTCAACTGACAAGGCTATTTTGTTGTCGTCACTTGTGGTACAAAACACTGTGGTACCTAGGTTGTCATCACAAATGATAGGAGTGACATCAGGTACTTGGATGATATCAAGAGGCTTCTCCTTTATTTCATAATGGTGAGGGCACTCTTTGAAGTGGGATGCGCGTCCATTTCCTAACATGTAAGTTTTGAAGGAGTGGATCTCAGATGATGTACATATTCTATCCAAGCATACATCGCCCACTATTACCCAGCCTAGATCAAGTCTTTGTGCATAAGGGGCATCCTCAGGTCCATCACACTGCTCACGTACCTTATGTACTCTAAGAATGTCTCTTCCTAGCAAGACTAAGATTTCAGCATTCATGTCCATTGCGGGAATCTCATTAGCAAGGTGCCTTAAGTGAGGATGGTGATATGCAGCCTCTGGAGTAGGAATCTCTTCTCTTTCGTCTGGTATCTGGTCACACTCGACTAATGTTGGTAGGAGTATGCCCTCTTTCCCTTCGATATGAGACACCATGAACCCATCGACCCTTCTGCCGAAAGTCTCTACGCGACCAGAACAGGTTCTGAGAGTATACGGTGTGGCATGACCCTCAATGCCAAAGATCTCAAAGAATTTAGGCTTGACCAGGGATCTGTTGCTCTGTTCATCTATTATGGCATACATCCTGGCAGCTTTTTCAGGTTGACCCTCTGGGTATACCTTAACAAGGCATATCTTGGCACAGCACTTGTGATCTAAACCTTCTCCACAGACTTCTGTGCATGAAGAAGAAACATTCTCCTGGGCTAGAGCGTGGCTTCGTTGCTCCCCGCCATGATTTGAGAGAGGGGTGGAGGTAGGTAGCTGCTGTGGGCTGTCTGTAAGTGGGGTAGGATGCATAGCTGTCACATGTCTTTCGCTGCTGCATTCTGTGCACTTGATGACAACTTTACAGTCCTTGGCAAAATGACTATAAGAAGCACAGCACCTGTAGCATACTCCAAGTTTCTGGAGAATCTCCCTGCGCTCTTGTAAAGTCTTTGCTCTCAGCTCTCGGCATTTCTTAAGAGGGTGAGGCTTCTTGTGAATAGGGCACTGACGATTAGGATCTTTATCTTTATCACCCGAATCACTCTGGTATGCATGAGAGGATACGGGTGGTGAGATGTCTGTCCTTTTAACAGATATTGCTCTATGAAAGTCTCTGTGTTTAGCTGCTGTGTTGTCATACCTTGGAGATGGTGATGAAGCAGGCAAGTTGGGTTCACTGAAGCTGAGATCATTTCTCATCCAGGCTTGTTCACTGATGAACCTGCAAAAATATGAGAATGGAGGAAAGGATACGTTATAGTCTCTTTTGTACCTTGAGCCCTGCTGCGCCCATCTCTCCTGCAGGCCGTATGGCAGTTTAGACACCACTGGATTGACACCATGAGCAGTGTCCAGGAAGCTTAGACCAGGTAGACGTGGGTCTGTCTTTGCCAACTCTAACTCCATGAGGAGGTCACTTAGATCTTGGAGCTTGCGATAGTCTTTGTTCCCTATTTTTGGGAAGTTTTGCAGTCTCTTGAATAGAGCACTTTCTATGGCTTCTGAGCTACCATAGGCTTGCTCAAGTCTTGCCCATGTGGCAACAAGACCTGCATCTGGGTGGTCAACATGTACTGTCCTCAGTCTTTTAACACGATTTGCAGATTCTGGCCCCAGCCACCTTATGAGCAAATCAAGTTCGTCCTTGCTAGTAAGGTTGAAATTAGCAATAGCAGCCTTGAAGGTTGATCTCCAGGCCCTGTAGCTCTCTGGACAGTCATCAAACCTTGAGAGGCTGGTGATAATGAGCTCACGGCGCGCCATATAGCTGGCTAAGTCATTCAAGTCTGATCTCTCACTCTTTGGTGCCAAAGTAATCTGTGGAACCCCTTGGGTGTGAAAGTTCTCTGGTGAAGAAGGGTGAGGTTTACCAGGATGAAATGATGTTGCATGAGCGCTTAACTTTGGTGTAGTCTTTAAGGCTTCTGCTGGCTGTGGCTGGAGCTGCGGCTTGTAGCTGGAAGTCACCTTGTTGATGGCAGGAGTTGATGTGGTTTGCTGCGTAGATGCTCTTGCGTTGTGGACTTGAGGAGACTCAGGCATTTGGAGCTGGGAGGTCCCTGAGTTGAGAGTCAGAACAGTGTTGTTAGTAGGAGGTACAGGAGATGACTCTGTATCTTTGTAAACATTATGCTTTAGCACATAATCACTGGTGCGATCAATTGGGTCTTCCAGTTCTGCTGGGATAAGACAGTCTGAATTAGTACTTTGACCCATTGCTTGTTCAAGGACTTTCAGCCTTGCTAGCGCACCTGCTTCCTGTTTCTCTATTTGCAGAATCTTTATTTGGGCTTCCATCTCTGCTTGGCGAGTTTTTCTCTGGGCTTCAAGAGCTTTGCTTTGGGCTTCCATCTCTGCTTGGCGAGTTTTGCTCTGGGCTTCAAGAGCTTTGCTTTGGGCTTCCATCTCTGCTTCAAGAGCTTTGCTCTGGGCTTCAAGAGCTTTGCTTTGGGCTTCCATCTCTGCTTCAAGAGCTTTGCTTTGGGCCTTCATCTCTGCTTCTTTCTTAGCAAGGGAGCTTTGCGCTTTTTTGGATTCAGCATCAGCGCGGGCCTCTATTAGCTTGTCGCTTAATGTTGAACTTCTGGAGCGAGAGGATCTAGAAGAACGTGCAGTGTGCTTGGTTGATGTTGATCTGTGAGATCTGGTCTCTTGCAGTTGAGCAATGCGGAGTTCTGCCTTACACTGAGCATTTTGCACTAAGAGATCCCTTTGTTGGTTCAGTGCATCAGTCTTGGTCAGTTCTGCTGAAGAGTCCTCTATATTACAGTCTTGCAAGAAAGCAGTGTATTTTGCAGACAGCCGTTGGTAGTGTTCATACGCAGCAGATAGGCGAACTATAGAATCTCCTAGTTCAGCCGGTTGATCATTAAAGTGTGGCAAAACTGACATGCAGTGTGAAGTTCTGTCCCAGAAGTCCGATAGCTTGCTGGAGAACTTATCTCTAGTGTATTCATAGTTTTCTCTGAGTTTCTGTATTGGTTTTATTGTACGCTTGGGTCTTACACTCTGTTCAGCAATATCTGCAGAGTCTGCTCCCTGTACGTCTGCGGGTTCAGAGGCATGATGAATCTGCGTTGGTTCAGCCGTAAAAGAGTGTTCAGAGCCTTGTCTAGACATTTCTCACGGTTTTGTAAAAAATGGTACTGTCTCTTTAAGAAGACGAACAGCAGCTTAGACAGGTGGAGTAACACAGTTCAATTAGAGAAACCGCTTTCAACATTCACATGAAGAGCAGTAAGCTTGTGCGACCATGTGCTTTTCACAAGATGGCGGCTGGCACTGAGCTTGATTGCAGATTAGGCACACACATATACCCAGCATGCTGTAAGAATTCTATGCATCTTTTGACTATTCTGACTCCGGTTGTTGTGATAGCGATATATCCCTTGCTGAGACCTCTATGCCTGGCCTGTATAAGCAGATATACTCACTGCGGACAATCCTTGTCAGACAGCTGAACTCGTCAATACCGATTCATTCAAAAGAGGTGTTTATTCTTTAAACTTCAGGGGTTACAGCAGATAACAGGAACAGCAGATGAATGGTGATAGTATTGTGCGGTCAAAAGATGATGCCTTTCCTACCCACTGAGCAGAGTACATGAGTGTCCTTCTACATGTGGCTTGCTGGCTGAAGAGATGACACAGGAAGTACTCCACACAGGAAGCAGGGAGGGGCATACATACAGTGAAAATATGTGGTAACTCAAAGAATCACATAAACATGTGCATTGCAACAAAGGCCACTAGATGGCAGCATAGGATAACATAGATTTAGTTTTGAGAAAATAGTAGGCAAACCACACTATATAAACTCTAATCTATATAACAATGCTAATATTAACTGAGGCTATGCATCTCATATTCTATGCCCCTATTGGGGCAGCACACTGCATCAGAGCAAAGGTTTCTGCTGGAGGGCCCCCTTAATACACAAGGCCTGTGACAATATCATGCTAATATAAGGATCCGGATCTTTCTATGGACTGAACGATGGATGACATTGGCATTATAAATTGCCAAATGGAAGAGGTAAATTGAAACTTTCTTGTACCGGTGTTGGCTGCTTCTTGTGCAATGCAGGAACCCTGCAAATCCACTGCGGGTTCCTGCATCGCACCTGACTCACAGGCAGTTCACACTGCCTTATGCGAACCGCTGGGCATGCCAAAGTTAATGACACCCCCAGACCCTCAAGTTTTTTCACATTAATGCATTCTATGTATTAAGGAGAGGATGATTGGAGCCCATCTGTGCAAAACCCCTGCACAGAGGAGGCAAGTATGACAGGTTTGAAAAAAACAATAAAAAAAAAATCTTTACAACCCCTTTTTAAATGCTTTGTCCCAGATCTCTGTACTAACGCAAGCAAAGTTAGCACAGCAATTGTCCCTTCTGTGTTGTCTTCTGATAGGGGGCGGTTTCTGGCAATATCCCTATCACTGATTTAGAAATTAAAGCGGAGCTCCATTCAAAAGGGGAAGCTCTACTTGTTTGCTTCTGTTTAAAGCAAGGTATTCGCTCCTAATTCCAGATAAGATTGGTGTCCAAATAAACCAATAAGACTATTTAAAGTGATTTCTTAAAGGAGTTCTCTGACCTAAAACTTTTAACCCCCGCTGTGCCCGGGCTGTAAAAATATACAAAATAAACTTTCACTTACCTGCCTACGATCCCCCGTTCCGATATCGCCCTCCCGTTCTCCGGTCCCGGTCTCTTCCGCTTCCTGTGTGTCGGTGACTCATAGGCTGAGCGCACTATGAGTCACCGACACACAGGAAGCGGAAGGGGCCCGGGACCGGAGAACGGGACGGCGATATCGGAACAACAGGGGATCGTAGGCAGGTAAGTGAGTTTATTTTGTATATTTTTACAGCACGGGCACAGCGGGGGTTAAAAGTTTTAGGTCAGAGAACTCCTTTAAGTAAAATGTGTTTTACTTTAATGTATTCCCAGCATTAAGGTACAAATGCTGCCTTGTTCTCCCTAGAGAAGGCATGTCCAAAGTCCGGCTAGTGTTCCAGTTTAATGCTTCCCCACTGGTAATTTTGCTCTATATATCTTTTGTGGCCCCCAAATGATTCACAAAAGATATAGACCGTATTTATCGTTCTGGCAGCCTCGGAGGGGATAGGAAGGGGGCGGAATGAGTGCCATCAGATTGCATTAAGGAGAATATCCTGTTTACTCGGCGGCCTCTAATAGGAAGTTCCAGATCCTGGGCTGGCATTGGACGACTGTTCTACCGTAGGAGGTGGGACTTTATATTAAAGAGGCCACAGAGTAAACGGGAGATTCGCCTGTATGTAATCTGTTGGTGCTCGTACCGCCCCCTCCCTTCCCCTCTGAGGCTGCAGATGGGCATCGATCAGGCTGCATTCATGTCAATGGTGAGGCTGCAAATGGGCACTGATTAGGCTGCATTGATGGGCACTGACCCTTATTTTTCCCCACAGTTCCTAATTTAAAATGTAATTAAAATTTTTTCCCTGAAACCTCCCTCTTAAAGTAAAGGTGCGTATTATGACGATAAATACGGGGTATCCCAAGCTCATCCTTAGACTCTTCCCCACACACAACTACCAAGGCTAGAGAATTCTTATTGTGCAGTGTATTGCGTAATTTTAATGGTTCAAAGAATGTCAGGCAAAATGGTTGGCCCATAGAGGAGAGTTCAGGACCAGTTGGAAAAAAAAACGCCCAACTGTTCATAAACATCCATTTACCAGCAGCAGTCTATTTGATGAGGCCTAAGCATAAGCCTAAGCCAGGGGTGTCCAAACTTTTTTCAAAGATGGCCAGATTTGATTAAGTGAACATGCACGAGGGCCGACCATTTTGCCTGACATTCTTTGAACCAATAAAATTCGGTCCAAGTGTGTTCCTCCGAGCACTAATACACTGCCCAACAAGAATTCTCTTGCCTTTGTGGCTGTGTGTGGTGAAGAGATTAGCTTGGGCGTGTTATTTGGAGATCTATCTATCTCTCTATCTATCTCTATCTATCTCTCTTTTGTGGCCCCAACGAATCCCTGAACCCCGCTCAAGACCAAGGATGAGTTTGGGCGTGTTATTTGGATATACCGTATTTATTGGCGTATAAGACAAACCTTCACTTTAAGAAGGAAGTTTCAGGATTGTTTTTTTATTATTTTAAATAAAGAACTGTGAAGCAAATTAAGGGCCAGTGCCTATCTATCTGCAGCCTCACCATTGCCACTGGTGCAGGCTGATCGATGCCCTGGGGGGCCACAAAAGATATATATCTAGATCTATATACAAAGTACCAGGGGGGCCACATTAAACTGGAACGCGAGCCGGACTTTGGACACGCCTGATTTAGAGGTTTGAAAATGTCCCGTATAAGGAAGCCTTAGCGTATATGTTAAGCAGGTTCTTTATTAGAAATTGACCACTGAGGGGCACTGTTTCTCCATCAGACTTTAACCTTGTTCATAGTTAATGTGTTGAATATAATTGTTGGGGAAAGCTGACACTTGTGCAGCATTAAGATAAAGTTTTATTTAACATTTTTTTATTCTTCTAAATACAAATGTGAATGATTTCTGACAATAAAAAGTAAAGTCACACATGATATGAGTTTGTTTTGGATTGTAGATATTTCAGCTGCCTTAGTTTCTCTAACGCGTATGTGTGACTGCAGAAGACATGGTTTCATTGTGCAGCAGCAGCTTGTCTTTGCTATTCTCCTCCTTTTTGTTTAACTAGTTTTGCGTAGATGTTTTGTTTATAATTTTTTGTATTTTTTTTTTTTCAGGCTGGTTTAATTGAAGCAAATGGAGAGCTCAAAGTATTTGTTGATCAGAATCTCAGCCCAGCAAAAGGTAAAATTACTAAATTGTTGTGGATTTCTGGCTGTAAGCTTTACCTGTACAACCAAATTGTTCTTCTGTTACTTAAAGTATTGACACTCCCTGACTCTACTCAGCGAAAATGGTAAACCTGATAAGCAATATGGTTTAATAAAATGTTTTGTGTGGCCTTTTACTGGGACTGATAGGTTACACAAAGGGAGCTGTTTATGTGCATATCTAATGTGCAGAGATTTCCATTCTGACAAAACTGCATGTTGTTGGAGTTTAAAGCTAGTGGACCTCCAGTATTTTTTTTTCCAACTTTATCTATTAAATCTTCTGCCCTTGTTTTAACTTTGGATAGTCAAACACTTTTTTTTATTTTTTTTTCTGCCAGTAAATGACTTATACAGCCCAAACTTTTTTTCTTGTCTGGTAAAAAGCCTAGGATTATGACTTCATGCACTCTCTCCTGAGAGTTTGCCAGGAACGAGGGGTGGCTGAGTCATAAGAGGGCCAATGAGAGCTGTGGTGGGGTGTGTGTGTGTGTGTGTGTGTGTGTGTGTGTGTGTGTGTCTCTGTGTAAATCCAGGAAGTTAATCTAACACGTGCAGCACAGATACACCGCTCTGAACAGTGAAGCCGGACATGAGGTAATTAGTGGCACACCCAATCCAGGTCCTTCCTGCATCCAAAACTAAATCGCTGGTTTAAAAGCATAGAAACCGTCGGTTCTGGAAATTAAGTCTTGAATCTTTATTTTAATACGACCATGTAAAAAAGGTAAAGGGGTAACGTGTTTGAACAAGGCTCTGCCGAAACGCGTTGGCCTTTAACTCTTTTTTCATGGTCGTAAAATGAATAAGGCTTCATTTCCACTGGCGTTTTTACAGCCACTTGTTAGCCTTTTTTACAGCTTAAAAACGCCTGTCCATGTTTATTTTGTAAAAAAAAAGCTCAAAAACGCAGCGGTAGCGTTTTTGCATGTCTGGCGTTTTTACAGCTCTACTCTGGAGCTTCAGAACGCCCTGGTCATGCGTTTTCTTTACAGCTCAAAAACGCCTATGCCATTTGCAGCTCAAAAACGCCTATGTGGGCATGATGCCATAGAAGAACATGGACAGGCTTTTTTAAGCTGTAAAAAACGCTCAGAAAAGTGGCTGTAAAAACGTCAGTGGAAATGAAGCCTAAGATTCAAGACTTAATTTCCAGAAGTGTCGGCTCTTCTAAGCTTTTAAACTAGAAATTCAGGAAGCATCTTCAGCTGGCCACAGTTAAAATGGTTGATCCCAGACTCGTGTAGGGAGATTTCTGCAGTATATTTGGCAAGTACAGAATTGCAGTATATATATAAAATATGCAAAGTGGTTGGAGAGAAGCTTCAGAAAGGCAAAGATGTTTTTATTACAAATTATGTGAGCAGACTGCAGTTCCTCTTTAACCTCTTTACCACCAAGGACGTCCTCCACTTTGAGCGGTGATATCTCAACGATGCCTGCAGCTACAGGCATCATTCAGATATCCCCGTCTTCAGCCGCCGATTCTCTGCACCATAAGAACGATCAAAGCGGTGGTTCCGCCGCTTGATCGTTCTTATAGGCAGCGGGAGGGGACGCCCCCCTTCCCGCCGCCATCCGGTGCTTCTCCAGGCTCTCCTGTGCCATCGGGGGCCCGGAGAGCGAATCGGTCGGCGTCCGCTGCAGAACCATAGAGATGACTGGTGACCAGATGGTCACAGTCGTCTCTATTACCGTCGGAGGACCGGGCGCGACGTTATGACGTCACGCCCGGTACCCGGAAGTAAACAAAGCTGCCATCGCGGCTGTCTGCATGTGATCGGTGATTCTTTTTTCACCGATTTCATGCTTGTAAGCCTGGAGGAGAGATGTGGGGTCTTATTGACCCCACATCTCTCCATAAAAAGGACCGGTCACACTGATTCCTATTACAAGGGATGTTTACATTCCTTGTAATAGGAATAAAAGTGATAACACATTTTTTTTTTTTTAAAGTGTAAAAATAAAAAAAATTAAGTACAATAAAAATAATTTTTTTTTTCAAAACGCCCCTGTCCTCGTTATCTCGCGTGCAGGAGCGAACACGCATGCAGGTCCCGCCCACATATGTAAACACTGTTCAAACCCCACATGTGAGGTATCGTTGCGTGCGTTAGAGCGTGTGCAACAATTCTAGCACTAGACCTACTGTCAAACTCAAATAGTAACCTGTAAAAAATGTTAAAGCGTTCACCTATGGAGATTTTTAAGTACTGAAGTTTGGCGCCATTCCATGAATGTGCGCAATTTTAAAGCGTAACATGTTGGGTATCTATTTACTTGGCGTAACATAATCTTTCACATTATATAAAAAAATTGGGCTAACTTTACTGTGTTTTTTAATTCATGAAACCGTTTTTTTCCCCAAAAAAAGGCGTTTGAAAAATTATTGCGCAAATACCGTGCAAGGAAAAAAAAGTTGCAATGACCGCCATTTTATTCCCTAGGGTGTCTGCTTAAAACAAATATATAATGTTTGGGGGTTCTAATTCGTTTTCTAGCAAAAAAAATTGTGATGTTTACATGAAGGAGAGAAGTGCCAAAATTAACCCGGTGGGCAAGTGGTTAACCACTTTCCGCCCAGCTTTTTTTTTTTTTTTTAATATATAAATAATAATAATAAAAAAAAAAAAAAGGTGATCAAATACCACCAAAACAAAGCTCTATTTGTGGGAACAATCTCGGGTGGGGGGCCGGCTCCGCGAGTTCGCGGCTCGGTGGAGGTCTCTTCTTTCCGACCGTTGGGTCTGCGAAGTAGTTTCCTCGGGGTACAAGAGTTTCTCTCTTGTCCACCAAACAGATTTTTTCCCTCCAACCTCCGGCTTCTTCCGGATCGCCTGAAGGACCTGTCAGGAGCTGTCCAGGATTTGCTGGACAGGGGGGTGGTTGTACCGGTCCCCTCAACGGAACGGTTTCAGGGGTTTTTACTCCAATCTGTTTGTAAGTCCCCAAGGGGGACGGGGTCCGTCCAGTCCTGGACCTCAGGGCCCTTAATTGCTTTGTCAAAGCGCAAAAATTCAGAATGGATTCGATACACTCAGTAACGGCAGCGCTCCATCAGGGGGATTTCTTAGCATCCCTGCTAAGTTTTTTTGCGGTCGGGGAGGACCAGTTTCTATTGTGACCCTCCCGTTCGGCCTAGCTTCGGCACCAGGGTTTTTGTTTTTCACCGAGGTGCTCGCCCCGATTCTGGCCCTGCTGCGGCGGTGTGGTATCGCTATCGTGGGATACCTGGACGACCTTCTTCTGAGAGCTTCCTCAAGCTTGGATAGGGTAGACGATGATGTGTCTATCACTTTTCAGACCCTCCGAGAATTCGGTTGACTGCTGAGTATCCAGAAGTCGGTACTGGTACCGTCTCAGCGGCTGGAAGGTCTGGGGTTGGTCCTGGATTCCTCAGAGGCAAGAGTTTTTCCGGTGCAGCGGTTGGCGACCCAATATGGGCGTCGCTTCACTTTTGCATGTCAGTGCTGGGTCTGATGGTGGCTTACATCTCTGGTACTACGGACCGAAAAATTGTTCCTGCCGTGTCACTGAACAGTGATCATGACAGATGCCAGCCTCTCCGGCTGGGGGGGTGTCTGGGGTGCCCAGTCAGCCCAGGGGCGCTGGACTCAGGAGGAGTCCCGCCTTCATATCAATGTGCTTCCGAGCGATCAAGTTGTGTCTCTCCACATGGTCTCTGGGTCTGCAGGGCTGACCGATCAGAATCCAGTCTGACAACCCCACGGCGGTGGCATACGTCATTCATCAGGGGGCACACGGAGCTCGGCTGCAGCGATGGGCCGAGACCTACGTTCCAGCTCTGTCGGCGATGTACATTCCGGGGGTGCTGAATTGGCGAGCCGACTATCTAAGTTGCCGAACATTGGACCAAGGGGAATGGTCACTTCACCCGGAGGTGTTTCGGAGTCTGTGCCAAAAATGGGGCGCTCCAGTCGTGGACCTTCTAGCGTCCCGTCTCAATCAGAAGGTGCCACGGTTCGTGGCCAGGTCGAAGGACCCGTGGGTGGACGCGTCAGAGTTGGTGGCTCCTTGGGGCTTCTATCGCCTAATCTACGCCTTCCCTCTGAAGCTACTTCCACACCTGCTGCGCAGAGTGGAAGCCGAGGGGATTCCAACATTCCTGATCGCCCCAGACTGGCCGCGACGCTTCTGGTACACGGACCTGGTGCGTCTGGTGGCAGACGCCCCCTGGCGTCTACCCCTGAGAGAAGATCTTCTGTCGCAGGGTCCGATCTTCTACCCTGTTTTACGGTCACTGGCTTTAACGGCGTGGCTGTTGAGAGCCAGGTACTGAAGGACTGGGGCCTATCGGGTTCAGTGGTCTCTACCATGCTGCATGCACGGAAGTCTACTTCACGGAGGATTTACCATCGTACGTGGAAGGCCTACATCTCTGTGTGAAGAGATGAAGTGGCACCCCTGTACATACGTGGTGTCCCGGATTCTGCTGTTTTTACAGCGGGGAGTGGATCAGGCTCTCGCCTTGAGTACGGTTAAGAGTCAGATTTCGGCTCTGGCTGTTTACTTTCAGCGACCTTTGGCGGCGCAGTCCTTGATGCGTATGTTTGTTCAGGGGGTCCGGCATGTGGCCCCTCCGGTGTGCCACCCACTACCCCCATGGGACTTGAATTTAGTCCTTTCAGTGCTTCAGAATGCTCCCTTTGAGGACATCCGAAAGATTCCCTCGTTGACTCTGTCCCAAAAGTTGTTTTTTCTGGTAGCAATTACCTCGATCAGACGTGTGTCTGAACTAGCGGCCTTGTCCTGCAAGGATCCCTACTTGATCATCCATGAGGATAAGGTGGTGCTGCGACCTCAGCCGTCTTTTCTACCAAAGGTTGTTTAGGCTTTTCACATTGAGGACGTTGTGTTGCCATCTTTATGTCCTCAGCCGAAGAACCCGAAAGAGGCCACTTTACATTCCCTGGATGTGGTTCGGGCCATACGAGTGTACTTATCGGCTCCGTTCCGGAAGTCGGACTCGCTGTTCGTGTCGGTGGCTGGTCCTAAGAAAGGGCTGGCAGTATCGTCGGCCACCATTTCTAGGTGGATCCGACAGGTTGTGCTTCTGGCCTATGCCCTGAAGGGGCGGGCGCCTCCCTTTCGGGTTACTGCGCATTCGACCAGGGCGATCGGTGCCTCTTGGGCTTTCCGGCATCAAGCCTCTGTTACAGGTGTGTAAGGCAGCGACCTGGTCGTCGGTCCCTACTTTTTCAAAGTTTACAAGGTGGATATGAGTGCATGTTCTGATGCCTCCTTTGGCCGCAAGGTGTTACAGGCGGCAGTTAATAGTTGAAGTTCCTCCGTTGGTTAACTCCGGTTTTGTTTGGGGTGAAGCTTGGTTTGCTGTGTTTTCCCACCCCTCAAATTTTTTTTTGACACTGCTTGGGGACGTCCCTAAGGTCAAAGGCTGCTGTGTCCATCCATGAACGGAAGAGCAAATAGGATTTTTGTACTCACCGTAAAATCTATTTCTGAGTTCATGGATGGACACAGCACCCACCCCCTCCTTTGTTTGTACTGCTTGTTACGAACTGAGGCTGCTAGAGCAGGATGTGGGTTATACCCAGGGAACCACGGCCCCTGGGAGGAGCTGCACGGAAGAAAATTTGTTAACATTTTAAGTGCTGTATTTCTGCCTAACTCTCCTGGAAGGAAGCGGATATAACCCTAAGGTCAAAGGCTGCTGTGTCCGTTCATGAACTCAGAAATTGATTTTACGGTGAGTACAAAAATCCTATTTTTTTTTTTTTTACTCCGTTTAGGCCGATATGTTTTCTACATATTTTTGGTAAAAAAAATCGCAATAAGCATATATTGATTGGTTTGTGCAAAAGTTATAGCGTCTACAAAATGGGAGATAGATTTATGGCATTTTTATTTACTAGTAATTGCGGCGATCTGTGATTTTTTTTTTTTTCATCGCGACTGCAACATTATGGCAGATGCATCGGACACTTTTGACACTGTTTTGGGACAGCTGTCAGTGCTATAAAAAATGCACTAATTGACACTGGCAGGGAAGGGGTTTAACACTAGGGCGTTCAAGGGGTTATTTGTGTCCTAGGGGGTGATTCTAACTGTGGAGGGAATGGGCTACCACTGACACGACAGCGATCACTGCTTCCGATGACAAGAAGCAGTAGATCCCTGTTATGTCACTAGGCAGAAAGGGAAATGCCTCGTTTACATCTCCCTATTCTGCCTCTCCGTGTCGCGATCGCGGGCTGCCGGCAAACATTGAGTTTGCGGGGCATTTTTCACGGAGTACGCGGTGCCCGCCAGCAGGCAAATTAAAGGGGGCATACAGGTACGCCCATTTGCCCACTGCTGCCATTGTGCCAATGCATATCGGCATGCAGTGGTTAAAGTGTTTTTAAAGGTAAAAATAAAGAAACTTTACACTGTCTCTTTAAATATGTGATCTCTCCCGTCTGTATTTTATATCTGGTTTATCCTGCCTGCGGCGCTCCTCCTACAAGTAAACTGACCACAGTAGCATGGTTCGGCTATCCATGCGACTAGTGTCAGTTTACGTCATCCCGCTAAAGATATCTTCCGTAGTCAGAGCTGAGCTGCCCATCCCTGCTCTCAGATGAGGAGAGGAGGAAGTGACGTGTGTTCCCAGGTCTTGTTTGTTACTTTGCCATGGATACGCAGAAGCTTGATGGCTGTCACTTCCAGTACTGACGTAACTGTCCTTACAGTAGACACGCCCACAGCAGGTCCATGCATAGCTGTGGTACAGAGTGATCAGCCTCATACCTGCAGGTCAAGTGAACAGTGCTGTATAGGCAAGTTTAATTAAAAAATCAAAACTTCCAGTCCATTCCAGCTTGACTTTATCAGTTCACACATGATGTAACTAGCATGAGTTACAACTATTTTAAGCTGATTTCTAGGGTCTATTTCCTAACTATTTTAAGCTGATTTCTAGGGTCTATTTCCTAACGAGTTGTGTTAAGGTGTTGTGCCAAAATCACAAGCTCTCTGAGGCCCTCGGAAGGTTGTGGATGTCTGTCTGGCATGGAATTTTAAATCTATGCTTCTATTGCAAGGACAATAAACTATTTGCCCAGAGCTGGTCTGGCCTTGCATAATCTTTTAAGGTCAGTTCACACTTGATGCAGTACAGTGCGCTTTTTCTGCACTAAAAATGTATGCACAGTGTTTTCCATGTATTCCAATGGCTCTAGTTCACACCATGCAGTCAGTTTCCAGCGCAGAAACTGACTGTATGGTGTGAACTAGAGCTGTTGGAATACATGGAAAACACTGTGCATGGATTTTGTACAGAAAAAAAGCATCTGGTGTGAACTGGCCCTAAAAGCCCAACGTGGAATCGTAAGGTAACTTTTGCAACAATTGGTTCTTAACCTGTATTCGGCAAGATGTCAGATTTCTGTGTTGTAAAAAAATTAGACAAAGCTAAATTTCAGACCACCTTCTACCTTTTTTAATGTGACCTATAAACCGTACAACTCGATTTGAAAAGCAAATCTTTTAGGCGGTTGAAGTAAAAATAAAAAAATAAATGTGGTTGCATAAGTGTGCATATATACCCTCTTATAACTGGGACTGTAACTGTTCAGAATTAAGCAATCACATCCTAACTCATGTTAAATAGGATTCAGTACAGGGTGTGGCTACAACGGCGCAACACGGAAGCCTTCCTGCGTTCCACAGCTGACCACTGTTTACCAGCGTTACAAGCACTCGTGCGGCCCCTGGTGCTCAGAGGACGGCGGTGACAGCAGGGATTTCAGGCTTGTTTATATGTTCATTCCTTACCTTTTATCTGTACAGGCATTTACACAGGGGGACTGTTTTCCCAATCATTGTGGGGGTCATTTCTGTAGCAATACTACACTATCTTAGTGTGTCTCTTTGCTTATATGTACCCCCAATGAGAATAACCGTTGCAGACCTTGAGAGCTGTGGATGGTGTGTCTGAGAGCAAAAGCATTACTACGCATCTCCTTTTCCAGGTTGTGGTAAGCCCGCACCCCAGTGGGGGGGAGTTATCCACATCTTTTTGGTGAATCTTTAATGGGGTGTATGGTGCACTAACACCTTGTTTTTTGATCACCTAGCACACCACCCCCTTTTCTCTGTTTAAGCTCCTGTCTGGGGCTATTCACCAAAACACTTTAAGCGCTGTTTTATCATTTGAACCACGGTTCTATATATATATGTGATACTTTGTTTTATAGGATTCAGTACACACCTGCCTTCATTTAAAGTGCCTCTGATTCACCCCAAATAAAATTCAGCTGTTCTAGTAGGTCTTTCCTGACATTTTTTAGTCGCATCGTACAGCAAATGATATCGTCTGCAGAGAGCTTCCAAAGCGTCACAGGGATCTCATTGTCAACCACTTCAGCCCTGGAAGGATTTACCCCCTTAATGACCAGACCATTTTTTTTTGCCATACTCCACTAGGTCGCTGTAACTTATAATTGCGCGGTCGTGCGACGTACCCAAACAAAATTGGCATCCTTCCCCCCCCCCCCCCCACAAATAGCTTTCTTTTGGTGGTATTTGATCACCTTTGCGATTTTTATTCTTTGCGCTGTCAACAAAGCGACAATTTTGGAGAAAAAAAAGCAATATTTTTTTGCTATAATATTCCCCCAAATATGTAAAAAAAACTAATTTCTTCCTCAGTTTAGACCGATATGTATTCTACATAATTTTGGTAAAAAAATCGCAATAAGCGCATATTGATTGGTTTGCGCAAATTTTATAGCGTCTACAAAATAGGGGCATATATTTATGGCATTTTTTTCTACTAGTAATGGTGGCGATCTACTTTTTTTTTTTTTTTTTTTCGGGACTGTGACAGACAGAATCTTTTTGTCAAGTGTTTTTTGTTTATTTTGGGGACCGCTGACATACAGCGATCAGTGCTAAAAATAGCCACTGATTCCTGCCAGTGACATTTATACAGTAAAGGGGTTAACACTAGGGGGCAATCAAGGGATTAAATGTGTGTCCTATGGAGTGATTCTAACTGTCAGGGGGATGGGACTGCCTGAAGGAGGAGCCATATCGCTGTTCATACTAAGTATGAGCAGATGTGTCTCCTTACCCCTGACAGAACGGAGATCTGTCTGTTTTCATTGACTGATCTCTGTTCTGTATCTCTCAGGAGCGATCGCGGGTGTCTGGCGAACATCGCGGGCCTCGTGCCCTCTAGTGGTCTTAAAGCGGCCAACGTAAACCTATGGCAGATTTGCCCAGGTGCGCAAACCTGCCGCAGTATAACTGCATCGGCTGGTTGTCTAGTGGTTAAGATATCTGTCGCGGGGCATGTCCGGATGTAAGCCGAGGCGGACATGCTAGAGAAGAGTACATGGAAAAAATTGTCAGATGGCGCAAGATAAGGCAGACTGCAGACAATAGTGGCCCATGAATATAAAGGGGATAAATCTTAATAAGGAAGTGATATAATGATAAATAATAAATAGGTGATAATAATAGTCCTTATTTCAAATGAGTTCATGAATAAAGTCCATAGGCTCTTAGCGGCAGCAATCCCAAAGAATCAAAAGCACGCTCTGGAAATAGTACACAAAGAAAAGAACAGGATGCGCCAATCTAAGTGCAGTATTAAAGGGCTTTTAATAAAAATAGACAAATTACACAGCCAAGTGGTTACTCACAATTGGAATGAGGGAAAAGGGCATATCGGGGGAATATGGTCCGTGGTCACAGGTGTCCGATGTGTCCTGGAAGAGCTCTGCTTATCCTGCAGCAATCCTTCGCCATCCTTCAGTGCTCCCTGGTGAGCCTATCTTAACATTTTTCCTGTGCCCGGCCAGCCAATTGGGGCATTATCTAGGCCACGGCCGGCTCCACGCTTCCGCGGCCGCCTCCATTTTGAGGCCTACGGAGCCTCTCGCATCCTTGCTGCTCCGGTACTGTGATCTGCGGGAACATCCAAGCTTCATTGGGAAAGCTCAGCATGGCCCTGCCTGAGGGTCTCCCTCACTGTACACAAAGGGCTCTTAAAGAGACATCTCCAACCTCCTGCAATTCAGCCTGAAACGCCCCAGGTCACCTGCTCATGCCCTCAAAGAGCAGATCAGCGACCAAAAAGGTGCACGCTTAGCCTGCCCAGTGTCCCAGCACCATCTTTGCTCAACTTGGAGTGCTGTTAACAGACATGAAGCTGGCAGCAAATCTGACGACCTCTCCACCTCCGCAGACCCAACCACAAGCAAATTACACTACTGTTATCCTTGTGGCCATAGAACAGAGTAGGACTCCCTTACTGGTCTGCATTGACAACCTGGCTAAGCAATGTAACCTCATCGGGGCAGATTTGGATAAAATCGGGGTTAGACTCTGAGACACCACAGATGTCACTGCCTGACATGATGCTGCCCTTCACATATTGCAGCACACCGTTCTAACCTTGCTGGCAAAATCTGATGATGCGGAAAACCGACTTTGGAAGAATGTCAGAGTCCTGTACCTTCCAGAGGGGGACCGTCCAGCTGAGTTTGAGGGAGGCCTTCTTTAAGAACCTTCTTAACCTGACCGAGGTACCCCCAACCTACTTGGTGGAAAGGGCCCTTCCTAGTGAGGTTTCTCAATTTCAGAGATCGAGATTGCTCTCCTCAGCCCGCAAGCATCCCACCCTTTCTTATGCACCCAAGTCGCCTGCGTGTTCAACCTGGTGGTTCTGTGAAGTTTTTCGAATCTGCTGATGAGGCAGATGCCTGGCTACTATCTCTGTTGTAATCTTTGTGCCTAATTTTCATCTTGCAATCCTGGCTGTTTTTGTTCCAAGGTTCTTTAGTTCGTGTTTCAAGGCTGCTTGATCAATTCAGCCTATTGCAACGTGTGGAGCAGTACAGTTGTCCGGTAATGGTGGCATACAAGGGGGGGGGGGGGCACTCAATCAACCAGCTGTCTGACATCCCCCTTCCTCCTAGTGACCACCTAGCTGCACTACTCGGATGTCCTCTATACAAGCCCCCTGAAACATGTAGGCTGGCCATCCATTTTCTGACTTGTTATTTCTGTAGTTTTACAACAAATCCCTTTCATGGCTGGTGAATAGAGCAGCTCACTCCTGATCTTATTTGACCTTGGCTAATTGGAGTTATAGCAAGACAAATCAACACACCACCTCTTTTAAAAACTGTGCCCACGTCAGGCATCTCTGGACTATCCGGTCTCCCACCGGATGTGATGGAATACACGTCCCCTCGCCTGCTTTTGCAGGCCGGACACCGCCTGGGGTCTTCCCTAAAAATTTGAGCCTCACATAGGCGATTTCTATTATCGAGTTTTGGGTTAAAACTGCCTTGGTGACAGTTGGGGTTATGTCAAGCAGTGGGGTGTTACATATACTTATTAGTTGGTCACACTTGCTCAGGTTTTCTTTTTTATTTATTTATTTTGCTGGACGCTTTTCTCTTCTACAGGCTACAGATTTAACAGCTGGACTGCATCTGGTAATGGCTCTCGAGCATGATACTCGGTATAGGCCTGCTCTGCTCCTTATATTCACTATTTTTGTTAGCTTTTTTTTGTTTTTGCAAGAAACCCATTTAATGGGTAGCAAAATTCTAATCCTTAAGAGGGAATGGGTTCGACAAGGTTTTCATTTCACATACTACTCCTATGCGAGGGGTGTTGACCATTCTGCTGGATAAGTCGTTTCCTTGCTAGGTGGAACAGGTTAGTATTGACCCTGGGGTAGATACATTATTCTGGTTCTTGAATTGTATGCCCAACGTTGAGCATTGGTTAATGTGTATATCCCTCTTCCGTTTGATTCCTCCATTCTGTTCTCTCTCCTCACAAATCTAGCATCCCTACAGGTCCATCAAATTATAATTGGATAGATTAGATTCTACTATGGACACCTCCCAATCCTCTTAGATCTGCACATCCAGACTTGGCTGTGTGGGCAGACACTCTTGGTCTTCAAGAGATTTGGAGGTGGAAGCATCTGAAGGACAGGACTTATTCTCATGTTTCAGCTACACATAGACCGGGTTCCCACATAGATTTGATGTTTGGGACTGCTTCTACTGTCTCGTGTGGGGGCGGTCACCTATCTCCCGACAGGTCTTTCAGACCACTCCCCACTGGAGCTCTGCATGACGCTTTGCACCTTCCCGGAGCCAGGATATTGGAGGTTGGCACAGCATTGGATAGACTAGCCTCAAATCCAAGAGATGGTGGGTCCCAGGCTCTCGGAATATTGGACACTAAACAAAGGGTTGACTTCCCTTGATGTGGTTTAGGAGGCAGGCAAGGCTCAGGAGAAGAGCGACGCTCCGGGCGGCCGCGTTGCTGGACAGTGGAGCAGGTAAGTGTCTGCTTTATTAAAAGCCAGCAGCTACACTTTTTGTAGCTGCTGACTTTTAATTAACATAAAAAAGGCTTGAACTCTGCTTTAAGATACTCGGAAGAGTACTAGCCAACAGAATTATGAAAGTATTGCTGTCCCTTGTTAACATAAATCAGACCGGCTTTATGCCTGGCAAATCTCCAGACATTAACATAAGGCGTGTCTTTTCACATCTTCAGATCCCAACAGACGAAACTGCCTCTCGAGTCTTGGTAGCCCTCGACATCGAGAAGCCTTTCGACACCGTTAGATGGCCATATGTGATGCAGGTTTTAGGTAGCTTTGGTCCTATATTTCGGAAATGGAATGGTTTTCTTTATAGGGCACCAATGGTGTATATTAAATTGAATGACAAACTCTTGCCCCTCTTTCTAATTAAGAGAGGGACGAGGCAGGGGTGCCCTCTCCCCTACGCTGTTTGCCCTGGTGATGGAGCCTTTGGCTAAGGCCCTGTGGAGGTCGAGCGAGGTGTCTGGGATTCGGGTTGGTTCAATTGTCGCCAAACTACTGTATTTGGCGTTTTAACACTCACCTTTTTACCCTGAAAAAAGAATGTAAACTGTGCCTGCGTGTTATGCGCAGGGGGCTGTGGAAAGTTTTTTTCCCCTGAAAATTCCCTCAAAAAGTTAGGGTGCGTGTTATACACCTGTGCGTGTTATACGCCGATAAATACGATATATGCTGACGACTTGATCCTCTTTTTGCGGGACCCTGGCCCCTCGCTCTCTGCGGCGCTTCAGTTTCTGGACCGTTTTGCCGCTCTGGCCTAAAGACCAATTGGAGCAAACCTTATACTACCCATAGATCCGGGGGCATAAAATTGACCCTGCTTCACCTTTGCAATGGGCACACACCATCGGATACCTGGGAGTCAATATTTCCTCCAATGATTTTAGTAAACGAAATTTATCCCCTTTTTCAATTGTGTAAACAAAGTTGAAAGCTTGGTCGAATCTCCCACTTTCACTCATAGGGAAAATTCATCTTAAAATGAAAGTACTTTTTGCTATATAACCTACGGCAGGGCTCAAAATGTCAAGGTCCTGAGCTACTAGCCAGGCCTTAAGAGTTACTCGCCACCAGTTGCCCCACCCAAACCTACCCTGCCCTGCCCCCAATTCCGCCCCTAAACACGCCCTCCTAAATTATCTCATGAAATGACACTGCTAAATATTTTATGCAGAATTAAGTTACAAAAATAAATATTAACTTTAACAACTTTAAAGCATATTTCATTGCTCTGACTGTGATAAATAAAATACGTTTGATTACTAGGCACTGTACACATTGTAACTGCCTTGTTAAGCAAAATCCAGAGCGAATAGAAGAAAGTCACCGCTCCAGGTGGGTCTACTATATGGTCATACACTGGTACAGGATTCCAAGGGTGCTGGCGGTGCACTAGGCAAGCATGAAGGTTGAATGAAGGATGGATGGCCGCACTCCAAAAACCGTACAGGTTGTCTTTTATTAAATGAACAGCAAAAGCATTACCAGATTCATGGCCATGAATAAGCACTGATTTTGTGCGAAACGTCGGCTGTCCCCTGTTTCTGTTGCTGTGATCTGGTAATGCTTTTGCTGTTCATTTAATAAAAGACAACCTGTACGGTTTTTGGAGTGCGGCCATCCATCCTTCATTCAACCTTCAGCCTTGTTAAAGCGGAGTTCCGGCCACAATTTTAAAAATAAAAACTTTTTAAATATGAAAACCCCTGTAATACACAAGCTTAATGTATTCTACTACAGTTAGTCTGTAAACTAAGGTCCATTCTGTTGGGTTGTTACAGCATTTAGACACTTTCTAAAACAGAAATTGACTGGGGCCATCTTAAGTGTGGGCATCATGAAGCCAGACTGTATGACTTCCTGGATTTCAGCCTCGCACATGCTCAGTGCTGTACAAGCAGTGTAATAGGTTTCAGGTCAGGTTTCAATAGCAACGGGAGTGTCAGAGGAAGTTGCCGCCCCTTATCTATGCAAACCTCCCCTCCTCCCCTCCTCCTTCCAGGAACCAGTAAATATAATAAAAAATTTGTTCCTGTGCAGATATATCTACATAATAAGATGATATATATCTCTTGTTATATATGTGGTGTGTATACATATACCAGACATGTGCACTGTCAATAAATTCATTTTGTTTAGTTCCGTTTCGCATTATTAGCCGTTATTTCGTATTTTGTGCCCGAAACTCAATTCGGATTCGTACGCTCATAATGGGCACAGCAGGAGTACAGCTACAGGAAGTCAGTACAGGGATGGTGGGAACCCCTCATAATGGGCACAGCAGGAGTACAGCCACAGGAAGTCAGCACAGAACAGGGATGGTGGGAACCCTTCATGAGGGATTCCCACCATCCCTGCACTGAGTTCCCGGGTCTGTACACCCGCTGTGCCCATTATGAGGGGTTCCCACCATCCCTGTGCTGAGTTCCTGGGTCTGTACACCAGCTGTGCCCATTATGAGGGGTTCCCACCATCCCTGCACTGAGTTCCCGGGTCTGTACACCAGCTGTGCCCATTATGAGGGGTTCCCACCATCCCTGTGCTGAGTTCCCGGGTCTGTACACCAGCTGTGCCCATTATGAGAGGTTCCCACCATCCCTGCACTGAGTTCCCAGGTCTGTACACCAGCTGTGCCCATTATGAGAGGTTCCCACCATCCCTGCACTGAGTTCCCAGGTCTGTACACCAGCTGTGCCCATTATGAGGGGTTCCCACCATCCCTGCACTGAGTTCCCGGGTCTGTACACCTGCTGTGCCCATTATGAGGGGTTCCCACCATCCCTGTGCTGTGCTGAGTTCCTCCTGCTTCCTTCTTCCCACAGCACATTGCCACCATAACATTGCCCACCGCATCGTCTCCGGCACAGCACCCCGCATCGGCCCCAGAACCACAACCAGACCCAAATGTCAGTGCCCACCAGTGCATTATCAGTGCCCATTAGTGCGGTGACACCAGTTCATTATCTGTGCAGTGGCACAGATATCAGTGCGGTGACAACATTATTAGTGCCCATCAGTGCGGTGACATTAGTGCCCATCAGTGCGGTGACATTAGTGCCCTTCAGTGCGGTGACATTAGTGCCCATCAGTGCGGTGACATTGGTGCCCATCAGTGCGGTGACATTAGTGCGGTGACATTGGTGCCCATCAGTGCGGTGACATTGGTGCCCATCAGTGCGGTGACATTGGTGCCCATCAGTGCGGTGACATTGGTGCCCATCAGTGCGGTGACATTGGTGCCCATCAGTGCGGTGACATTGGTGCCCATCAGTGCGGTGACATTGGTGCCCATCAGTGCGGTGACATTGGTGCCCATCAGTGCGGTGACATTGGTGCCCATCAGTGCGGTGACATTGGTGCCCATCAGTGCGGTGACATTGGTGCCCATCAGTGCGGTGACATTGGTCAGGCATACAGAGCGGATCTGTATGTGAGTACACTGATCGTAGTACAGCCCCGCCTCCCTGCACTAGAATTGTAACACACAGTGCAGAGCGCGATGTTGCAATGTACAGGGAGGCGGGGCTGTACTACATTCGGTGCTCTCACATACAGATCTATCAGACAGAGTGAGATCCGCTCTGTCTGTCTGATGATCTGTATCTCCGTGCACTGGAGACAGACGGCGGTGGGGGGGGGGGATGGGTGGGGGGGTGACGGACGGACGGGGGCGGTGCTAGGACAGGGGAGGAGTTAGAGAGGGAGAAGAGGAAGGACACCACCTCTATGGGCGGCACTGCCCTCCCTCCCGCCCCCCGAGATGTTCATCCACGGCTGCGATGTTGAGGCCAGCTTCCTGGGATTGATGACACACATATCCCAAGAGGCATAGCAGCGCTGGATGCGGCGGGGGGGGGGGGCATTCCGCCGCGGCGGGGGAATAAGACACTCAGGGATAAAAACGTGAGTTTTTAAAAGAAAAAAAAAGACATCCCAAATGTATTTAAAGGGGCAGTGTTAAAACTAATGCTGATAAGTTGAAAAATAGGGTGGAACTCCGCTTTAAGCAAATTGATAGACTGCAGGGTTGAGAGGTGCACTATGCTAGGTGCCTGGGTGGCAGTGACACCTTCTTTCTGGGTTCACAACGATCCCATCCCTAAGTCTCCACTCACATCTGCGCATTTTGGAACCGCACGCAATGTTGTGTATTTTTGCATGCAGTTATAAAATGAGCTAAAACCGTATCACGTTTGCGTTGCCATTTATTAATGGCATCCCAAACACTGCAAGCTATGTGTTTGTCTGCATGCAAAACATGTGCATACACTGTAAAATTAGTAGTAATAATAAATATAAAACACCCAAAACTGAATGCGGCAAAAGCTTATGCACCCACCATCCCCATACACTTTCGGCCTGTGCATACTTGCATACTCAGACTTGTCTCGGATGTTCTCACCGACCTCAGTTCTCTTCTCTGGTAGGCCTGGCTGTTTCCCAGAGTCCGTGCTTTCGATGCCAGACTCTTCTTCCTCCTCCTTGCTGTCCTAGGACACGTGTCTCCTCTGCCGCCTCCTGTCCACCATGTCGGTAAGAAGAGAATCTACGGGGCTGAACTAGAAAAAACACTATCCGGCTTGCAGTGCAGCACACAGGGCCCTCCGTATAGTTGACTGGGGGAAGCCAGCCCCCCACCCAAACGGGAACATGCACCCTCAGCTCATTTCCACTCGCCAAATGCGAACAGGCGACTGGAAATTTTGAGATCTGGTTTAGGGTGCCCATAGACACGAGATGATAGTGGCTCAATCTGCCCACTTTTGGCAATATAAGATGGAAATTTCATGTCCATGATCCTGCCAGTCGGTCACTTGGTCACACTGTGGGAGTATAGTTGATAATTCAGGCTGGGAAACCTGCAATTATTGCTATTGTTCACCCCCCTGAGATATGCAACTCCAGCAGCATCGACCTGTTCTACTATACTCTTACAATGTTGGTGAGGAGAGAATCTGCAGGGCTCCACTGGAAACTACAGTTCCCGGCGTGCAGCGCGGAGCCCTTTGTATAAGATGACTGGGGGAGGAGGCTTGTGTCAGCAGAGCGGATATCCCCCCCCCCCCCGCCTGAGTCGAGCGGCCCGTCCTGACCCAGGGCTGAACCGGAAACTACAGTTCCCGGCGTGCAACGCGGAGCCCTCTGTATAAGATGACTGGGGGGCGAATGTGACAACACACCGGCTTGTGTCAGCAGAGTGTATCCGCCCCCCCCCCCCCCCCCCGCCTGAGCTGAACTGACCCGAGCGGATCCCCTCGGGTTGGATACCAAGGACTCTATTTCAACAATTGGACTCCATAATAGCCTTCTTTCTCTGGCAATCGCACCCGGCCAGGTTCAGTTGGAAGGTTCTACGTAGGCCCTGGACACGGAGACCTAGCGTGCCTAGACTTTCGCACATACTATCTCGCAGCTATGCTCACTCATGCCCACTCTTGGTCTCGCGTGACACTAATGCATCAGTCATTCTAGAGGGAGCACATATGGGATCCTTTGAGGCCCTCCGTAATGCTCTTTAAAGGCTGTTGGGTGAGCTCCCATAATGTAGTGATCAGACCCAACATTGCAGCTAGAGACAAACTAATTCAATATCTTACATGGGATTTATTTTACGCCACATCGCCTGAATCTAGTATACTCTGCCTCCTCAGCTTGCGGCTGGAGATGCTCTGGTACTCCTGCAGGATTCACACATTTTTTGGGATTGCACACAGATTCAGGATTGTTGGCGAGAGGTGACACTTCATCCACGGGTTAACCACTATTCCTATCCCTCTGACGGCTAGTGTTTTGTCTCCTTGGGATAGTAGAACCACTGGCGTTCCCTAAAGCAACACGCACTTTAAATAAGTATCCTATTTTATGCAAAAAAGACAATGGTTCTCAAATGGAGGTCAGCTGGTCCCCATACCTTGTCATTTTGGAAGCAGTTGGTCAATGCTGTGATACCCCTTTATAACACAACATGCTTATCCTGCCGCGGCCCCAAAAAATATGAAAAAGTTTGGCTTTTGTTGATAGACTCAGATTCTACGGTAGACTATCAGACCTTAGTAGACCAATCCTAGTTAAACTTCCTGCAGATATACTTGGCTTTACATGGAGCTGGGATATGTGAGTGGTACGTAACCTCATTACTCTTAGTGTGCAGTTCTGATGGCTAGAAGGATAAGAAGGTCCCCCAAAAAGCATTATTTCATATGGTTATGCTGTCAACTGTAGCCTGGGTGGTGTTGGTTGTATCTTGTTAGGCACATGGCTATGTGCACCAGTTAGCCGGGGTATGCCCCAATGGCTCTGTTAACTCATCATTTTTTTTTTTTTATTATTGAAAAAGTTTATCAGTCAGGAGAAGGTACAAAAATTATGGCACTACAGTGACATTACCAAGAACTGGATGTCTCTCCAAAATGAAAAGATGAGAAGAAAATTGGTCTGGGAGTTTGCCAAGAGGCCTACAGCAACATTAAAGGAGCTGCAAGAATATCTGGCAAGTGCTGTCTGTGTGGTACATGTGCTAACCATCTCCCATATTCTTCATATTTCTGGGCTATATGGGGTAGAGTTGCAAAACTGAAGACTTTTCTTACAATGAAAAACATTCAAGCCTAGATAAATTCTGCAAAAACACATTGAAGTCTCCCAAAAGCATGTGGGAATATGTGTTATGGTCTGAAACCAAGGTTGAACTTTTTGACCATAATTCCAAAAGATATGTTTGGTGCAAAATACTTCCCATCTCTAAAACACCATACCCACAGTGAAGCATGGTGATGGCAGCATCATGCTTTTGGGGTTGTTTTTTCTAAAGCTGGAACAGACAGGGGCCTTAGTCAAGGTGTAATTATGAACCGTTCCAAATACCAGTCAATATTGGCACAAAACTTTCAGGCTTCTGCTAGAAAGCTGAACATGAAGAGGAACGTCTTCTTTCAACATGACGATGACCCAAAACATGCATCCAAATCAACAAAGGGATGGCTCCACCAGAAGATTAAAGTTTTGGCATGGCCCAGCCAGAGCCCAGACCTGAATCTGATTGAAAATCTGTGGGGTGATCTGAAGAGGGCTGTGCACAGGTATCCCTCGCAATCGGACAGATTTGGAGTGTTTTTGCCAAGACGTGTGGGCAAATATTGCCTAGACAACATGTGCCATGCTGATACTCATACCCAAAAAGACAGTGCTGTAAAAAGGTGCTTCAAGTATTTAAAAAGGAGTTCCACACACATTTTTCACTCAGCATGCAGCACTAATGTGCATCCTTAAAATAGGCCTTTTTTATTTATTTTCCCTGTTAACTTGCCTGACTTATGCCTATATCTAATTTCACTTCCTCCTTTTAGAGGCGCCACCGCTGTACATTCCACTTTTGCATTGGCTCCTGGGAAATCTTGGTCAGCTTGGCATGGCACTGCTCCTGTAACATTTTCCATTGGTATCCATGGAAAATCTTGGTCGGCTTGACATGGCTGTGCCATGTCAAGCTGGACCAGGATTTCACTACGCTGCACATGCGTGACATTGGCAGGTGCATGCTGGGTAGCCGGCATGCACGGAATCCTGGAAGAACACTGACTTCAGGTGCTCACTGGGGATGACCATGCTGTGCAGAAACTTGACAAAGTAACAAAACTGTGCTGCACAAATGGAAAACTGGGCATAGTTTTACAGCATGCTGGGTGCTTGGTGTGCTCTTGTACCTTTAAAGGAGGGGTGGCTTCCCTTCAGTTCACCTGCCCCTGTCTATCCATTAAAATGCATGTGCCTCCACTGTGGGGACGCTCATTGTTTAGTGTTAGGACCACAGATATTGCGGCTCTGTGGCTCACGCATGCGTTTGCAAATGCGTGCGGACCGAACCCCTGTTTTTAACACATACTGTAGACAGGTTAATTGGTTTTCTGCAAGCTGGTCGGTAAGTAGGCTTGGTTTTTCCCTGGGCATTCCCCAGGTTTTTGTTATAGTTTTACAGCATACCTTTTTGTTACATTGCACAAGGCATGAGTATTCTAGGGTAATTTTTTATCTTAAGTCATAATTCGGCTGGAACTCCGCTTTAAGGGTGTGCACACTTATGCACCATTTATTATTATTTTTTTTTTATTATTTGTACTTGCCTCCACCTAAAATTTGTTCAACTGAGTTGTAGACTTATAGGTCACATTAAAGGGGGAAAAAGTTCTGAAATTATTTTTTCTAATTTTTGACATCACAGGAACCTGCCATTTTAACAGGGGTGTGTGACTTTTTTTTTATATATAAATAAATAAATATATATATATATATATATATATATATATATATATATATATATATATATATATATATATAATCTATCCACTGTGTGTAATATTAACCCCTTGCCGACCAGTGCACGATGATATACGTTGGCACAATGGCACGGCTGGGCAAATGGGCATACAGGTACATGCCCTTTAAGATGCGGCATTGTGGGCTCGGTGAGTCCGACCGTGAGTCGCAGCTCCCTGTAACCGGGAGCAGTGATTAGTGGTGTCACACGTAGCCACGCCCCCCCTTCCTCAGTTGGAACACATCTCTAGGACACTCTTAACTCTTTCAGCGGCTGGTTAACCCCTTCACTGCAATTTTTACAGTAATAATTTTTATAGCACTGATCGCTGTATCAATGACAATGGTCCCAAAAGGGTGTCAAAAGTGTCCGATGTGTCTGCCATAATGTCGCAGTCAAGATAAAAATCGATGATTGCCGCCATTTAGTAGTAAAAAAATAATAAAAATGCCATAAAACTATCCCCTATTTTGTAGACGCTATAACTTTTGCGCAAACCAATCAATAAAATTCTTATTGCAATATTTTTGCTTAAAAAAAAAAAAATGTAGAATACGTATCGGCCTAAACCGAGGATTTTTTTTTTTTTATATCTATCACGCTGGACTTTCGAGGGCCCAAGGCATTCTAGGAGTACAAATGTGTTATTTCCTGACCTATCTATCACATTGTTGGAGGCCCTGGAGCACCAGAACAATGGAAATGCCCACAATATGAAAACAATAAATAAACTGTTTGTAAAATATGGAAGTAGAATGAAAATGTATTTTCTTACACAATGTTGGCAATTAAGATCTTTCGTATTTGACATACCTTGAATTATGCCACAAAACACATTTTTCTTCTTCTCTCAGGTATTGGATTACCACATGTGTAAGGCCTTTTTGTTTGAACTAATATGCACCTGATATAATTTTGTGTATTGGAGAAAGCAACCTTGTGGCAAATAATGACTGCAACCTTTTTGGTATTTTGGGACAGTGTCATGTCTTCCTGTGACCCTGTAGATGATGTAGAATTAAATGTTCAGTTGGAATAGAGATATGGGTGCTTTTTCTTATACCAGTGAATTGACCTGTTTGCTAGGTAGAGTGTCATCATTTGGGTCATTTTAAATCTTTACATCCCATGAATTGTATTTGTGTATGATGAGGTTTTTGTACCAGGCTGTGATTGCCTTAGATTTCCACTGAGGTGTCTTGGTAGATGAGGGGGAAAAAAGGACATGTACTTCCCGCTTATCCTTCAATTTTAAAGGCCAAGAGTTTATCATGGTGCAAACTTGCTGATTCTCCCCTTTTCAGCTTCATCATTCATGATCAGTCTTTGTAGGAATCCCCTGCAATTTTGCTCAGACGTTACCTCAAGCTACAGTTTTCCGCAAATGTGTGGTATACAAGTTGTCTACACACAGATGGTATCACTGATGGAACAAGGGTGACATAAGTTGGGCATCCCAGGGGGCTCCAGCTGGCTATCATTCATTTTGCAAACTCGCTAGTCCTACATAGTTACATAGTTACATAGTTACAGTCAGGTTGAAAAAAGACACAAGTCCATCCAGTTCAACCACAAAAAAATAAAAAAACAAAATAAACACAGTAAAATCCTATACACCCAACTCCATACCCACAGTTGATCCAGAGGAAGGCAAAAAACCCCAGCAGAGCATGATCCAATTTGCTACAGCAGGGGAAAAAATTCCTTCCTGATCCCCCGAGAGGCAATCGGATTTACCCTGGATCAACTTTACCTACAAATCTTAGTACTCAGTTATATTCTGTACATTTAGGAAAGAATCCAGGCCTTTCTTAAAGCAATCTACTGAGCTGGCCAGAACCACCTCTGGAGGGAGTCTGTTCCACATTTTCACAGCTCTTACTGTGAAAAAACCTTTCCGTATTTGGAGGTGAAATCTCTTTTCCTCTAGACGTAAAGAGTGCCCCCTTGTCCTCAGTGTTGACCGTAAAGTGAATAACTCAACACCAAGTTCACTATATGGACCTCTTATATATTTGTACATGGTGATCATATCCCCCCTTATTCTCCTCTTCTCAAGAGTGAATAAATTCAGTTCCTCTAATCTTTCCTCATAGCTGAGCTCCTCCATGCCTCTTATCAGTTTGGTTGCCCTTCTCTGCACTTTCTCCAGTTCTCCGATATCCTTTTTGAGAACTGGTGCCCAAAACTGAACTGCATATTCCAGATGAGGTCTTACTAATGATTTGTACAGGGGCAAAATTATATCTCTGTCTCTGGAGTCCATACCTCTCTTAATACAAGAAAGGACTTTGCTCGCTTTGGAAACGGCAGCTTGGCATTGCATGCCATTATTGAGCTTATGATCAACTAAAACCCCCAGATCCTTCTCCACTACAGATCCCCCCCAGTTGTACTCCCCCTAGTATGTATGATGCATGCATATTCTTAGCCCCCAAGTGCATAACTTTACATTTATCTACATTAAACCTCATCTGCCACTTAGTCGCCCAATTAGACAGAGCATTGAGGTCGGCTTGTAAATTGGAGACATCCTGCAAGGACATAATTCCACTGCATAGCTTGGTGTCATCTGCAAAGACAGAAATGTTACTTTTGATCTCAGACCCAATATCATTTATAAATATATTGAAAAGTAAGGGTCCCAGCACTGAACCTTGGGGTACACCACTGATAACCTTGGACCATTCAGAGTAAGAATCATTAACCACGACTCTCTGAATTCTGTCTTTCAGCCAATTTTCTATCCATTTACAAACTGATATATCCAATCCTGTAGACCTTACCTTACACATGAGCCGTGTGTGCGGAACTGTATCGAGCGCTTTTGCAAAATCCAAATATATCACGTCCACAGCCACGCCTCTGTCCAGGGTTTTACTTACCTCTTCATAAAAGGAAATCAGGTTTGTCTGACAACTTCTGTCTTTCATGAATCCATGTTGTCTGCTGCTTAAATAGTTTTTTTCCAGCAAGAACTCATCCATGTGGTCTTTTAATAAACGTTCCAGTATCTTCCCAACTATAGAAGTTAAACTAACAGGTCTATAGTTACTTGGTAAAGACTTTGTTCCCTTTTTAAATATGGGCACCACATTGGCCCTGCGCCAATCCAGTGGTACTATTCCTGTCTTTAATGAGCTGAAGAAAACATTTAATAAATTTGCCTTCTCTTTGTCCCCAGTCACCCACTCTAGATTATTTTGTAAGGGGCCTACATGCTCAGACTTCACCTTTTTACTATTAATATATTTAAATAATTTTTTGGGGTTTGTCCTACTATCTTTTGCAATCTGTCGTTCGTTTTGAATTTTTGCATCCTTGATTTCCTTTTTGCATATCCTGTTATATTCTTTGTAACATTTAAACAACACTAGTGTTCCTTAATTTTTATATTTTTTAAAAGCTACTTTCTAATTGTTTATAGCTTTTTTAACTTTGACCGTGAGCCACATAGGTTTTATTTTTAGCCTTTTAAACTTATTGCCCGTGGGAACATACTTTGCAGTGAGGTTCCACAGTCTTTTTGAAGAATTCCCATTTCTGTTCTGTGTTCAGCTGTGCCAATAGTCCCTCCCAGTCCAAGTCCTGGAGAGCAGCCCTCATCCTTGGAAAATTTGCTCTCTTAAAATTTAGTGTTTTAATATTTCCTGTATGTATTTCTTGCTTATAGTTAATATTAAATGAAATCATGTTATGATCACTGCTACCCAGGTGTTCCTTTATCTGAACATTAGTAATAAGCTCTGCATGGTTTGAGATTATCGGGTCCAACAGAGCATCATTCCTAGTTGGAGCCTCAATAAACTGCACCATAAAATTGTCCTGCAATAGGTTTTTAAATTTTTGTCCTTTAACTGTCCCAGAAGTGCCATTAATCCAGTCAATTTCTGGGTAGTGAAAAACCCCCATTATTATCACCGTCCCAGACCTTGCAGCCCTTTCCATCTGTGCAAGGAGCTGAGTCTCCACCTCCTCATTAACATTGGGTGGTTTATAACAAACTCCAATGATTAATTTTGAACTACGCACATCTGTATGCAGTTCCACCCATAATGCTTCAGCCTCATCACACTCTCCATCAACCAGGTTCTCTTTCACGCTTGCTTTGAGGTCACTTCTCACATAGAGACAGACCCCTCCACCTTTCCTTTTTACCCTGTCTTTCCAAAAGAGAGCATAGCCAGGAATATTAATAGCCCAGTCATGTGAGGATTGAAGCCAAGTTTCAGCAATACCGATTACATCATAGCTCTCCTCATGCACCAGAGCTTCCAGCTCACCTGTTTTGCTTGGCAGACTTCTGGCATTGGTGAACAAACACTTAAATGTATTGTTACATTTTTCTCTGGGGTTTTTCATATAATTTATAGTAGTACAAATGGCCCTGTGACCCTCTCACAAAGTTTATATACCTTCACCCTGTATCTGACAGGGATATACTGTTTGATGGCTGACTGGCCTGCCTGTAAAATGGATTAAGGGATTCATTAATGCAGATAATGTTTCCTGGAAGTATTGATCTTGGGAAAACTTAAGGGAAAATTTTGTAAGCGGCCTAATCTTGGGTTGTGTGCGGGGTGACATCCAGGAGGGCACAGGAAATTTTGTTAAAATTAAGGAATCTCCTTCTAATATAACTAGGGGTGCAACGGATCAAAAAACTCACGGATCGGATCGATCCTCGGATCAGGAGTCACGAATCGGATCATTTTCGGATCGGCAAAAAAAAAAAAGATTTATGGAAAAAGTCTGATTCAAGTTTGGGCTCTAGCTGGAATGAATGCAGAACACCTAAACATTCTATGCCTGATGCGACCTGTAGTCCGTCCCCCCCCCCCCCCGTGCACCTCCCCCGGTGGCAGGGAAAGGTTCTGTGGTGTAAAGACTGGGCTTTCCATGGTACATTGCGCTATATCCTCCAAGTCTTAATCTAACACACAGTCGGTAATAAGACTCACAACACGCCGCAAAATGATTACCGCGGATAAAAGTCAGCTAGAAGGGAGACAGTCACCGGATTCACACACCGACCCGTCCACCACAGCGACCCGCCTGAGAGAATAGAGCGGGAGAAAATGTGACGTCACCGCCTGTACACAGGAGGAAACTGAGAGTGGCGGGATTGTCTGTGTTGAGGGGGGCGGATATGAGAAGGTACGCCATAGCGGTGAGGGGCGGGCTTGTCTGTGTTGAGGGGTGGAGTGGAGCAAGATGGCCGCCGCTCTGGAGCTAGGCCAAAGCTGGGGACTTTCCTACGGCCGAGCCCCCGGAGCGCTCTGCGGATCGCGTGGTGTGCCGATCCGAACGGGGTGACCCGTTCGGATCACGGATCGGTGACGATCCGTTGCACCCCTAAATATAACATGTCCTCCCGTATTTAGGGTAAGGCCACAAAACATTTTAAATTCTTCAACGGTGAACACTAAACTGAGTGTCCCTACAATGGAGGCACATGCATTCTGATGGATAGATGAGGACAGGTGGCCTGAAGGGGAGCCACCCCTTCTTAAACGTACAGGAGCACACCAAACACCCAGCATGTAGCTCAATGGCTGCAAAGGTGTTGGTGCGTTGCTCGACCAATACATTCTAAATTCAACTGTGATCACTTTCAGTCAATTGGACAGGCATAAATGAAATTGGGATTATTGGTGATGTACTCCTGAACAGATTAAATTTGTCCACAGTTGAATTGAATAAATCATTATGAAAAACTAAAGGTGTAACATTTTCAGTTTCTGCCCGAATGCCTGGTAGCGCTGTAAATGAGGAATGATAGGTGCTGCTGAATTAGAAGGTAGCCATAATGCAGGGGTTGGAAACCTGCGGTCCGCCGCTAAATGTCCAGGCCCTCAGTGCACGTGATGGCTTTCTCGGGAGAACTAATGCCGCTAACTAACCGCTCAGCCATTATCCCAGGCAGCAGGAGGGCACGCCTCCTCTCCCGCTGCCTTCCCACCAGGCTGGTGGGAGTCCTGAACGAAGCTGGAATCTGCTTTGATCGGGTCTCAGGTCTGATAACCTGGAAGCAATGTCATTTTTTTTTTTTTTTATGCTTTGAAGTGCGAAGAAAGGATTTGAGGTCTTTTACGATAGTACCTGTCACTGCCTATTACTGTCACAAGGGATGTTTACATTTCTTCTCACGGCAATAAAAGTGATAATTTTTATTTATTGCAGGCCTCAGTGTGAAAAGTGTCGAAGTGTCATTTCTGTGAGCTGCTTTGTTTTTCTGCTATTAGAATGAGTCCCTTCTGACAAGTTCTCCTGACGCCAAGAGAAAAAAATATCATCTTTGTATCACCTCCGGCCAGTTAATTCACTGGGTATATGTAAGGCATGGGTGCTCAACCTGTGGCCCTCCAGCTGTTGCAGAACTAAAAGTCCCATCATGTAACTGTCAGCCTTGCAATGCCTCATGGGACTTGTAGTTCTATAACAGCTGGAGGGCCACAGGTTGAGCACCCATGATGTAAGGGTTTACAACCACGTTAAAGTGCCACTAAACCCGCCGATTTAACAGTTTTAGGGGGAAAAAAAACCTGTATGCCGAGATTGCGAACTCATATTTGCTTGTGCTCTCAACCAAACTGTCACACCATCAAATGACTGATCACCATGGCAGTTGAAGATCAGACAGAGGCCAAGATCTTCCTTGGCTGATAAAAATAGGGGGGTTTAGTTATGCTTTAAAAATGGATGTACCTTTATATACTCGAGTGTAAGCCAAGTTTTTTTGTGCTGAAAATGCCCCCCTCGGCTTATACTCGAGTCACCTTTTTGCGCCTGATCTCCTGGACTTTGGGGACCCGGTAACGGCTGGCCATAGGTCCCCTGGACTTGGCACGCATGTAGCCCCACTCTTCCTCTACAAGTGTGCAAAGTTTGTCTGTTTTTTTCAAAGCCGGGCACCCCTTCCATAGACTTCCATAGACTCCCATGTTAAACGTCAGTCTACTCATTGGCACAGTGAGGCACGGACACCCTAGGCTTATACTCGAGTCAATACGTTTTCTGTGTTAAAATGAGGTGCCTCGGCTTATACTCGAGTATATACGGTAAGCTGTCAACATCCATTCAGATTCATGTAAACAGAAAGGGACGGACACAGATTTAAATGGATGATCTCCCATTTACATCCGCAAAACCATAGGAGTGATTTACTGTATTTTCCATCCAATAAGGGATGAACAAAATGGCCATGTGAAAGAGCCCTAATGCCTGTTGGAATGAAATGGCAGGGATCTCTTGGATTCATGGAAGCATTGTGAACACAGGGTGTTTCAAACTCCCATATTTTGCCAGCGCAGGTACGTAGTTGAATTCTGTGCTTTGACTGTACACTGAGCTGCATGTGCACAGCTTGGTGTATAAAAAAAATGCTGATGGGCAGAAAGGAGCAATTTATGACAGAAGCAAGATACTGAATCTCCTCTTTCATTAAGAAAAGCTGGTCCTGTCATGTTCCCCATTGGCACTCTGCAGATGCATCAGCTGATTTGATAATTGTAAAACCACTCCTATATAGATTCACTGTGCACATGGACGCAGACAAACTGTTTATTCTTCAGAATAACAAAAGGTAGAAGTGGAGTTACATTTTTTTTTTTCCCGGTGGGATTTATAAAGAGTATCAAAGTTGTGTACCCTCAAGCTGCTTTTTTTTTTTTTTTTTTTTAAATACAGCTATAAATGGGGAACATGGATCACCCTTGAACATTTGTATCTTCTAAGATTTTCTCTTTGCTTGTATGGGATTTTCTGCCAGTTGAACTAATAGCTTATTGATTATTTACTCTTGTAGGTGTAGTGTCGCTGCTGGCTGTTCATTCATCTGTTGGAAAGCAGCTCCTGCCAAAAACATTTGGACAGTCCAATGTGAACATTTCTCAACAAGTGGTAAGTAAACTATTTAAAGTAAAAGTGTACTGGTCTTTTGGCGCTCTCCAATTCACCTTAACTACCCACCCTCAACTCTGCCAATACTTACATCAAAGCCTCTGTTTTTTTGCTTATAACGGCTTGCCAGTGTGCTAGCCACATCTGCTCATTGGCTTCCTATAGACTTCTATGTGGTGGTCTCCAGCATTGGGTCACTGGGAATGCACATCCCATTGGGCTGCCATGGTTTAAATGCATTGTCTTGCAGTTTTACTTACTTTTTCTAAGCTCATTAGGATTACCCAACAGTCTCTTAAAACGACTATAGACGGATCGAATCTTAGCCAGATCAGCATGGATCGGCTGAGTTTCGATCCATCTGTGGGCAGACTGGTTGTACTGACGTTGATCCTGGGTTTGTAGTTGCAGTGACCACTGTATTCTGTCACCAGGAAAGGCTCCCTGTAGAATACAACAGTTCTGCGGGAGGGTTTCCCCATCAACACTTACTGTTGGTGGGGGAATTGAGCAATTGTGCATAATTTTTTGCCATTGCATAATGTGCTTTGCAGTGCTTATGTCATACTAACAGCTAAATGTATTCATTTTATTAGCACGTAGTTCTAAAGGTAAATGATTGTGGCTTCTGACATTTATTGAAGTCTGTATGTTGCCATGGCTTGTACAATTAACATTGAACAAGGTCATTTGGACTTAAAGCAGATGATAATGAAAAAAAATCCTCTCTCAGCCTCTATTAGGGTCATGGTAAGCGGTGCATTTATCCAGTTAAGGAGGAGAACAAAAGGATAGGTAGCTGAAAATAACTCCTTATCTTTAGTCTACACTTTTTATAGTGTGCATTTTTTCCATACTTGTTTTTAGTAGTATACCACATTCAAAAGTATAATATATTTCTCTTCCGTTCATGGACAGACACAGCAGCATTGACCTTGGGGTTATATACCTTCCTTTTAGGAGAGACTAGGCAGAAAAAACAGCACTTTAAGTGTTCAAAACACTTCTCTCAGTACAGCACCTCCCAGGGGGCGTGTCCCCCGGGTTCCTTCCCACTCTCTGGAAACATCCAGCCCCAGTTTTTTTTCAGACTAGCGTTAGAAGACATGGCCTTTTCTGAAAACCATGTGCTCTGGAGATTTTTTGCGATTTTTTTTTTTTTTTATTAGATTTTTTTCCTGCATTTTTTGGATCGTGGAATGTACTATCAACTGCCGACTGGGTGACAGGCTGGATCTTGATCCTTGTAGTCCCCCCATGTTTGGCCATCTAGCGTGTGCCGGCCTTTAGCTAGGCCGTCCACGTTGCTCCAGGGGCGGCCGGTGAGCTATATGCTACAAGGGCACACATATGACCGGTCTCTATGGCTGTGTCAGTGTGCCGGGCCGACAGCCATGCCGTATCTACCTGCGGACGTTGGGTCTGTCTGACATGCCTCCAGCTGGTGGTCGCAGGATGGGTAAGTAGTATCCCCTTGCCTTGGCAGGGTGTTTTCGGCTGGTGCATTCCTGGGGAGGTCGACTGAGGGTACGCCCTGCTTTCCTCTCTCCCTCCTTCCCCGTTCTGGGTGGCGGCTGTGAGGTGGGGGGTCTACCTGAGGGGGGGCTCAGTTACTGCCGGGGGGGGGGGCTGTGCTGCTGTGGGGTGCTGTTATTTTTTTTATTGTGCTATGTGCTGTTATGCTGGACAGTGTCTGCTGTGTGTTTCTAGTGTTTTAAATATGTGTACGGCGGCCATTTTCCTGTAGCCCGCATGCTGTTTTTTCTGCATGTCGGTGGCCATCTTGGAAAAGTCTTGGCCACTAGTGTCTGGAATAGCGGCGCAAAGCCGCAGCATTCTTCCTGAGGGACGGCACAGCACGGACATCGCTCTCAGCTCTGCACACTAGTACAGCCTGTTTTCGGGTGGTGAGTGCCCTGCTCTCTGTGACAGCCGTCAGGGTGACCGCTGGGTCCTGTTTTTTTCTGCAGTACTAAGGTGGCATATACAGGTGGGTCAGCATGGAGTCTGAACCAGAGGCTTCTGCCCCGACCATGCCAGAATTAACCCTTAGTGCCCCTGCGGCCTTGATGGATGCTATGGCGGCTGTCCTGGAGGTGTTTGTTGCCAGGATTGAAGCGGCAAGTGGCCAGAAGGGGGGTAAAAAGTGCCCCCTCCCTGCGCCTGCTTCTGGGGATGTCTCTGACACGGAATCAGGCCCTGCTATTGCATCTGGCCCTGGTTCTGTCATGTCAGATGATGCAGACTTGGCCCACACGGACAGTGAGGATGACTCTGCTTCAGGGTCTAAGCATGATAAGGAATTTGTTGGAGCTCTTGTCACTGCGGTGCGGGACACTCAAAAACTTGAGGATTTGGCGGAGGCATCAGACATGCCGGTCCCTTTTGGGTTCCGCATGCCACCCCGCGAAAGTGTTTCCTTGTGTTCCATATCTGGTCAAACTGTTATACAAGGAATGGGAACGGCCGCAGAAAGTTTTTGCAGTGCCAAAATACTTTGCGGTCCGTTACCCACTTTTTCAGGAAATCCTCCTCCAAAAGGGTATCTCCTTCGTCAATGGACCCTCCGGTGTCCAGACTGAACAAGGCCACCACGTTGCCTGTGGAAGGGGCTTCGCATTTAAGGACCCCGCAGATGGGAGAGCTGAGGCTGTGGCCCGCTCCATATTCGCAGTGGTGGGGTCGGCGGTGAGACCGGTTTTGGCCGGGGCTCTGGTGTTGCAGACACTTACCGAACGGGCTAAGTTCCTGGTGCAGGAGCTGGAGGCGCAGAATGCTTCTGAGCTCTCTGTGGACCTGGCCGACCAGTTGGTGCAAGGCCTAAAATTTGTCTGAATCGGCCCTGGATACGCTCCCCTTGCTTTCCAGGGCCTCAGCCTACGCGGTGGTACTGCGCGGCCTTGTGTGGCTAAAGTGTTGGTCTGCGGACCAGTCCTCTAAGAAGTCCCTGGTGGACTTGACCTTTAAGGGTGAACGGCTTTTTGGGGCGTCCCTGGATGACATCATAAAAGATGCCACAGGCGGTAAGAGCACTCTGCCCCCGCAATCTGGGAAGGGTAAAGAGCCTCGCCTCAAGCAAGGACCCTCTTTTACTACCCCCAAGCGTTTTTTCTTTTTTAAAGCGGTAGTTCACCCCCCCCCCCCCGACACATTTTACCATCGAGACAGGCATTGTAGCGCGAGCTACAGTATGCCTGTCCCGATTTTTTTTAACCCCGTACTCACCTTGTACTCGGACATCGTAGATTTCGGCTCCCGCGGGAAATGGGCGTGCCTATGGAGAGGGAGGATGATTGACGGCCGGCCCTGGCACGTCACTCTCCCCGAAGACAGCCGGAGTAGGTCTCGGCTCTTCACGGCGCCTGCGCACAGGCTATGCGCACGCGTCGTGAAGACCAAGCCTATTTCGGCTATTTCCGGAGAAGCGTGACGCGCCAGAGCCGGCCGTCAATCATCCTCCGTCTCCATAGGCACGCCCATTCCCCGGTATCTTCGATGGACGACTACAAGGTGAGTACGGGGGTAAAAAATTCGGGACAGGCATACTGTAGCTCGCGCTACAATGCCTGATTTTAAGGTAAAAGAAAAAAAAAAAAAAATTTTCGTCGATAGGGTGAACCCCCGCTTTAAATATTTTCTTTTTTTTGTTTTCAAAAATTTTATTAAAGGTAAAATGCAATACAATTAATGCATGTATACATAAATGGGGTTGTACAATAAAAAGAGAATTTTGGATAACAGATGTGTATGATGGTAGAAAATACAATGTTATTATCCGTATCCATTGTTGGATCTTAACAA
The DNA here is from genome assembly GCF_905171775.1 of Rana temporaria. Lineage (NCBI taxonomy): Eukaryota > Metazoa > Chordata > Amphibia > Anura > Ranidae > Rana > Rana temporaria. The sequence goes on from NC_053490.1 coordinate 202,285,593, forward strand.
GGTTCAAACTAGAGCTTCAACATGCAACAAGAAGAAATGAGAGTGAGACAAAACATTTTTTGAGCATTCAATTTAATGAAAACGAACAAACTGAGTAGCTCCGCCGTTATTGTTGATCACTTCAAAAACTTCTTTCGGCATGCTTGATGCCTCGCGTTTCCATGAGGTGAGTGGGAACATTTCTCCAAGTGGTGAAGACAGCCGCACGAAGGCCATTTACTCTCTGGAACTGTTGTCTATTTTTGCAAACTTCCCTTGCCATCCATCCCCAAAGGTTCTCAATTGGATTTAGATCAGGGAAACACGCAGGATGGGCCAAAAGAGTGATGTTCTTCTCCTGGAAGAAGCCCCTTGTCCTGCGGGCATTGTGTACTGTAGCTTTGTCCTGTTGAAAAACCCAGTCATTACCACACAGACGAGGGCCCTCAGTCATGAGGAATGCTCTCTGCAACATCTGGACATAGCCAGCGGCCGTTTGACGCCCCTGCACTTCCTGAAGCTCCATTTTTCTACTGAAGGAAAAAGCACCCCAGACCATTATGGCGCCCCCTCCACTGTGGCGCGTAGAAAGTTTTTTTGCCTTTGCCATCACAACGTGTGGCTACCTGACAGAAAATGACAATGCATCCACATCTTTGCACAGATTTGGCCTTTTAAAGGCATGTGGTCCTAAACTTTTGATCAGCTGAAAAACAGCCTGTTTCAGTTGAATCGTTATTTTCAATTAATTGAATGCTCAAATGTTTTGTCTCACTCATTTCTTCTTGTTGCATGTTGAAGCTCTACTTGGAACCTTGTTAAGATCCAACAATATAAAATATGATTTTTTGCCATTTTTCAAGTGGTCTTAAACTTTTGATCAGGACTGTATATTCAAAAATCAGAACGTTCAAAATAATTAAATATAAATTACAAATAGGAAGATGGTACATTACTATATTTATAGCCTGAAATTATAAAGCACAGATGAATCAGAAATTACAGGACAATTTAGTCCGAACATACTGACGTGAATGAAGTGTTAAAATAAAAGATGATAAAGACTGATATATATACTGATATAGACTGATTTATAAGTCTTATAAAAATTTGGTAAAAAAAAAAACGGGTATTCAGTATACAACAAAAGTACTCGGTAAACTAAAACAAAGGTAGGGTAAGATTTCAAAGGGAAAAACGTGTAGGCAAGCGCTCAAACTGAGTGGTAAGAGGAATGTGTGGGGGTTCCAATCCCTATAGGTGTTTCATTTCAATGAAGAATAGAAATTTCAAAGTATCCGTAATAAGTGCTAATACAAGGAACAATTAAGTGCCTAATAAGTCCATAAATCTCGATGAATTCCTAAAGTGAATCCAACATGACCAAGTGGATCTATATTTTGTCGGGTTATCATTGGCTTGGTGAATCAAGTCCTCCATCTCCAGAAATTTGTTGTACGCGGTTAATCCAGTCAATTAGTGTAGGAGGATTAGCCTTTTTCCAGAAAAGAGGTATGCATTGTTTTGCAGCATTAATGAGATGGAGTACTGTACTAAGGATTTTTTATAGGTGGATTGAGGTAATAATGTATGGTGTAGTAGATATTGAGCAGGGGAAAAGTCCAATGTGTAAGTCGATATTTGGATAATTGCTTCATGTACCTTCTCCCAGAAAGGCTTAATGAGGTCACAGTTCCACCAAATGTGGAGTAATGATCCCAGAATGTTGTTGCATCTCCAACACATAGGGGAGACAGTTGGATAAAAGACATGGAGACGTTCAGGAGTACGATACCATCTAGAATATAATTTGTAGCTATTTTCCTGGGCCGAAATTTTAACAGATCCCTTATGAATATGTGTAAAAATATTGTCCCAGTCTGATTCTAGAAGTTGTAATTGGAGTTCATCCTCCCAACCTTTATTAATTTTGTTGTAGCTCTGTAACATGGTACGGAAAGGAAGTGTATAAACTTATGAAATTAGGTGTGTTTGAGGGGTCGTGGCAGTACATATTTTTCAAATCGGGTTAGTTCCCTGTACCATTGTGAGATAGGTCTTTTGCTTTGTAGAAAATGTCGTATTTGTAAGAATTTGAAAAAGAAAATGTTATCATTCGGAAACAGGGATGACAACATGTCATAAGATATGATGGAATTGTTTTGGAAAAAATGATGTGCTCTTAGCGTTAGCTTCGGATCCAGTGGATTATTTTCAGTGCCCATTAATCCGGGTTGGAAGTCAGGGTTACCATCGAAAGGTGTTAATGAGCCAAGTAAAGGAAACATGTAGAGTGAATCATTAGAATTTTTAAAATATAGGAGTGTAGGTCCTATCAGTGGATGGGATAGGCAATCCTTAGGAATATATTTGAAAGATATCCATGGCAAGTGGGAGAGGGGAATTTGTGTAGAAAGCTCTTCAATGGCAATCCAGTCTTTGGCGTGAGTGTGTAAATGCCAGTCAATAATCCTGGTGATATGGCAGGCTGTATGGTATTTTCGGATATCTGGAAGGCCGAGTCCCCCTTTTAATTTGGGAAGAATCATTCTATCCCAACCTATTCTAGGAGGTTTAGAGGCCCAAATAAAGTTCATACAGAGTCTCTTATATGTTGTGAAAAACGACGGTGGGAGTTTGATTGGGATAGCTTGCATAATATATAAGAAGCGTGGTAAAATATTCATTTTTAGAATGGCAATTCGGCCAAACCAAGAAAAAATTTACCCAATGATCATTTTTAATATTATGGAGAATAGGGGTGACGTTTTTCTCATAAAGGTCAGTCACTTTAGAGGGGATTTGGATACCCAAATATGTAAGGGAATTGGGTTCCCAACTGAAAGGGAAATTAGCCTTACATTGATTTACCAAATTGGTTGGGAGAGAGACATTAAGGGCTTTAGATTTAGTAAAATAAACTTGTAAGTTAGAGTTTATGAAATAAGGTGAAATCGTGCAGTAGGTTTGGAATAGCGATTAGGGGTTTAGAAAGAAAAAACAGGATGTCATCTGCGTATGCAGCGATTTTGAATGGTCTGCCTCGGATAGTAATGCCAAATATGTCTGGGTTGTCCCTGATTTTTCGTAGTAGGGGTTCTAACGTGAGTATGAAAATAAGTGGGGATAAGGGGCAGCCCTGGCGTGTGCCATTTGACATGTGGAAGGTGTCTGACAGGTGACCATTGACTCTAATTCTTGCTGTAGGGAAAGAATATAGATTGAGAACCAATTGTAGAAAATGTGTAGGAAATCCCAAGGCCCTTTAAGTTGCAGACATGTAGTCCCAGGCCATCCGATCAAACGCCTTCTCGGCATCAAGGGATAAGAAGAAACCGTTAGTGGAAGAGGTACAGAGTCAATGGTGAATGTTTATAGCCTTTAGGGTGTTATCCCTGGCCTCTCGACCAGGGACAAAACCAACTTGATCAAATAGTATTAATTTGGGTATGAGAGGCAGCAGGTGATTTGCAAGGATCTTGGCGTATAATTTTAGGTCTACATTAAGAAGGGAGATAGGTAAATAGTTAGACAATATTGTTTTATCTTTGCCTGTTTTAGGTATATAGGTGATATGGGCTTCCAGAAGGTCTTTAAGGGTATGTGAAGAAGATGATAAATTATTAAACGCAGAAATAAAATGTGGGTTGAGAATATCTTGAAATGATTTATAGTAACTGACGATCATGCCATCGGGACCCGGACTCTTTCCCGATTTAAGTTGTTTTAAAGCATTTACAGTTTCTATTGCATTAATAGGGACTTAGTGCTCAGAATCTTCCTGGGAAATAGGGGGAAGGACGTTGTTTTAAGAATTTGTTAATAATGTCCCGTCGTTTCGGAGAGTAGTCTTTTGTGTGTGAGAGGTAAGTTGTATACATTTTTGAAATGGTGGACAAATTGATTTGTAATGTCCTCTGGAGCCCAAGCGTTTTTTTTCACCCGCCAAGCGCGGCAGAAAAACTTTTCCAGGGTGCGAAGACGTCCACTGAAGGGCAAAAGCGCACCTGGTTCCGCAAGCCCAACAAGCCTGCGGACAAGTCTGCCCCCGCCTGCATCTCGGGTGGGGGGGGGGGGGGCGGCTTTGTGAATTCGCTGCTCGGTGGAGGGCGATTCGTTCCGACCGTTGGGTTTGCAAAGTTGTTTCCTCGGGGGACAAGATAGAATTTCTCTCTTGTCCACCAAACTGATTTTTTCCCTCCAACCTCCGGCTTCCTCCGGGTCGCCTGAAGGATCTGTCAGGGGCTGTCCAGGATCTGCTGGTCAGGGAAGTGATTGTGCCGGTTCCCTCAACGGAACGGTTTCAGGGGTTTTACTCCAATCTCTTGTCCCCAAGAAGGATGGTGTCCGTCCAATCCTGGACCTCAAGGCCCTCAATTGCTTTGTCAAAGTGCAAAGATTCAGGATGGAGTCGATTCGCTCAGTAATAGCAGCGCTCCATCAGGGGGATTTCCTAGCGTCCTTGGATATCTAGGACGCGTACCTGCATATCCCAATATGCCCAAAACACCAGAGGTTTCTGCGCTTTGCGGTCGGGTAGGACCACTTTCAATTTGTGGCCCTCCTGTTTGGCCTGGCCTCAGCACCGAGGGTTTTCACCAAGGTGCTCGCCCCGATTCTGGCCCTGCTACGGCAGCGTGGGATCACTATCGTGGGATACCTGGACGACCTTCTTCTGAGAGCTCCCTCAAGCTCAGAGTTAGAAGAGGACGTGTCTATCACCTGTCGGACCCTCATAGAATTATGTTGGCTGCTGAATATCCAGAAGTCCAGTACTGGTACCGTCTCAGCGGCTGGAATATCTGGGGTTGGTCCTGGATTCCTCAGAGGCGAGAGTTTTTCTCCCAATGGAAAAACTGCAGACTCTGCCATCTGCAGTGCAGCGGTTGGTGACCCAAAAATGGGCGTCGCTTCGCTTTTGCATGAGGGTGCTGGGTCTGATGGTGGCCTCTTTCGAGGCAGTTCCGTATGCCCAATTCCACACTCGAGTGTTGCAGAAAGAGATTCTGTCATGTTGGAACAAACTTCCTTCGTCTCTGGATTACCAGATTCGGGTGAGTCGACTGGTCAAGTCCTCCCTAGTGTGGTGGCTGACATCCCCGGTAGTTCGGCTCGGAAAATCGTTTCTGCCGTGTCATTGGATAGTGATCACGACGGATGCCAGCCTCTCCGGCTGGGGGGGGGGTGTCTGGGGTGTCCAGTCAGCCAAGGGGCGCTGGACTTAAAAGTGAGCTCCGAGCGATCAAGTTGTGTCTCTCCAAGTGGTCTCTAGGTCTGCAAGGCCGACCGGTCAGGATCCAGTCTGAAAACGCCAAGGCATACGTCGATCATCAGGGGGGCACACGAAGCTCTGCTGCAGCGACGGAAGTCGCGCACATCCTCCGGTGGGCGGAAAGTTACAATCCGGCTCTGTCGGCGGTGTACATTCCGGGGGTGCTGAACTGGCAAGCCGATTACCTAAGTCTCCAAAAGCTAGACCAAGGTGAATGGTCGCTACACCCGGAAGTGTTTCAGAGCCTGTGCCAAAAATGGGGCACTCCAGACGTGGACCTTCTAGCGTCCCGTCTCAATCGGAAGGTGTCACGATTCGTGACCATGTCGAGGGACCCGTGGGCGGACGTGTCAGACGCGTTGGTGGCGCCTTGGGGTCACTATCGCTTAATATATGCCTTCCCTCCTCTGCAGCTTATTCCTCACCTGCTGCGCAGGGTGGAAGCCGAGGGGATACCAACAATGCTGATCGCTCCGGATTGGCCGTGCTGTCCCTGGTACGCGGACCTGGTGCGTCTGGTGGCAGACGTCCCTTGGTGCCTACCCCTGAGAGAAGATCTTCTGTCGCAGGGTCCGATCTTTCACCCTGCTTTACAGTCGCTGGATTTAACGGCGTGGCTGTTGAGAGCCAGGTGTTGAAGGACTAAGGTCTGTCGGGCTCGGTGATCTCTACCATGCTACGAGCACGGAAGTCCACTTCACGAAAGATTTACCATCAGACGTGGAAGGCCTACATCTCTGTGTGAAGAGATGAAGTGGCACCCCTGTACATATGTGATGTCCCGGATTCTGCTGTTTTTACAGCGTGGAGTGGATCAGGCTCTCGCCTTAAGTACGGTTAAGAGTCAGATCTCGTCTCTAGCTGTCTACTTTCAGCGACCCTTGGCGTCGCACTCCTTGGTGCGTACATTTGTGCAGGGGGTCCGGCATTTGGCCCCTCCTGTGCGTCCTCCAATGCCTCCATGGGACTTGAATTTAGTTCTTTCGGTGCTCCAAGAAGCTCCGTTTGAGGACATTCGGGAAGATTCCTTTGTTTACTCTGTCCCAGAAGGTGTTTTTTCTGGTGGCAATTACTTCGGTCAGACGGGTTTCTGAACTGGCGGCCTTGTCTTGCAAGGCTCCTTACTTGGTCATCCATGGGGATAAAGTGGTGCTGCGGCCGCAGCCATCATTCCTTCCAAAGGTTGTTTCGGCTTTTCACATTAATGAGGACATCAATTTGCCATCCTTATGTCCTCGGCCGAAAAACCCGAAGGAGGCCACTTTGCATTCCTTGGACGTGGTTCGGGCTCTAAGGGTGTACTTGTCTGCTACGGCTCCGTTTCGGAAGTCGGACTCGCTGTTCTTGTCGGTGACTGGTCCTAAGAAAGGTCTGGCCACCATTTCTAGGTGGATCAGAAAGGTTGTGCTCCAGGCCTATGCCCTGAAGGGGCGGGCGCCTCCCTTTCAGGTTACGGCCCATTCGACCAGGGTGATCTGTGCCTCTTTCCGCCATCAAGTGTCCATCTTACAGGTGACCTGGTCATCAATCCACACCTTCTCAAAATTTTACAAGGTGGATGTGAGTGCATCTTTGGATGCCTCCTTTGGCCTCAAGGTTTTACAGGCGGCAGTTTAAGGTTGAAGTTCCTCCGTTGAGGAACTCTGGTTTGTTTGGGGTGAAGCTTGGTTTGCTGTGTTTTTTCCCACCCCTCAAAATTTTTTGACACTGCTTGGGGACGTCCCTAAGGTCAATGCTGCTGTGTCCGTCCATGAACGGAAGAGAAAATAGGATTTTTGTACTCACCGTAAAATCCATTTCTCTGAGTTCATGGACGGACACGGCACCCACCCCTCCTTTGTTTTTACTGCTTGTCTACGAACTGGGGCTGGATGTTTCCAGAAAGTGGGATGTACCTGGGGGAAACGCCCCCTGGGAGGTGCTGTACTGAGAGAAGTGTCTTTAACACTTAAAGTGCTGTTTTTTTCTGCCTCTCCTAAAAGTAAGGTATATTACCCTAAGGTCAATGCTGCTGAGTCCGTCCATGAACTGGATTTTACGGTGAGTACAAAAATCCTATTTTTTCCGTGTGTGTGCGTGTGTGTTCTTTTTCTGTATTACTTCCTGAATGAAAGTCCTACCCACAATACCCAAGAATCCCAAATGCACAGGGACCTAGTATTTCTGATTCTGCACAGTGGAAAGTACTTTTGTCAGTGTGAAGGTTTTCAAACAGACCATTTTGTATTAACATTGTATCATACAACAATTCTCATCAGTATGTATGTTTTGACTTGATAAATGTCTCCCGAACAAAAAACAACTTCACTGTTAGTTCATTTGTTAAAAAAAATGAAAAAAAGTTTCATTCTGCTTCTTTGAATTTTCACTTCACTACAATTGAAAACAAACCGATACAAAACAGCCATTCAGTCAGTTTTTTTTTTTTAATCATTTAAAGCAGAGGGACTCGCAGGAGCACCAGGGATTTTACATTAAAGCGGAGCTCCACCCTCAAATTAAACTCTGCATCAGCACTTTCAAAAAAATGTCATTAGCTGAGTAAAAAAAAAAAAAAAATGTTTTACATACCTTAAAACGGTTGTTGCTAGGCAGACTTCCTAATCTGCCTTTTTCCTGATCCGCGGTCGTTTTCCTCTGCCTACACCGCACAGACTCCTGGGATTGTTGAGTCACCTCCCCTCCTAATCACGCAGTAACACCCCCTCCCCTCTGAGACTCAATAATTGATTCACTAATTGATTCAAGAATTGTCACACGCGGCTCCCGCGGATCACCCCCCCCCCGTTTCTTACGAATTGATTCAAGAATTGTCACTCGTGGCTCCCGCGGCCCCCCCTTCTCACTAATTTATTTAACCACTTAAGCCCCGGACCATATTGCTGCCTAAAGACCCAAGGGGTTTTTACAGTTCGGGACTGCGTCGCTTTAACAGACAATTGCGCGGTTGTGCGACGTGGCTCCCAAACAAAATTGGCGTCCTTTTTTCCCCACAAATAGAGCTTTCTTTTGGTGGTATTTGATCACCTCTGCGGTTTTTATTTTTTTGCGCTATAAACAAAAATAGAGCGACAATTTTGAAAAAAATTCAATATTTTTTACTTTTTGCTGTAATAAATATCCCCCAAAAACATATATAATTTTTTTTTTCCTCAGTTTAGGCCGATACGTATTCTACCTATTTTTGGTAAAAAAAAAATCGCAATAATCGTTTATCGGTTGGTTTGCGCAAAATTTATAGCGTTTTACAAAATAGGGGATAGTTTTTTTGCTTTTTTTTTTTTTTTACTACTAATGGCGGCGATCAGCAATTTTTTTTCGTGACTGCGACATTATGGCGGACACTTCGGACAATTTTGACACATTTTTGGGACCATTGTCATTTTCACAGCAAAAAATGCATTTCAATTGCATTCTTTATTGTGAAAATGACAGTTGCAGTTTGGGAGTTAAACACAGGGGGCGCTGTAACATTTAGTGTTCACTTTGTGTGTGTTTACTAGTGTAGGGGGGTGTGGCTGTAGGAATGACATCATCGATCGGGTCTTCCCTATAAAGGGAATCACCCGATCGATGCGCCGCCACAGTGAAGCACGGGGAAGCCGTGTTTACACACGGCTCTCCCCGTTCTTCAGCTCCGGGGAGTGATCGCGACGGAGCGGCTAAAAACAAATAGCCGCGCCGTCGTCCCGGATCGGACCCGCCCCCCGCATGTATCGGGGGGGGGGGGGTCCCGATCGGACCCCCCACCCACGTCTAGCAGAGGACGTACAGGTACGTACATGTGCCTGTCCGTGCCATTCTGCTGACGTATATGTACATGAGGAGGTCGGGAAGTGGTTAAAAAATGTCACCCGCGGCCCCTCCCCCTTCTCACTAATTTATTTAAGAAATGTCACTCGCGGCTCACGCGGGTCGCCCCCCCCCCCCCCCCCGCCTCACAAATTTATTCAATAAATGCCACTCGCGGCTCCCGCAGCCCCCCCTTCTCACTAATTTATTCAAGAAATGTCACTCGCTTCTCACAAATTTATTCAATAAATGCCACTCGCGCCCCCCCCTTCTCACTAATTTATTCAAGAAATGTCATTCGCAGCTCCCGCGGATCGCCACCCCCCCTTCTCACAAATGTATTCAATAAGCGGCCCCCGCGGCCCCCCCCCTTCTCACTAATTTATTCAAGAAATGTCACTCGCGGCTCCCGCGGCCCCCCCCGCTTCTCACTAATTTATTCAAGAAATGTCACTCGCGGCACCCGTGGATCGCCCCCGCCCCCCCCGCTTCTCACTAATTCAAGAAATGTCACTCGCGGCTCCCACGGATCGCCCCCCCCCGGTTCTCAATAATATATTCAATAAATGTCACTCGCGGATCACACCCCCCACCCCCGCGTCTCAATACATTTTTCAATCATTTTTATTTTTTTAATGAATTGCGATCCAACCGCGGCCCCCGCTGTTCACCCCCGCTTCTCAATATTTTCTAAATGATCCGCACTAGCGGCACCGCCGGATCACCCCCCGCTTCACAATATTTTATAAATGAGCCGCGGAACACGCTGCCCCCCCCCCGTCTCAGTAATTTTTTTAGGTCCTTCGATCGGCAGTAGCTGCCAGCACCCCACCTTCTCAGTATTTTAAATGAGCTTCTTCACTTTGCTTCTCAGTATTTTTTTTATGTGCGCCGATCGGCAGGAGACGTCCCCCCGGCTCTCAGTATTTTTTATGTCCGGCGATCGGCGGGCGGCAGACGAATCTACCCTCACCCGCCCCCACCTAATTTGTTAGTATTTTTTTATGTCCGGCAATGTCAGTGTCATTTATATTCGGCGATCGGCGGTTGATTGTCATTTCTCTCCATTTACTTTCAGTGATCGGCAACCCCTCCCCCCGGGTTATCAACTTCGGAGATCGGCAATCCCCCCCCCCCCATGCCCGCTTATCAACTTTTAGTGGGCGATGTCATTGTTTTTTTATTAACTTTTAATGTCATTTACTTTCAGCGATCGGCAATCCCTATCCCCTCCGCATATCAACTTTTAATGGGTTATTTCAGGAGAGGTTTGCATAAGGGGCGGCAACTTCGTCTGACACTGCCGTTGCTGTGGAAACCTGACCTGAAACCTATTACACTGCTTGTGCAGCACTGAGCATGTGCAAGGTCTGCAAAGCTGAAATCCAGGAAGTAATAGGGCTTCATATGCCCACACTTAAGATGGCCACGGCCTAATGCTAGTTTATAAAGTGTCTAAATGCTGTAACAACCTAACAAAACTGACCTTAGTTTACAGACTAACTGTAGTAGAATACATTAAGCTTGTGTATTACAGGGGTATTTATATTTAAAAAGTGAAATTGTGGCCGGAACTCCGCTTTAAGGAAGCTATACAGAGAACCGGATACAGCAGGCAAATGCTGTATCAGGAATATGAAATGCTGGGATGACGAACACTTTGCTGGTCATACACAACTTTTGTTTTTCGCTTGAACATGTTTAACCTCCCTGGCGGTATGATTCTTTCAGAAAAAACATGCTAAAAGCGGTACCATTATTTGCAAGGAAATTTGGCGTTTTATATTGTAGGTCTGTAATTTTTAGAAATAACTCACTTAAATCTGACCAAACAAGATTCTAATAGGCATCCCGTGTATTACATTTTTTTAAAAACAAAATGATAAATTATAATATAATAAATAATTATAAATAATTATAACAAATAATAATATAATTATAATAAAAATTATTCAATAATGTAATCAAATCAAAATCACTGAAATTTGCTCAGTTGCAGAATTGTCGCTGTCATTACTTTTATTTTTTTATGACGAATTTCCCCACAAATCGCTATCGCACAATTCTGCAAGTGATTATAATTTATTATCGCTGTTTTTTAGCTGATCTAAAACTATTTTTGACATAAAGGGACACTTTTGGTTGCTATGGACAATCTACAGTTTGCAGGGAGAAAAAAAGGTTTTTATTATATAAAATGACATGCATGACACAGGGCAGACCACTAGGGACAGGGGGGGTGTGTTTTTTTTACATACAGTACTGTAATCTATAAGATTACAGTATACTGTGTGTATAGTGTTTGTTTACGTTTTTGAATTTGGCGCCGTTCTCCGTCCCCGTGCGTCGTAACGTCGCAGGGAACGGAGATCGGCGTCACACGGAGGCACTATGTGAATCGAGCGAGGTCCCGCTCGCTCACACAGCGCGGTGGCATCGCTGGATCCAGGGACAAGGTAAGTAAAAAGTGCCTGTGGATCTAGCGAGGCAAGCCCGTGACTGACACGGGGTTACCGATAGTAGCAAGAAAATCTAACCCTGTGTCAGTCTCGGGAAGACCGCCAGGGAGGTTAAAAAAAAAAAAAAAAATGTTCAATTCATTCAATGACTTGACAAATGTTTGAGAGTGCTTCAAATTTGTTTTTTCTTTTAACAAGCCACTATTGAATGAATGCAATTTCTGAGACGAAAACTACATTCCATGTTTAAAAATTTGTTTAGAAATTTGTTACTTTTAGAAAAAAATTCTACCCAGCTCCTTACAATTTTTTTGCCACTAGTTAACCACTTGCAGATCTGGTCATGCAAATATCCTGTATGGCGGGTGGCGCAGTTGCAAGCAGCAACGCGTGCCCGCGTGTTGGACAAACTCTTATGTCCGCCAGCGATCGCCTATTACAGAGGCAGAACGGGGAACTGCCTTGGTAAACAAGGCAATTCCCAGTTCTGAAATGGGATATGTCAGATCTACTGTTGCCAGTCACCGGGAACAGTGATCTGCCATGTCCCTGGTTGCCCACCCCCCCAGTTAAAATACACTGAGGGAACACAGTTAACCCCTTGATTGCCCCCTAGTGTTTAAACCCTTCTCTGCCAGTGTAATTTTTACATTGATTAGTGCATTTTTATAGAACTGATCATTGTAGTAATGTCACTGGTCCCCAGAAAGTGTAATTTGGGGTCAGATTTGTCCTCCACAATGTCGCAGATTGCCATTACTAGTAAAAACAATAAGTCCCTAAATATATCCCCTATTTTGTAGACGCAATAACTTTTGGCAAACCTATCAACATATGCCTTTTTTTTTTTTTCTTAAAGCGGATCTCTGCTGTAAAAATATTAAAAGCCAGCAGCTACAAATACTGCATCTGCTGACTTTTAATATTCGGACACTTGCCTGTCCTGGAGTCCAGCGACGTCTGCAGCAGAAGACGAGCAATCACTCGTCTATCTGTTGCCCCCACCGCCATCCTCGGTGAGGGAATCGGTCGTTGTGTTCTGGGAGCCGAGTGTTTCCCAGAACACAGCGGGTGGGGGTGAGAAGTGACACACTACCCGTAGAATCCCCGCAGAGAGGACTCCTGGAAGTGGGTGCAAATACTTGACAAAAATATGTAAAATATTTTGGCCTAAGAGACATTGTCACTCTTTTTATAGCGCAAAAAATAAAAACCAGAGGTGAGAAAATGCCACCAAAAGAAAGCTGTATTTTGTGGGGGGGGGGGGAGCCACACAGTGCCGTAATGCAAACAATGGTCTTGTCATTAAGGGGGCAAATCCTTCTGGGGCTGAAGCTGAAATAACTTCCTCTGCTGACATGTGTAGGCTTACCCATAGGTAGTGTAAATATCTCCTAAACGTGTACTGTTTTAGGAGAGATTTAAATTGCATGTGTCTACAAGGTGGATGGCACATTTGTTTGAGCTCTCTGAGCTCCAGGTCTCTAGTCCCACAAACAGTTCCAAAATAAATCAAGGGATTGACCGATCGCATCCATTTGATAAAAGCTTATAAGCTTAGATAAATGGTATCCGAACCTCACAAAGAAGACTCAAGATCCTGCAAGGTTTTACCTTCAGGCACTGTACCCTGCAAAGTGGAATCCTGGACAATACAGCGCTAAGGCATTCCTGCAGGGTGCTGTACAGGTCCAAGGGAGTGGACCCTAAACATGAAAAGGGAAACCCAGTCCTTGAAGGTTCAAAAAGAGAAGAGTTGTACTACACTAGGTAGCGACATGGCGGACTTTAGAGGGCAATCACAGGGACATTTATCATTATAAAAATAAAGTTTAATTACAAAATGGTACATATACAAATAAATTTCATATTAAAAAATGTTATCCAAAGAGAGAACATAGATACATATTTGAGCAATAGAACGTCTCGCCGACGCGTTTCGCCTTACGGCTTCTTCTGGACGAGTTGTATGGTTTTATAACACGGAAGTATTGCTACTTGTATGTGTCTGAAAGAAAATTGTACACTTATAACATACAGATAACATAAAGACATAATCCAATAAAATATTGAGGGCCAGCATGCAATAAAACCAAATATAGTACCAATTGAGTTGGTGGTCATCCGCATCCATCACAAATCATTGGAGTAGTACCACAAATAAGTACGTAAGCTGTTAAAATAAAGAAAAATAACCAGAAACAGAAAAGCAGTGTATACCTAAATGTATATATAGCTCTATATATGTGTGGACATTATGCGCACATATGCGTGCATATTATTAAGCTTGAGCAAGCAAAAAAGGGGGGAGGAGGGGGGGGGGGGGCCGATGAAAGACCTACCCGGGTAACGAGGAGGAAAAAACGATCTCCTGATGGTATGGGAAGCCACAATAGTAGTAGGTTCTGAGAGAAAATAGGGGGGCAAATGAATATATCTGTGCATATACTGGGACACAATGAGAATATATAAATAGCAGCCAAAAGGTTGTAAAGAATCAAATATCAAAAATGGCAAATATCAAAAATGGCTAAGGTACCTCAAAAATAGTATAAGAAGGCAACAACCGGGACCAGCAAGGCAGAAGACAGGTGGGAAAGACCTGGAGGGAAAATAGATTCCGTCGCTAGGTGACCACACTGCACTGTCCACAATAAAGGGCAGATCAAAGACTTAGGAACCTGTGTACAGAATAACCAGAGTAACCCATATGCACAGCAGATAGAAATAGCAGATAAACGGAGATAAGGATAAAGTTTTACCTTGCCGCCTACAGAGTAGTGTGTGTCCCGGGGAGGTAGCAGCCTGTGCTCCACGCCGGGAAGACGGCTGGAGCTGGCTTTAAATAGGCCTAAAGATGTGGGCGTATCGCGTCAGAAAGACGCGATGACGTCATCGTCATAGCGCCAAGAGCTGCGGCGCATAAACATCAGAAGATCAGCTGAGGCTGAGTGAGCTATAGCCAATGAGCGTCTCTGCATCAGTGCTGACGCATGCGGCCACGCCTGTCCATCAAAACGATACCCATCAGTTGGGCGTGACTGTAGGCGGGGCGGCATCGATCATAATCATAGATCATGCCGGCCCCCAGGCTGAGATAAAGGTAAAAGAAGCCGCATCAACAAGCCAGCATGAGCAGAAAGATAGATCGGGGCAGAGATATAAAGGATTAATGTTAGTTCAATGGCCCAATAGTGAAAGTCCATCACATCAAAGCAAAGGAATCTCGGCAGAAGTACCCCATTTGTAGTGGCTCAAGCAAACAATATAAATGCAGTGTAGTTAATTGACCACAAGGTGGCAGATAGAGAAGGGGACAAAAAGGCTTGTAACAACCAACACTGGTAACAATTAAGGAATCAGTTGCATGCTGACAGTCAATAGGACTAAAAACAGAAATGTATTCAAATATTACAACAAATAGATATTTATACATTGTATCCAATTCCCTGATCAAAGATACTTGGAATTAAATTAGGTTGTCTCACATCCATATTTATACATATATATACATACATATTGGTTTTCAGAAGAAAGTTTATACAAAAGAAAAAACAGATTTGAAAAATATAAAATAAAAAACACAAACAAAAATATTAAATAATTTCTCCTATATTTTAATTCCCTGGTGTATAGATATCCATGTATTCATATATCCATATAAAGGTATCCATATATTCTAGGAATCAAGTGTGGATACAGGACCCTATTCCTTATTCTCCTAAATACATAGGTACATTTCTAGAATGGAATGGAGATGGCATGTTTCAGCAAAGGATATGTCAACAGGGCATTTTTTGGGGAGGACATGTTAGGGGGCTCAAAGATTAGCCACCTACCAAAGGTTGGCAAGGTGGTAATTAGTGGTGCATAGTGTGGTTAGATATTCAGAAAGGATTTGAAACTTAGGGCGTCGTTGAGGCCTGGAAATTGGTTGGCGTGTAACCTATGAATCCAACGAGTTTCACATTGTAAAACACGTTGGTCAAAATTACCCCCTCGTGGATCCTCGTAAATACTCTCCAAAGCTGTAAATTTGAACACATTTGGTTCATACTTATGCCCAAACGCTATGTGATGGCCCATAGTGGTGTTCAATAGGCCATTAATCGCATAATAGGTGTGGTCTTTGATCCTTTTCCAAAAGGGTCTTATCGTTTTACCAACGTAAAAACAGCCACATTTACATAGGATTAAATGGACCACTCCTTTTGTTTGGCACGTGATGTGTTGCCTGATTGTGTGTCTTTGTCCATTTGGGAGTTGGGCATCAGTGCCCACTATAAGATACATACAAAAGTTGCATTCCCCACACCTATAGAGACCGGGCTTCTCACGTTTTTTATCGCTGGATCTGATGTAATTACTCGTGACCAGATGGTCACGAATCGATCTAGCCCGTCTGAAAGTGATTTCAGGCTTAGGCCCAATGTATTTTGTTAGTACTTGGTCGGATGTTAGTAGATGCCAGTGTTTCTGTATTATTCCACGTGTTTCTACATGTTGGTTAGAGTATGTTGTAATTACTCTAGTAGTATTCTGGTCGGTTGGTTTTTGTCTGCGTAATAGAAGATCACCTCTTGATTTACCGTTAGCTTTAGCAAACGCTCTTTTCAAGCATTTTTTGCTGTATCCCCTCGCTCTCAGTCTTATATATAGGAGATCTGCCTCAGATTTAAATTTTTGATTATCTGAGCAATTCCGTCTGAGCCGTAAATATTGTCCAAACGGAATGCTCTGGACCAGAGACTTGGGGTGAGCACTGCTGGCGTGGAGGATGGTGTTACCAGCCGTAGGCTTCCGGTATAGAGATGTGCTTACATTGCCATCTTCTGAGATGTAAATGGTTATATCTAAGAAGGCCAGTTCGGTTATGCTTGAGTTCATCGTGAACTTCAAGTTGTAATCATTTTGGCCGAGTTTGGTCATGAAGATATCGAGGCCTTCTGATGATCCCGTCCAAAAAAGCAGGATGTCATCAATATAACGGTACCAACTCAAAATAAACGGTAGTAAATCAGAAAAGCTGTCACTAGAAAAAAGTTCTCGTTCCCACCCCCCCAGGTACAGGTTCGCATAGGACGGCGCGCAGCATGTGCCCATAGCGACTCCCTGTACCTGGAGGAAGTGGGACCCATCGAACGAAAAAATATTTTTAGTTAGAATATGTGCCAAGAGTTTAATAACAAAATCATTGAGTTTACAAGACTTTGGGCCTCTTTCAGTCAGGAATTTCCTAATAGTTTCCAAACCCTTAGAGTGTGGAATAGAGGAATACAAAGCTTCCACGTCGATTGAGACGAGGAGGCAACCAGAGGGTACAGTTAGATCATCTAGTGCCCGTAAAAGGTCGGGAGTGTCCTGGATGAAGGAGGGCATAGTGTTGACGTGTGGTCTAAGATATTCGTCTACAAATTTGCTTGCACGTTCGGTTTTAGAGCCTATGCCAGAGACAATAGGACGACCCGGTGGATTATGCAGGTTTTTGTGGGTCTTTGGGAGTGAGTAAAAAGTCGGAATTTTAGGGTAAGGGACCTGAATACCATCGAACATAGGCTTGGTGATCAAGCCCTCGGAGAGGGCCGCTTGAATAGTATCATTATATTGCTGGTCGAATCTATCGATAAGATCGACCGGAACCGGTCTATACCAATCCCTATTCTTGAGTATATCCCAGCACATGTTACGGTAGTTCAGCTCGTTCATCACCACGACATTGCCGCCCTTGTCCGAGGGCTTGATCACCAAGTGAGGGCTATGGCTAAGATTAGCCAGGGCCTGGGTCTGGGCCGGGGTAAGATTTTTATCTTTATCTAGAATATATGGATACCTTTATATGGATATATGAATAAATGGATATCTATACACCAGGGAATTAAAATAATATAGGAGAAATTATTTAATATTTTTGTTTGTGTTTTTTATTTTATATTTTTCAAATCTGTTTTTTCTTTTGTATAAACTTTCTTCTGAAAACCAATATGTATGTATATATATGTATAAATATGGATGTGAGACAACCTAATTTAATTCCAAGTATCTTTGATCAGGGAATTGGATACAATGTATAAATATCTATTTGTTGTAATATTTGAATACATTTCTGTTTTTAGTCCTATTGACTGTCAGCATGCAACTGATTCCTTAATTGTTACCAGTGTTGGTTGTTACAAGCCTTTTTGTCCCCTTCTCTATCTGCCACCTTGTGGTCAATTAACTACACTGCATTTATATTGTTTGCTTGAGCCACTACAAATGGGGTACTTCTGCCGAGATTCCTTTGCTTTGATGTGATGGACTTTCACTATTGGGCCATTGAACTAACATTAATCCTTTATATCTCTGCCCCGATCTATCTTTCTGCTCATGCTGGCTTGTTGATGCGGCTTCTTTTACCTTTATCTCAGCCTGGGGGCCGGCATGATCTATGATTATGATCGATGCCGCCCCGCCTACAGTCACGCCCAACTGATGGGTATCGTTTTGATGGACAGGCGTGGCCGCATGCGTCAGCACTGATGCAGAGACGCTCATTGGCTATAGCTCACTCAGCCTCAGCTGATCTTCTGATGTTTATGCGCCGCAGCTCTTGGCGCTATGACGATGACGTCATCGCGTCTTTCTGACGCGATACGCCCACATCTTTAGGCCTATTTAAAGCCAGCTCCAGCCGTCTTCCCGGCGTGGAGCACAGGCTGCTACCTCCCCGGGACACACACTACTCTGTAGGCGGCAAGGTAAAACTTTATCCTTATCTCCGTTTATCTGCTATTTCTATCTGCTGTGCATATGGGTTACTCTGGTTATTCTGTACACAGGTTCCTAAGTCTTTGATCTGCCCTTTATTGTGGACAGTGCAGTGTGGTCACCTAGCGACGGAATCTATTTTCCCTCCAGGTCTTTCCCACCTGTCTTCTGCCTTGCTGGTCCCGGTTGTTGCCTTCTTATACTATTTTTGAGGTACCTTAGCCATTTTTGATATTTGCCATTTTTGATATTTGATTCTTTACAACCTTTTGGCTGCTATTTATATATTCTCATTGTGTCCCAGTATATGCACAGATATATTCATTTGCCCCCCTATTTTCTCTCAGAACCTACTACTATTGTGGCTTCCCATACCATCAGGAGATCGTTTTTTCCTCCTCGTTACCCGGGTAGGTCTTTCATCGGCCCCCCCCCTCCTCCCCCCTTTTTTGCTTGCTCAAGCTTAATAATATGCACGCATATGTGCGCATAATGTCCACACATATATAGAGCTATATATACATTTAGGTATACACTGCTTTTCTGTTTCTGGTTATTTTTCTTTATTTTAACAGCTTACGTACTTATTTGTGGTACTACTCCAATGATTTGTGATGGATGCGGATGACCACCAACTCAATTGGTACTATATTTGGTTTTATTGCATGCTGGCCCTCAATATTTTATTGGATTATGTCTTTGTTATCTGTATGTTATAAGTGTACAATTTTCTTTCAGACACATACAAGTAGCAATACTTCCGTGTTATAAAACCATACAACTCGTCCAGAAGAAGCCGTAAGGCGAAACGCGTCGGCGAGACGTTCTATTGCTCAAATATGTATCTATGTTCTCTCTTTGGATAACATTTTTTAATATGAAATTTATTTGTATATGTACCATTTTGTAATTAAACTTTATTTTTATAATGATAAATGTCCCTGTGATTGCCCTCTAAAGTCCGCCATGTCGCTACCTAGTGTAGTACAACTCTTCTCTTTTTGAACCAATATTTCGGATGTGGGCCAATGTGAGTGCCTTATTGTTATTTCCCTCCCCTACCTTTTTTGAACCAGTCCTTGAAGGTCCTCAAGTGACAGGAACCCGCCGTAATGGATGTAGATTGGGCTCTTCGTTTCTAAGCTGCCCTGTGCATGGACGAGTAAAAATATAGATATATCTATCTAGATCTCACACTCGCACATAGATATAGATATATATTAATATTAGGGCTGTGGAAATTAAAGAATAATTATTTGATTAAACGTAAAATTTTTTGATCGATAAAAATTCTTTTGATCTGTACTAGTGGTGCAACGGATCCGTCATCTGAACGGGTCACTTATGCGGATCGGCACACCACATGATCCGCGGAGCTCCGCTGCTGCCTCGGCCATAGGAAAGGCTTTGGCCTAGCTCCCGGAGCAGCGGCTGCCTTGGTCCACCCGGCGGCGGCCTAGGTGAGCCTAGAGCGGCGTGCTGACGTCATCACCCTGCCTCAACTGCTCGTGTTCTTCTCTGGTAAGACTAAGCAAGCACTAACCTTCCTATACAGTTGGGGAGATGTGGACTATATTACAGTGGGGGTGGATATTACAGCAGGGACTATATATGGTGATCCGGCAACAGCACATTCGCGGCTTCAGTAGCCTTATTGGAAGCACGTAGATTTGCGTCATGCGCGAATGCGCCCATGCCCGTTCGCCATGGGCAGAACGTCCTGGCGCACAACCAGCTTATTTAAGCTGTATATGCCAAACGTGGTGCTTCCAGAAGACAGCTGTTCGCCACAGAGCAGGCTCTAAACCGGACACCTGCAGCGGTTCATTTCTCATTACCTGGGTTACGTGAGTCACAAGTGTTGCATGGCAGGCTAAAGGTGCTTGGCAGGATTGACGAACAGGGGCTTGGTGAGCCCTATTAAAGGGTCTCCCTTCTGAGGTGTTTTTAACCACTTGCCTAACGTAGATTTACGTCGGCAGAATGGCACGGGCCCCATGACTGTGCGCGTGGCACCTGCAGACTCTATGGCCGCCGGTGTCCCGTGATCGTGTCAGAGCGGCATAATGGGGAGACGCCTATGTAAACAAGGCATTTCCCTGTTCTGCCTAGTGACATGACGGTGATCTACTGCTCCCTGTCATCGGGAGCGGTGATCATTGACCTATCGCTGGTAGCCCAGCCCCCTCATAGTTGGTATCACTCCCTAGGACACACTTAACCCCTTCCTCGCCCCCTAGTGGTGAACCCCTTCACTGCCAGTCATTTCTCTTTAATATAAAAATAAAAAAAAGTGTTCTTTACAGATACCATACAAAAAAGACAACCGTATTAATATAAACAAACAAAATAATGGGAGTTAAAGCGGATGTGCCATGGGGAAAAAATATTAAAAGCCAGCAGCTACAAATACTGCAGCTGCTGACTTTTAATATTAGGACACTTGCCTGTCCTGGAGTCCAGCGCTGATCGCAGCAGAGCACGAGCGATCGCTCATCTCTCTGCTGCTCCCCCTGCCATCCACGCTGAGGGAACCAGGAAGTGAAGCGCTGCGGCTTCACTGCCCGGTTCCCTACGGCGCATGCGCGAGTTGCGCTGCGCCCGCCGATTGGCTCACACGCTGTGTGCTGGGAGCCGAGTGTTCCCAGCACACAACGGGCGACAGACGGGAAGTCAGAAAAACCCGTCTTTTGCCCGTATCGTGTGGCCAGAAGTGGGTGCAAATACCTGTCTTTAGACAGGTATCTGCACCCCCCTCCCCCCTGAAAGGTGTCAAATGTGACACCGGAGGGGGGGAGGGTTCCGATCAGCGGGACTCCACTTTAGGGTGGAGAACCGCTTTAAGTTGTAACCCCCCTGATTTTCCCTAGTTCCCTCTTATCACAAAGAGTAATTTACACAGCAATCGGTGCATTTTTATATCACTGATCGCTGTATGAATGGCCCCAAAGTAGTGTCAAGTGTCCGATGTGTCTGCTGCAATATCGCAGTCAGGATAAAAATCTTAAAAATACTAGTTTAAATTTTTTTAAATTTTTTTTATAAAATGCCATAAAACTATTCCTTATTTTGTAGATGCAATAACTTTTGCGCAAACCAATATACGCTTATTGCGATTTCTTATTTTTTGGTAAAAATAAAAAATGGCGCATACATATGGACCTAAACTGAGAATTTATAGATATAGCAAAAAGTGTTGTGACTTATTTTTTATTTTTTTGTCGCTCTTTTTTTGGTTTATAGCACAAAAAATATAAACCGCAGAGGTGATCAAATACCACCAAAAGAAAGCTCTATTTGTGGGGACAAAGGACATGAATTTTGTTTGGGATGCAACGTAGCACAATTTGCAATTGTCGGTTAAAGCGACGCAGTGCCGAATCGCAAAAATTGGTTTGGTCATTGGGCAGCCAATTCTTCCAGGGCTGAAGTGGTTAAAATGCTACACCTAAGCTTATTTTTTTGTGGCTAGTTAAATGCCTTTAAAAAGAGGAGACGGACTAACACTACAGGGAAGGGCACACCTATGTCGCCATTAGTTCCTGATGAACCTAGTCCTATCCCTAGTGTTTTATCCCCTGAAAGACTAGAGGCTTCTAGGCAATCTGAGCTGCTGCGCCTATATGGTATTGTGCCTACAGTCAATGCTGCTGCCTCACCCTTTATCACTAAGGATGAACTATTCTCAGCCCTAGCTGGCATGATTGCCACCATCCCACAGGGTGGCAAGAAGCGTGACAGATCCCTCCCCGGAGCCTCCACGTCTGGAGCAGAAATGGGGGGGGGGGGGAGCCTAAAGCTCAATCTGTGGATGGCCTGGCGGATGAGTCTGCTTCTGAGCAATTTAGACAAGAAGATATCCAGCTGGTATCTGCTTCTCATTCACAGAGGCTCTGGATCCTGACTTTTACTGAAATGGTTCGCTCTGCCTTTAAGGTCACTCTTACATGGGTCACTGAGCCTCCCTGGTCCTCTTTGGGATCCTTGAGGCCACACAGGCTTACCCCCTGTTGGAAGAGGCAGTGTATGCTTGTTGGGAACCTCCTGACATGATTTTTGCTCCTAAGAGGTTTTCCTTTTTTTTTATATTCCGTGGATGAAAAGTTCACAGAAATGGAGCATGCCAGCCATAGCTGCAACAGTCTCTTCCTTTAAACAAGAACTTAACTTGTCCGGTAGATATTGCACAGGGCTTGTAACACCCTGTTGATTAGAAGTGGGAGTCGGCACCAAGGCGATTCTGCCTCCAACAGAGCACTAGAGCCAGGGGCAAGGCCAGGGCCAGAAAAAGCCCTGTGTCCAAAAGTCTAAACACACAGCACCAAGCCCTCCCTTTGAGGAAACTCCCCCACTCCATCAGGTGGGGGAAAAGCTGCTGCACTTTGCGGACATTTGGAGAACAATAGTTCAGGACGAGCGGGTCACCAACTATATCCTGTGGTTACAAACTGGAATTCCCCCTCTGGTTTTTAAGATCCAACATTCCTTTGGATCCTCCAAAAATACTTATTACTTCAGGCACTATATCATTTAGTGCATCAAGGAGTGATTGTAAAGGTTCCTGTACCTGAAAGGGGTGTGGGGTTTTTCCTCAAACCTTTTTACGGTTCACAAACCAAATGGGGACACAAAGCCTATCTTGGGCCTAAGATCCCTAAACGAGTATCTAAGGATTAAGTCCTTTCGGATGCAGTCTGTCGGCTCAGTAGTAGCCTCACTCCAGATGGGAGACTTTCTAGCCTCCATCGATGTAACGGGCGGGTTCGGGTTCCCACGTACCTATCTTTCAACCTCATCAGAGGTATCTATGGTTTGCAGTAGAGGAACGTCACTTTCAGTTCATGGCTCTAACCTTCGGGCTTGCTACAGCCCCCCAGGTGTTCACAAAGGTCCTAGCACCAGTACTGGGTCTTTTAAGGGCACAAGGGATTCTGGTGCTCGGTTATCTGGACGACCTCCTTCTTGGAGATCACTCACTACAAGCTCTAGAACAGAGCATAACATGTACAGTGCGGTATTTGGAAAGCTTAGGTTGGATCATAAATACCGAAAGTCAAACTTGAGACCAGCTCAAAGTCTAAAATATCTAGGTCTAACCCTAGACAGACAGTCCAGGCAAGAGTATTCTTGCCACCCGCAAGAATCTGTGCCCTGAAGACTCAGATGCGTCGGGTAAGGGACACCAGAAAACCCTCCATTCGACTCTGTATTAGTCTTCTAGGGAGGATGGTAGCCTCATTCGAGGTGGTGTCCTATGCCCAGTTCCATTCCAGGCCGCTACAGCAAGACCTCTTGTTGGCTTGGCACAGGAGAGGAAAAGCCCTGGACTATCCAATGTTCTTATCTCCTCGGGCACGCTTAAGCCCTACGCTGGTGGTTACAGGATCAGAACCTGTGGCGTTTGTATTTTGACTCGCAAATCTTTACCCTTCCACCTTTTGGTGATGGATGTAGACCCTGGGGGTTCGTGGTGATAATTGCATGAATTACAGCATAGTCTGAAAGTTGATGGTGTGGGAGTGTATTTGCCCCCCCTCCAGCCTTAGTCCATTTACGCTACCAACTAGCCTCCTGCTGTATGCTACTGATATGATGATCTTTGGTGATTTAAATATGGTTCCGGACCCTGGGATGGACAGAATTTCTCAGTCATCCACCTGTCACAAAACTGGCATCCTGGGCGGAAGCGTCCAACTTCAGATGTCCGGCGGTGGAGGCATCCCAACCTGTGGGCGTATACCTGCTATTCTGCCACATACAGAACTTTTACAGAATTAATTTAGTGTACGCTGGGTGGGTCTGTCCTTTCTAGGGTCTGAGATTATCTTCATAATCACCAGGGGTATCTGACCATGCTCACATTTCCCTTCAGCTCAGTCTGTCGTGCCCTCCAGTGGAGGATCTGTGGCATTTGTCTAGGTTCTGGCTATCGAACTCCAGGGTTGATATACCATGCAAGAATGATACATTTTTGGAATTCTCAGGATCGCTCTGTCTCTCCCCCAGTCACTTTGGATGCATTTAAGGCCTGTATGAGGGGTAGCTTCCAGGACCTTATTGGGAAGGTGTGTAGTGAAGCCTGTAAAGAACTACATGAGGCTGAAACTAAGGCTACGGCCTTGGAGACTATTTACACTAGGGATCGTGATCCCCCTGGTGTATTACTCTAAGGGCGGCCTTGCGGGATGTCTCCCTTCTCCGTATATACACTATAAAAATTCAGCTGCTAAATCAGAGTCCAATGATCTTTGCACAGGGGAGAGGAGTGGTTGCCTGGTTGTCGTGGAGTACTCCTCCCCTTTGTCCAGTTCTCACGTTCAGCCCCCTACTGGGGATATCCTCGTAGATCCTATGCAGATTAATGCTGGTTTGCCTCTTACTACCAGGATCTCTATAGCTCTCGGGTGTTTTGTATGTGGAGGTGCACACATATTTAGCTTTGGTTGACCTGCCATGTCTTACAGACTCAACCAGGGAGAGATTGGATAGCCCCCTTGCCCTTAATGAGATTCAGGTGTGGTGGTCAAGTCTCTGGAAGATGCTGGGCCCGGACGGGTTACCGTTGGATTTCTTTAAACATTATGCTGATGGTTTACTCCCCACGCACTGTGAGATGCTTCTAAAGGCCTTGGAGGGCGACGCCTTGCCTCCGTCTGAGGCAGTGGTAGTCCTCTCTAAGCCGGGCAAAGACCCTGAATTGTGTTCCTCTGATCGACATCGCTCCTAAAATGTGGATTTAAAAAAACTCTTGCCAAAGTTCTAACCGGCTGCTTGAACTCTGTCATTACTGCTTTTGATTCATCCTGATCAGTCTGCAAATATTTTTGTCCCTCTGCTCGTCATAAACCCAGACTGTTGACACGTGTGGACATTGCAACGGAGGACAGCTCAGGGGCAGTTGTGTCCCTTGATGCTGAGAAAGCATTTTGGTTCAGTGGAATGGGTATACTTCTGGGCTGTCCTTCCGAATTTGGGTTCGGACCTGTTTTTATCAAATGGCTGCGTTTTTTAATGTATACTTTTCACAGAGCTTGAGTGAGAGCTAATAACGCTCTCTCCATGGCGTTCCCGCTGGGTAGAGGCACTAGGCAGGGTTGCCCACTCCCTCCCCGGGGTTGTTTGCCCTAGCTGTGTAGCCCTTGACCTTGCGGATAAGAGCAGAGTCTGCGGTTAAGGGGATCAAAGTGGGGGTGGTCAAGGAGAAAATATTCTTGTAGGCCGACAACACGATCCTCTAAAGCGGGGATATGCAATTAGCGGACCTCCAGCTGTTGCAGAACTACAAATCCCATGAGGCATAGCAAGGCTCTGACAGCCACGAGCATGACACCCAGAGGCAGAGGCATGATGGGATTTGTAGTTTTGCAACATCTGGAGGTCCGCTAATTGCATATCCCTGCTCTAAAGTGATATCTTTTCTTCCCTCCCAGCAGCCATACAGATAATCGATGACTTTGGATCTTATTATGGAGTTGGGATTAACTGTGACAACCTTTTTACCCTTTGCACTCTGCATATCCTAAACCCATTATGCAGAACCCGTTGGTCTGGTTGAATAGTTTTAAATACCTGGGGATGCTCATAGGCAGGCCAGTCACTACATACTTTGAACTGAACCTGCTAACTTTATTCTCACGGCAGTGTGCGGGCTGGAAATCGCTCCCTCCTTACTCCGGTTGGCAGGGTGAATCTGATAAAAATTATTTTCCTCCCTAAATTTCTTTATTTTTTGTTTTTAGAAACTGCTCAGTTTTACTACAGGCATCGTTCTTTAATAGGCTAGGAAGATTGCCCAGACTGGCGATATCCACACTAGTGTTACCAGTAGGCCAGGGTGGACCGGCTCTCTCAAATTTCCAACAATTATTACTGGGCTACAGTCTTGGTGACGGCTCGCTGGTGGTTCTCCCAGCCCAGAGACCATTCAATGGTGACCTTGGAGGTGGCAATTATGGGGTCATATACTACACTGAGTAATTTAGTGTTCGAGGGGGGGGGGGTTGTTTAGAGCCCCCTCCAGAGATGACAACTCTAGCCCTATGCCAAACTATTGTAGTTTTGCACATTAGAGTATGGCATCATAAATCTGAGACTTTCTCCCCCCACACACCTCATATGGGGGTATTCCTAACCTCCCCTCATATGCACAGTATACCTGACCCTCAGTGTGAGCCTCTAGAAGCATAGTGGTGCTGAAACATTTAGTGACGGAGGGTAGGTTGAGTATGTTTCCCGAACTCAAAGCTACTTTTATAGTCTTACCAATTGGATTTTTTTTAGGATATATGCAGGTGCGACATGCCTTCCAGCATCCATTTCCTCATGGTGTCACACTTGAGTCGGACCCAGAGTGCCTACTGTCAATGGTCCTGACCGCTCCCCTGTCTACACCTGTATTTTCATTTCCTATTTGTAACCTCGAAGCTAACTAGGGTGTGTCTCAAATGGTAACAGAATATTCCTGCGCTCGGAGGACTCCCTACCTAGTTTGGAATGGACACTCATGTTTGAACGCAGGTCCTGTTGGGACCGCATCTAGCTTGGATGTGGTCCACCCCCCTTCCCTCCTCTTACTCTTGTCCTTTTTTTTTCTCCTTCCATTTCCCTTCTACCCTCCCTGTTGTTTTTTTTTTTTTTTTGTAGAGAGATTTTTATTAACCACTTTAGCGCCGGAAGGTTTTACCCTCTTCCTGACCTGCCCATTTTTTCCAGAACGGCACTGCATTATTTTAACTGACAATTGTGCAGACGCTGTGCCCAAATAAAAAAAAAAAAATGTCCCCACAAATAAAGCTTTCTTGGTATTTGATCACCTCACCTCTTGATCAAATGTATTCATCTATTTAGGCCAATCATATTTTTGGAAAAATAATCCCAAAAAGCGTATATTGGTTTGTGTAAAAGTTATAGCATCTACTAACTGTGGGCTAGATTCATGGATGGACTTTATTTATTGTTTTTACTAGTAATGGCGGCGATCAGCGTGTGTTTTTTTTTTTTTCTCAGGACTTTGCAGCAGACAAATCAGACAATAAATGACTTTTTGGGCACCAGTGACACCAATACAGTGACCAGTGATAAAAAAAAATGCACTGCCACTGTATAACTGTCAGGGAAGGGTTAACATCAGGGGCAAGCAAAGTGTTTAGTGTGCTCCTAGGGAATGCTTTTTAACTCTTTGGGGGATGAATGCACTAGATGAAGAAGGCATCTGTGTTCCTGATTAGCAGGAAGACAAGATTTCTCTCTTCCTGTTTTGACAGAACGATGGTCTGCATTGTTTGCCTTCTACGAACGATTGTGGTATACACGTCTACATTAAGTGAGATAGTTGCATAGTTAGTCGGGTTGAAAAGACACGTCCATCTAGTTCAGTGTTTCTCAATTCCAGTCCTCAAGGCGCACCAAAGGGTCATGTTTTCAGGCTTTCTGTTTTTTTGCATGGGTGATTTGATCAGTTTCACTCCCTTAGTAATTACTGCAGCTGTTCCATCTAAAGGAAATCTTGAAAACATGACCTGTCGGTGCGCCTTGAGGACTGGAATTGAGAAACACTGATCTAGTTAAACCATAAATAATACAATAAATATAGTACAATCTCATATACCAAATTCTATACCCACAGTTGATCCAGAGGAAGGCAAAAAAAAAAAAACAGCAGAGCATGATACAATTTGCTACAGCAGGGGAAAAAAATTCCTTCCTGATCCCCCGAGAAGCAATCTGATTTTATCTGGATCAACTTTACCTATAAATGTTAGTACCCAGTTATATTATGTACATTTAGGAAAGAATCCAGACCTTTCTTAAAGCAATCTACTGACCTGGCCAGAACCACCTCTGGAGGGAGTCTATTCCACATGTTCACAGCTCTTACTGTGAAGAAACATTTCTGTATTTGGAAAGTTTAATACAATAGTTGTCGTTGCCTGGTTTCGGTAGCATCGTTGTGGGCTTCCATAAGGTCTTGGTTTAAGTGCAAGGAGGAGAATAGGGAGTTAAATGACTTAAAAAAAACAAAGGGAGTATAGTTTCTGCAAAGGACTTATAGTAGATAACAGTTAAGCTGTCAGGACTGGGGCTTTTGCCTATCTAGCTGTTTTAAAGCCTCAGTTTCTTTTAAGGAGATTGGGTGTTCTAGTTCTGTTGCCTCTGAGGATATAGGTGTGGGGCCATATTGAATGAAAAAATTGTTAATCGTTTCCTTACAGTCTATATCACGCTTGTTTGGTGTAATATTGCATAAATTGATTAGCTATACCTTCTGATGTGACAATTGAGTTTCCTGATGGGTCCTTGAGTTCGTCAATGGCTGATGCCACTTTGTTGATTTGGAGAGCTCTCGCAAGCATTTTCCCAGATTTGTTCCCAAACTCATAGAATTGCCTCTGTGTCGGCACGAATTTGCGTCTTATCGTTTTCCCCAGCTCTTCGAGTAGGGCTTCCCTAGCCACTTAAAGTGGTGGTTCACCCTCCATAGCAACATTTTAGCATGAAATTAGGCATAGTAGCGCGAGCTACAGTATGCCTGTCTTGATTTTTTTCGCCCGGTACTCACAGTGCAATCCTCTATAGAAGATTCCGACTCCCCGCGTTCCTATCAGGAGGGAGGATGATTGACGGCCGGCTCTGGCACGTCACGCTCCCCGAAGACAGCCGGAGTAGGTCTCGGCTCTTCACGGCGCTATACGGCGCCTGCGCACAGACTATGCGCAGGCGCCGTGAAGAGCCAAGCCTATTTCGGCTATTTCCGGAGAAGCGTGACGTGCCAGAGCCGGCCGTCAATCATCCTCCGTCTGGATAGGAACGCCCATTCCCCGCTAGGAGTCGGAATCTTCTATAGAGGATTGCACTGTGAGTACCGGGCGAAAAAAATCAAGACAGGCATACTGTAGCTCACGCACATTTGTTTATAGGGTGAACCCCCGCTTTAAGGACCAAGCCTTTTTCTGAGATTTGGTGTTTACAAGTTTGGCGATGTTATTTTGCTTTAAAGTCGCGCCGCTCATGGAATGGCGACAAACTTTTACCCTTAAACTCCATAAGCGAAGTTTAAAAAATTCTACAGGTTGCATGTTTTAAGTTAGAGAGGAGGTCTAGGGCTAGAATTATTGCTCTCTTTTGCATCGATTCCTCAGGTGTGTGGTTTTAACACCGTTTTCATATGCGGGCGCTGCTCACGTATGCGTTCGCTTCTGCGTACAAGCTCTACAGGACGCTTAAAAAAATGTATTTTTATTTTTCATTTGACAGTTTTAAAAAAATATATATTTTGGGTCACTTTTTATTCCTATTACAAGGAATGTAAACATCCCTTGTAATAGAAAAAATTAATGACAGGTCCTCTTAAATATGAGATCTGGGGTCAAAAAGACCTCCAGATCTCATATTTACACTAAAATGCAATAAAAAAGGTAACGTCATTTAATTTTTTTTTCCCTTTAAGAGCTTTCGGCAGAAGTGACGTTTTGATGTCGCATCTGCCCTGCAGTGGTATGGAGAGGAGTGGGGGCCATCTTCCCCTCACTCGTCTCCATGCCACAGACCAAGTAGGATCTGATCGCTGCTATCGATGGCTTCAGTAAGCGGCGGGGCCCTGTCCCACTGCCAATAAAAGTGATTGTTTTGGTGAATCCGCTGCGGAGACCACTTTTATCTGAAAGCGGACCGCCCGCTCTTGAAGAGGATAATGAGGTTATGGCAACTAGCTGCTACCATAACAACGGTATTCCTCTTCGAAGTATCGACGTATAACTACGGCGGGCGGTCCGTAAATGGTTAGCCTGTATCAGTTCAGTTAGTGTTTGCATCGTTGGTGATTGCTTATTATTTTTATTTATTTTTTTACGAGAGAACGGGTGCGTTTTGGAGTACTAGCTTTCTTCCGCTGTGCGGCTATGGAGATAAGTTCCCCCCTGATGACACGTTTGTGTGCTGCCCTTTGTGTCATTAGAGTTATTTTGGTGGATTTGTTTTTGCGGAAATGGTGTGGTAGGCTTGTGTGTGTTTTTTTTGTTTTTTTCTACCCCATAGTTTAGTGGTTATTCAGGAGAGAGTTGTCGAGTCTCCAGATTGCTGATCGTGTAGGAGCTGTCGGGAATGTTATGGTCATTGAGATGGGATTGTGGTCTGAGAGGAGCATAGTATATGGTTGCACTATGAAGGGATGCTAGGTCATTTTGTGACGTAGTCAATCCTAGTAAATTTTTAGGGTGGCGAGAAAAATGTGAATTCTTTAGTGTTGGGATGTAGCTTTGAGGGCTTTGTACGTTTTATGGAGGAGGAGCCTGAGGTGGTATCCTGAGGTGGACTGAGGGCTAGCTTGAAATCTCCTACAATAAGAATCCCTGTTTGAAAGGATGTGAGGAGATGTAAAGTGTTACTGAAGAAGTGTACCTGCAATTTATTACGAGCATATAGGTTAGCTAGAGTGATGGATTTGTTGTAGATTCTCCCTTTTTAGAAATATGCATCAGCCATGTTTATCATTCATAATGTCTTGGATCAGTATAGGACAATGTTTGGAAATTTACCCTTAGACTTAGATTTGTCATTGGAGGCATGATGGGCTCTGTGGTATAGAGGTTGTTCTGGAGTTTGGCGATGTTATCAGATAAAAAGTTTGTCTCCTAAAGAAACCCTACGTCTGCTTTAGTTTTTTTTTCTCTCTCGAAGGTTAAGAGTAATTGGGATCTTTTTTCGGGCATGTTAAGTATAGCTTGACCTGGGGGGGAGGGCGGATCTGCATTGTTTTTACCCCTCGACAGATGGTAAACTTCAGTTTTGCCGTGTTTACATGCTGCGTTTTGCCACATTTGTGTTTTTAAGAAAAAAAGCCCAAAATGAAGAAACTGCTGTAAACGAAGCACTGCTAAAAGTCCAATACGTATAATAATAAAATAACAAAGTCCTTATGTGTAAAAATCACCACGTGCAGAGATGAAGCAAATCTTGATTAAACTCCAATTATAATTAATTCAATTGTGAGTGATCGCCGCCACCAATAGGAACAAGGTGACCCCAGATGATGTGTGATTAACACGAAACGCCGTCGGGTCGTCTCCACTGCCGCCTCATACCATAGACCAGCCCTCAAAATTTCCACTCGCCTACTAGCATTTGGCGAGTGGATTTAAGCTGGGGACGAGTGATGACAGGGCTACATGACCAATCTCCCTCCAATCTGTGCCTACACTTAGAGTCCCGATGAGATTGTACTCCCTCCCGCTGTGCTGCAGCTCCTCTCCTCTCTGCCAGCCTGAATAAAAGGGGGAAGTGGGGACATGCAAGCGTGGAGCCGCACACACAGGCTCCTGATGATGAGATGAATGGAAGAGAGAGAGAGGATGGATGGGAGTTGCAGAGCAGACAGCAAGAGAATGGGGAAGAGACCCAGTTCTAGTGCCCTGTCCCTCTGGTCTGCCCCCAGTGCCCTGTCCCTCTGGTCTGCCCCCAGTGCCCTGTCCCTCTGGTCTGCCCCCAGTGCCCTGTCCCTCTGGTCTGCCCCCAGTGCCCTGTCCCTCTGGTCTGCCCCCAGTGCCCTGTCCCTCTGGTCTGCCCCCAGTGCCCTGTCCCATTTTGTTAAAGTTGTTGTTGGCAATATTTAATTTTGTAACTTGATTCTGCATAAAACATTGTCATTCCATGAGATAATCTACGAGGGTGTGTTTATGGGTGCAATTAGGCGCAGGGCAGTGTATGAATTAGGTGGGGCAACTGGTGGCGAGTAACTCTTGAGGCCTGGCTAGTAGCTCAGGACTTGAAATTTTGAGCCCTGCCATAGACTATGCGATATTATACTCGGGTTACATGTGAGTGTACTTGATATTTTGTATATATTAAATTATTCAGTTTTTACCGGTTTACACTATGTGGCCACTCTCTTTGCTTGCTCATTCCATTCATCTGACTCATTGCTGAGTTGAAAGGACCTAAGGTTATCAGATACATGGTTATGCATAGATTGATAACATCTAACTTCTAGCAAATGCCCTGGATGATTGCAACCATTGGTTCTGTGTACCTTGCCTGGCACTCCAAGCTTGTTTAGACTTGTTTGACGTATGTCATTTCAGGTCCACCAGCTCTGGTAAGCCTCCATTTGTTCCTATTGGTGGCGGTGATCACTCACAATTGAATTAATTATGATTGGAGTTTAATCAAGATTTGCTTCATCTCTGCACATGGTGATTTTTACACATAAGGACTTTGTTATTTTATTATTATACATATTGGACTTTTATTTCACCCAGGAATTTCTTCACAGAATTTTTTTGTCACTATTTTCGTGTTCCTATGAGGAACATTTATTTCATATTTATTGGACCGTAGCGCTACACATTTTTCCTTCTGTTTTCTCCAGCTCCATGTGTCTTTATTAGCCGTGTTAGCAGCTGGTCTTATTTTGTTTAAGCAGCGCAGTATATTCACTTTTTTGGCCACAACCATAAATTCTACATTTGGAGAGGAGTCAACAAGGCCTATGATGTAAGGTACGGAGGTGGATCGCTGATGTTTTGAGGGATGTGTGAGCTACAAAGGCACAGGAAATTTGGTCAAAATTCTTGGCAAGTTACTTGAAGTGTGTTATCAAAAAATAGTGGAGGAACATTAGCATTCATCAGCCAAGGAAGCTGTGCATGGGACGTACTTGGACATTCCAACATGACAATGATCCAAAACACAAGGCCAAGTCGACCTGACATTGGCTACAGCAGAATAAAGTGAAGGTTCTGGAGTGGTCCATCTTGGTCTCCTGACCTCAATGTCATTGAGCCACTCTGGGGAGATCTTAAACGTGCAGTTAATGCAAGACGGCCCAAGAATTTACAGGAACTAGAGGCTTTTTGCCAAGAGGAATGGGCAGCTTTAGATAAAGAGCCTCATCCACAAAAGACTTCAAGCTGTCATTGATGTTAAAGGGGCAATACGCGGTATTAAAGTGGTTGTAAAGGTTTGATTTTTTATTTTAAAAAAATAAATAAAAATGTTATATATATATACATACATATATATATATATATATATATATATATATATATATATATATATATATATATACATACATATATATATACATATATATATATACATATATACAGGGAGTGCAGAATTATTAGGCAAATGAGTATTTTGACCACATCATCCTCTTTATGCATGTTGTCTTACTCCAAGCTGTATAGGCTCGAAAGCCTACTACCAATTAAGCATATTAGGTGATGTGCATCTCTGTAATGAGAAGGTGTGTGGTCTAATGACATCAACACCCTATATCAGGTGTGCATAATTATTAGTCAACTTCCTTTCCTTTGGCAAAATGGGTCAAAAGAAGGACTTGACAGGCTCAGAAAAGTAAAAAATAGTGAGATATCTTGCAGAGGGATGCAGCACTCTTAAAATAGCAAAGCTTCTGAAGCGTGATCATCGAACAATCAAGCGTTTCATTCAAAATAGTCAACAGGGTCGCAAGAAGCGTGTGGAAAAACCAAGGTGCAAAATAACTGCACATGAACTGAGAAAAGTCAAGCGTGCAGCTGCCAGGATGCCACTTGCCACCAGTTTGGCCATATTTCAGAGCTGCAACATCACTGGAGTGCCCAAAAGCACAAGGTGTGCAATACTCAGAGACATGGCCAAGGTAAGAAAGGCTGAAAGACGACCACCACTGAACAAGACACACAAGCTGAAACGTCAAGACTGGGCCAAGAAATATCTCAAGACTGATTTTTCTAAGGTTTTATGGACTGATGAAATGAGAGTGAGTCTTGATGGGCCAGATGGATGGGCCCGTGGCTGGATTGGTAAAGGGCAGAGAGCTCCAGTCCGACTCAGACGCCAGCAAGGTGGAGGTGGAGTACTGGTTTGGGCTGGTATCATCAAAGATGAGCTTGTGGGGCCTTTTCGGGTTGAGGATGGAGTCAAACTCAACTCCCAGTCCTACTGCCAGTTTCTGGAAGACACCTTCTTCAAGCAGTGGTACAGGAAGAAGTCTGCATCCTTCAAGAAAAACATGATTTTCATGCAGGACAATGCTCCATCACACGCGTCCAAGTACTCCACAGCGTGGCTGGCAAGAAAGGGTATAAAAGAAGAAAAACTAATGACATGGCCTCCTTGTTCACCTGATCTGAACCCCATTGAGAACCTGTGGTCCATCATCAAATGTGAGATTTACAAGGAGGGAAAACAGTACACCTCTCTGAACAGTGTCTGGGAGGCTGTGGTTGCTGCTGCACGCAATGTTGATGGTGAACAGATCAAAACACTGACAGAATCCATGGATGGCAGGCTTTTGAGTGTCCTTGCAAAGAAAGGTGGCTATATTGGTCACTGATTTGTTTTTGTTTTGTTTTTGAATGTCAGAAATGTATATTTGTGAATGTTGAGATGTTATATTGGTTTCACTGGTAAAATAAATAATTGAAATGGGTATATATTTTTTTTTTGTTAAGTTGCCTAATAATTATGCACAGTAATAGTCAACTGCACACACAGATATCCCCCTAAAATAGCTAAAACTAAAAACAAACTAAAAACTACTTCCAAAAATATTCAGCTTTGATATTAATGAGTTTTTTGGGTTCATTGAGAACATGGTTGTTGTTCAATAATAAAATTAATCCTCAAATACAACTTGCCTAATAATTCTGCACTCCCTGTATGTATATGTATATGTATATGTATATGTATGTATATATATATATATATATATATATATATATATATATATATATATATATATATATATATATATATATATATATATATATATATATATATATATAAAATTATTTATTTTACTTTGTAGTACACCTGTACTGCATTCTTCAGATACACAGTTGAGGTTTCTTTAATTCTGTTTGCATTTGTGGGTTTTAATGCTTTCATATACCTGATTTTTCTTTATTCCAATTATCTTTTTGCAGGTTATTGGCACACCACAAAGACAATCTCAGCCAAATACTATCTTGTTAGGAAGTCCCCATACTCCAAGCACGCACTTTGTATCACAAAACCAAGCCACAGACTCCTCTCCGTGGTCTGCCAGGTAAGAAAAATCATGGCTGACTTCAGCTGGCCATACATTGATTGATTGAAATTCAGCCCATTCAACAGACTGACCAAATTTCAATTTATATATGGGCATTGTGGTTGAGCAGAAGTCGATCGACTTTTGTTCAACCAACCAGCCTGTTAAAAAAAGAAAAAACATTTTTTGGCTTGATCATTGTTGCAGGCTGTCAACACTGGGGGGAGTCTCCCTGCTGTCAGATTACAAAGGCACAGTTTGTGGATGTATGAATCGGGTTAGTTTTTCATTGAACCTGCTAAACGGACTCCTCTATGGAAAGGATTACTGTTGCATAAGCTTCCTTAAAGGCCAAGTTCACCTTAAAAAAAACAAATGCATGCGTTTTTTTAGGAGCCGCAAAGCCATTTCACTCGCAAACAGTGGATTGCAAAAGCACTGCCGGGCTCCTGCTAACTCTTCTCTAGCTCCTGGCTCAATACCTCTGCACAGGCGTTCAATTGCTGAGCAGGGGGAAGTGTCAATGGACTAATCGCCACACTTATTTAGTTGATAACTACAAGTCAGTTTGCCACACTGGCACTGTTTTTACCACCAGGTAAAAACAGAGGGGAAAAAAATATTTATAAATGGTCTGCTCTTGTGCCACCTGCTGACATTTGAAACAATTGGGGACTCTGTCCCAGCTGTTGCTGAGGATTCAAATCTCCACTGATCTGGAACTAATCGATATGGTTCCCAATTATAAGATCACTGTCGGCTCTGATGTCCAATGGAAGCTGGAGACTGTTGAAAAATGTAAGCTTGCAGATGATGGAGTGTAAACAATACTAAACCCAATACCAATAATTTAACATTGTCGTTTACCAATCCTTCGATACTGTGTGTGTGTGGTTTAAGCCTTTTTTTTTTTCTCGCCTTCGTTTTCACCTGGTGATCTGGGTTCACACTAGTGCGATGCGGGAACCCTGCAAATCCACTGCGGGTTCCCGAAACACACCCGACCCGCACGGCAGTTCACACTGCCATATGCAAACTGCTGGGGAGTGTCAATACAGCACTGCAAACTCCGTTTAGACATGAATCGGATCCTATGGGTGTGAACAGCCCTGCGATCTGAATCTGGTGCGGACCAAAAAAGACCCTGTGCGAGTTTAGTCCGAATGCGATGCAATTTCAGCCATACTATCTGTATGGCTGAAATCGCATTGCACGGACATTGCATTGTGATTTGCACTGCAGATAACATGCGATCTCGCACAGCGCACCAGTGTGAACCGGCCCTCAAAGTGGATGAAGGGGCAACAGACACCTATGGCCAGCTACATTGTTAATCTGGGGGGGATGGGTGTGTTGGATGTACTAGCTGATTAGATGCACTAACAAATTAAAGCCATGCTCCAGTTAACACTTTTGTAAGCAGGTACAGCAAAGGGTTTTTTCTTTTGGGATCGAGGTTTTACATAAATGACTAAAAGCTTGACCATTGTAAGCACCCCCCGGCAGTACTAGATGGTTTGTTTCAACCCTCTGCTACATCTGTGGGACAGCTTGTTCATTTGAAAAACAGATTTACTGGCTGTTGGAAATCTGCTAATTTTGGCTGGGCCATTTTGGCTTTGACCTTTGGGCATAAAAGGGTTAATGGCGGTGTGCCTCTTAATTCCATTCAGATGAGGGGGGGAATTTTAGGAAAACTGGAGAAGGCACGCAATTGGCTTCTGTTTTTCGTTTTTAAAAGCTTAACTGATCAAGTTAAAGTTAGTAGATTGTCGCACACAGCTGCTCCAGATTGTTTGCTCCAGTCTCTCCCCCCTCCCCAAGGGTTTAATATGACATGATGTACTACATCTGTCTGCTTCTGGAGTAGTATGGCAGTGATACGATCAAAGGGAAGGAACATTTTTTTTCTTACCAGGTATAGGTATTGACCTATACTTGGTATAGGATATACAGTGAGGGGAAAAAGGTTTTTGATCCCCTGCTGATTTTGTACATTTGCCCACTGACAAAGGAATGATCAGGCTATATTTTTTTTTTTTTTAGATTTTAACAGTGAGAGAATAACTAAAAAATCCAAACTCATTTCAACAAAGTTATAAATTGGTTTGCATTTTAATGATTGAAATAAGTATTCCCGTATCAATCAGCAAGATTTCTGTCTCCCCTGTGTTTTCTCTTCTGTACAGGTAACGAGCTGAGATTAGGAACACACTCTCAAAGGGAAGTGCTCCTAATCTCAGCTTGTTACCTGTATAGAAGACACATGTTCACAGAAGCAATCGGATTCAAATCTCTCCACCATGGCCAAGACCGAAGGGCTGTCTAAGGTTGTCGGGGACAAGATTGTAGACCTACACAAGGCTGGAATGGGCTACAAGACCATCGCCAAGCAGCTAGGTGAGAGGGTGACAACAGTTGGTGCAATTATTCGCGAATGGAAGAAACACAAAATAACTGTCAATCTCCCTCAGTCTGGGGCTCCATCCAAGATCTCACCTCGTGGAGTTTCAGTGATCATGAGAACGGTGAGGAATCGGCCCGGGAACTACACGGGAGAATCTGGTCAATGAATTCTAGGCAGCTGGGACCATAGTCACCAAGAAAACAATTGGTAACACACTACACCGTGAAGAGCTTAAATCCTGCAGTGCCCGCAAGGTACCCCTGTTCAAGAAAGCACATGTACACGACTGTCTGTTTGCTAATGATCATCTGAATGATTCAGGGAACTGGGTGAAAGTGTTGTGGTCAGATGAGACCAATATCGAGCTCTTTGGCATGAATTCAACTCGCCATGTTTGGAGGAAGAGGAATGCTGCCTATGACCTCAAGAACACCATCCCCACCGACAAACATGGAGGTGGAAACATTATGCTTTGGGGGTGTTTTTCTGCTAAGGGGAGAGGCGAACGTCACTGCATCAAAGGGACGATGCACTGTCAAATCTTGGGTGAGAACCTCCTTCCCTCAGCCTGGACATTGAAAATGGGTCGTGGATGGATATTTAGCATGACAATGACCCAAAACACACAGCTAAGGCAACAAAGGAGTGGCTCAAGAAGAAGCACATTAAAGTCCTGCAGTGGCCTATCCAGTCTCCAGACATTAATCCCATAGGAAATATGTGCAGGGATCTGAAGGTTCGAGTTACCAAACCTCAGCCTCAAAATCTTAATGAGTTGGAGAGGATCTACAAAGAGAAGTGGGACAAAATCCCTCCTGAGATGTGTACAAACCTAGTGGCCAACTACAAGGAATGTCTGACCTCTGTGATGGTCAACGAGGGTTTTGCCACCAAGTCATGTTTTGCGAAGGGGTCAAATACTTATGTCACTCATTAAAATGCAAATTAAGTTATAACTTTTTTGAAATGTGTTTTTCTGTATTTTATTTTTTTATTCTGTCTCACTGTTAAAATAATAAACCTACCATTAAAATTATAGACTGACTTTTTTTTTTTTGTTTGTTAGTGGGCAAACAAACAAAATGAGCAGGGGATCAAATACACCCCCCCCCCCCTCACTTCAGACCGCATTTTTCCTATTCCAGTTTGGAGACATACGAGTGAATTGCTGAGGGGTTTAATTGGATCCTCATTTTTACAGTTCTTTTGGAAATTAAATGCTTTTGATATGTGCTTCATTGCATGCCATTTTTCAGTTTATATTTCTAATGTCTCCTTTTTAGCAAAAGGAACAAAAAAGGAGAGAAAAATGGCAAGGGCTTACGTCATTTTTCAATGAAAGTATGTGAGAAAGTACAGAAGAAAGGCACAACCTCTTACAATGAAGTGGCTGATGAGTTGGTAGCAGAATTTAGTTCCACCGATAACCACATATCGCCAAATGAATCGGTGAGTTTGCTGTTCACTATTCTTTGGTCTCTTATTATTTTTTTTTTCTTTGTGCTGGTTTCCCCTATTTTTTTAGTCTTTCAGTTTCTCATTGCCATATTCTCCACTTAACTTTATATCCCAGTTTTCTCATGATTATTGTAATCCTTTTACTGAATTAAAGCTGAGCTCTAGCCTTGCCTTCAGTTGTACAGGCTCCTGTTTTTTTACACTAAAATTGCTTACTCAGATTTCACTACACATTGTAAGCTTCTCACAGTGTGCATTAGAAGCTGCAGAAAATCGGATCTTACCTGACTTTCTGGCTGGAGGATGTCCAGCCTCATCTATCACTTTACCCCCAACCTTAAAGGGTAACTCCACTTTCATGATGGAAAAATGTGAAAATAAAAAATATAGCATATACAATTGCGGCACAAGTAATATTGTAATGGAATGTTATTAAAAATTACCTTTACCGTTTTCAATCTGCAGCTCTGCAGTAATTTTCTGTAAATGCAATATTGCAGCCTGGAAGAGTTCTGTACACAGAATGTGTACAGAACGCACCCAGAAACATAATTTCCTGCTTGTGTGATTGGCTCACTGATTTCCCAGAAGTCTGCACTAAGCTAGAAGTCGGATATTAGGCATCCCCTGCAATAACATTTTCACTTTTGGTTAGATATTCCCAGTAGGAAATTACATCTAAAGAGATGCAGACCCTGCAGTTTTCCCTCATTCGAGCCCTGCAAGTGCAGCAGCTGATTGATAATTATGAAACCACTCCCATTAGATTCACTTACCACATGGACACAAACGCACAGGATTTCTTCAGAATAACAAAAATTAGGAATCGAACCAATTTTGTTAAAATTCTTGCAATGTACATAAATCACCCAGAGGGAAATGTTTTTTTCTCATCAAAGGTGGAGTTACTCTTTAATGTCGCTGACTTACCCATCTTATTCATTGGATTTCAGTTCTCTGAATCATGAAGGCTCAGCATAATGTATGAGCGTTACCTAGGGAGTTCTGCTTGCAAATATATGAATTATCAATTCTCCACACTGACATCTACCCATTGGAGTGCTTTCGGCCCTTTATCGCCGTCTTTGCAGCACTTTTCAATGAGCAGGGGCACTTTAGAAGCGGTGTATACCGCTCTTAAAGCACTGCAAAGAAGCTGCTGGCAGGACTTTTTTTGACGCCTTGCCAGCGCAGCGCCCCAGTTTGAGAGCAAGGGAAAAGGGAGTAGCCGCTCCAGGTGGGAACCTAGATGAATATCCTCCGCTGCAGACAACTCAGGTGCAGGCAATGCACTTGCAAAGCAGGAACAAAAATTGTCTTTGGATAGCCACACTCTGAACAAATTGTAGCCTTTAAAAGGACAGCACTACAAGTCACAGCAAAATAAAATAAAACCCGACTGCTGACGCGTTTCACACTGAAACTAGTGCTTAGTCATAGCTAATATTTTACTATGACTTGTAGTGCTGTCCTTCTTTTAATAAAGGCTACAATTTGTTCAAAGTGCGGCTGTCCAGAAACAACTGTTCCAGTTTGAAAGCACTCTGGCTTTCACACTGGGATTGCAGTCTTTTTTTTTTTTTTTTTTTTTTTTAGGTGCCATTTTTAAATAACACCTGAAAAAACGCCTCCAGTGTGAAGGGGGTCTTAAAAAAAAGTCTATATTTGCTTAACTCTTCCTCACTGCTTGTATCGGAGCCGAGGGCTCTTGAGAGGAATACTGAGCCTGCTGTACGCATCACTTACTGTATGATCTGACAGCCTTGCATAGAGAATCGTACCCAATGATGTCACTGGGTCTAAACAGGTTTTCTTTTAAAAATGTTTGCATGTCCAGTTTGGGAGGAACTAGGAAGCTTTAAGTGTTATAAACTTTTAAACGCCATTATTTTACAGCAAGCTTATGACCAGAAGAATATAAGACGACGTGTTTATGATGCCTTAAATGTGCTTATGGCAATGAACATTATTTCTAAAGAAAAAAAAGAAATAAAATGGATTGGTCTACCAACAAACTCTGCTCAGGAATGTCAGAATTTAGAGGTATGTTTGGTGCACAACTTGATGTGAAGCTGCTATAGGCGTAAAGTACTGTTTTGCGGTTTTATTTTTTGCAATATGGGTATAATTGTATATATAATATATTTGTGTGTGTGTGTGTGTGTTAACCACTTAAGACCCAGATCTTTAGGCAGCTAAAGGACCCGGCCAGGTTTTGCGATTCGGCACTGCGTCGCTTTAACAGACAATTGCGCGGTTGTGTGACGTGGCTCCCAAACAAAATTGGCGTCCTTTTTTTCCCACAAATAGAGCTTTCTTTTGGTGGTATTTGATCACCTCTGCGGTTTTAATTTTTTGCGCTATAAACAAAAATAGATCGTCAATTTAGAGAAAAAAATCAATATTTTTTACTTATTGCTATAATAAATATCCCCCAAAAATATATATAAATTATATTTTTTCCTCAGTTTAGGCCGACACATTTTTGGGACCATTGTAATTTTCACAGCAAAAAATGCATTTAAATTGCATTGTTTATTGTGAAAATGACAGTTGCAGTTTGGGAGTTAACCACAGGGGGCGCTCAAGGAGTTAGGGTTCACCTAGTGTGTGTTTACAACTGTAGGGGGTGTGGCTGTAGGTCTGACGTCATCGATCGAGTCTCCCTATAAAAGGGATCAACCACAGAGAAGCACGGGGAAGCGATCGTGAGGGGACGGCTAGAAACGAATAGCCGCGCCCTCGTCCCGGATCGCTCCCCGCGGGTTACCGACCGCCGCATGTAATGGGGGGGTCCAGTTCGGACCCGCGGAAAGGCGGGGACGTACATGTACGCCCATATGCCTGTACGTGCCATTGTGTGGACGTACATATACATATATACATGCGGCGGGCGTTAACCGGTTAAGTTGTAGCAGCATTGCAATGGAAAGGAGTTGCTCTCCCCTTGTACTACAAGCAGGTAGGGGAGGAGAATTAAATTCCAAAGGGTTTTCTGTAAAACTGCAGTGCCGACTTTGCCTTAAAGAGATCCTGTCAGGTGAATAAACAAAATGCTAGTCCCCTATGCCACTATATGACTAAGTAACTTGGACTCTGTTCACATCTGAGCAATTCGAAATGGTGCCTAATCGCGTGACGCATGTGTGATTCCCGTCAATTCCAATAGCATCGCGGTGCGATTGTACCGCTGTTGTCACCTAACGACTCGTGGTTAAATCGCGCAAACAGAATCGCGTTGCGCCCGTCACCCAAAAGTACAAGAACTTTTGGGAGACAGATGTCCTGCAATTCTGTCTGTGTGATTTTACCGTCATTTGTCGGGTGTTAATCGCTGCAAAATCACTCATGCATCTGTCAAGACAGTAAACAAATCAGGAGGGGACGGGGCCGAGCCAAGGCTCCATGTGTTGTGCGCCTGCTTGGGGGTCCCCCCCCCAAAAGATCAAGCTGCTTGCTGTGGGAGCACCTGGCAGGAGGGAGGAGCCAGGCGCACCAGCTTGGCACCAGAGAATAGGAGGATCTGGGCTGCTCTGTGCAAAACCATTGCACAGAGCAGGCAAGTATAACATGTTATATAAAAAAAAAAAATTGAAAAAGCGCTACAATCTTCTGAATGAAAAGTGTAAGCGGCAAACCTTCTGTGAGACATATACACAGTGAGTGAACATAAAATAGATAAAGGTTGCGTTATTCAATCGGGTATATACAAACGTAAAAATAAATAACAGTCAACAAGTGATGTAAAAAATCCTGTGAGTGAGCACTTTGTTTTGTTTTTGGAGACATCTTTACATCTTTTATACGGTGCCAAGGGGTGATCTTGTTGGGAGACAATCTGGACCTGGAGAATGGCCTTGGCTGGGCTAAAGCCACAAGCGCTAACGATCTATTGTAATGAGGGATCAATAGGAGCTGGTAAGCAAGCTTTTTCAGTTGGAGGCACTGATATTTTAAGTTTACTACGGTGGTGGATATTGACATCAGGATTTATTTTCATATCACTTATGGACTGTTCTAATCATCAAATTTTTTACATTTGTATATACATGATTGAATAGCGCAAACTTTTTATCTATTTTTTTTAGAACATGTTTGTCATTTAAATAAAAATAAAGGCTTTAATGCAAAAGATACATTAAGTTGAAAAACCTTAAGAGCCCATTCACACAGGGGCAGCACGACTTTGGGGGCTACTCGGCAAGG
The DNA here is from genome assembly GCF_905171775.1 of Rana temporaria. NCBI lineage: Eukaryota > Metazoa > Chordata > Amphibia > Anura > Ranidae > Rana > Rana temporaria. Next base: position 202,328,942 of record NC_053490.1, read on the forward strand.
CGACCTGAAGACGACTTCAGAGGTGACTTGCAAAATGACTTCTGTATAGAAGTCAATGCAAGTCGCCCCCAAAGTCGTACAAAAACCTTTTCTAAGTCGGAGTGACTTGCGTCGCTCCTATTAGAACGGTTCTATTGAACAGAGCGGGAGGCGACTTGTCAGGCGGCTGTCGCCCCTGTGTGAATGGGCTCTTAGAGTTTAGAACCACTTTAGTTTCACTAACAGGCCCTGCTCTACAACCTGCCATTGCTGCCATGTCCATCTGCCAGACCTTAACTGTCTGGTCCAAAAATGTCTTGTGATTTTTAGATCTATCCTAGAGGGATCTTTCTGTCCTTCCAACAACTGGAGTTGTGGTTGTAAAGGTTATTTTTTTTTCTAAAATTACAAAACACTGATCATTTTTTGGGGTCCCCCGTTGGCCCCCCCTCTTCTCCGAGGTCACTGTGCAGGCTCGATTGTGACCCAGGCTGTGATGTGTTTTTTGACACGCACTGCATATTAGCCCCACTCTCTGCTCAGGATTTGATTGACAGCAGCAGGAGGAAACTGCTGCCAAGCCTGCTCTGAGAGAGAAGAGAAGATGGAGACATGTAAAACGCTGGATCAAGGTCAGGTTCAAGTAAGTATTTAAGGGGGCGCTGAGGGAAACTGAGATTGAAAGGTCTTTAATGCAGAGAATGCATTACGGTAAAACAAAAATAACCTTTTTACAACCAATTTAATGCTGTTGGCCCTACTATAATTTAAGGGATTGGTAAATATTTTGTGCCAAATATCCAGAATGGGCCTCTTTAGTAGATGTGTGAACGACACTTGGGCTCAAATGCTGGTCTTTGATGTATCAGTGCAAGAAAAGCTTCTTAGGTTTGCAGTTTGATGGGGAATGTCTTTGTGAATCCCTAGACAACTTTACCAAGGAGGTAATTGGAGGGAGTGCCCACACTAGTCAAAGTGTTGGACTTTGTGTCCATTAGGTTCAGAACATTTTATCTAGAGGCCACAAGCTGCAGTTTGTCTCTGCCTCCACCAGGCTTCATGTTATGAAACTTATGAGGAATGGGGGGTGTTGTGGCACTTACTAATTAATAAGTAATATGTAATGACCACATTACACTTATGCACATTTATTAATTTGATTATTTTTGCACTAAGTGCATCAAAAATCAGAATGAAGTGCTAACAAATTGAGTGAAAATTCATGAGGAAAACAAAAAATAGCAATAAAGAATAAACATAGGATCTTCATGCAACAAATTCCAAAAAGGGGTGATCCTCAGTATAATAGTCCAATCTCATGCAGAATAAATAATAATGTTCATAAAGTTCAGAAAGTGCAAAGTGAAAAAGAATTGGTAATTGTATTCCACCGCAAAGTGACAGGTGCTCCACTCCAAGTGACTCCGTTCTCACACACCTCTCACCTCAACTGGCTTGTAACATAAGCCTCCCAGTAACTATTGCAGCAGCAAACAATCACGGATTGAGCACTTAAACGCTTCCAGGCCTGACGATATTCCAGCATCTCTCAATGATGGTACATGGCCCCCAATGGTGGATAAAAAACAAAGAGGGGCTTCATAGTGCAGTAATGTTAAAACACAAATGTATTCCAGTGATATCACTTCCAGGTAAAACCCTGTCTAAATACAAAGTCCATTCCTCTCTCCTTGCTTTGAGTGACAGGTTATTTACATATCTACCTTGGACATGTTTATCATATGTTATGTTATGTTTATCATAATATGAGGTGATCCACAGGTCATTGTATATTACCAGGATGTGTTATGTGGGGGAGGGGTGGATTTATCATTTTTTATTCTGTGGATCACCTCATATTATGATTAACATAACATATGATTAACATATATGATAAACACGTCCAAGCTAGATATGTAGATAACCTGTCACTCAAAGCAAGGAGAGAGGAATGGACTTTGTATTTAGACAGGGTTTTATCTGGAAGTCTGTTAATTTTTACTGAACAATAAGAGGATTGCTCAGAGCTGGATTAACTCTGTGTGGCAAGACTGGGCACAGATGATAGGAAATCTTATACTCTACATTGTGACATTAAAAAAAAAAATGTGGGTTTACATCCACTTTAAGGGTCAAATCTACGCCCTACCATTTTTTTTTTAAAGAGCATTTGCCTTTCACAATGAAGGCCAAATGCGGATTCCTTTGTCTACTCTACTTAGCCTTCCTAGTTACTATTACCTCTGTGAGGCGAGTTTTAGGTTCCTTTCACACTTTTGCTACTCCAAAGTCGCGCCATTTTTGTGGCTGCAATTTTGAAAAGACTGTGGATCCAACTTTGCCCTTAAGACTTGAAGTAAGACTTCAATGACCAGGGACACGACTTTAATCCTTCAACAATTAGGGGGAACTCCACGAAAATTTTGAAAAAAAAATATAGAAAAAACGCCAGGGCTTCCCCCTTCATGAGCATACCAGGCCCTTCGGTTTGGTATAGACTTTAAGGGGAACCCCCTACGCCAAAAACAACGGTGTGGGGGTCCCACCAAAATCCATACCAGACCCATATCCGAGCACGAAGCCCGGCAGGTCAGGAAAGGAGGTGGGGACAAGCGAGCACCCCCCATCCTGAACCGTTCCAGCCCGCATGCCCTCAACATGGGGGTGGGTGCTTTGGGGCACCTTGTCCCCATGTTGATGAGGACAAGGGCCCCTTCCTGACAACCCTGACCATTGGTTGTTGGGGTCTGCGGGAGGCTTATCAGAATCTGAGAGCCCCTTTAATAAGGGGACCCCAGATCCCGGCCCCCCACTCTATGTGATAGAGCATGGGGTACATTGTACCCATTCACCTGGGGAAAAAGTGGCAATTAAAAAAACACGCTACAAAGGTTTTTAAAATAATGGATTAGGCAGCTCCGGCCTCGTCCGCCGCCTTCTTCCCTCTCCAGCCTCTTCTCCGCATTCTCCGGTTCTACTCCCGCTGTCTTCTGCCGTTTTCTTATGCTCTTTTGCTAGCTCTTGCCCGGTTTTCTGTCTTCCTCCCTCTTCTCTTCTTCCGATGTTGACACAATGCTCTCTCCCGCTGTAATGCCGTGTGTGCGGTGCGCAACAACTTTTTTTTATAGGTCCCTGATGTCACCGCAACATCATGCCTGTTGGTGACGTCATAAGGGGCTGGGTCGCCAGATGACAACACCAGGTGACCCCGCCCCATGCCTATATAAGTCGTTGCATACACGACATTACAGCGGGAAAGCGTTTTGTGTCAACATCGAAAGAGGTAAGAAGACCGGGCAAGAGCTAGCAAGAGAGCGGGCAAAAGAGCATAAGAACCCGGCAGAAGACTGGAAAGGGGAGAAGGCAGAAGAGACCCCCCGAGCTGCCTAATAAATTACTTTTCAAAGGTTTTTGGTGTGTGTTTTTTTTTGTTTTTGTTTTTATGGACACTTTTTTCCCCCCAAGTGAATGGGTAGGGGTACAATGTACCCCATGCGCTTTCACATAGGTTTGGGGTCCGGGATCTGGGGGGCCCCTTATTAAAGGGTCTCCCAGATTCCAATAAGCCCCCTGCCCGCATACCCCGACAACCAATGACAACCAACGGCCAGGGTTGTCGGAAGGAGATCTTGTCCTCAACATGGGGCAAGGTGCTTTGGGGTGGGGGGCGCAGGGTGGCACTCAACTCATCCCCACCCCCTTTCCTGACCTGCCTGGGCTGTGTGCTCGGATAGGGGTCTGGTGTGGATTTTGGGGGGAACCCAATGCCGTTTTTTCCGCGTGGCGGTTCCTCATGAAATCCATACCAGACCAAAGGGCCCGGTATGCTCATGAGGGGGAACCCATGCAGTTCTAAAAATAAGAAAATGGCGTGGAGTTCCCCTTCATGCACAAGTTGCATGCCAAAGTTGGATCCATTAATACGGGATCTGACTTTGATCTGACTTCAGAACAAAAATAATGCAGAAACTACTTTGAAGTCGTATAAGTGTGAAAGGGGCCTTAACATGTAAAGCGCAAAAAGACCTTTGCAGCTGCTCTGCTCCTCTACCCCCCAGCCATGTAATGTTTTGCAATGTGTGAACAGATTTGCAAAATACAAAGTTTTCTGTGCATGAACATCAAAGGGGAGGGGGCCAAGAGCGTGGCTGCTTTGTAGCAAAGTGCACCACTATTGTCCAAGTGCCAAAAGTATAGTGTGAGCTATATTTCCCGTGTTCAGTAAATAAAAGCCGAGACCTAGTCATAGGCCGGTAGGAATGAAGTGGGAGACGGAGTGCAAGCTAGAAGTGTCTGAACTTTGCTGGATCAGAATGTATGTGCTGGCATCTCTAAGTTGCTGCACTTTTCTACCTGTGAGCAGTATTTGTTCTGGTTAAAGTGACTGACACGTTTAGTCAGTAGTGCATGAGTGTATTTTGTGACTATATCTTAAACTCTGTTATGCTATTAAAGTTGAGATTGTTTTTAAGGTTGAAAGACAACGAAGACTTGAGCGAATAAAGCAAAAACAGTCTCAGCTACAGGAACTTATTCTACAGGTAATCTTGGTGTTGATAAAAATTCTAAACCGTTAAATCTGTGTGCCCAAGTAGTATTGCATTATTAGTTATGTAACATTCTTATATTGGCAATTTTTTTTAGCTAAGGTATGGTATGTGAAGAAAGAGGGCTCTTTGCATTAAAAATAAATAAATTCCTAGCAGTTGTGGCATCTTCATTTTTTGTCATACATAAAGGAAGATGCTGCTTTGCATTTTTTAGTTTTTCCATACTGTTAGATCTTATGTTGTAACTTGTGCCCAAAGACATTAGTATTCTGCTGTTAGGAAAAAAAACCTCGGCTGTTCCCAATAGTAGATATTCATTCTGATTTTATTCTGGGGCAACTGTAAAATGTTGCACTTTTTATCTGACAAGGGTTTTAATCAACACCATGTCTTCCCAATATTTTAAATATAATTTTTGGCTTTAGAAACCCTTTACTAGTGCATGAGCATCTTGCAAATGTTTGGTGTACACTTTCTTTGGACCCATTCATCCAACCACTATCACAATTTGTCTTTTTGGTGTAAATAGTTAGTGGATGTAAACCCAAAATGTATTTTTAATTTTTTTTTAATTAAGGCTTGTAACTTGTACAGTATGGGATTTCATTTCATCTGTGCCCAGTCTTGCCACAAAGTTATTCCAGCTCTGAGCAATCCTCCTTCTTTGTCCGTTTTTATCGCACTGAAAAAAGACAGAGAAATACTAGTCTGTTCTTTCCCGGTTCTGTGAATGACAGGCGATTTACATCTCGTGCAGAAGCAGCTCCTCTCCATGCATAAACTGAAGGAGCGTAACACACAGGTTACTCTGCTCAGTTATCACAAGACACAGAGCAATCGGTTACTAAAGCTCTCTGTCCCATTCAGAAAAGTAAGGGACATTTCTCCGCTCTCCATCCTGACAGATCCCCCACCAGGTGGGGTTGAGGAGGAAGACAGACACAGCGGGCAGATGAGAAGGACACTGAGGGGGTCAGAGATGGGGGGGGGGTATGTTGGAGAACATGGCTGCTGGAGGGGAAGTAAGACACTGGGTGCAGTCGGGGGTGATCGGTGCAGCTGGAAACAGCTGTGAGCACCGATCTTCCTGCATGGCTTTTCATCAGCCACTTCTCCTTCTCTCCCTCCCGTGGCTGTCAGCTGAAAAGCCATGCAGGGAGATCGGTGCTTACAGCTGTCTCCGCCGCACCAATCATCCCCGACTGTCACTGGACATTCATGTATATGTGTGCAGGACTGACGGGGAGTGAGCGCCCTCTGCTTTTGCCCAGAACGTGCTCCGCCTTTCCTGTGTGTGCTCTGACCAAGGGGAATGTTGAGGTGGGTGGGGAGTCTGCTGATGTCACGACTCCGCCCACCAAGCGCCACACAACAGACCCGCCCACTGAATCCGGAGTTTTTCAGGGCTACAAATAGAGAAGGGGGAGACATTTGAAAGGTAAGGATACATGCTGGAGGCATGTATATCCTTATAGTTCAGCACTATGGCAGTTTATTAAAGTGGGTTTACATCCACTTTAAGGTTCTTAAATACTTTAAACAAGCCTCTGTCTTTTTTAATTTTGGAGTTTAAGTGATTCATTTTAATGGCTTACTTCGTTACTAAAGATGCAGACTTTCTACATATTTGTTTAACCCCTGTCATTGAGCTTCATACAGCTTTGTTAAAGCATTTAAATGAAAATTTACATTTCAATTAAGATCTAGGTTTAATATCCCCATATTGGAAGTAAAGTGTAACTTGAAACACAGCTAGCAGATTTTCTGTTGCTAAAGAGCCTGTGTCGATGGGATTTGTATTTTTATGCAAGTCTCTAAGAATGTTAAACCTGGTTGAAGCAGGGGAAAATGCAGCTAGAGGCAGTCTGCTGCAGGTCAGATGCACCTTTCATAGAACTCTGAATGATCTCGGAATTGTTTTAAACTGGTACCATCAACGTAGGCCCAAAGCACATTGACACAGACCCCAGGGTGACAGTACTCCCATTAGGATGTGTCCTTAAGCTGCCTGAAGCTTACTTAAGGCTTTGCAAAAGCTTGCTGTACATACGGTACACAAGTGTCTCATTCATGATGAAGCCTTTGTGATCAAGGCCTTACTGTCCCAGGGACGATGGTTTCGCCACATGGGAAGTGAGGAAACATCTCTAGCAGCTATGCACAAGAAAAAAAAGCTACTAATTACTACTATGACCAGAGTTCCTCTAGTTTTTCAGTTTATTTAAAAGTCGACAACTACAATAAGTGTAGCTGATGTCCCATGGTTCATCGATGTGGCTGCCTGAAGCCTTGGTTCTCTCCCCTGCCTCTGCGCCAGCATCTCTGTGGGCACCCGGCTGTGACAGCTTGCTGAGTGCGAGCTGCACTGCCTTAATGACCAAGCAATCTTACGGGACCTGTGACGTGTCCCAGAAGATTGCAGGATGAGGAGTCGCCACCTAGGCGGCACAGGCAGACGTGGGAGCTGAGTACCCATCAAAACTATTTACACCCCCCCCCCCAAAAAAAAAGGGGGTTAGGACTCCTTAAAGTGCAAGTTTGACTTTTGGAACTTCCACTGTCTGGTGAAACCATTGTCTCTGTGACAAGGGAGAGACATGAATTCTTGACTAGGAGCAACAATCCAACAGTTTACAATTTGTATCCGCTCCATCCAAAACTAAAGTTATTTTGTCAGACTTAAATAACTATAGAGTATCAATTAACGCTAATATTTTGTATTACTTTTCTTTTTTTCTATTTCAGCAAATTGCCTTCAAAAATCTAGTTCAAAGAAATCGTCAAACAGAGCAGCAAACAAATAGATCGCCTCCATCCAATTCAGTTATACATTTACCATTTATTATTGTGAACACCAGCAAAAAGACTGTGATTGATTGTAGCATTTCTAATGACAAGTAAGTAAATGTTTCTCGTGCAAGCATAATTTTGAGAAAAAAAAATTATGTAGAACTTTTGTAACATTGCCTTGCGGCCTAAAAGTCCGGTAAGTAGTCAAAGTACCAAATCTAGTTTGATGCACAAGACTCATAAAGTAAACAAAAAACACTTTACCTAACCTGTTTGAGCAAAATCCTCAATTTTTATCACTGTCTTCATGCTAGAGGGGCGGGCTCAGCAAGAGTCAATGTGGTCAGTCCAGAAAGTAGTTAGTGGGACTAGATGTGTGGCCAGATGCTGATGAGCTTCATAAAAAGTTTTCCAGTATATTTCCAGCTAGCCTGCAAAGGAAAAATTGACATCTAACAATTCACGTTTAAAAACAGAGGTTTTAGTTGCAAATATGTGTGAGCCTCAGTGCCTCGTGAAGGCTCCTCTGTATACTGTGGTCATGACACTATTTGTGAGTCTCAAAGTTTTTAAGCTCATGTAGCAGATGTTAATTTAAGGGTAGGTTTGCCTGGAGGGAGGCACAGGAACACATTGGACGCCCATGCAAAAGCACAATGGCAGCTGAAGGCATCCAATGTGTGTGTGTGTCCCCCCCCCCCCCCCCCCCAGTAAAAAAGCTATACAAAAAGATGGCAACCACCCCAATTTATAACTAGCCTTTGCAGTAAAGTGCAGAATTGCAGTGCATTTTAACCACTTGCCGACCGCCGCACGACTATTTACGTTGACAGAATGGCACGGGCAGGCAGATTGGCGTATAGGTACGTCGCTTTAAATCTGCCGCCTATCAGGCATGCGCGCGTGCGGCCGCGGGTCCCGGGAATTTGATGTTCTAGGGAGTCCCGCGATTGTGGTCGGCAAGGTCAGAACAGGGGAATGCCTTTGTAAACAAGGCATTTCCCTATTCTGCCTAGTGACACTGTCGCTGATGACCGTTCCTGTGATCTGGAACGGTCATCAGTGACGTGTCATGTGTAGTCACGCCCCCAAACAGTAAGAATTGCTTCCTAGGGAACACTTAACCCCTGCACCGCCACTTATTGGTTAACCCCTTCACTGCCAGTGTCGTTTTTACAGTAATCGGTGCATTTTTGTTGCACTGATCGCTGTAAAAATTACAATGGTCCCAAAATGGTGTGAAGTGTCCGCCATAATGTCGCAGTCCCGATAAAAATCCATGATTGCCGCCATAACTAGTAAGAAAAAATTAATAAAAATGCCATAAAACCGTCTCCTTTTTTGTAGGCACTATAACTTTTGCGCAAACCAATCGCTTATTGCGATTTTGGTAAAAAAAAAAAAAAATATATGTATACCTATCGGCCTAAACTGTGGAAGAAATTTTATTTTTTTGGGGATATTTTATTAGAGCAAAATTGTCGCTCTTTTCCCCTAATCGTCTTTCAGGACAGCCACCTGAGACCTTGGCTCCTCTCCTCTGTAGGAAACACCGCACCACCCTCCTATAAATTTCCTCCTCTCCTGCTGGTCCTCAGTTATTTGTTTCCTCCAGAGGGGAAACCGCTTTAGGAACCAGCTAAAGAGAGCCAAGGGAGGCTTAGGCAGACAAGTCCGGAATAGGAGCAGGGGCTCTTGGACAAGCCAGGTCACTAACCTGGGTTAAGATTGCCACCCTCACATCCCTGAGTGCAGGTCGGGGGGCTCTGTTTTGTAGCACCGAGCGCAGTGGAGAGGAGTGCGCAGCCAGGCCGGTTATTGGGACCGCACGGAGCCGACGGCGGGTGACGTCCTGTCCGGCAGACGGGGGTGTGCACTTCCGGGTTCACGGCTTCCGGTTCCGGCAGCAAACTTTACAAACCGAGTCAGGCAGAGGCTGGAGGGAGCTACAATTGCTGTTGAGACGGCAGAAACGGCGCTGGTGACAGACATGTCGGAGGCAGAAGGAAGGGACACTGCTCCATCCTAAGGTAAGGGGAACCTAGGGTGGATCTCCCCTATCCTAAACCCACCACCCCTCGCCCCAAGGAAAAAAATGGGGGGGGGTGAGTCAAAGCCCTTAGTGTCAGAGGGTGGTTCATGGGGCCCCTAGTGAGGCAAGCCCACATGAAAACACTGCGCATCTGCCGTGGGCAGAAGGTGGTTACGGTACTAACTATGGGGGTATTCTTTTCCCTTATGTCTTTCAGAAAACTGACGAAGATAGGCCTGCTCAGAGGAAGTGTCCATCCTGCAAAGTCACTTAGGGATTCATGGAGGAAAGCTTTTTGTAGTGATTGCATTAGCAAGCTAGTACGAGAACATAATTCAGAACGGAATGAGCTAGCATCATCTGTTAAAGAGTTATCCAACACTTTTGAATCTTTTAAAACCCTTTGAAGGATTTCAAATCCCGCAGCTTCAGTCGGCTTCTCCTCCTGTACAGGTAGCAGTTGTAATACCGGAATTAAGACCTTCTACCAGTGCAGGCCCTTCAGTAACTCCTAGAGAGGAGGTAGAAGAGGAACCTGACAGCGCAGTGTCTTGTTCCCAAGAATCGGAGGAGGCTCAGAAAGGTGATTCCAGGAAGCCCTCCCGTTACAAACTCTCAGATGTCGATCACCTCTTGGGAGCCATATACACCACTCTGGGTATACAGAGAGAGACAAAGCCCCGGTCTCTACATGACCAGATGTATGAGGGATTGGGAAAACGGGAAAATAAGAATTTCCCAGTTCACGAGGTGTTAATAGAAGCAATTGAAAAAGAATGGCAAGAGCCAGAAAGAAAACACTTTTTTTTTCTAAAGATTTAAAGAGACATTTTCTATTCTCAGATGACCCATCCTCAGTATGGAACAAAATTCCAAAGCTAGATGCCGCCTTCTCACAGGTTTTAAGGCATACAGATTTAGCTTTTGAGGATATGGGCATCTTATCTGAGGCAATGGATAAGAGGATAGACTCAATATTAAAAAAATCCTGGGACTCCACACTGGGAAGTTTAAAGCCAGCTATGGCATTCACGGTGGTGGCCAGAAATATGGAGTTCTGGTTAAATCAGATCCAGGCACACATTGAGGAAGGAACTGCGAAAGAGCAAATCCTATGCTCCTTTCCCACGCTGCTGCGAGGCATAGCCTATATCGCAGATGCCTCAGCTGAACTCGTACGGATGGAAGCTAGATCATCCGCACTAGCCAACTCCACAAGACGGGCCCTATGGTTAAAGACATGGCAGGGGGACTGCGCGTCTAAAGCCAAGTTATGTGGCATCCCATTTACAGGGGACTTGCTATTTGGGCAAGTTATGAGACGGGAGCGCTCGTTCAGGTAAAACTACCATTCATAATGGAGTAAGCACATTCATCACGCTGTAACAGACAAAAAAGCGCAAATCGTCTTTTACTAACAAGTAACCAGCTAAAAGCAGCCCAAAGGCGAATAGAACTTCCCCTTTAGAGTGCCGTCGTACGTCACTGCGCTTTGTTCATAATTTTTCAAAAACGATGGTGTGTGGGCAACGTCGTTTTTTATGATGAAGTTGGAAAAACTTTGTTTTTTTTCATGATGAAAAATGTCATTTTCTTTCATGACAAAAAGTGATCGTGTGTACGGGGCATAAGGCATATCCATCATTGCCTATTTGGACGATCTGCTCCTGTTTGCAGAATCTCCCGAGAGGTTACAAAAGAACCTCAAGATCACGCAGACCTTCCTAAAAAGTCTGGGTTGGCTAATGTGGAAAAATCCAACCTACAGCGGATAACATACTTGGGATATGTAATAGATTCAGTCAAGCAAAAAACATTTCTACCCAAAGAAAAAATAGAAAAAATCCAAAAAGTAATAAGTGCAATCCAGGCTAACCTACCATGCACCATCAGAAAGGTGATGTCAACACTGGAGTTACTAACGTCTGCGATCCCAGCAGTACAATGAGCAGCCTTACATTTTCGACCACTGCAAATGTTCCTATTAAAGATATAGGATCACAAGCAGGAGTCCTTGGACACTCAGGTTCTAATACCAGCAAAGGTTAAAATAACCCTATGGTGGTGGACATTAGAGAATGTAACCAAAGGTCAGCTGTGAACACTTCCCATTTCCCAGACCCTTACCACAGACGCAAGTGGCGTAGGATGGGGCGCGCATCTAGGCTCCCAGATAACACAAGGGGCGTGGGAAAAGGAAGAGGGGATGAGATCATCCAACTGGAAGGAATTGAAAGCAGTAGGGCTTGCACTTCAATCCTTCCAGAAAGAGTTAAAAGGACATCACTTGCAAATCGTGTCCGACAACGCATCAGTCATTGCCTACATAAACAAACAGGGTGGAACAAGAAGTGGAACCCTGTGTGCACTAGCAGAGAAAATCCTGAAATGGGGAGAGAAAAACATACTCTCTATCAGCAGTCCACCTAAAAGGGGATTTAAACAGAGTAGTAGATTTTCTCAGCAGGAGACAAGTGAAAGAAGGCGACTGGGTGTTAAACCAAGATGTGTTTAAACAAATTAAGCAAAAATGGGGAACACCTCAGGTGGACTTATTTGCATCAAGAGAAAACAAAAAAGTCAGAGCGTTCTTTTCTCTGGAATGAGAAGACGGAGCACTAGGAGTGAATGCGTTGGCACAAAAGTGGACATTCAGAATGTTATGCCTTTCCTCCACCAGTGTTAATACCAGCAGTAATAAGAAAACTTTGCATAGAGAACACAACTTTGATTCTCATAGCACCTCACTGGCCCAGGAGACCGTGGTTCCCTATGCTGAAAGAACTCGCTATAGAGCCCCCCTGGTTACTGCCAGTCCGGGAAGTTCTACTCTCCCGAGGCCCGATATACTGCCCCCAAGTGGAAAGGTGGAGCTTGGCCGCATGGTATCTGAGGAGCAGCTACTGAAAGCAAAGGGGTTCTCGAGCCGCTTAATCGCGACTCTGCTAAAAAGTAGGAAAGTGGAGACACGTAAAATCTATGAGAAAGTGTGGAAGTGCTTTAACAATTGGTGCACAGAAAACGCCTTTAACACAGAGTTCAGTGGCCGTCCTAGAGTTTCTGCAGAGTGGTGTAGAGAAAGGATTAAGCCTTAGCACTTTAAAGAGTCAAGTGTCAGCACTTTCAGTTTAAAAAAAAAAAAAAAAAAGATTAGCATCCGACCCATGGATGGATAATCAGGCTCTTCAGATCCCTGGGCAGACAAAGACCTATACAGAATTCAGTCTTTCCAAAGTGGGACCTGTCACTAGTGCTGCAAACTTTGACAGCGGACCCCTTTGAACCACTAGAGAATTGCAACCTAAAGACGCTGATGCTAAAAGCAGTCTTTCTGGTAGCAATAGCCACAGCAAAAAAAAAACCTTTTGTCAGATCTTTGCAGACCGCATCATTTTTAAAATGGACCCGGGATTCCTGCCAAAAGTAATCCAGAGATTCCATAGGGAACAAGAAGTTGTTGCCTTCATTTTGTCCGAACCCTTCTAAAGAACAAGAAGTAACATTTCATAATTTAGACGTCAGGAGATGCGTCTTGTATTATTTAGAGGTAACTAAGACACTAAGGAAGATGTATTCCTTATTTATTTTACATTATGGAGCTAGGAAAGGGCACAGAGCCACTAGAGCGCACCATAGCGAGGTGGCTAAGAGAAGCCATTGAACAGGCTTACAAGTTAGGAGGCATACAGATCCCAGAAGGTATCAGAGCGCACTCCACAAGATCAATGGCCGCCTCACAGGCAGAAAGAGCTGGAGCAACGCCGGAGCAGATTTGTAAAGCGGCGACATGGTCCAGCTTTGCCACCTTCGTAAGACATTATAGGGTGGATCTTTGGTCAGCTAAGGATCAGACCTTTGGACGCAAGGTCTTACAAGCTGTGGTCCCGCCCTAGGGTAAGTGCTTGGTTATCCTCTCAGGTGGCTGTCCTGAAAGATGATTAGGGGAAAAACGAAGTTACTTACTGGTAACGTTCTTTCCCGGAGTCTTTCAGGACAGCCAGGTACCCACCCGAATGTGTATTAAAGATTTCCTTACAGGAAATGTGATATAGTTAACTATTTGTATCATATATAATTGTCTCCCCAGCAACTGGAGGTGCTCTTGAAAGAACTGAGGACCAGCAGGGGAGGAGGAAATTTATAGGAGGCTGGCGCGGTGTTTCCTACGGAGGGGAGGAGCCAAGGTCTCTCAGGTGGCTGTCCTGAAAGACTCCGGAAAATAACATTACCAGTAAGTAACTGTTTTTTTTTTTTTTTTTTTTGTTTATTGCGCAAAAAATAAAAATCGCAGAGGTGATCAAATACCACCAAAAGAAAGCTCTATTTGTGGGAAAATGACGTCATTTTGTTTGGGAGCCACGTCACACGACCGCAATTGTCCAGGGGGCTCCAGGACAAGACCCTAATGCTGGCCATACACGCACAGAATTTTGGCTGTTTGCAGGCTGAACAATTTTGTCGGTCGAAATCGAATTGGCCACTAACTGACAGAATAAACTTCCTTACATGATCATTTCCATGATCATAGCCAGGCCCACGGTCAAAATCGTCTGTAACGTTGGGTCCACTAATGGCACGATTGGCAAACGACATTTCCGAAAAGGAACTAGTTTCAGCTGAAATTCTGTGCGTGTTTGGCCAGCATTAGTCTCTGCAAACAGTTTTGGGTGATAGGTGTTGCAGCTGGCTTTGTGGTGGTGTTTCCCAGATTTGGTTTTGGGCATGTTGTTGCTGTGTTGCCTGATCCTCATGTTCAGTGCTTTGGGCCATCCCAAGTAATAACTCCTTTGTGATGTATGATTTAAGTTTGTCTTTTTAACCTAAAAAAAAATTCTTGGAGAACATAAAGCATGGAGATCATCCCCTCTTGCTACAAAACAGCGTCTTGGTATAACTCGGCAGGATTATGTCTGGATGGGGATTTCTGCCTTTATTTTTATTTTTTGCCCAGTTTCCATTCACCTATAGATTGCAGAATAACCTAAGTAGTTATGAATATTTACTGTGTACTACAATGTACTCCAAGAACAGGATTTTACAGGTGTTTTTTTTTTTTAAATGTATGTATTGTTTCTCTACTTTGTTGTCTTTATTCAGGTGTGTCCACTGCCTTTTAATATGTATACTAGCTAAAGGATATGAGAATGTAGTTTTATACACTTCTTTTTTTTCTTTTTTTAACAAACCACTACTTTGATTGTTTCAGATTTGAATATCTTTTTAATTTTGACAACACTTTTGAAATACATGATGATATAGAAGTACTAAAACGTATGGGTATGGCTTGTGGACTTGAGACTGGCAGCTGTTCAGCAGAAGATCTGAAGTTGGCGCGGAGCTTGGTGCCAAAGGCTTTGGAACCATATGTGACAGGTTAGATTTTGTTTTTCTTAAGCTTAATAAAAAAAATGTATTCTAATTTTGTATGTCTTGTGCAAAATATTAAAACGAACCCCAACAGCCCTGAAATATTTTTAGGATGTATGCCCACTTGTTGAGACAAAATAAGTGCTATATTCTGATGTAGATGAATGCGAATACATTCATTTTTCATTTTTTCCTATTGTGTTTTAAGATATTTAAATTGAAGGTCTTGGCTGTGCCAATAATTCGATTTGTAGGTTGAGCTGCTTTTGACATCCAACAATAGGACCATGTTGATACATTGCCAGTGTTAAATTTAAGTGAGTAAGAATTCTTTGAAGGAAATGTTTCTTGTTCAATTGAGAATAAAAATGCTAACTGTATGAAAATATTGTTTCTCTCATCCTTTGAGGACACACAAATACCACTAGACAAAAAAAATGTATACATATATTTTTTTTTTTAGTTTTATGTTTTTATTTTTGCTAATGTCCTATGAAATCTGCTGCTTTAACGACCAGATATAAGAGAAAAACCGCGCTACTTAAAGTGAAAAAGCAGCAAGCTCTAGGCAAAATACATACCACAATAACAAAAATCATAAAGGAGCTGCACTAATGAGTTGTATATAAGTGGATATTATAAACAATTGAAATACATATAAACTCAAAATGTACATGACCAGTCTATAGACCAAAATAATTAAAAATGTATCTTGATAGTTGGATTTAGTGAAAAAAAAAAAAAAAAACAGATGTGTGCAGGGCCTTTATCCTGAGGATATGGGGAATACCAGCTCACAGGGGAGTTGAGTGATGGAACAGAATATACATCAGAAGCCAATATAACTCTGTCTCCAATGTTTATAAGCATAAACCAGACACGTATACCCAGAAATGAGAGACAAAAAAGACACAAGTGTAAATTCGGACAAAAAAGACTTATACGTAAATGTTTCCGAGACCCACACCCAATGGGATATAGCATATCTGGAAACCTATATTAAAAACAATATGGTCCATAGTCTGAGATGGGAGGTCAGCCCTCAAAACGGAGAACTACAGCTTGAAGACTGGTTTAAATATTTTTAACGAAGCAGGGGTTACGTTTTTAATTTTTTTGGTAGAGAGGAAGTGTCAAAAACTTCTACGGTTGGATGAGGAAATTTAAGGGCATTGAAGAGAAACTTAGTCTGTCAAAATTACCGTAACGATTACAAGAAATCAGTCCTTCTTGAAATTACTAGAAAAGGAACACGGAGAACAAATGGTAAAGAAAGTATAATGGGGACCTAGTAGACTGCCAAGGAGGTGTTTTTGTTTGGCAGAAAAGAATCCTAGCTGAACAATCCAATGAGGCTAGCACAACATATATTGACTCAGGAAGGGGGGGAACGCAACAGTGGAGGAGGAGACCATTGGGGGGGGCCCCCTATGATAGGAAGACTGGTATCATACCAGTCCCTTTACAGGGTAAGAGGTAACATAAAGGGGGATCCTCAATCTAACCATGCCCCACGTCCAGCACATTGTCCCCAAAGACCAGGCCAACATGCAGGGAAAGGGCAGGGGCGAGGTAATCCCCAACCCCATTCCGGGTATGACCAGGGGCGTTTACCTTATGGACATGCCCAGGGGCAACAAGTTAATGGTGGGGGAGGGGGTCCTTCATCTTTTTGGGGCCCTGGTCAGACCAATTATCGAGAACAAGGATATGGTCCCAAATATGGACCTAAGCCTAGCCATTTTGAACCATCATATTACATGGGAGGAGAGAAGGAGTATGATTATGTCAACACACAGAATAGTTTCTTTCCTTTACGGGACAGGAAGAGTCCTGATGTAAAGTATGACCGTAGAAATGCCCCCTCTGACTATGAGAGCAAATGGTCCCCCGTATGCATCTCAAATACCATTATCTGGGGGTGCTATGGGATTAACCAACAACATTGGGGTTTTCACAGGCCCAATCAGGGTGTCAAGAGGTCAGGACATCAAAGAGAAGAGTCAGAGGTTGGACGGCAAATATGATCTAAAGAGAAAGACTTGGTTGGGACAGGGATATTCAACTTGATCAACACGGTATTGTCAGACGCAAAAAAACTCGTGTTTAGACAAGACTCAAATATGCACCTCCGCGTAGGCCAAATAAATTTGGCCTACATGGATGTGCATAAATTCATCCGAAAATTGAATATCAAAAGGTATGATTTCAAATCCGAATAAGGAAAACAGATTGAAATCCCAAAATGGCGAACTTCTTTGGGCGCCAAATGCCTCCTTTTAATGCCCTGGGTGCCCTGCTCCCCCCACTTAAGGTTTTTAGGGATGTGGTACTCGGGTGGGGTCTTGACCTGATGACAATCAAAGTTAGAAACGAATAATGCCATGATAGCCGTTTCCTTGTGTAATAATAAGGATTTAGCGATCAGCCTGGCAGATAAGAGGTTTTGGGCAGAAAAGACTATATGGCCACGATGAATCCAGCCAGCTTATTTAAACTGTATATGCCAAGCCTGCGGTGCTTCCAGAAGGCAGCTGTGGGACCCAAAGCAGGCTCTGAACAGACACTTGCAGCGGTTAATTTTTTCCTTGCCCCGGTCATGTGAGTCACTAAGTGTTGCTTGGCAGGCTAAGGTGCTTAGCAGGATTGTTGTATAGGGGCTTGGTGAGTCCTAATAAAGGGTCCAACTTCTGAGGTGTTTTAATACTACACCCAAGTACGCTTTTTGTGGCTATTAAATATCTTCAAAAACGAGTAGTGGGAGTAATACTACAGGGAAGGGCACACCTAAGACGTCGGTTCCTAATGAACCTAGTCGTATCCCTAGTGTTGTATCCCCTGAAGGACCAGAGGCTTACGGGGCATTCTGAGCAGATGCAACTATCTGGGATTGTGCCTACAGTCAACGCTGCTTCTTCACCCTTTAACCCTAGTCGGGTTAAAGCACAGGATTGCTGGCAGGATTGCCTCCATCCCGCAGGGTTGCAAGAAGTGTGACAGATCCCCCCCCCCCTCCCTGGAGCCTCCTAGTTTGAAGGAGGAATGGTTTGAGAATGGGGAAGAGCTAAAAGCTCAGGATTTTCTGGAGGGCCTGGCAGATGAGTCTACTTCCGAGCAATCTGGACAAAAAGATATCCAGTTGATGTCTGCCTCTGTCGCAGAAATGTTTTGTTCTGGCTTTAAATTGCCTCAGGGGTGACGAGCCCCCCTGGTCCTCTTGGGTTTTCTGAGGCCTCATTCAGGCCACATAGGCTTTCCCCCAACACCTCCTGCTGGATCAGGCTGTGTATGCTGATGGGAACATCCTGACAGGATTTTGTTCCTCTTAAGAGGTTTTTCTCTGAAAAGTTTGTTAAAAAAAAAAATGGAGCATGCTAGCCGTAGATGTAGCAGTCTCTACCTTAAGAAAGAACTTAACTTGTCTGGTAAATACCACACAGGGCTTGAAAGACCCTGTTGACAAGAAATTGGTGTCATTATTAAAGGCTTAATTTTCTTTAGATAGTTCAGCTATTTAGCCAGCTGTTGCAGCAATTGGTTTCCACCAGTCAGTAAAGGATCTGGTCAAATGGCCTGATAGGCCTAACCAGGAGGATGATCTGCCTGAAAATAAGACCGATATTTCTTAAGCGCTGTGTTTAGCCGTTTAAACCTTAAAAGGATTCAATTCAGCAGGTTTCTCGTTTGGCTCTCTTGCATGTACATATGCGCAGGCTTTTGTGGAATAAAAACTAGTCAGCTGAGCTTCTTTGTGAAAAGTTATTGGCAGGTTTCCCCTTTCATGGGGACCGTTTATTTGGTGATTGTAACGGCTACCCGGGCTAGTGAGAGGGTATCAGCCGTTGGCGACGTCCTTTTCCCTGGCAAAGTGCGATATGCAAGCAAAACCGGTATCATTCCATCCCCAAGATCCAGAGAGAGAGAGGGTCCCCCCCATCAAGAACGAGACGAGGCTGCGTGTTGAAGGGTCAAACAAGACTGATTTAATGGGACATTTCCCTTAGCTTATATGTGCTTACAACTGTGACAGGAACAATGACACTCTCCGCCCCCCCTTCACACAGATGCTTTGAAATAATGACATCTCCTTGAATCAATCAGTCTCTAGACGTTCCGGCACCGAGATCCACTTAACATGACCTGGCCGGGCACATTCCTTTCTCAATAGAATTCAATTAACCTTTAGAACAATACACACTCACAGATCATCACGTTAGCATACACCTGGCAGGAGGCTGTTAACTGGTAATACACAACAGAGCGTCAATTAGCATTTAGCAGTGAAAGTCACTCTACAATTAACCCTTTGAGCTCAGTAACAAGTCATGCAGTCCTCTGTAGGCAGAATAGTTCATAGGTCCGTTACACTACTCCCCTTTTGTGGAACACTCCGGCAGACCCGGATTGATCCTTTTCGGGTCAACTTGGGGATGTCCGGTCTGCTGTTAAGGTAAAAGTTCAGTTTGCCTGGACAGTCCGTCGGCCTTCCCATTGGCTTACCAGGTCGGTAGCTGATGGTGAAGGTGAATAATGGAATTCAATTCTGGAACAGTCACTTGCTTTGCTCTCTCAATGGCTCCCAAAACCTGTTGCTGATGCTCTTGGGACAGATACGGCACCACCTGGATGCAAATCCCATTTAATCTTTTGACAATTTCCGCCTTTTTGTGCATTTCAATGTTCAAGCCACGGGACATCTCATAATACATGACAGTGTCGTTGCATCTCTGATTTCTCACTGGCCAACTTGTCACATTCCCATTTTAGACTGTGATATTGTGCCGGATCTACAGTACATGTCGGAAGGTAGTCTTACCCGGGTCTCAGCAGCAAGCGAGTTGATTCCAGCAACGCGGGTGGTCACGGGACAAGCAGCAGCAGGTGTAGGTAAATAAGCCGAAGTCAGAGGGCCAATGTCGTTGCCCAGCACCACCTCGGCAGGTAGGTTGTCCATGATACCAACTGTGGTCTTTCCTGACCCGGCTCCCCAGTCTAAGTGCACCTGGGCGGTGGGTACGTGAAATACAGCACCCCCTGCGACCCGGACGGCAACTGTGCGAGTGGACACGTTCTCTGGCTTTACCAGATGTTTTTGAATCAGAGTGATAGTAGTCCCGGAATCTCTTAGGCCTTGTGCTACTTGTCCATTCACCCGTACCTCCTGACGGTGATGCTGACGGTTATCCGGAGAGGCAGCTTGTATTGGGTCTGCCTCATACCAAATTCCCAGACATTCCTCAGGGCCCCCCTCGGTCTCCAGGCAGTGGGCCGCAGAGGGACGTGATGAAGTGACCTCTGTGTTGGGTGTTGTGCGTCTCCAGTTATTTGTAGCTCTCAAAGGGCAATAATGAGCAATATGTCCCGTGTCGCTGCAGTGATGGCACGTCACCCTAGGCGAATCCCGGGGGTAGTTGCTAGGCCCCTGAGGACGTGGTGGGACTGGAGCCCGAAACTCTGGGCGTGGGGTGACGGTTGGAGTACGCGGTTCTACCTTCTGAGCCAGCCGCGTAGTTCCCTGGCTTACTTTCCTTGTCTCCGCGTACTCATCTGCTAGCCGAGCCGCCTCGTTTAAGTTAGCGGGACGGCGATCTCGTACCCAGTCTTGTATGTCTGCAGCCAGGTCTTGGAAGAAATGTTCCATTAGGAACAGCTGCAATACTTCCTCCCCGGTGTTGGCCTTGCACCCTTGGACCCAAAGGGATGTCACCCTTTGTAACTGGTTGGCCCATTCCATGTGGGAGTCCACAGCCTTCTTCTTGGACTCCCGGAAGCGCCGGCGGTAGGCTTCTGGCGTTACGGCATATCGGGTTAGCAGCGCCTTTTTAACTTGCTGATATTGTAAAATATCCTCTGGAGCGAGAGCCCGAAAGGCTTCATTGGCTTTGCCCGACAATTTCCCCGACAAAATAGTGACCCATTGGTCTGGTGGTACCTGGTGTAGTGAGCACTGCCTCTCAAAATCCGCCAAATATCCATCAATTTCCTCCTCACTTTCTACAAAAGCTTTAAATGCAGTGAACGGTATTTTTTCCTGTAGCCGCGGGTGGGGGGGTAGGAACTGCATGTGTAATGGGCTGTCTCGCTCTTACCAGTTCCAGTTCTTGTCCCCTCTTAGTTTGTATCTCTTCCCTTGCTTCCCGGAACACCTGTTTGTTTAGTTCCACGGACGTTTCTGGATACAAGGATAATCTCCGCTGTACAATCCCAGTAATTACATCTTCCTCGCTGACCGGTACAAGGGGCTCAGTTCCTTCCATGGATCCATCCATTTCGTCCAGCTCCAGCAGGTCAGCTATCAGCTCCCTCTGTGGTCTGTTGCTGGCGCTCCTACCACGACTCTCTAATCTTTTAGTGTGGATCTTTTCAGCCTGGCGTACTGCGACTCCATTCAGCACTTGCTCTTTGGATAAAAGGACCATCCCGCTGCTGCCAACCAATGTAACGGCTACCCGGGCTAGTGAGAGGGTATCAGCCGTTGGCGACGTCCTTTTCCCTGGCAAAGTGCGATATGCAAGTAAAACCGGTATCATTCCATCCCCAAGATCCAGAGAGAGAGAGGGTCCCCCATCAAGAACGAGACGAGGCTGCGTGTTGAAGGGTCAAACAAGACTGATTTAATGGGACATTTCCCTTAGCTTATATGTGCTTACAACTGTGACAGGAACAATGACACTCTCCGCCCCCCCTTCACACAGATACTTTGAAATAATGACATCTCCTTGAATCAATCGGTCTCTAGACGTTCCGGCACCGAGATCCACTTAACATGACCTGGCCGGGCACATTCCTTTCTCAATAGAATTCAATTAACCTTTAGAACAATACACACTCACAGATCATCACGTTGGCATACACCTGGCAGGAGGCTGTTAACTGGTAATACACAACAGAGCTTCAATTAGCATTTAGCAGTGAAAGTCACTCTACAATTAACCCTTTGAGCTCAGTAACAAGTCATGCAGTCCTCTGTAGGCAGAATAGTTCATAGGTCCGTTACAGTGATCATTTGGACAAATATATCCAAAAGATTTCTCTACTTCCTGTGAAGAAAAGCACCAGGCTTACCTCGTTTAAAACTTCAGGGACTGCTTCCTCAAATATCTCAGCGTCAAGGCAGTTTCGCTGTCAACAGGTCGCTAGTAGAAGTCCAGGGCCAGAAAAAGCCCTGGGTACAAAATTTGAATAAAACCAGCACCAAGCCCTCCTTTTAGGGGGGTGCTCCCACTCCAATGGGGGGGGGGACATTTGGAGAACGATGTTACAAGCTGGCGTTGGGGGAGGGGGGGGGGGTTAAAATCCAGCGCTCCCTCGGGTTCTCCAAAAAGAGACTTATTGCTTCAGGCACTACATCATTTAGTGCATCAAGAAGTGACTGTACAGGTTCCTGTATCCGAAAGGGCGAACCTGACCCCCCAAACGGGGTCACAAGTCCCATTTTTGGACCCAAGATCCCTGAACCAATATCTACTGATTAAGTAGATTTCGGATGTGCGCTCAGTAGTAGCCAAAATTCAAATGGGAGACTTTCTATCCTCCATCGATGTAAAGGGTGCGTATCTACACATACCTATCGTTCAACCTCATCAGAGGTATCTACGGTTTGCAGTAGAGGAACGTCGCTTTCAGTTCGTGGCTCTACCCTTCGGGCTTGCTACAGCCCCCTGGGTGTTCACAAAGGTCCTAGCACCAGTAATGGGTCTTTTAAGGGTCCAAGGGATTCTGGTGCTCGGTTATCTGGATGACCTCCTTCTCGGAGATCACTCACTACAAGCTCTAGAACAGAGCCTAGGATGCACAGTGCGGTATTTTAAAAGCTTAGGCTGGATCAGTAATATTTAAAAGTCAGGCTTGAAACCAGCTCAAGGTCTAACGTATTTAGGTCTGATCCTAGATACGGTCCAAACAAGAGTATTCTTGCCACCCGCAAGGACCTGTGCCCTGAAGGATCAGGTGCGTCAGTTAAGGGGCACCAGCCAACCCTCCATTCGCCTTTATATCAGTCTTCTAGGGAGGATGGTATCCTTTGAGGTGGTGCCCTATGCCCAGTTCCATTCCAGGGCTCTACAAGACATCTTGTTTGCTTGGAACAGGAGAGGACAAGCCCTGGATTATCCAATGTTTTTATCTCCTCTGGCACGCTTAAGCCTAAACTGGTGGTTCCAGGATCAGAACCTGCGAAAGGGAAGATCCTCCCGGTAACTTGGAGAGTACTGACTACAGATGCCAGTCTCTCAGGCTGCGGAGAGACCCTAGAGGGGCTCAAGGGAATGGTCAAGGACAGAGCAGATCCTACCCATCAATGTCCATGAATTTGGGGCCCAACGGTCATGGACGGTGGAGCTTCAGGACTGCTCTATCAGGGTTCATGCCGACAATGCCACTGCAGTAGCCTATATACGCCACCAAAGTGGTACTAGGAGGAGTCCAGCTCTGAAGGAGGTGAACCACACATACTAGCCTGAACAGAGGGACACGTGCCGATTTCTATCAGCAGCCCATATCCTGGGAGTAGAGAACTGGAAGGCAGATTATCTCAGCTGCCAGCAGTTCTGCCTGGGGGAATGGTCCCTACACCCAGGAGTGTTCCAGGAAATTTGCCAACGTTGGGGATGGCCAGGGGTCGACCTACTGGCATCCAGGTGCAACAACAAACTACAGCAGTTTGTGTCCCGGAGGGCCCTGGTTTCCAAAAATTGTGAAACTGACAATAGACGGGTCATGGGCGCTTGCATGTCGCCCCCATTCTACTGTCTCGAAGTCCTATATTCCACCCCAATTTACAGTCTCTAAATTTTGACGGCATGGCTATTGAAGCCAGGGTGTTAAAGGACTGTGGAATCTCAGGATCAGTGGTGTCTTCCCCAGTGAATGCTAGAAAAGCTGTCATTAGGAAGAGCTATCATGAGGCCTGGAAGACTTTTTTTTTTTTTTTTTTTTTTTTATATTGCTTGGTGTGAAGCCAAAAAATTGCATCCTCTGAAATAAGTGATTGGGAAAATTCTCTTTTCTACAGTCAGCTGTGGAAATAAAATTGGCTTGGAGTACAATCGGAGGTCAAGTTTCGGCCCTATCGGTATTCTTCCAAAGGCCTTTAGCCTCCCATTCACTGATCCGAACCTTTATGCAGGGGACAACTCGGTTGCTTCCCCCCATTTAGGTCAGCTATGTGTCCTTGGGACTTGAACTTGGTGCTTGTTTGTGTTAGAGACAACCATTTGAACCTATCAAGGAAATTCCATTAGACTTGCAGTCACGCAAGCTAGCCTTCTTAATGGCCATTGCCTCGGCTAGAAGGGTGTCGGAGTTGGTGGCCCTTTCCCATGTAGGGAACCATACTTAATCTTTCATCACAACAGGCTCATGTTACGACCTGTTCCATACCTTTTGCCAAAAGTGGAGCCTTTCATTTAAATCATCGGGACATTAATTTGCCTTTTTTCTCTCGGCCGCGCTTATCAGAAGAGACGACTGCATTCATTTGACGTTGTCAGGACAGTCCGGGTTCATTTGTCTAGATCTGTGGAGATCCGAGGATCAGACTCCCTTTTTTTTAAATAACCAAAAGGACACAAAGGACAGGCAGCTTTCCTTGCCATTTGGGTCTGTCAATTGATCATTCAGGCCTATGGTCTGAAACATAAAGCTCCTCCCTTTAGGGTGATAGCTCATTCTACCAGGGTTGTAGCAACCTCCTGGGCTTTTCGCCATCAGGTATCTGGGGCTCAGATTTTTAACCACTTCCCGCCCGGCCTATGGCCGATTTACGTCCGGGAAGTGGTTATGAAATCCTGACAGGACGTTCTAGAACGTCCTGCAGGATTTCATGCCGCGCGCGCCCGTGGGGGCGCGCATCGCGGCGATCGGTGATGCGGGGTGTCAGTCTGACACCCTGCATCTCCGATCTCGGTAAAGAGCCTCCGGCGGAGACTCTTTACCACGTGATCAGCCGTGTCCAACCACGGCTGATCACGATGTAAACAGGAAGAGCCGTCGATGGCTCTTCCTCACTCGCGTCTGACAGACGCGAGTAGAGGATAGCCGATCGGCGGCTCTCCTGACAGGGGGGGTTAGCGCTGATTGTTTATCAGCGCAGCCCCCCCTCGGATCGCCACACTGGACCACCAGGGATGCCCACCCTGGAGCACCAGGGTGGGCAAAAAAAAAAAAAAATGACAGAAAAAAATTAAAAAAAAAATGACAGAAAAAAAAAAAAAAGCATAAAGAAAAAAAAAAAGATGCCAGTCAGTGCTCACAAATGGGCACTGACTGGCAACCTGGCAAAAATCAGTGCTGCCACCCCAGTGTCCATCAGCGCCACCCCAGTGTCCATCAGCGCCACCCCAGTGTCCATCAGCGCCACCCCAGTGTCCATCAGCGCCACCCCAGTGTCCATCAGCGCCACCCCAGTGTCCATCAGTGCCACCCCACAGTGCCCATCCATGCCCAGTGCCCACCTATCAGTGCCCATCTGTGCCACCCATAAGTAGCCATCAGTGCCGCCCATGAGTGCCCATCTGTGCCGCCTATGAGTGCCCATCAGTGCCGCCTATGTGTGCCCATCAGTGCCGCCTATGTGTGCCCATCAGTGCCGCCTATGTGTGCCCATCAGTGTCGCATACCAGCGCCGCCAATCAGTGCCACCTAATCTGTGCCCGTCAGTACTACCTCATCGATGTCCATCAGTGCCATCTCATCGGTGCCCATTAGTGCCGCCATATCAGTGCCCGTAATTGAAAGAGAAAACTTATTTACAAAAAAATTAACAGAAAAAAATAAAAACGTAATTTTTTTTCCAAATTTTCAGCCTTTTTTTAGTTGTTGCGCAAAAAAAAAAAATCGCAGAGGTGATCGAATACCACCAAAAGAAAGCTCTATTTGTGGGGGAAAAAGGACGCCAATTTTGTTTGGGTACAGTGTAGCATGACCGCGCAATTGCCATTCAAAGTGCGACAGTGCTGAAAGCTGAAAATTGGCTTGGGCGGGAAGCTGCGTAAGTACCTGGTATGGAAGTGGTTAAGGTTGCTACCTGTTCTTCAGTGCATACATTCACAAAATTTTATCAAGTGGCTGTTCGCGCAGCTGAGGATTCGGCTTTCGGCCACAGCGGGCTGCCGTATACATTTCAGATTGCTATTGTTTGGCAGGGTGTCTCCCTCCCCTCAAGGCTATTGCTCTGGAACGTCCCAGAAAGTAATAAATATTAGCATGACTGTGTCCCATGATGTATGAAAAATAAATAGGATTTGTTTTTCATACTTGCCTGTAAAATCCTTTTCTTTGCATACATCATGGGGCACAGAGATCCCTCCCCTCTTTTCTTAAGGATTCAGTGCTTGCTAAAAAACTGAAGTATTTCCTGTATGGGAGGGGTTATATAGGGGGATCACTTACTGTCTTAAGACTTTGGTCTACCAGTCTCCATTCACCCAAAACATGGAGTATAACCCAGCAGGTAATGAATATTGGCATGACTCTGTCCTATGATGTACTCAAAGAAAAGGATTTTACAGGTAAGTATTACGGAAAAATAACCAGATTGTCGTGAACAGAAACTACTGTCAAGCGATTTCTGTAGTCCACATCCCAGGAGTGAATAACTGGCAGGCAGATTATCTCAGCTGCCACCACTTGGACCGGGGGGGGGGGGGGAGGAATGCCCTACTAATCCAGATGTGTTCAATGTGATATGCCAAAAGGGATCTCCTGGATTTTGATGTCCTACCCTCCAGGTTTAACAACCTACTTCTGTTCGTGACCAGAACCAGGGATCCTCTAGCTCTGCTTCAGATGTGTTCCAGCCACGAAGAATTCTGCCTCACCTGCTCCACAGAATAGAAGTAACCTGATATATACAGACCTACTTGGGCTTCTAGTAGATGGCTCCACCATGTTTCTCTGTCCCTTGCTTTAATGACATGATTGTTGAAACCCAAGTCCTAAAGGGAAAATTAAAAAATCTGAGTCTGACCTTGCTGAAAGCGACAGGTGTCCCTTCAATGTTGATCTGTTATCATACCTGGAAATCTTTGCGTGGTGCAATCAGTCAATTTAATTCCAGAATTTTTTTATGTGAGTTTTTAATCTGGCCTACCTGTGAACAGGATCAGGCTCTTGGCACTCTAAAAGGGTATTGGGGCCTTTATCTATACTTTTTTTTTATTTTTTTTTATAAGCTTTTGGCCTCAAACTTCTTTGTGAAATGCTTTATTCAAGGTGTTTCGGTGTTGGGCCCCCCTGTATGAAGCTTTTTTCATATTTCTGACAGTTGTTACACAACCCTCCTTTGTTCCAATGAGTACATTGTTCTGCCATCCTTGTACACTGCTCCTAAGCAACCAAAGGAATCCTAGCTACATTGCTTGAACATAGTTGGAGCCATTAACTTGTACCTAAAAGCTACTGCTTCTTTTAGATAAATGGATCCCTTGTTTATACTTTGCTCAGGACCTCGCAAGGGGCACCTTGCTTCAAACTCCAGGGTGCATAAGGAATTTGATTGAGAGGGCCTACATCCTTAAAGTTGTACTAAACGTTTGATGTAAAAAAAAAAAGTCATGCTTGCCTCTGCTGTGCAGCTCGTTTTGCACAGAGTGGCCCCCGATCCTCGTCTTCTGTCGCCGGCTGTCTCGGCTTCTCACTGCATCAACTAACCCCCCCCCGGAAGCACTTTCTCAAGGGGGTTACCTTGCGGGCGCGCTCCCGAGTCCAGCACTTGCGTCCATAGACATGAACAATGGACTCTGCCCTGACGCCCACGTCATTGGATTTGATTGACAGCAGTGTGAGCCACTGGCTACGCTGTTATCAATCTATCCAATGAAGAACCGAGAAAATCGGGCTGAAATCAAGTGTGTTGATGTGTGGGGGGCCAGTAAGCATCGGATGTTTTTTCACCTTAATGCATAGGATGCATTAAGGTGAAAAATCATGACCCGATAAGTGCTCTTAGCCCTTACCTAAGATCACTAACTGGTGTGCTCCCCTGTCAGAACACAGTAGCTCTGCGGGGGAGATCACTGTAATATTGCATAGTTAGTACAGTGGCTCCTCCCGAGCTGTTAAATTTTTTTTTTTTTTTTTTTTTTCATTCAGCACACTGGGTTGAACGGAAAAAAGTTTGTGTGTTGCATCCCCACTTGTTCAGCTCTCTAAGAGTATCCTGGGCCTTAAGACAACAAGCCTCTGTTGCTCAACTGTGCAAGGCTGCCACCTATTTGTCTGTTCATACTATTTCAAAGTTTTAACAGGTGGCTCTCCAATCTCCTGTGAAAATGCATATTTCGGCCACAAAGTTCTTGCAGCAGCACTCTTTTGGGCCTGAAGGCATAGTTTCATTTTGTTTAGTTGTTGCCCATCATTTGGGGACATCCCTTGGTTTGTGAATAAGTTGCCCATGTCTTGTATGATTTAAGATGAAAGACATTTTGAATAACCTATAAATTCCATATATTTGACTACAGAGTACAAGCCACTCTTTGTTGCTTTGCATTGTTTGCTACAAAACTGAGGACTCATGGAGGGGAGTAGTGCGCTTGTCCTCAAAAGCTTGCTAGTGTCCATTCATCTGAAAATATGAGCCTATAGTGTATGAATAAGTTGCTTGTGTCCTGTACACCAAGATATAGAATTTACAGACAAGTCAAAATTGCTTTTATTGTAGCTGACCTTTTCTTAAGTCTCTGGTTTTATACTTTTATTTTATTTTTTAGTTTTGGATAGAGCAGAGAGGGATTAAAACACCTTTCAGTTTATTATTGCAGTCTGTGCCCCCTTTCGGGAGATTCACCCATCTATTTGTCCTGTTTACCGTTATCGAACACTAATGTAAAAAAAAATCCCTGGAACAGGAGCTGGGGGGGAAAAAAATCTTACAATGGTCAAAGTGCTTCTGGTGACACCCATAGATTCCCTCACTTTGGAGAGATTTCCCTCTCTGTTCCTGTTTTGGCAGCAACATTTTGCAGGTAAACCAACAATTTTTACTAGTGCACTGTGAAAAAAAAGTTTTTGATCACCAACACGTCTAGTCATTTTTTTTTTTTTTTCCACTTTTAAAACTTCCTGTGCAAAGTATATGGCAATGTAAGCAAAACCTTGTGTCCATGGACATTGTACTAAATGCTTGTTTCTTTCCTCAACAGAAATGGCTCAGGGATCAATCAGCAGTGTGTATGTCTCCTCAACGTCAGGTGCGGTGTCAAATGGACGCCGATTTTCAGCCAGGTAATGTGTGTCCCCCCCCCCTCTATTAAAAAATAATAAATAAAAATTGACACAGCCATATTCTTTACCACCATGTGAGACTACATTTTGTTTCCATTGAGTGCATGCTACATGGAGCAGAGCCCTGGAAAAAATCAACTGTTACCTGTAGTTTGGCGCATATAACCGCTAACCACTTCAGCCCCGGAAGAATTTACCCCCTTCCTGACCAGAGCACTTTTTGTGATTCGGCACTGCGTTGCTTTAACTGACAATTGCACGGTCGTGTGACGTTGCACCCGAACAAAATTGACGTCCTTCCCCCCCCCCCCCCCAAATGGAGCTTTCTTGTGGTGGTATTTGATCACCTCTGGGGTTTTTATCTTTTTGCGCTATAAACAAAAAAAGAGCGACAATTTTGAAAAAAAAAAAACAATTTTTACTTTGCGATTAATAAATATCCCCCAAAAAATATTAAAAAAAAATGTATTTTTCCGTTTAGGCTGATATATACTTTTACATATTTTTGGTAAATATGCGTATATTGGTTTACACAAAAGTTGCGTCTACGAAATAGGGGATAGTTTTATGGCATTTTTAATTTATCTGGTAATGGCGGTGATCAGCGATTTTTTTTTTTTTTTTTCTTGATAAACTAAATTATTAATGTATCCTAAATAAAAAACATATTTAAATAGATTTTTACTCCAAAAGCATGTTATTCAAATGGATTTGATAAAAAACATCCTCCCAAGTGAGCGCTGTCTGCACGTCCCTGTGGGTCGCGTGCGGTGTGCTCTGCGGTGTGCTCTGATCTATCGGGTCTCAGACTCTGATCAGAGTAAGGAGTCGATCCCCGGCCCCTTACCACGTGATCAGCTGTTTAGCCAATGATTGGTCACGTGATGTAAACAGAAGACGGTAATTTGTCAGCGTGAGGGGAAAAGAAGCCGATCACTGGCTTCTGTCAGAGGGAAGTCAGTCCCTCACACAGAAAGCCGCGGCTGCATTTTATGTGCCAACCAGTGCCCACAGTGCCACCCATAAGTGTCTCATCGGTGCCACAAATCAGCACCGCCTATCGGTTCAGCCTCATCAGCGCACATCAGTGAAGGAGAAAAATTACCTGTCTGTTTAAAGCCAGCAGCTACACTTTTTGTAGCCGCTGACTTTTATTAAACATTAAAAAAAAAAAGCCTGGAACTCCCCTTTTAAGTAAGGTCTGCTGCTGTTGGCCCTCTTGGACATGTAGAGCAGAAGGCTGTGGCATTTACAGTATCCTCACATTTTCATAATTTTTTTTTTTTTTATGTGACACTAAACAAATGACACTGTTATACAAGCTGTACACTCATACTTTACATTATAGCAGTGTAAATTTGCTGTCCCCTCAAAAGAACTCAATACAAGCCATTAATTTCTAAACCGCTGGCAACAGAAGTGAGTACACCCCTAAGTAAAAATGTCCAAATTGGGCCCTCTGCGTCAGTATGTCAGTCACAGTACGTGTTGGCATTCATGGTTCCCTCAAACTGTAATTCCCCAGTCCCAGCAGCACTCATGCAGCCCAAGACCATGACGCTTCCACCACCATGCTTGACACTAGGCAAGACACACGTCTTTGTACACCTCACCTGGTTGCCGCCGCACACACTTGACACCATCCGAACCAAATACGTTTATCTTGGTCTCATCAGACCACAGGACATGGTTCCAGTAATCCATGTCCTTAGTCTGCTTGTCTTCAGCAAACTGTTTGCGGGCTTTCTTGTGCATCATCTTTAGAAGAAGCTTCCTTCTGGGATGACAGCCATGCAGACCAATTTGATGCAGTGTGCGGCGTATGGTCTGAGTACCGACAGGCAGACCTGCAGCAATGCTGCCAGAATGCATACATCTATTGCCCAAAGACAACCTCTGGATATGACACGTGCACTCGCCTTCTTTGTTCGACCATGGCGAGGCCTGTTCTGGGTGGAACCTGTCCTGTTAAACCGCTGTATGGTCTTGGCTACCGTGCTGCAGCTCAGTTTCAGGGTCTTGACAATCTTATTTTTTTTCAGATTCTCAGTTCTTTGCCATGAGGTGCCATGTTGAACTTCCAGTGACCAGTATGAGAGAGTGAGAGCGATAACACCAAATTTAACACACCTGCTCACCCATTCACACCTGAGACCTTGTAACACTAACAAGTCACATGCCATTGGGGAGGCAAAATGGTTAACTGGGCCCAATTTGGACATTTTCACTTAGGGGTGTACTCAGTTTTGTTGCCAGCAGTTTAGACATTAATGGCTGTATGTGGAGTTATTTTGAGGGGACCGCAAATTTACACTGTTATACAAGCTGTACACTCACTACTTTACATTGTAGCAAAGTGTAAAAATTTTTTCAGTATTGTCACTTGTAAACATATAAAATATTTACAAAAATATTAGGGATGTACTCGTGTGAGATACTTTAATCTCCGCTTTGAGGGCTTTTTTTTTTTTTGCGTACTAGTTTGTTGGTGCATATGCGTAGTGCACTTAAAAAAAATAAATAAAAAAATGCAGAGCGAGCCTTGTCGTATGGGTGCTTCCTCACTTTCCTGATTGGGGAGGGAGTCTTGGGCATCTTGCATTTCTCGTCACCATGTAAACTTCAAGTTCAACAACAAACTAGACAGGTTTATATACATATGCATGGATCCACTGGCTGAAGCAGTGGATGCTCTAGTGCAGGGATAAGCAACCCCGGCACTCCAGCTGTGACAAAACTACAAATTCCATCATGCCTCTGCCTTTAGGAGTCTTACCTGTGATTGTCAGGGTCTTGCAATGTCTCATGGGACTTGTAGTTTCAAAACAGCTGGAGGGCCCGAGGTTGACTACCCATGCTAGTGGCTCCATGGGATCCATAACCTATGATCTATGCCTTTCGTCCCCTGAAACTACTTTTAATTTGCATCACAGAACCAAGACTGGGGGGTGTTCTGGTGATCCTTTGGCCCAGGAAAATATAATACATAGACCTAGCTAGTCTTCCAGCCAGTAGATGCACGGTGGTCTCTGCTAAGACCATACCCATCTACTGTCCTGAGGAACCCTGCTTCATGACTGTTGAAGCCCAGGGACACATATCCAAGTCTGTGAATTCACTTTCCACAAGGTCTATTATCGTGTGTGGATGACTTCACTTGTGTATCTAGGGGCTTTTAACTAAAAAGCTTCTCCGTGGAACAAATTCTCTCCTTCCTGCAGCTGGGTCTGTCATTTGGCTCTTGCCGCTATCAAGGGTCAGGTTTCTGTCCCTTCTAATGTGTTTGAGACCATTGGCCCCTAATTCCTTTAAACTGATTGTAAAGTCTAGGTTTTTTTTCTCTAAAAATAACAAACCTATTTTTTTTTCACAGGGGAGCCCTGATCCTCCTCCTTTCCGTATCTGTCTTAGACTCTCCTAGCCCCTCCCTCCTGTGGTACTCATAGAATGCATTAAGATAAAAAAAAACTTCTGACTTTACAACCGCTTTAAGACATTTGTGTAGAATGTTTCCCATGTGATTCCCTCTGTCCCTGTGACGCAAAACCTGTTTTTTACTTTTACAAATTCAGAAGTCTCTGAGCTTATTAGAGACATTCTGCTCTCCTCTTTTAATCCCAAGGTTGCTTTCATGCTGTTGCCTCTGCATGGCAAGTGACTGAACTGATGGTCTTATCTTGCAAAGAATTATTTTTGGTCTTGCTCCAAGACGAGATGGCGTGTTCAGCACTTTTCTTGCCTAATATAAGAAAGGTTTGCCCCAGCTAATCAACTAGCTGCTTGTGGATCCCATCCCGAGTACGTATAGTAAAGACATTTTCCTCAAATTGGGGTTTTAAATGGACCACAGGCAGTGATTTATAAAAAAAAGCATTTTTTTAATATAAAAATAAAAAATTATTGATATATGTAAGAATAATACATGATCAAACAAAAAATGGGTTGGACATAAAGACAAAAGACATACCAACAAACGCATAAGGTTGGCGGGCAGATAATAAACCAGCTGAAAGAGCATCCAACGCATTTAAAAAAAAAACAGTGTAGATCTTCAGGGACTGAACGGGCTTGAAGCTTCCAAAGCTGTGACTTAAATCCCATATGTAAACGTTTCACTGACCAGTGGACGTTAATTCAGAAAATAGAGAATAAATGGACGTTCAACCACACATACACACCGGCCGGAGTTTCATGGACCGAGATAGTTCTCATATGTCAAAGTGAGCATTTTATAAGGCATGCGTTTGGCCACTAGGTTTAGCTGCAGCATGTCTCAAATTTGCATGGACTCTTAAGGCATGGAGGGTATATTCATCCAAGGATATGTGGCATCAGTATTGAACGCAAACTATGGCGGTTTTTGTCTGTCCAAGGATCACAAAGACCACATGCAGAAAAGAACGGGTCTGGCCTATAATCCAAGTCCTCATATACTCTTATGCATAGGGTGGGATGGTGTGGCTCCTCTCGTCAGTCAGGTGTTTGTCTTTATCATTGTCCAACCCATTTTTGTTTGCTCATGTGCCATATATTATTCTTGTGTGTATATGTGTGTGTGTGTATATATATAACTTGTAGTCATTTTTTTTATAATCGCTGCCTGTGGTCCATTTGAAATCCAAATTTGAGGAAAATTTCTTTACTTTTCTTGCCTAAGTTAGTTTGACCTTCACCCTAACCAGGACATTGTTTTTCCATCCCTTCGTTTTGGCTCTAGTTGACAAAAGGGAAATTCAGAATACTTTATTAATTCCAAGGGAAATTTATTCTCCATTTGTCTGGATGTGATTTGGATTGAGTCTCTATCTCTCAGCCATTGCTCCTTTCAGGAAAATTTTGTTCACTTTGTCAGCCTGAATGAAACTCTTAAGAATGCACCGGTTTCTTGTTCCACCATCTCTTGGTGGTTCAGACAGACTTTCATCCATGCGCATAATCTCAAGGATCCACCTTTCTTGTCAAGGCAAACTCTACTAGATATTGTGGTGTTTTCTTTCAGCATCTGGCAACTGTTTCCCAAATTTTCAAAGCCATCATATTCTCAAAGTTGTTCTTGGTGGAAATTTTGACCTTAGCATTTAGTCTGCTTTTTGAGCTGCAAGCAGCTCCTATTTTTTTTTTGTTTTCCTGAGCCTGTTAGCATTTGCTGTGTTGCCTATCGTTCAGTTAGACTGCTTTTCAGTGTCCCGAAAGCTAACCCCTTAGCACAAGTTCTAAAAGCAAAGAAGCGCAGGCATTTGGGTCATCTGACCGCTGTTATTGGCTGTTGCGTCGGGATGCTTCTAATTGCAAGTATGCATCGGGAACTTACCAATCCCCTCTGGATACCGTGCAGAGAACATGGCAAGTTGTTTTAACAGGGCCGCATATATGCCTACGGCTGGCGCCAAAAGTTTAGACGTCTGGTGTCCCTCACGAACGAGAAAGGAAAATAGGATTTTTGTACTTGCTGTAAAATTATTTTCTTGGAGTTCATTGAGGGACACAATCATGCTTTTGGAATGACTGCTACAAAACTGAGGCATACTGGTAGTACTAGGAGTTATCCTTCACTTGCCTATAGTTTTCTGTTTGCCAAAGCCCAATCCTCCTGAAAGCAACAGTATAACGCACAAGTTAGACTTCCTGTGACCTTCATGGACTCCAAAATAAACTAAAATGTATGAGGAGTACAAAAATTCATATTTTGTAGGTTACGCAATTTATTACAAAAGGTAATAAGCTTTGTTCAGTTATGATCTGTCTATATTTTACCTTTTTATTAGTCCTCAGACTTGCTGCCCTGGGAGAGTGAAGTGCAGGTATTGCATAGTATAGTCTCTCCTGTCAGTGTGGTTTTAAAGATGATGCCTGCCCAAGGTGCAGCCCTGCTTCCTTTTCCAGGCAATATGGGTTCGTTGACTGTATGCTGTGGGTGAGAGCGCATGGAAGGCTCTGTGGGCTGTTGGAGGGGAATACTATTCAAGGGTGTTTTCTATGATACTGATTTCCCTTTTTTTTTTTGCAGTGATTTGACAACAGATGGAATGCAAGCTACCAGCTCCAATGGATCACAGTACAGCAGCTCCAGGGTGGAAACGCCTGTATCTTATGTTGGGGAGGAAGATGATGATGATGAGGATGACTTTAATGAAAATGATGACGACGACTAATGTAGTAAAATTGGTATCCAGTTACAAATCATTTCAGGAACATGTCTATTTTTTTCCTTACCTGGTTAATATCACGGCTACGGAAACATAATGGTGAGGCAATTGGTTATAACAAGCAATTTTTTTTTTTTTTATGCTGTGGATGTTTGAATATAGTACTTTATTCACTGGCTCCCTTATTTGTTCCAACACATTTTTTATTTGGCCCCTGGTTCTGTGACACTTCCTAATGATGTATGATCCATGTAATAAATAAAATGCTATGCATACATGCTAAATGAAATGGGTTTAACAAATTGGCTTTTATTTGAAGAACATATAATGTAGGATTAAGTATGGTTTTAAGAAATCATGCAATGTCCAAAGAACCTTTTTTTTCCCTCCTGAAATGAGCTAAAGTTCAGAAACTGGACTGTTGCAGCTTTTATGATTTCTGTTGTATATTTTGGGGTAACTAAATAAATTTTCTATCAAAAAAAAAAATTCTGCAATGCCGATGCAGTTCTGTGAAATGTTTTGAAAGTTGCTATATACAGTATATAAATATTGCTTATAGTATAATTTGCCTGAATTCTTCCAGGTAAACCTTTTTTTTATATATAGTTTACATAATTATCATTTAAATGTGTTCTGAAGCAAATGTTTTGTATTTGTTTCCTAAACGCCTTGTAATCTATTATAATGTTGAAATTATAGTTTTAACATTTTTCTTTTCTCCAGATTTGTGAATTGTTTTTAGCAGTCATATTTTCTATGATATTTTTAAGGCAAGCTGTAGTTTAAGATGAACTTATTCACAAGAAAATAAACTGCACATATGCTGACAGCTGCCTACTGAAATACAATATTCTTTTTATTGAAAAGTGCATACACTTATGTAATTTTATTAACTATACAGAGACCTATAAATGATTTTGTTTAACTTGGCACTGTTAGTTTTATTAATAAAAAAACAAAAACAATGCATGGGCATTAAAAAGGTGTTATCTACTGAAATTCTCTTTCATTTCCCCTTTTAAGTTTCTCTACTACTATGGACCTATTAAATACAGCTTACCGTAACCTTGTACTATGACCACCTTTTCTTCCTGTATCAAGTAGCCCGTCTGCAATTCTAAGCCAAGACTGGGATCATGGTCCTGTATATATGTGCACTCTTGCAAAATGGCACACCTGAGGTGTTAAAGATTTAGTATGTATTATGGGTACCCGAAGAGTAATTAAAGTGAGCCTATAATGATATTATAATGCTATATTAAAAGTTTGGCTTGAATGGACAACGTGCCACATGACCAAAGGCCTACACTTTTGTGTGTTCACTATTGAAAGGGAGGATCGAAGTTCACTCTGGTTTATCTTCCCTTTAAGCAGAAACAATTTGGGGCCTAGGCATTTAGGTATGTTATCTCACTATAACCCTACGCAACATTCCTTGAGAAAAGGAAAGACTTTCAGGCCTTTTTTTCTCTTCCTTTAAAACAGAAGTATAGGAACATTTTTCTTTTTAAGAATTATACTTGGCTAGGTGGATGCATCAGTCTGATGCTGCATCTAGGGCTGAAACAACTAATCGATTAATCGACAACTAATCTTTTTTTATAATTTTCATAATCGATTCATCTGCATCTGACCCCACCTGCTCGAAGACTGAGAACTGAGCCATCAAAGCTGATGGCTGATATCTCAGTGCTCCGTGAGCAGATCGCTGGTGGCTGTCAGACGAGCTTTGGTTGTACTTCAATAGTCTTGCTGAGATGTATAAAGAAGTAGGGCCAAGTTCTTTTTGCCATACTTCTAATGTGTGAGAGTGGGTATTACCGCGCTATCAGAGGGAGGGTGGGGAGGGGGGGGTGGGGTGCAGCTGCGGCACTGGAAGGTGTATCAGACCATAAGTATTATTAATG
Source organism: Rana temporaria (assembly GCF_905171775.1). NCBI lineage: Eukaryota > Metazoa > Chordata > Amphibia > Anura > Ranidae > Rana > Rana temporaria. The sequence goes on from NC_053490.1 coordinate 202,365,939, forward strand.
GGGAAGGTAGTGCTGCGCTATGTGTGGAGGATGGGGAGGTGGAAATGAAGTGAAGGGTGGTCTGACTGTGACAGTACAAACAAAAATGGCTTTAAAAAGAGCCGATCAGTGAGCAGGCTGACAAACTCATAACTATTCTAGACAAAAGTGCAAATAACATAAATTCATACGTTCTTCTTAGTGGAAGGGAATACACAATCAATAAGGTGATGAGAAGTGCAAATAAAGATATACAATCTGTGTCACACAACACCCAATTAGCTCTGCTGGGCTCAGTGATGAGCTAGTGCAAAAAAGTCCATAAAGCAGTAAACTGGTGATAAAGATCGATAAGGCAAAAAACTTTAACACTAACACCAGAGATCTAAATAATAATTGAAAGTCCAAAATAGGGAAGTGATGGTGTGGGTCCGAATCGATAATGTGAAGAAAGCGTGGGTATCCAGTGATCCTTTTAAGGTGACTGAGGATGTCCCCTTACCTTACTGCTGTAAGGTAACAGCATATGACTCCAACCACATATGGTTATCCAAAAGGGCTCTGGTCCAGGGAAACTAGGTCCTCCTTGGAAGTCGCGTCCCAGGATGGCCAATGTCTCGCGCCCAGGGGGATAAAACCACCAATAGTGTGATATTGTGTTAAAACTTTTAATCAACATAAAATTAAAAGCAAGGGTACTCACATGGTTAAAATTAAATCGGGCATATAAAAAAGAGGGGCAATCGTTCGCCAACGTCACCTCCGGTACCTCTCAGTAGGCTCTTACGCGTATTCGTCACAAGCGTGACTTCTTCAGGAGTTTTTTTATATGCCTGATTTAATTTTAACCATGTGAGTACCCTCGCTTTTAATTTTATGTTGATTAAAAGTTTTAAAACAATATCACACTATTGGTGGTTTTATCCCCCTGGGCGCGAGACATTGGCCATCCTGGGACGCGACTTCCAAGGAGGACCTAGTTTCCCTGGACCAGAGCCCTTTTGGATAACCATATGTGGTTGGAGTCATATGCTGTTACCTTACAGCAGTAAGGTAAGGGGACATCCTCAGTCACCTTAAAAGGATCACTGGATACCCACGCTTTCTTCACATTATCGATTCGGACCCACACCATCACTTCCCTATTTTGGACTTTCAATTATTATTTAGATCTCTGGTGTTAGTGTTAAAGTTTTTTGCCTTATCGATCTTTATCACCAGTTTACTGCTTTATGGACTTTTTTGCACTAGCTCATCACTGAGCCCAGCAGAGCTAATTGGGTGTTGTGTGACACAGATTGTATATCTTTATTTGCACTTCTCATCACCTTATTGATTGTGTATTCCCTTCCACTAAGAAGAACGTATGAATTTATGTTATTTGCACTTTTGTCTAGAATAGTTATGAGTTTGTCAGCCTGCTCACTGATCGGCTCTTTTTAAAGCCATTTTTGTTTGTACTGTCACAGTCAGACCACCCTTCACTTCCTTTCCACCTCCCCATCCTCCACACATAGCGCAGCACTACCTTCCCCATTAATAATACTTCTAATGTGGGCACTTAGTTCTGCACTCTTGTGGCCCTTATTTAGCCAACAATGGGCTAAAGTCCACTGTTGGCCAACCTCACTCGGCTGGCCTAGACTCTGGAGGGTTCCCGACTTCAATGTCCACTCAGATGCCTAACCAGCAGCCTCCCAGCATGCGCTGAGGCTGAGCCAGCTATTCCCCCTACTTCCACAGCCCAGTGCCCCATTGAGGGCAGGAGGGGCACAGCAGAGGGCCGGTGACTCGCTGCCCCTCTGCTCACTGAAGATGAAAAAATTGAGTATTCAGTGGTCTTAGAGACTGCAGGGGGCAGATGCAGAATCAGACCAATGCTGAATCCACGTAGGTGAGTGTGATTGTGTTTTTTTTTTTTTTTTTATATTCCTCTCTCTTTTGCCATGAAAGCCCTGTCGGTGTCTCCCAATTTTGATGCTGTGTTTCTCTGTCATGTGGGCATCTGATGGAGACTGCAAGTGGTTGTTGTAACACATTTTGCAGGCATGGTCCACTGCTGTTGCAATCAGAAAAGCTACCCTGATAAATGTCTCGCAGGCGTTGCTGGAGTGCATGCAGTAGGCAGGAAGTGGCAGCAGGAGTTCACCAGTGGTAAGATGCAACAAAGCATAAAAAGGTGAAAGACCGTATTTAATTTTTTAAATAAAAGGCAATTGTTGCCCAGTGCTTTAGCAGCCTAATGCAGTGATGGTGAACCTTGGCACCCCAGAGGTTTTGGAACTACATTTCCCATGATGCTCCTCTACACTGCAGAGTGCATGGACATTGTGGGAAATGTAGTTCCAAAACATCTGGAGTGCCAAGGTTCGCCATCACTGGCCTAATGCCTTTCAGTTAGGATTTACATCTACTTTAAAATGTTGCATTTACATCCACTTTATGGATGAATAATGCAGGCTTTATTGCATATGTAAGAGTAGATATGGATTTGTTAGGAATTTGGAGTAGTATTTACAGGATTTGGGTTAGAACAAAAATCAGAATGGATTGCATGCCATGTGACTCAGGACAGGAAGTTGTCTTGTGTCTTGGACAATTGGGACAGGATAGCTGTCGAACCATTGAAATAAAGGAATCAATCATGGAACTGCAAACATCGGTCACAACATGTAAACCCATCATCGAGCGATCGTTTTCTGGTCCCTCTCTGCTTAACAGTAGAACACCTGAACTATCACGTATTTTGACTACAGAAATGCTTATCCAGTCATGCTATGGGAATACGGTAAAACTCATTCAGTCAACCTCTCCAGGAAAAACTATAAACCATGTCAAGTATTTTAGGAACACCATTTCTTTTATTAATGTGATCAAAGACCCTTTTCACGGCTCCGTTGAATTGTAGGAAATAAAAAAAGAAATATGGCTGAATGAGGAAAATGTATTACTTGCAAATGCAATATAAGGCATACAATTCTAACTTAATTTTGACACTACAATAGCTCATTAACGCTTTTTTCAAAAGGTTGTTGTATATCACTAAACCCCAGTAGAAACTATGACTTGATGCACATTATATGGACCGTTCATAGTCAGGTGAAATGTGACATCCTAAATAGGATTTGCTCTATAGAAAAGTCCTTAGTGATTTTCTAGATATTTTTGCAGCTTAAAGAGTTTAATTTGAGCCATTTAAGATAATAGGTTGTGCATGTGACTATTTTATACATCTTGATGTACGCCAACGTCATGTATAATATACTCAAGCGTCAATTTTACAGCAAAGGCCATAAAGCATAAAGGTCTACTAAGCATAAACTAGAAGTTGCTTTATGTTAAACAATTAACCACTTAAGGACCGCCTCCTGCACATATACGTCGGCAGAATGGCATGGCTGGGCACATGTACGTCCTGTACTAGTACCCAGCCGTGGGCCCACGCGACCCAAGGATCCGGGACCTGCGGACGCCGCTGGAGTCCCGCGAACGGTCCCCGGAGCTAAAGAACGGGGAGAGCAGTGTGTAAACACGGCTTCCCCGTTCTTCACTGTGGCGGCAGCATCGATCGTGCCATCCCTTTTTATAGGGGGACACAATCGATGACGTCACACCTACAGCCACACCCCTCTACAGTTGTAAACACACTTCAGGTCACACATAAACCCAACAGCGCCCCCTGTGGTTAACTCCCAAACTGCAACTGTCATTTTCACAATAAACTGCATTTTAAATGCATTTTTTGCTGTGAAAATTACAATGGTCCCAAAAATGTGTCAAATTGTCCGAAGTGTCCGCCATAATGTCGCAGTCACGAAAAAAATCGCTGATCGCCGCCATTAGTAGTAAAAAAAAAAAATGGAATAAAACTATCCCCTATTTCGTAAACGCTATAAATTTTGCGCAAACCAACCGATAAATGCTTATTGCGATTTTTTTTTTTTTTACCAAAAATAGGTAGAAGAATATGTATCGGCCTAAACTGAAAAAAAAAAAATGTTTTTATATATTTTTGGGGGATATTTATTATAGCAAAAAGTAAAAAATATTGTTTTTTTTTTTTCAAAATTGTCGCTCCTATTTTTCTTTATAGCGCAAAAAATAAAAACCGAAGAGGTGATCAAATACCACCAAAAGAAAGCTCTATTTGTGGGAAAAAAAAGACGCCAATTTTGTTTGGGAACCACGTCGCATGACCACGCAATTGTCAGTTAAAGCGACGCAGTGCCGAATCGCAAAAAGGGGCAAGGTCCTTTAGCTGAATTTTGGTCTGGGTCTTAAGTGGTTAAAATGCATAAATACAAAAAAAGTTTCAGGGACTTCTCTAAATAAATCGTATGTCTTCCTGTTTGGTAAAACACATTGCATTTTTCTCCAATTAATTGGAGCTAGGTTTGGTGCAGCAGATATTGTTACCTACTGTACTGTTCTATGGATACAGCTTAAACCTGCCTGATACCATGCAAGTGGATAAGATCACCTCATACCTACTGAAATCTGCACATGTATCTTCCTAAAGATCACTGACCTACCAGATGAGCTCACCCTAGATGTTGGTTTTCACTGGCACTTTTAATAAAAGAACATGTTACATTCCTTTTAGTTTTGATTAACCACTTAACCCCCGGACCATATTGCTAGTCAAAGACCAGAGCACTTTTTCCGATCCGGCACTGCGTCGCTTTAACTGACGCGCGGTCGTGCGACGTGGCTCCCAAACAAAATTGGCGTCCGTTTTCCCCCAGAAATAGAGCTTTCTTTTGGTGGTATTTGATCACCTCTGCGCTTTTTATTTTTTGTGCTATAAACAAAAATAGAGCGACAATTTTGAAAAAAATTCAATATTTTTTACTTTTTGCTAGAATATCCCTCAAATATATAAAAAAATAAATTTTTCCTCAGTTTAGGCCGATACGTATTCTACAAATTTTTCGGGGGAAAAAAAAATCGCAATAAGCGTTTCTTTGTTTGCGCAAAAGTTATAGCGTTAATAAAAATGCCATAAAAATACCCCCTATTTTGTAAAAAAAAATTTTACTAGTAATGGCGGCGATCAGCTATTTTATTTATTTATTTTCCCCTCGGTACTGTGATATTATGGCGGACACTTTTGAAAATTTTTTGGGACATTGGCATTTTTATAGCGATCGGTGCTATAAAAATGCATTTGATTACTATAAAAATGCCACTGGCAGTGAAGGGGTTTACACTAGGGGGCGGGGAAGGGGTTAAGTATGTTCCCTGGGTGTGTTCTAACTGTAGGGGGGTGGACTGACATGGGGAAATGACTGATCTTCTGTTCATACATTGTATGAACAGAAGATCAGCATTTTTCTCCCTGACAGGACCGGGAGCTGTGTGTTTACACACACAGCTCCTGGTCCTCGCTCTGTAACAAGCGATCGCGTGTAACCGGCGGCGATCCCGCCCGCCGGGCACGGGAATCGGGGGGCACGCGCCCCTAGTGGCCTGCACGAGAGCTGACGTAAAGCTACGGGCTCTCGCGCAGGGGAGCTGACCTGCCACTGTATAACTCCGGCGGCTGGTCGGCAAGCAGTTAATGTAGTAATGTTTATTACCAGTACAGTGAAACTTTGGATGCTTGTAATCCAAAGTACTCGCATATAAAATCGAGTTTCCCCATTTAAGTCAATGGAAATGAAAATAATTAGTTCCGCATTGACTTCAATGACATGCAATACCGCATGCGGCCAGAGGTGAGGGGGTGCCGGAAAGCCTCGGAAACGGGTGGAAAGGCCCGAGGACAGTTCGGCTGACCTCGGAAAGACTCCGCTCACGAGCCTTTCCAAGGTCGGCCAAACTGTCTTCGGGCCCTTTAGGCCGTTTTCGAACGGCATCGTTAGGCTCTGGCACCCCCCACCTCCAGGCCAAACGCGGTACTGCACTCCGGTTGGCTTGAATCCTGCTCGTTTTGCGAGACAACACTCGCAAACCGAGTTAGACTTTTAGGAAATACAGTGCTCGTATTGCGAAATGCTCGTTAACCGCGTTACTCGCAATCCGAGGTACCACTGTAAAATATTAAGCTATTAAACCGCAAGGTATTGATGTGGTAAGTTTTAAGTCTTGTTTTCTCAGTCCAGTAAAGCTGTGCTAATTAGATACATTTTTTTTTTTTTTTTATTATTTCCAATCAAATTGAAAAATGTATTCTTTTGCAAAGTTATCTGCAAGATCTCTCCACTAACTTTATCTTTGTTTACATCTCAATATGTAGCACTGCACATTGGCGTCAATTATGGTCCAAAGTGAGATCAATGACAATGTTGATTTTGCTATGGTTTACCAAAATTTGTGCACTTTGCTTTGTCTTATTTATATGTAAATCCTTCACTTGTAAAATTACCCAGTCAGTTTAAGATCGACATGAAAGGCTAAACTATTGTGTACACTGTGTGTGTGTCTCTCACATAAGTACGCCCCTCACATTTTTGTGAATATTTTAGTATATCTTTTCATGTGACAACACTGAGGAAATTACACTTTTCTACCATGTAAAGTAGTGAGTGTACAGCTTGTATAACAGTGTAAATTTGCTGTCCCCCTCAAAATAACACACATCCATTGCTGGCAACAAAAGCAAGTAACTTCTAAGTGAAAATGTCCAAATTGGGCCCAATTAGCCATTTTCCCTCCCGTGGTCATTGAGCGAAGGGTTGGAGCCATCTTCCCCTCGCCCGTCTCCATACCCAGCCACAGCAAGGACCCGATCGCCGCTGCGATGGCTCCGGTAAGTGATGGAGGGCGCATCCCTCTCACGGCCTGCTGATAACCGTGATCTTGAGGTGAATCCGCCGCAGAGACCACCATTATTGTAAACTCGCTGAAGAGATTGATACCTGGGTTATGGTAGATAGCTGCTGCCATAACAGAGCTTTCCATTTTTTGTGCTGATGTGTGATATTTTTATATATATTATAGTGGTCCGGAAGTGGTTAAATTATGGAGACAGAATATCAACCAAAAGACACATGATACAAATGTTATAAATTGAGTTGCAGTTCAGTGAGTAAAGTAAGTATTTGATCCCCAAGCAAAACATGACCTTGTTGGCAAGCACAGAGGTAAGACGTTTCTTGTAGTTGACCAGGTTTGTGCTCATCTCAAATAGATTTTGGTCCATTCTTCTTTACAGATCTTCTCTTAAGTCCTTAAGGTTTCTTGGCTGTCGCTTGGCAACTCAAAATTTCAGCTCCCTCCATAAGCTTACTATGGGATTAAGGTCTGGAGACTGGCTAGGCTACTCCATGACCTTAATTTGCTTCTTCTTGAGACACTCCTTTGTTGCCTTGGCAGTATGTTTTGGGTCATTGTCATGCTGAACGGCCCATCTTCAGTGTTCTGGCTGAGAAAGAAGGTTATCATCCAAGATTTTACAATACAGGCCCTATCCTTTGGACCCTCAATGAGGCAAAGTCGGTCTGTACCTTTAGCAAAGAAACCGCCCCAAAGCATCGTGTTTCTACCTCTGTGCTTGACTGTAGGGATAGTGTTCTTAGTCTCATAGTTAGCATTTTTCTCACTCCAAACACGTCATTTCCCCCTCCTCAAGACAAGGCGCATGTACAGTCATGCCGATGAACATCTAAATGATTCAGAGAAGGATTGGGCCTGCATGCAGCAGCTCAGTTTTTTTCTGCCTAGCATAGATGGGCATGGCTCCCTTTTGGGCCCATGGTTCCCGGAGATTTTTTTTCATTTTTTTGGTTCCTGAGATCTACTGCTGACAGGCTGGATATCAGATCCTTGTAGTCCCCCCCCCCCCAGTTTTGGCCATTGAGCGCGTGCTGACCTTTAGCTACTCGCTGGGTCGTCCACGACATGCCCTGTTACTCCAGGGGCGGCCGATGAGCTACATGCTCTGGGGCACACATGACTGGGATATATGTCAGAGTCACAGTGTGCCTGGCCGACAGCCACCCGCGCGGGAGATGGGTCTGTTAGGGATGCTTCCAGCGAGTCCATGCAGGATGAGTAAGTAGCAGTCCCCCTGCTTCGACAGGATGACATGGCTGGGCATTCCTGGGGAGATCGATTAGGGGGTTTCCACCCTTCCTTTCTCCCTGTCCTCTCCCCTCCTCCCCATGTGCTATGTGGCTGGGCTTGCTGTGCACTGACTTGGGGGTCCGCCGGGGTCTGCTCTCTGCTGGGGTGTGCTGCCTTGTGTGTGTGCCTCAGTTTGGGTTGCCGGGTGTTCGCTGCTATGTTTTTGTCTGTTTCCCCCCTCTTCAATGGTCGGCAGCTATTTTGGGTAATGGAAAATAGCGGTGGCCATTTTCTTGTAGTCCGCGCTCTTTCTTTCCATAAAGATGACCAGCGGCCATTTTCTTGTGGACCGCGCGCTTTACAGGGCTTGCGGCCATTTTGTGGTTTTCAACCCAGTTTCTGCCTCTAATGGTCACAAATAGTCCTAAATGGTGCGAACAGCAGTAATCCCCTCAGAAGAGAGGGTGACATGGGGAACACCTCAGTCACAGGGGGAGGGGAAGGAGCCTGTGCAAACTATGTCGGCGGTCCTGGAGACTCTTGTTGCCAGGGTGGAAGCAGTGTGAGGGCTCAAGGGGGGTAAAAACGCCCCCTCCACCATCTTCTGGGAGAAGTTCTGATTCAGACTCAGGTTTGCTGTGGCAAATGTCCTCTGCTCTGACAGGTCAGAAGATGCGGACCAGGACTTTTTCAGACAGGGCGGATCAGATCCCTTGATTCTTCCGTGTTCCAGGTCCGCACAAAAGGAGCTTATGGAGCACTTCTCACTGGGTGCGGGATCCCCAATATTGGAGGATACGGCGAGGGCATCTATTAAGGCGCTGTTCCCTTCTGGGTCTCACAGGCCGGCCCGCACTGCTAGGTTTTCCCTACCTAGCCATTTGGTAAGTTTTTTTATGCCGAGAGAGGAAACGGCCGACGCGTTTAAAAAAAAGATCACATTTGCTGTCTGTTATCCCGTGAGGAATGTTCCTGGAAAAGGACATCTCCCCCGATGGGACCCTCCGGTGTCCAGGGAATTGCCACGATTCAGGTGGAAGGGATATGTCTGTCTGCATTGCAGCTTTAGATACAGCTCCCTGGTTGTCCAGTTCCATCAGTATCTGCGGTGGGGCTACGCCGCACGATTTGACTAAACTGCGGGTCTGCGGACCAGACGTCCAAGGAGGCTCTGGCGGATTTGCTCTGCCTGGGTTAGAGGCTTTTGGTGCCTCGCCAAGTGGCATCATTGAAAATGTCGTTTGGGATGAGAGCACGGTGCTCCCACATACTCAAAAAAAAAGTTCCGCTGGGCCCGCAGGTAAGCGTTCCCAGGCCGACAGGGACTTAAAGTATCCCTGTTTCTCGCAAGCAAAACATGCCTGTGAGCACATCTGCAGCGACATGGTGGTTTTGCCCCCGCCCGACCTCGTGAGTTTGCAGCTCGGTGGAACTCCCTACTTCCATCCAGTGGGTCTTTTGAAGTGGTTTCATCAGGGTACAAGATGGAGTTTTTTCTTGTCCACCAAACTGATTTTTTTTTCTGCAACCTTCATCCCCTTCTGGCTTGCCGGGCCGCCTTGCTTGGGGCAGTGCAGGACCTGCTGATGCGCAGGGTGATAGTCCCTGTGCCGGCGCCGGAATAATGTTCAAGGAATCTGTTTTGTAGTCCTAAAGAAGGGAGGTGTCGGTCTGGTCCTGGATCTCAAGACTCTCAACAGTTTTGTTAAAGCACTAAGGTTCAGGATGGCAGTATTTCACTCTGTGGTCGCTGCACTCCGTCTGGGGGATCTTTGTTTCTACCATCCTTGAACATCAATGACGCACTTTATTGAAGTCCCCTTATGCATCAGGCATCTGAGTTTTCTGCGGTTTGCAGTTTTGGATGAGCGCTGCAAGATTGTGGCTCTGCTTTCCCTTTTGGCCTGGCGATGGCACCAGGTGTTTCTTAAAGGTGCTTGCCCCGATACTGGGCAAGCTGGCTTTTTGCTCGATCTCTGTCTGAAAGCAGCTTCCGCCTTAGAATTAAGGGAGGTTGAGGCGATCACTAGTCAGACTCGTTGGGAGTGTACTGAACCTCCAGTAGTCGGTGCCGACTCAACGGCTGGAATATCTGTGTTAGATCTGGACTCCTCAAAGGCGAGAGTTTTTATTTTTTTCCCTCCCTTCGCAAGTTGCAGACTCTTCGGGCTGCGGTACAGCGATGAACGTCACGCTGGTGGTGGTCTCTGCGCTTTTGCATGCGAGTCCTGGGGTTTTTCATGATAGCCACTTTCAGGTGGTACTGTGTGTTTAGTTCCACACTCGAGTCTTGCAAACGAAGATCCTGTCAACATGGGACATGTCTCCATTGTCCCTGGATGGTCAAATCCGGGTGAGCGGCTAGTCAGGGGGATTCCCTGATCTGGTGGCTGAGGGCTCCGGCCTTTTAGTCTGGGAAGTCGCTTCCCTTTTATTGGATGACACAGGGTCGCTGGACACAGGGAAGAACCCCACCTGCCGGTCAGTCATGGGGGCTGCGGGAGCGTTCAGTCAGGATCCAATTGGACAATGCCACGGCGTTGGCATATGTCACCCATCGAGGGGAACAAGTCGTTTGGCTGCAGCATTCTGTCGCTCACATCCTGTGGTGAACAGAGCGGAATATACTGGCTCTATCACCCGCATACAGTCCGGGCGTAGAACTCTAGCTGGCGGACTCCCTGAGCCAGTTGCTGGGCCATGGACTAGGGTCGCTACACCCATGGGTGTTTCGACTCTTTTACCAGAGATGGGGATTGCCAGATGGGGATCTCCTGGCTTCTCGGCCAGATCGGAAGATTTTGAGGTTGTGGCAAAGTTCAACGATCCCTGGAAGGTCGCGTCGGACGCCCTGAGCGGACAATATCTGCTAAGTTATGCTTTCCTCTTGCAAATACTCTTCCTCGTCTGCTTCGCAGAGTAGAGGCCGAGGGGGTCCGAGTAGTCTAATTGCCTCAGATTGATTTTGGTGTCCCTGGTACGCTGCCTTAGTACGACTGGTGGCGGATGTTCCTTGGCAGCTGCTAATGTGAGAGTACCTTCTGTTGCTAGGTCATACATTTCATCCTGCTCAGTTGCTGGCCTTCGTGACGTGGCTGTTGACAGTCGGATACCAAGTGACCGTAGTCCGTTTCGGCAATTTCCACCATGCTGATTGCACGGAAGTCATCTTCCGGAAGACTAACCATTGCACTTGAGGGCCTACATCTCTGTGTGGAGATTGAGTGGCGTTCATGTACACATGCCAAGAGGTTGCTTGCCTTCCTTGGGCTTGGTATGAGCTCTGCGGGTGTATCTGTTTGCTACGGCTCCTTTTCGGAGGTCTGACCCCCTTTATGTGTCAGTAGTTGCCCCTCAGGAGGGCCCGTTTTTCAGTGGATCAGGCGGTCAGGCTTATGCCCTGACAGGTGCGTGCCTTCCTTTCCTGTCACAGTGCATTCATTCAGGGCAATAGGTGCCTCTTGGGCAACAAATCTTGTTTCCTAGGTGTGTAAGCGGTGACCGGGTCACCTGTTCTCCCTTTCACCAAATATTTACAAGGTTATTGGAGTGCATCGGCGAATGCTTACTTCAGCCATAAGGCTCTGCAGGTGGCTGTTTAGGTTCCAGCGCCTCTATTTCGGAGCTCTGGTTGGTAGTTTGTTTTATATGCTGTGCCCACCCCTCGTTTTTGACACTGCTTGGGGGACGTCCCTAATGTCAAGGATAAAGATGCTGTGTCTGTCCATGAACGAAATAGAAAACAGGATTTTTTTACTCTCCATAAAATCCCTTTCTCGAAGTTCATGGACGGACACAGCACCCACCCCTCCTGTTCTATGTTTGTACTGCTTTTTGATGAACTGAGCTGCATGCAGGGAGAGGCGTTGTACCTAGAGGGACTGCCCCCAGGGTGGTACTGTACAGTTCTGATGTGTGTTTAACACTTTAACATGCCTTTCTGCCTAGTCCTCTTCTGATAGACTAATACCCTAATGTCAAGAATAAGATGCTGTGTCCGTCCATGAATTCAGAGAAAGGGATTTTACGGTGAGTACAAAAATCCTATTTTTCCTTGTTCTTTTCTGGATACCACACCAACTGAAGAAACCCGCAAGTCGTGGTAGGGAGACAGATCGTATGGGCCTGTCGTGACCTAATTCCAGTTCTTTCTCAGTTTCATCAGCTGCTACTGATTCAAACTGAAGTGATGCTTTTAAATTAGCAGACATAGGGGGTTGATTTACTAAACCCAAATCAACTTTGCATTACAAGTGCACTTGAAAGTGCAGTCCCTTTTAGATCTGAGGGGAAGCTCTACTGATTTTACTATCCATTTGTGTATATGCAAAAATTGTGTGTATTTCCTTGCATGTTTCCCTCAAATCTACAGCAAATGCACGTCTAAGTGCACTTGTAGTGTAAAGTGGATTTGCCTTTAGTAAATAACCCCCAGTGTCGCTTTTGATGGCACAATAGGGATCCAAAACCCCAAATCAAATTCCTCTTGTAAGATTATAGCCTCCCTACTGACGGGGTGCTAGTCTAGTGAATGCTACATCCTTGGGGTGTTCACTGGTGTCTTCTGACTTGGGAAGGTCGGCCTTGGAACCAAGTTTGGCAGGTGGCAATTTCCCCTTTAGGGAACAGCAGACTGCTGGGCAATGCAAATGAAACACTTGTGTTTAAAGCAAAAAATGCAGTGTACCACTTATCGTGGCTCTTATAAAACAAAGCTCTGCAGAAGCCTTTTTTTTTTTTTGGATGCTGCTGAGCATGGTGGGGCACCAGCAGATAATGGCAAGGAAGTCTGCCTAGGCAGACACATGAGTAATAACCAAAGACAACCATCTTGGCAGTCAAAATGCAGTTTCCAGGCAGCTATTTTTTTTGGCTAAACTAGGTATCATAATTAAATCAGCACTACTCTCCATACATTTTGTAGGCCCCCCAAAAGAGATACACAAATCCAAATTGGGAGGGGCCGAATTCTTTTTTTTTTTTGTTTGTTTTTTTTTTGTTTTTTTTTTTGGTTTTTTTTTTTTTGGTTTTTTTTTTTTGGTTTTTTTTTTTTCACAAAGCACCCCTGCATAGGCACAGAAAGTACTGCAGCCAGTTCCCAAAAGTGTGAGGGAGCTGCTTTTTGTTTTTTACCCTGGGTAATGACATCAATAAGTTTTGATTTGCCGGCTGTGTCTTTATTAAAAGGCATCAGCCTCGGCATATCAATGAACCTTCCATGCCCATTTTTTATATTTTCGCTCCTGTGCTAGGTGCAAACCCACAATAGAAGGAAACTGACAATAGAGGATCACCCCGATGAGAACTAGACCACACCTTTTGTGACACCCAAACAAAGTAAAGCTGATCTGACAGTGGCAAAAATGCAGTCATCAATGGTGTAGCAGAACAGCTTGGCTTGCCAGACCACCCCACAATCATACTCAAGAAAAGTTGAGTACTGATCCTGCTTCCTAAAGCTCCACCCTCTGCACCGACGGATCCAGGGGGGGGGGGGGGGGCAACAGGGAAATCCCCCCCCCCCCCCCAGACAATCATGTCACATGGGCTGTTTTAAATCATTTTTTTTTTAAAACTGCTTTGCGCTGCCGAGTCTCTCACTCTCTCATCACCAGGGCCGGACTGGCCCAGCCCGGTAGGCTGCCTGTCCTGAGGCTGCTTTGAACTATAGCTGACTGCAGCGCTCCCTCTCTCTCCTGCGTGTATGACACTGGGCATCTCTCGCTGTGTGTGAGAGCTGGGTCTTTGTTTGGCTGTGCTAGACCTGCTTGTGTGATAGACAAAACACTGATTCAGTGTTCCATCTACTATCACACAAGCCCGTCTAGGGGGGGACCTTGCTAGAGCACACTGCCCTGCCGAACACAGCAAAACGCAAAAAAGGAAGAGATCGTGCTAAATTAATAATCAATAAATAATAAGTGAGCGAAAAGTTCAAATAGGTAATCAGTCCCGCCACACAGGCAAATTCATATGAACAATCTCCCGAGTGAAACACGGAATCCACAAAAGAAAGTGCTTGAAAGAAAAGGTCCTCCACCAAGATTATAAAAGCCTCTTACCGGATGGAATTGATCTCCAATTTATAAGAGATCAAATATAGTGTGATAAGAGACAAGGATGGATAGTATCCCATAGGAAGCCACAGCGCTGAAATCCTGATAAACTGTGTCCTTACGTTGGATAAGTACTCCCGATGAACCATCCAGGGGTATGCAAAAACAGAAGGAACTCACATAGCGTAAAACCTTCTTTAATTGGTAAAATCAAGTGAAAATGCACTTACATATAGTCCGCAAACATGGAGCATAAAAACAAGCCGGTCAGCTTGACACACAGCCCGTATCCGGGTAGAAGATGCGCGGTGACGTCAGAACGCCGCCTCCCTACGTTTCGTCACGACAGGACTTGGTCACGGGATGTATAACACTTTTTGATCGCTGCTTTTCTATCAAAATAAGCGCAATATTTTTTCTTTACTAACCTGCCGAACACAGACCTACAGTTCCTGTTTGTTCCATGATACACGTCGGGAGAGGAGATACCTTCTGTGTGTGATCGAGGCAATGCCATGGTGAGTGCGATACACAGTGGGGCTTCATTCATAGACAAAAGTGGGACTGCCTATCAGCATCTATCATTGCTCATCAATGCTGCATATCAGTATCTATCAGTGCTTACCAATGCTGCCTATCAGTGCCACCTGTCAATGCAGCCTATTAGTGCCTCCTATAAGTGCTCATAAATGCAGCCTGTCAGTACTCATCAGTGCCATCTGCCTTCTCAGCACGGCTCTGAGCGGAGAGTGTGTCTCTCATAGAACATCACAGAGCCAGCATAGACAGTTCTATCTCCCCCTCAGTCCATGTTCTCTTGCATGCCCCAAAGATGCTGCTTGCAGGACTTTTTTCCTGTCCTGCAAGCACACCGCCACAGTGTGAAAGCACTCAGGCTTTCACACTGAGCAGCAGAAGAGGCAGTTTCCAGGCGCTCAGTGTGAAAGTGGCCTTATAGCTACATAGTCTGGTTGAAAAAAAGACACAAGTCCATCTAGTTCAACCAATAGGGCCTCATGCACATTGGGCATTTTTACAGCAACTGTTTTGGGCGTTAGCCATTTTTTAAATTTTTTTTTACAGCCATGCACACATAGGCTGTTATCAGCGTTTTTTGGCAGTGGCTCTTTCAGGCTGGAAAAAGAACCCAGAACTACTTTGAAGAGTTTTTCAACTGTATAAACACTCTAGCTCGAACTATAAAAAACACAGCTATGCGCTGTTTGCGAGTTTTTGAGAAAATATAGTTTTGCTATAAACGCAAATGCTAAAAAATGCGGCAAAACAAATTTTTAATGCAGCATTGTACAGCTAAAGCTATTGGTGTTTATATAACGTCAAGTGTGCATGAGGCCTAAAAGTTATAACAGCCATTTCATAGTTTGACAGTTTCGTTGAGGACACAACTGTGATCTCGCCATTCCAGGACTGTTTTTAAACAGTTAAATCAATGAGTTTAGTTCCACTTTATGATTTACTGCTGGGGCTTTGGGCTTCAACAAAATGGAAGCCTCTGGCAAAAAGAAACAGGAGAAATTAACAGCACACACTAATTTTGATAGCATAATTATTCATGTGGAATGTAGGTTCCTTACTAAGAACATTTTATTTTATTAACGTTCTACTATTAGAGTATTGGACATTTTTTCAATTGTAACTAAAACTGTTCTTCCATGCAGACAATACATTTAGATGTCAAAGAACTTGGAACAACAGTATCATTTTCCATTTAGATTTCTGGTCTTTAGAAATCTGGCCAAAACTATTCCTTTTTTTCTTAGAGAATAGGTGCAGGAACTACTCTCTTCCAAGTCACCCTTTAACTCTGTCCCCTACCTACCTCCGAGCACCGTTTCTTGGTTCCACCCCTTTTAGAGACTACAGAACCCAGTATTATTTTGTGGTGCTAAGTATTTTTTGTATGGATTTTTTTAATAACAAGAAAGGAAGTAAAATAGATCTAGTCAACAATGGATGCCCCAGTGACAATAGATCCACCCAAGCAACAATAGACTCCCAACAGCCAGCATCAATAGATCCTCCAGCAACATTAGACCCTTCCCTCAACAGTATATTCCTCTCAGCAACAATTGACCCTCTGCAACTTAAGACCCACCCCCAGGAACAACAGATCCCCCACCAACAGCAATAGACCCTCCAACACCCCTTGTCATTGCACACATTCAGTTCTAGAGGTGTCGGATAGACATGTGCGGTTTTGTTTCATTCTGAAATATTCCGACAAATTTTTGTTAATCAGAGATTCGGATATAGCCGAATACCTGAATTACAGTATACATTTTTTTTACCGAATGCTCTGAATAACAAAACAAATTTTGGAAATTCGGACTGAAATTAGAATCTAATTTTATATATCGAATTTCAGTAGAATTCTAACTGTACACATATTGCTGAAATCAAATACTGTGTGTGTTGTTAGAGTTTAGAAATAATGCTGTTTTAGTTAAGCCAAAGGGGATTTAAAGAATCATTGTAATCATATGATGATTTTTCTTTTGTTTGTTCACTTTGCCACATTATAATTGATAAAAAAATCGAAAGTTTTCGATTTGACTGATTCAAAATGTATTGATTCAATAGTTTGGAATAATAAAAAAAAAAACTGTAAATTTGAAGGAAATTCTGAATACGAATTCCGAATATGAATTTAACTAAACTAAATAACTAGATTAACAAATCAAAAATTAAACAAAACTATTTGTTTTTGTCATGCACATGTCTAGTGCCGGAACTGTGTTCCCCTGCACTCCTGCTGAAAAAAAGTCCTGGCTGAATGTATAGCCACAAGGAAACCGGGTAATTAAATAAAACTGGAGGAATAAAGTGCGTTGTCTAACAATAAGGCCTCATGCACACTGGACATTTTTACAGCTTAAAAATGGCTCTCTATGTTCTTTGTGTTGATGCACACATAGGCTATTAGTAGCTGAAAGTGGCATAGGCGTTTTCAAGCTGCAAAAAACCCAGGGCCAGTGCAATCTGGAGCAGCCGCCTTACAGCTGTTATAATGCCTCACGCAGCTGAACTTTATACACCGTTAAAGGAACACTAAAGGTTTGTTTTTTATTAGATCAATTGATTGCTGTAAGCTAGAGCATTTAAATATCACTTACTTCGTTTTTCCTTTTGACCTTCAAAATACAGTAATCCAGGTTTGAAAATGCCATTTCCTGTCTCTCCTCTTCTTGCTTTCCACCAGCATCTGAGCTGTTTTGCATGGTGGAAAGCAGAATGTGCTCACCCCCTCCCTATGACTACAGCCCTGTGTGAAGATGCACTCTTATCCCTCACAGGCATGGAGGCTAAGTCTAAGGCCCCATACTCACGAGCAAACATGTCTGCTGAAACTGGCCCGCAGGCCAGTTTCAGCAGACATGTTTGGTCGTGTGTGGGCGCGAGCGGGCCGAATTCCAGCAAACATTTGCCCGCCGGGCCTTTTCCCAGCAGACAAATATTCCTGGACTTGTTTTAAAACAGTCCGCTGGAATTCAGCCCGCTCGGACATGTACGGTCGTCAGTACAGACCTACCGTACATGTCCAGGCGCCCGCCGTCCCTCGCATGCGTCGAATGACTTCGACGCATGCGTGGAAGCATTTTAAAGGCGGGCCGCCCACGTCGCCGCGTCATTGTCGCGGCGACACCGCGTCATCGACGCGGCGACACCGCGGACACGCCCCGCGTATTGTTTACGCGCGGACTTCTGTACGATGGTGTGTACAACCATCGTACAGAAGCCCTCTGGCAGACATGTATGGTGGAAACGGTCCGACGGACCGCTTTCACCATACATGTTTGTCCGTGTGTACCCGGCCTTATGGGAACTGTAGTTCCCATTAGGCCGTGATGTAGCAAGAATGAATGCGCACCGCAAACCAGGAAGTCAGTGAGAATAATGATTCAGGAGTGCTGGAGGTGAATAAATCAGCTCGATTTCAACAGGTATCAAACTAGTTATAATGAAAAACATTACTTTTTACTTTATCAGCTACTGTCAGACTTTAATTTTAAGAGGAAAATATTTTTGTCTTTACAACCCCTTTAAGAGGAAAATATTTTTGTCTTTACAACCCCTTTAAGCCGCACAAGTATTTTTAAGCTGTAGTAATTGGATTTGGTTGAGGACAATAGAAGCGGGCAGATAAATGTTGCTAAAAACGGCGTGTTTTTACAGACACTTTTTCCATGCGATGGTACTGGCTTTGCAGGTAGTTTTTTCTTTTAATGCCCTTTGTGCATGAGGTTCAAGACTTCAATTTCAGTTTAGACAAATATATGTAGTCTTATAAATTGGGTTTTTGGCACCAAATGAGCAAACACAAAGACCAGTAGCTATATATTTTTAATGGTATACAAAGTATGCTTTTATTTAAGTTATATTATTTAGAGTTTCTTTTATGTATTTGGTGCACAACATTCTATTAGCACAATTTCTCGTTGAAACTATTGTCAAGCAAACGTTGATTAGATAAATAAAATATACATATGTAGTGTTACACCTGTCAAAAGGTTTGTAACTCTGATTTGCACGCTTTTGCCACAATGCATAGCCAGGCAGGTGTCACACTTTGTCTGCCTCTAGAGTCTAGACAGCTCACTAGCCAATGAAGCAGCATTTTCACCTCTGCTCTTTGAATAGGAAGTTAGTGAGTGTTTTTCCTGACAATGAAGTGCAGGAGAGACTGACTCTGGCAAATAAATGGGTTCGATAGTGTTTATATATATATATATATATATATATATATATATATATATATATATATATATATACTATTACATTAAACACATGATAGTGTATTAATAAATCTATGTACATTGAAAGGATCTTGTAAATACCCCATAAACATTTACATTGCTTTGTGTTTTTTAAAATATTAGTCGAGAAGACTTCTTTAAGTGTAGGATATTATTTGGCAGTTAACACAAGACATCTATAGAATTGGGAACTTGCTCTAAGCCATTACAGTTTATCCACAATGCTGGCAATAAGCCTGGAACATATTTACACAACAGTCTCCTTACTGTAAAAATTAAGTTGTTTTTGTAATACAAAGCAAGTAAGTTGACACATATATTAAGAAGAAGTTTATATTTGGAGAATATCCCATTTGTATACTGTATTTAATAATGTGGCATAACCAGAGTCTGAGTGTGGTGGAACAGAAAAATGCCGGCATATAAGGTCAGTATTAAAAAGTCACATAAAGGTGTTAATACGTAACAGAGGTGAAAGAAGACAAAACAAACCCTTATCTAAAGCCTCGTACACACGATCGGATTTTTTACAGACAAAGCGTCAGACTTTTGTCTGAAGGGCGTTGGCCATTAAATTGTCTTGCATACAAATGGCACACAATTGTCAGCCAACAAACATGAACGTAGTGATGTACTACGTGAAATTTCAGCTCCTGAGCGCCACCCTTTGGGCACCTTCTGCTAATGTTGTGTTTAGTGAGCATTGATTCTGAGCATGCGTGTTTGGACTTTTTTGTGACAGATATGTGTACATATGATAGGAAAATCTGACAACAGACCGCTGTCCGGATAATTTATTAGCCAGCCATCCAACATTTGTTGGTGGAAAGTTGGACAACAATTGTCTGATGGTGCGCACAAACGGTCAGATTTTAGGCCAACAGTCTGTCATCACACAATTCCCGTCGGAAAATATGATTGTGTGTACGAGGCTTTAAGCTTAGCAATGCTGACCATATCTTAAAACATTGTCAGTATATATAGGGCCTCCTATTTAATGTATAAAGATGTATTAATCACATTTTAAACACATTTTTTTCTCTAAGTAGTAAGCATTAACTGTAAAAAAAAAAAATGCCTTCAGAAGGCTGGGCTGGTTTTTAAAAACTGAAGCAACGGGCAGTGTAGAGTAGAAATGTTTGATTTAACTGTCAATGGAAATTTTTATATAATCATTTATTTAAATCTCATATATATCAGTATATGTCTAAAAATAATATGTAGATCGTTGCATTGTCCTTTTCTCCTAACTTGTTACGTGACAGTGTATTTGAGCGAATTTTTTGTTGCAGGCAAAACCAGAGCACAGAGATGACCACTGTTGGCAAAATTCTTCTTCCTTAGGAGGATGAATCTGTGGAAATGGAGAAAACATTTTAGTTCGGTATGGTCCACTAAATAGTATCTTTACAATAAGCCCATGATGACGCAAACATATAGGCCCGGATTCAGATACCAGTTACGACGGCGTATCTCCGGATACGCCGTCGTAACTCTGAGTTGCGGGGTCGTATCTATGCGACTGCTTCATAGAATCAGTTACGCATAGATTTCCCTAAGATCCGACCGGCGTAAGTGTCTTACACCGTTGTAGCTTAGGCTGCATATTTTAGGTGGCGCTTCCGTATATTTACGCGAGGAATATGCAAATTAGGTAGATACGCCGATTCAGAAACGTACGTCCGCCCGGCGCATTTTTTTACGTTTACGTTAGGCTTTTTCCCGGGTGGAAAAGGTAACCCCTGCTAGATGAGGGGTATCCTATGTTAAGTATGGACGTTCCCACGTCGAATTTTGAAAATTTTACGTCGTTTGCGTAAGTCGTTCGCGAATAGGGCTGTACGTAAGTTACGTTCATGTCTAAAGTATTGACGATTTGCGGCGTAATTTCGAGCATGCGCACTGGGATTCTTTCACGAACGGCGCATACGCCGTTCGTAAAAAACTTCAAATACGTGGGGCCACACCCCCACATCATCCACATTTGAATTAGGCGGGCTTAAAACACGCCCACATCATCCACATTTGAATTAGGCGGGCTTACGCCGGACCACATACGTTACGCCGTCGTAACTTAGGGCGCAAGTTCTTTATGAATACGGAACTTGCGCCCTAAGTTACGGCGGCGTAACGTATCTGAGATATGTTACGCCAGCATAAAAATACGCCGGGCTATCTGAATCTAGCCCATAATCTGTAATAGGCAGTTCACATCCCTGCTATTGACAAGATTGCAGGCGCCAAGATTGCAGGAACACAGGCTATGTTCCTGTGTGATTCAGGCGTGAACTGGCCCTCAAGCAGACCTTGCATGAAGGCATCACTAGCCCTTCATTTGAAAAAAAAAAATTAAATGGGTGCCCTTTATATCTTCAGTTGTTAAATAGTGCAATCTAATGAAGGACACTATCTGGACTTTTTGGGGGAGTAAAAAAATAAGCATTTTATTATCTAATCCTGACAGAACATTTGTTATATGACCACTGAGTTTCAGTTTAGCACTAAAGCTCAGGCAGGAGATAGACTGGCCTTACAACCTAATACTCAACCTGAGACTTCTGTTCTGACAGAGAGAGTATACAAGTAAATGACAGCAACAACGTCACATGCATGGGACATACTGAGATAGAAAGGATCCTACCGAACCAAGATGAAATTTGAACATCAAATGGCAGAAGCAAAGCACCATGGGACCCCAATTTTATACAAGAATATCAGGATTTAAAATTCTTAATTTTTTATTACTGTGTGAGCCAATGTGGTTAGGAAAGGAGATAACTTTGCCATGTACTTTTTATTGTGCCTGGAACTCCACTTTAATATAAAGTTAAGAACAAAAATTAAATAGCATTTAGCAGTTACAGCAGTACAATGCTCCCGGAAATTACTACTTTGCTGTCCAAATATGAATCAATATGACTTTCAGTTCATGCATATTCTTGTGCAATGAAACCACAATGATGCTAAATATTTTGTACTTGAACTGACAATACCTTTTAAAAAAAATGATTTTGCTTATGATGTTCTTTCTATTTGGTGAATATGTAGGGATACAGTTTAGAGGTCAAGGTGACAATTGCATCGGTGGAAATGATCTGACGGCTCTCAGAAGAAAATTAATTGGAAACAAATCTTAGTTTTTGTCTTATTTTTGTTCTATTGTAGGCTTTCTTGTGTAAAACATACTGGATTCACTGTAAATGTTAATTAAATCTTTTGATAAAAACAGAATAAAGGTAGCCTGTATTTGGAGAAATTCCAGTCTCCATTGCTGACCTCTTTCTTAAAGTGCTAATTGCCTGGTTGTCTCTAGCTTCAGTAGTTCCTAAGTTACTCAGAGCAAGCTTGCAGCAAATTAAGTCACAATTTTAGGTTTGCAGACTTGATTTAGGTCAATAGCTCAGGATCGGCATGGCAGCCAGGGAACTAGCTTTTTTAGAAGGACATGTCTTCAGTGGGAGAAAATATATTTCTGTCAATTCAGGTTTCCTTTAATGCCATCAGTCCTAGCTGATTTAAACTTGAACATACTGATAATTAACTTGTCACCTTGTCCTATCTTCTGCTGTTATGGTAAGCAAACAGTAATATTTGATTTTCACGCCACTTAGTGTACCTTCATATGACGTACTTTATGAAAAACTGTCACTTTAATCATACCTTTCAGTCTTATCACGAAGGGTACTTTAACCTTGTATATTAAGTTTGAATGTCACTTTTCCTTCATATGGATCATGGATATTGTCTGTAATAATTCCATCAGCATGAACTGTACACACGACTTCAATCAATTTATTGTGTGGAACATTCACCAACTTCACTGCCACCATTGGGTTGATGTAGGTAGGCTGAAAAGGAGCAAACATTTATGTAGTAATATCAACAAGCCAAAGAAAGTCAAAGACATTAATGTAGTTGTGAAAGGTGGTACCTGAGCTTTTTTTCCATAGTATGGGAAATACTGCAAGTTAAAGGATGCATCCTCTGGATAATATTTTACCTCCCAGGTTTCTTCTTTGGTCTGTGTTTTAAAAGTATACACAACATTAAAAAAAAAAAAGAAATGCAAGCAATATTGTATAATATAATTTTAACAAATTGCGTGGCTAAGTATACAGTGCAAATAGGCATTTAAAGTGTAGGTATAGCCAAAACATAATTTATTTACTTTTTAAGAGAGTAAAGCTGTTTAGTACACACTATCAGATTTTTTTATTTTTTTTTTCATTCAACCCAGCGGGCTGAACCAAAAAAAAAAACAGGTGCTGGGGAGAAGCTCATTATACTAACTATACAATGTTCATACGACCATCTCCCCGCTGAGCTATTATGTTCTGACATAACCAGAACACACTGGTCAGCACTCACAGCCATTGGCTGCCAGCACTGATCAGATGCTGGTTTTCCAGTATGCCTGTTCGACAGAAGCCAGCCGTTCAGCCAGCTTCTGTCAGATAGGCTGGTCTGCACATGGGACGAATGTCGGCTGGTTTCTGTTGAACCGGCCGATAATCGACCCGTGTTTACCGTGCTTAAGGAAGGAAACGACCGATGTCAGTTTTTTTACAGATACAAAAAAGGAGTAGAAATCTCTAGAAGATGAGGGAAATTCCTGTTAGACCCCTTTCACACCGAGGCGTTTTTCAGGCACTTTTGCGCTAAAAATAGCGCCTGAAAAAGGTCTCCCCTGCAGTCTGTGTGAAAGCCTGAGTGCTTTCACACCGAGGCGATGCACTGGCAGGACGTTAAAAAAAACTCCTGCAAGCAGCATCTTTGGAGCGATGTATTATCCGTTCTTCCACTGTTCCTGCCCATTGAAATGAATGGGGAGCACCGCCGGCAATGCGCTGCTTTGCGGTCGATTTTAACCCTTTTTCGGGCGCTAGTGGGAGTTAAAATCACAGATGCCTCAGTGTGAAAGCAGCTTTATAGACAGCTATCATTGGATTTACCTTGAAATTAAAAATGTTGGATTTTCTATTGCTTTAAAAATAATCACCACGGTAACTCTATTTAGTGGGAAAACAAAGCAATAAAAACTTGATCGTGTTACCAGTCCTTCCCTACTCTATTTAAAAAAAAAAAAAAGGTTTTGGCAAAAGATGCAGTTTAATTGGTACCTCTCACAAGGGCTAACTCTTGCTATACTTTTATATACTTCAATAATTCTTTCCCAGCCTAATACAATTTACCTATGCTGCCAGAAAGCAATCTCTGATTTTTTGGCACAAGTGGACATAATTAAATCATAAAAGTACAAACCTTTGGTAAGCACTTAAGTGTTGGAGTTGAGTGATTCCGAGGTACAAAATGTACTATCTGAAATGAAAAATAATGGATTATGTAACAACATGTTTTACTGTTGCTAAGTTGC
Organism: Rana temporaria; assembly: GCF_905171775.1. Classification (NCBI taxonomy): domain Eukaryota; kingdom Metazoa; phylum Chordata; class Amphibia; order Anura; family Ranidae; genus Rana; species Rana temporaria. The sequence continues at coordinate 202,390,130 of NC_053490.1, forward strand.
AACATTATTGAACTTCAGAACCCTTGCAGATTTTGTGTTTGGACTAATGTGAACAGTCTATGAAAGTGCAAAGACAGGCTATTTTATGAAGGTTCCCCATTAATTAAAAAAAAATAGTAAAAATACTTACCTTTTCTCTGGCACTGTCCCTCCCTCCTTCCCTTTCACCACAAGATAATACCCAGCGTCATTCTACCCAGAAAACAAAGAATATCTTGTGAGTACAGGGCATAATGAACCTGCACTCAGAATCTGATGATCTAAGAACGGTGCTGATGTCATCATATCAGTTGGGGGAAGGGGAGATTGCAGAGTCCGAATTCGGAATTTAAAATCATGGATGTGTTTATCATGATGTATGTCTGTATATGTAGAGGTCAGCTTGTAAAAGAGTTGTACCATCCCTTTAAAGATCTGGCTGTATTTTTAAAGCATTATCTGAAGGCAATTACTAGTTTAGTTGCTGCCTGTACAAAATTAAAAATGTATACTCAGTATGAACATTTGTATATTGCACAATATTGATAGTATATGTTTCAAATTCTTACCCTGTTGATTCTTATAAAAATGCATGGCTGTCCTTTTTGAAATCCAAAAGGGTCTTTATCATCAGGATTATAGGCACAGTCTCCAAGCTCTGATTCCAAAAACTGACATGCATGCTTTGAGCGATCAGAAGTGGACAAGAAAGCTGCCACATCAGTGACACCAGTACAATTTTTATTCGTTTCTTGCTGTCTTGTTGTGTTGTATGCTGTAAATTCAAAAAAGTCAAACTTGTATTATACACTGTAAATACAAAACACACAATGACCCTGAACATTAGAGCTGCACAATTAATTGTTAAAAAATCGTGATCTCGATTCAAACCCCCTGAAGATCTCCAATGCAGAGTTTGCCAATTATTTCATATAAGTGGAGAGACTTATCTGCTCACTCAGCTGTCAAAAGAAAATATCCGGGCAGTCTGCCAAGTTTTTAACAGGAAGCATTGTAACTAAAGCTACCTTCTTAGATCAAAGGGATAAACTTCTATGTGTGTGTGAAGAAAAAATCTGGGCAGTCTGCCAAGTTTTTAACATGAAACATTGTAACACTTCATTCTTAGATCAAACTTCTGTGTGTAAATGCAGGAAGTTTAACCACTTAAAGTCGAAATCTTTTTCTGACACTTGTTTCTTAAGTTAAAATCAATATTTTTTTTGCTATAAAACTACTTGGAACCCCCAAACATTTATATATATTTTAGCATAGAGCCTAGTGAATAAAATGGCAATTGCTGCAATATTTTCTGTCTCGCAGTATTTGCCTAGCGGTCTTTCAAATGCAATTTTTTGGGGGAAAAATACACTTCAATGAATAAAAAAAAGTTTTGTTTTAATGTGAAAGATGATGTTATGCCGCGAGAATCATAATCTATCTTCTAAGCAAACAAAATTGTGATTCTCATTTTAGCCAGAATCGTGCAGCTCTACTAAACACATGGTTATATTTTTGCTCTCCAAAAGGCATCAGATTCAGTAAACCATTACCAAGCATTTTACTATATTTGAGCAGGCTTTAGCAAAATTTGGCATAGTTTTAGGATGAAGGGTACTTTAAGGGTTAATAAAAAGGTGCTTATCTTAATCTTACCGTACAGGACACAGGATGGATATTCATAGACCACGTGTCATAGGCTACTACCTTCAGGTAATTGGACACTGGCAAAAGCTTTATTGAACACTCACCCAAGGCATACACCTATAACCACACCCCACTTTGTGAGTCCTTGTTTTTTACTAGTGTCCTTAGGTGATGGACCTATTCTCCCGTATAGAGGAGTTTTCTGTGATTTACCAGTTTTCTTTATTTTACCTTTATTTTCATTTTGATTCTTCAATCAACTTATTAGTGCCTTCTACTATAAAAAATAGAAGCAGTGTATCTGGACTGGTGTACCCTTGGAGGCCTGTAGTGTGCCTTTGGGCACTGGATCCTACTTAGGCACTAATCTTGGCACTGACTGCAATGAGTGTAGTTAGCTGCAGGGTGCTATTTAAGCTCAGGGCCGTGGTCAATTCCTATGTTTTCCAGACCCCTAAAACACCTCTGGTTGTGTAGACACCATTATATTAAGCCTGGACCCATATAAGCACCAGCAACACGAAGAGGTTAGACAGGTTCTTCATGATCTTTGGATACTGTAGCTTTACAGCAAATATGAGATTCAGTTCCTTCATTACTAGAAATGCACTTATTTAAGTACCCCCTGGTATTCGCTTTATGAAATCAGCTGGGAGCGTGTTTGAATTTATTTGCTTATCAGGTTTTTAAACTTTCAAACTTGAAGGTAAACATTCTTTCATGCTTTGGGGTTGACCAGGTGTTGCATCACACCACATCTCACACTTTTACAACCACCACCAGAACAACCACTCTTCCAAACAGGCCTGATCTCTACTATCCCTAGGCCCCCCTATAACATATTGCTTTTCAGCTACCTGCTTTAATGGCATCACTATTGAAACCCAGATCTTAAAGAGCATGGGGTATCTCTGACTGTCTTTCCACCCTTACTCAGAGCCTGAAAGGCCACTTAGCGATAAATGTTCTATCATACTTGGAAATCATTTTTTTCTTGGTGTGAACACAAGCTTTTTATCCCTAGAGATTACCCTCTCCCTCACATTCTGGCCTTCCTACAATCAGGACTTGACAAGAATTTGGCCTTAAGTACTCTTAGGTTATATACTTCGGCCTTATCCATTCTATTCCAGAATAATTTGACTTTGCTTTCCCTTGTTAGACTCTATTCAACATGTCTCACAGATCAGACCCTCATTACAGCATGCTGTGCTTCCTTAGAATCTCAATTTTTTTCTCTTTGTCCTGAAGAAGCTCATTTGGACCCATTAGTGAACTCCCTGTGGATGATCTCCTGCAAAGTGGCCTTTTTGGTGGCTATCATGCCTGTCAGACGTGTTTCTTAATTAGTGACTTTCCTAATCCTCCATACAGATAAAGTGGTCTTGCACCCAAGACCCTCCATTGTTTGGACATGGTCAGAGCTTCTAGGGACTAACTGACAGCCACATCTCAATCTGTAAAATGGACTTCCTCTTTGTATTGAAGACAGGGTACTGTAAAGGACAGCCTACTTCTAAGTCCATTATTGCTTGGTAGATAAAATGTAAATCCCTCATTTTAAAGTCCAGTCCCCTATTTTTGCAATTTTTTGCTGAAAAACTGAGGACTCAGAGTGGGATGGGGACATGAGAACACCCATGGAGCATTCCCAGCAAATTATTTGGCAGTGTCCAGTCACCTGAAGGTAGCAGCCTATAACCCAGGGTCTATGAATATCCAGTCTGTGTACTGTACTTCAAGATATGGAATTTATAGGTAAGTCGAAATTCCTACTTTTAGCTTCTTTGCACATGCTTTTAAATTCCTTGCTATACCTGACTCGCGTTTACAAGCTAAGAGCTTGTACCTTAATGTTTACTCTTTATGTTAATTAGTAAGGTGTACAGTATGTAAAAAAAAATTGTGTTTGCATACCATGAATAAAAAACTGCTGTTTCCTATCACACACATAGATCACATGCTCTTTATCAGTCAAACATTGCTGCAGAGGATCTATTGTTTTCAATGAGTAATGAGCAAATAGAATAAAATATTGTTGCCATATGTACCGTATTTTCCAGCGTATAAGACGACTTTTTACACCGGAATTTCACAGCCAAAAACCGGAGGTCGTCTTATACGCAGGGTATAGCAGCTACACACTCGATTTCAGCCAGCCAGGCGCTCTGTAAGTCTGTTCTGTATTCTGCGCCGCTCAGCCAATCCCGATGCACTCTGTTGATGACAGAGCATGCTAAGCCTGCTTGGATTGGAGTAATAACCTCTGCCAATCCGCGTAGGCTTAGCATGCTCTGTCATCAACACAGTGCATCGGGATTGGCTGAGCAGCGCATATACAGACTACATACAGCACCCGGCGGCGGCATTTTCGTTTTGAAAAGGCATTCCATACAGCCTTACAAAGCACACGGCGGCGGGGGGTCGTCTAATACGGTGAGTAGACCATAAAACCACAGTTTTTTGCAGTGTATTAGGGGGTCATCTTATATGCTGAGTCATCTTATACGCCGGCAAATACAGTACACAAATATTTACAACCTATACACAGAAACAAGACTTTTAGTTAAAGTGCGTGTAAGCCCTCACCTTGTAAAATATCCCATTCTGTTAAAAATAGAACTGAAAGGCAAAACTGAGTGTGTAGATATAAAAAAAAAACGTTGTAATTTTTTTTTCATAGGTGATCACATTCCCTCTGTTCTAAGCTGCATAAGAGCTGAGGGAGGAGAAAGAGCAGTACACTGATCTTCTTAGTGAATGGCTGTGCAGGGGGGTGTGTTAGGACAAGTCTGATCATTGGAGGAATGCAGGCCGAGTTCTCAGAACAGCTAGAGAACTGACCACACTGTCCTCTCATGCCCAGTGCGGTCAGTTTTAATAGGAAAGCAAAGGGACTGGCAGGAACACCAGGGAATTCACACAAAGGAAGCACTACAAAGAGAATAGTATACTTTTTCATACAAGTACATGGTACAGCAGACACATAGCATGAAAATGAAATGTTGGGTTTACATACTCTTTAGTTAACATACATTGATGCACAATTTACAGTGACTTCTTTCACATGTATATCGGCAAAACATTAAATAAACTATAGTTCCCTTTAAAGTGGTTGTAAACCTTAAGCGATTGTAAAGGGTAATTTTTTTTTTTTTAAATAACAAGCTTGTCATACTTACCTTCACTGTGCAGCTCGTTTTGGGCACTGATCGTTCTCTTCTGGGGTCCCTCAGCGGCTCCTCCCCACATGAGATAACCCTCTGGGAGAAGCGCTCTCATGGATGGTTACTTTGCAGGCACGCTCTTGAGTCTTTCGGCAACCATAGCCCTGCCCCCCGTCGTCCGCGTTAAATGGATTTGATTGACAGCAGCGGGAGCCAATGGCTGCATTGCTATCAACCTATTCAATCAAGAGCCGGGACCCTGTGGAGCGAGGGATGTTGCGTCCCTATTCTGGGAAAATTTGTGGCTCAGGTTAGTAAAACGAGGCAGCTGGGGGGCCGGTCACTGCAAGGTCTTTTTTCACCCTATGCAGTGTTTACAACCCCTTTAACATATACCCAATGAAGTGATTGGCCTCAGGGGATACACAGAGGTGAAACAAATCTTCCTACATAAGTTGTACCTCTTTGTTTGCAGTCTTCACTTCTCTACATCTATTCAAAGTCCAGAGTTATAAAGCTTGCTTGATCCGTTAGAAAAAAGGGGACAGAAAGCTGAAGTCACACTGCAAAGCTCAGTGAGGAGAGCTCTGAGAGCTTATTGAAAGGAGGAGACACACCCTCCTCTATACCTGTTTTTCTTTTGGTACCAGAAAAACTTGTCACAAATGATTCATGCTGTTAGCAGAGGAATGAAGCAGCAAACAGAAATGACACTGCTCTTAATAATACGAAAGAGCTATGTACTTTGTCCATATTTCATGTCTGAGGTTTACAACCACTTTAAAATGGTAGTAAATGCCTTTTGTTTATGCTTTACAAACAGGTAAGCCTATAATAAGGCTTACCTCCAGGTACTGTAAATATCTCCTAAATGTGCCCCATTTAGGATATATTTACTTGTAAAGCCACTGGTGACGTCACCAGCGCATGCGCTCTGAAGGAACAGCATACCTGTGCCGTTCCTTCAGAGCCCTGTGCCGTAAACGGTGACTCCTGTGTGCATGCGTGGGAGTGACATCATTGCAGATACTCCATTCAAAGGACCGGAGCCCACAAACCTGGAAGAAAGACCAGGTGAAGATGGAAGCTGTGACAGTGCACCACTGGAAGGCTTTGTTTTAACCTCTTCCCAACCGCTCCATAGACAAAAGACGTCTACAGAGCAGTTGAGTTATTCCGGGACGACGTCCTCCCAGAATCCTTCACTCGCGCGCCCCCTGCGGCGCGCTCCCAGAATCATCTGTGAGCGCCGGGCCTAGAAGACCCGGCGCATCACAGATCGCGGTAAATCGCCGCTGATAGCGGCGGTTTACCACGTGATCGCTCCGTCAAATGACGGAGCGATCACTTGTAAACAAACCGGCGTCATGTAATGACGCCGGTTCCTCCCTCTCCTCTCTGTACAGATCGGTACAGTGTGAGAGGAGGGGGGGGAGCGCGGGGTGTCAGCAGCTGCTGTGGGATGGATCTGTGACAAATGCAGTCACAGATCCATCCATCCCTCCCTGTGCAATACTCTGCAGTACCATCAATACTCTGCAATACCCCCCACACTCTGCAATACCCCCCATACTCTGCAATACCCCCCACACTCTGCAATACTCCGCAATACCTGCTAATATGACAGAAACAAGTTTTTTTTTTTTTTTTTTTTTTTACAGAATTTTCAGTGTTTTTTCTTTTATAGCGCAAAAAATAAAAAACCCAGAGGTGATCAAATACCACCAAAAGAAAGCTCTATTTGTGGGAAAAAAAGGACAAAAATTTCAGATGGGCACAATGTTGTATGACTGAGTTATTGTCATTCAAATTGTGAGAGCACCGAAAGCTGAAAATTGGTCTGGTGAGGAAGGGGGTTTAAGTGCCCAGTGGTCAAGAGGTTAAGGTAAGTTTCACATAATACATAAAAGCAAATTATAACATTGTTTTGCAGGAGAAGTTTTTTTTTTTCTGTGTTTACTACCGCTTTAAATTTACAGTTGGTTTTCAATCAATAGCTGTGAGTAATATTTCACATTTATTTTCCAGTTTAGGTATAGGAAGCACACTACCAGACAGTGACACAGTATTGTGCAGATGCAACCTTAAACCTTACTTTGAAAAAGTACTAATAAATAAGTTACATACGCTGAAGAAACTGGATCAAAGCCTTCACAGATGGTTCATATGTTGCTTTGTTGGACATGTTATAATATAACACTAAGGCATCATCGCTATATAGATCTGGCCTCATCGTCACACCTGTAACAAAGAAATACACATTTAAATGTATATGTATGAATTGTTGGTGGCTGGTACACCTTTCTTTTTTGCTAAACCAAACAAAAAATAGTAATGGTTGGGAGTGGCCAGTATTGTGATACTTTTCGGGAAAAAACAAGGCCATGAACAGCCAGCACATATTTTAATGTTTTTGTTCAACATAAAGTAAACCTTTCCTAAAGAAAAAGGAACCACTGCTGCTCACCTGTCTCTAAAAATATGAGTTGGCTGTCTGTTATACTGACCTTTTGTATAGTCCCTATCCCGCAACATGTATGCAAATCAGGGAGATCAAAAACTATTGTTATACATGACATTTATAGTGCCAACACAGCGCTTTACTAAATATTGGGAGACAGTACAGTTAAAATGCAATTCAAGACAAGAGGGTTTGGGGGACCCTGTTTTGGGTTTGTTATTCTTGCTTTGGCTCTGACACAAAGGGGGTTATTTACAAAAGGCAAATCCACTTTTCACTACAAGTGCACTGCAGGTTCACTTGGAATTGCAGTCGCTGTAGATCTGAAATGAGCGGAAGCTCTGCTGATTTTACCATCCAATCATGTGCAAGCTAAAATGCTGTTTTTTATTTTTCTTTCATGTCCCCCTCTAAATCGACTGCACTTCCAAGTGCACTTGCAGTGCAAAGTGGATTTGCCTTTTGTAAATAACCCCCAAAGTCTCACAAGGTTGGGATGTAACTGCCATTTGCAAAATTAGTCAGCAATGGCATCTTTCATGTTTTTCTTAAGAAATTTTTCCTTTATTCTGTAAGCAACAGTCTGCCTTTAGGTTTTCATTTGACATCTGCACATTTTGTGAAAATCAGCAGTATTTTTAGGACTTCAGGCAGTTTTGTCTTTATTTAGAGCTTATGCACAGTATTGACATACAGCAACATTACTTGATACAGGTAGCAGTAGGGCTTCTTTTTTTTTTTGTCTGAGAATCGGTCAGGTACTCAATCCCAGACATATTTTGTACAAACAGCCTCACACAGACACAGGGCTGCCATTAGAAATCCTAGGGCCCCACACAACCTAAGGCCAGCCTCATGCAAACTGGACATTTTTAAAGCTGTTGTTTTTGGCTTCAGGTGTTTTTTTTTCTGCAACCAGTAAACGTTCAAGCATGTTATCCTATGTGTCCATTGACACATATCTGCTGTCTTCAGCATTATATATTCTTTAGAATGTTCAGATCGTGTTATGAGATTTTCTCTTACTGTTCAGCACTGCAGTGAAGCATGGGCATACAGCCAAGACAGCTGATTGGAGGAAAGACACACACCCCTCTTCTCATAGGTGGAGACTTTCAGCTCTGTTGCTTGAATAGTTCAGGGCTCTGCTAATTTATTTATAGCATCCCCCCAACACAAAACTCAGGCTTCTTTTATCACATGTGATGGAGAACTTGTAAGAAGTTATCAGGATACTATCAGGAGACAGCCACTGGACACAGTGCTTTGAAGAGATAAGCAAACACTACAGATACTGTATATGTTCCCAGCTCAAATTTCATGAATCGGGTTTACATCCACGTTAAATGCTGAATAACGTGGCTATTCAGCATTTATCAGTGTTTATGAGCCATAAGCTTTTGTAGGAGTATAGTTTTGCTAAAACAATGCAAATGCTAAAAAAACTCTACTGCAAAAATGCTGCAAAACTCATTCTCCCTACACCAAACAGAAGCTGGGAACTGCATGGGGATTACATAACCATACACTGCACATACTTTCTTTTCATGTATTTTGACATTCAAATTCAGGACCAGTGCTGGAAGGTGCCAGTAGATGGTACTGGCACTTTGCAGCACAAAAAAGTTCCTGGATAGCAGACTAGAGGTACTCTCTGGAAGCATGCACAAGTGAAATCTAAAATGCAAAAAATATTTCTCTAAAGAAAATCTAGTTAAATTCCTCAAATGATTTTATATATATATATATATCACCATTCAATTGACAGTTTGGGTGACTTGCAATAGCCTTAACTCTCAATAGCTTATTTATTATGCAAGAATTGCTTCTGCACACCAACTTCAAACTACAATGAAGTGTAACAACTAGCAAAACCTTTGGATACTTGGTATGAACAGCATGACTAAGATTGATCAATTACCTGGTGACTTTATTTGGTCCTGATAAAACGGTTCGTAAGGGCTGATGGTTTTCATTAGGGAGTAGATGGAAAGAGCAAACATTCCAATCATAACAATGTAAAAAGCTATATAGTAAGAAACAATGTACACTGTAAAGAGAATACAAAAGAAAAGTTGTTATCAACTTATGATCCTTAACTTGGCTAATAACTGATTCTAATCATTTGAATTATTATTTTCAACATAGTATAAATGAATATTTTTCATCAGATGAGGACATGCAATATTGCCACACACAAACTTGCAATTTATGTTAACTGTTATATAACACTTTTTGTAAACTCTACCTGAATGACAGATGCATTGAACCATTCAGTGAATGTAAATCACAAAACTCAGACTTCAGTAACAGGTATTTATTTCTTAAGTCAATAACTTATAATGTATGTAAAGACAAAATGTTTTGCCTTGGTTTCTAATGGAGTGTGGAATGGAAGGTAATCACTGTAAAAAAAAAAAAAAAAAGTAATGGATAAATGACAGAGTTGTCATAAGAGCAAGAGGCCATTGGAATCTTTTAGTGTAGAGAAATGTTTGGCTGTCTAATATGGGAATTCCACCCAATTGGGAGATTTCCTGACACATCCTGTTGTGAAAGGAAATTAAAGAATATATCCATAGAAGAATGCAGACAGCCAAATAATCCTTCCACATGCTAGCCTAAAAAAAACTTTTGTCTACTTTAGTCATGATGGTCAGGATACTATATAGGACATGTATGTCACTATCCCACCTAATAGAGATGTAGATGATAAAAAGAATGGAAAATATGTTAAAATTTTCTATTGCCCAGACATTCAAAGCACACTGATCTGCTCATATAATATAAAATAAGAATAAAAATAGCCTGTTGTTTTTGTCGCTTTGTGTTATTTTTTGTATACCAAAAACTGATAAAGAATTAAAAATAATAATAATAATATTTCTGCTAAAATTAGCTAGTTAGAAACCTGAAAAGTAATATACCCCATTTGATTCCCGTTCTTCCCATAAATTCTGATGTGTCAGGATTCCATAGAAAGCGGCTAAAATTTTCCATCCGTTGGCTGCATGTCTTCTTTTCATTAAAAGTGGCCATTTTTGAAGATCAAGATTGAACCCTTCTATACAGTATGCGAAAAAGCAGCACCTCGCTAAACTATCACTCTCTTTTATAGAAGTTTGTAAAGGTTCTTTAGATGTCATTGGTTCTGCTGTCAAATCAGATTCAGCTACTCTTCCAGCATTAGCATTGTTATCATACTATTCCATAAGGCTGTTGATATCAGGTAGCAAAGAGTTTGTGGTTATCACATGCCCTTCCATTTTCTTCTACATTCTTCACGAAGTAGCATTACGCACATTCTGCACTTGTTGAGCAGCATGAAAGTTCACCTTGATTGGTTTATTTACCAAGATAAGTGCATATGAATTTATGTAGCAAAGCAGAGACCTCTAGTCACGTTTTCTTTTGTTAACCCTGGCCAGCTAAAAGCAGGCACAGGGCTAGTTTATATTGAAGAAAGCAAAATGTAACATTTGTAACAAGTTTTGTATTTTTTTTCTTTGAAACAATCACACAATAGGACTCAATCAGTGTAGGAAAACAAAGAGAAATAATGATACATAAATGTAGTCCTTAAAAGCAGTCTCTGTGGTTTACCACAGTAGGGATGAATTATGTTTAGGTTCTAATGATTTTCATTTAATACACTTGGTGACTAGTGTATTATGCTAATTGATACACAAATGAATATGCCAATTTCTTTACATTTTTAAATTATAAATCCAAACTAAAAAAAAACATATCCATTCATATTTTATAGATTCCAGTGCCTGTTAGTATTTTAATATTTTTGTGGCATTCTATGATGGCCAGTGTTATATACAGAACTATAATGCATAATACCCATTTTCTAGTCACCAGTTCAGAATATAATACAGATCCTAGAAAGCCTGGATATGGCAAGTCTAATGCCGCATACACACGATCGGATTTCTGATGGAAAAAAATCCGATGGAAATTTTCGTCAGAATTCCGATAAGGCTGACTTTCATCAGTCTTGCCTACACACTATCAGACTAAATTCCGACCATCCAAAACGTGGTGATGTAAAACACTACTACGAGCCGAGAAAAATGAAGTTCAATGCTTCTGAGCATGCGTCGATTTTTCTCCAATGGAGTTCCACACGGACGATCGGAATTTCCTATTGTTTTTTTTTTTCATCGGAAAAATTTAAAACATGTTCTATTTTTTTTACACCGATGGAAAAAAGTCCGATGGGGCCCACACACAATTTGTTTTTCCGATGAAAAAAGTCCATCAGACTTTTTTCATCGGAAAAAACTATCGTGTGTACACAGCATAAGACAATTGCCAAGATAGAAGAGAACAAAAGCACACGAGCAACCCTTCTTTAAAGTAAACATTTCATATTTCTGATGTGTCTGGTGTACCATGTACTTGTATGAGAAAGTATCCTGTTGTCTTTGTATTGCTTTCTTTGTGTGAAAGACCTGGTGTTCCTGCCAGTCCCTCTGCTTTCCCAGTAAAACCTGACCGCACTAAGCAGAATAGCACAACGTGGTCAGTTTTCTAGCTGTGCTGGGAACTCAGCCTGCTCTCCTCTAATGATCAGACTTGTCCTGCCACGTTCCCCCTGCACATCCTTTCAGTGTTCTGCTGCTTCTCCCCCCCGAGCTCTTACGTAGCTTAGAACAGAGGGAAGGTACTCACTTATAAATTTCTACTTTGAATTTAATGTATTGTTTTACACAGTGATCATTTAAAATCATTTATTTAACTGTATCTAAAGCCAAAAACAGCAGAGAATAGTAAAAAACCCTGTCATTTTGTTTTCCATCTGTGTCTCATTATGTAGATTTCTCTTCATGTACTGTCCTGCAAATACATCAAGAAATGAAAACAAATCTATTCAAAGTGTAGTAAATACTCTCTAAGACAGTTTCCTGGTGATAACTCCGCCCCGGGTGCCACACATGGGTGAGGGGGGAAGGCCAGCTCTGCTTATTCACTGGGGGAGTCTAACTTAGCGGACAAGACCAGCAACACATCACAGAAAATCTGAGTCCTGTCACACTGCTCTGCCACAATTATCTCAATAGAGTTATATGTTTAACAACAAAAAAACCCTGCCTTCAGCCGCGCCACTTATGGAGATTGGATGACGTATCGCATGAGGCGGATGTTTATATTCAAATATATCAGAGGGGGTGGGAAGAGATGGCCGTGCAGGAGATCCAACCTGAGAGAAACAGACTGACAGGAGGAGCGGTGTGTATTGGGCCAGAGGAGTGTGTTATGGGGACTATAGAAGATGTAGGGGGTATAGAGGCGGTTTATTGAAGATGGGGGCAGATTATTGAAGATGGGGGTGTAGATAATGTCAGGTGCAGGACAGACTGACTGTGTCTTCTCGTAAGCCCCCTTTACTCACCTCACCATCTCCACCTCTGTCACAGCTAGTAACAATACTCGGTACTTCCAGATATGGTGGACCATCGGTTCACCTCTGAAGTGGCCGTACGGCCTGATATGTGTACACACCGTCAGTCCAAAATCCGATCGGGTCAGAACGCGGTGACGTCAAACACACGACGTGCTGAATAAAACGAAGTTCAATGCTTCCAAGCATGCGTCGACTTGATTCTGAGCATGCGCGGGTTTTGAACCAATGCTTTTCTGTACTAACCATCGGTTTGGTCCGATGGGGCAGCGGTCCATCGGTTCGGTTTTGAAGCATGTTTTAAAATTTTGGACCGAATAAAAACAGACCGATAGCCTATACACACGGTCGGTTTGGTCCGATGAAACTGAACTTCGGTTCATTCTCATCGGTTTGGTCCGACCGTGTGTACGGGGCCTAAGAGGTCTTGTCCAGTGGCGGTCTGTCCATTGGGGGTGCTGCCCCCTTAATCCATGCTCCCGGCCTCTAATCTATATGCAGAGCACTGGATGCATAGATTTCAATGTTTTTTTTTTACAGATGATTAGAGCCTTAAGCTTAGGGCTCTAATTGGCTTCAAAAAAAGATCACTGCAGCCTGAGCCCACCCAGTTGTGTGACAATAGTTGCTATTGTCTTCCTGCTTCTCCTCCCAGCCAATCAGGAAGCGGGTCCTGAGAGACCCGATTGGCCAGGGAGTCTTAGAACTTCCGGCCAATCGGGTTTCAGGATGCACTTCCTGTTTGGCTGGGAGGAGAAGAAATGCATGTTACAGCCGAGAGGAGTGAAGAGAAGCCTTCTAAGGTAAGGCCACTGATTGCCGCTGTCCATCACCCGCTGGGGTGGGCACTTATCGCCGACCTCCATCTCCTGTGGGGAGGGGAGGCAGGTTTGTTTGCTGCCCCCCCCCCCCAAATATTGAGCACCAGCCGCCACTGGTCTTGACCATTCCAAAACAATAACACAGAAAAAAAGTTTGGCTTTACATACACTTTCAGAAACAATACATCTAAAGAGGAAACATGAAAGTCTTCCTGTTCTTGGGAATGAGAGCTGAATAATCAACTAAAATAAATACACTTATTATTATTATTAGAAAGAAGGGGAGTGTTGGTACTGCATCAGCCAAGGTTTGTTTTTCTGGAATGACTACATAACAAAACAAGCATTATATGTTACCTATACATGATACCTATAATGTTGGCTTACAGAAAGAACTTGCAAAGATTCTGCTTACAGGCTTAACTAAATCACTGTCAGTTAAGTGATTCAGTATAATCAAACTGCTTACTCTATTATTAGTACTTCATCCTTTCAGACTGTACACTTGTTTGTATTGTTTACACTATAGATTAATTGGCTTTAAGTAGTTTGTAATGGAGTTGTTCTGCAACCTGGGATTTCCAGTTATTCACATATCCTGGGTTTGATCTGATAGAGGTCAAGAACTGTAATCTTGGATTTAAAGGATCAGCGGTGTCATTGCCTACATGAAGCTGCTTGGGGTCATAGCATATCTTATCACATTTATTTAGCTGTCAATGAGATTTTGCTATCCTTTAAAGTGGAAATATAATTATGACTGTAGAGGAAAAAAAAAAAAAATATTTATTAAGGGACTATGACCTTCTGGTAGTAATGTTGAAAATCACCTGCCATTGAAAGTTACAAGTTACAATATCTATGTACAGATATTACAATGGCACATGTTGCAGTTCAGTCCTTGTGCTATTTGTCATTGAGATTTCTGCCACTGTACATTTTTTGCACTAACTATGCAGTTGATTGATATGAAACAAGCAATATGTGAAAAAGATTTAACACTCGGTTCTGACCACATTTCCTGTGCACAAGCACAATGTTAAACATTAACAGATACATAATATACATACATTAACAGATAAATTACATATTATAGAGAGCAAAAAATGAAAAACAAAATTACATTTGACCCTACGTTACATAGTTAGTCAGGTTGAAAAAAGACACAAGTCATCCAGTTCAACCAAAAAAAAAAATCATACAATCTCATATACCCAATTCTATACCCACAGTTGATCCGGAGGAAGGCAAAAAAAAAACCAGCAAAGCATGATCCAATTTGCTACAGCAGGGGAAAAAATTCCTTCCTGATCCCCCGAGAGGCAATCGGATTTTCCCTGAATCAACTTTACCTATAAATGTTAGTACCCAGTTATATTATGTACATTTAGGGAAGTTTCCAGGCCTTTCTTAAAGCAATCTACTGAGCTGGCCAGAACCACCTCTATTCCACATTTTCACAGCTCCTATGCCACGTACACATGACCGGTTTTCCCGTCGGATAAAAAAACGATGGTTTTCCCAACGGAATTCCGGCCAAGCTTATCTTGCGTACACACAGTCAGACCACATTTCGCCCGTCCAAAGCGCGGTGACGTACAACAAGTACGACGGCACTATAAAGGGGAAGTTCAATTCCAACGGCGCCACGCTTTGGGCTGCTTTTGCTGATCCTCGTGTTAGTAAAAATTTGGTGAGAGACGATTCACGCTTTTCAGCCCGTTACAGCATAACAAATGTGCTATGTCCAGGGTGAACGCTAGTGTTACCAGAACGAGCGCTCTTGTCTCATACTTGATTCTGAGCATTCACGTTTTTTTCCCGTCGGAAAAACATACAGACAAACGTTTTCCCGCTAGGAAAACGCCAAAAGCTCTGATCGCAGTTTTTCCGATGGGATAACCGGTCGTGTGCACGAGGCATAACTGTGAAGAAACCTTTCTGTATTTGGAGATGAAATCTCTTTTCCTCTAGATGTAAAGAGTGCCCCCTTGTCCTTTGTGTTGACTGTAAAGTGAATAACTCAACACCAAGTCCACTATATGTACCCCTTATATATTTGAACATGTTTATCATATCCCCCCTTAATTTCCTCTTCTCAAGGGTGAATAGATTCAGTTCCTCTAATCTTTCCTCATAGCTAAGCTCCTCCATGCCTCTTATCAGTTTGGTTGCCCTTCTCTGCACTTTCTCAAGTTCCCCGATATCCTTTTTGAGAACTGTTGCCCAAAACTGAACTGCTTATTCCAGATGAGGTCTTACTAATTTTGAACAGGGGCAAAATGGTATCTCTCTCTCTCTCTCTGAAGTCTATACCTCTCTTAATACAAGAAAAGACTTTGCTCGCTTTGGAAAACTGCAGCTTGGCATTGTATGCCATTATTGAGCTTATGATCTATCAAAACCTCCAGATCCTTCTCTACTACAGGTCCCCCAGTTGTACTCCCCCTAGTATGTATGATGCATGCATATTCGTAGCCTCCAAGTGCATAACTTTACATTTATCAACATTAATCCTAATCTGCCACATAGTCGCCCAATTAGACAGAGCATTGAGGTTGGCTTGTAAATTGGAGACACCCTGTAAGGACCTTATTCCACTGCATAGCTTGGTGTCATCTGCAAAGACAGAAATGTTACTTTCTCTTTCGTTCATTGACAGACACAGCACTTATATCTTGACCTTAGGGTTATTTTGCCACCTTCAGGAGAGCACTACACAGAACATGTTAAAAACAGCAGTGGGCGGTCCTACTGGCTATAACCCCTCACACTGCATTCAGCAGCTCTGTTTTTTTCTGCCTAGTATAGGAGAAGGACCTGGCTCCCAGTGGGGGCCATTGGTCCTGGAGTTTTTTTTTCATTTTTTCTGGATTTTTGATTCCTGTGATCCACTATCAACAGCCGGGCTAGGTGACAGGCTGGATAATATAGATCCTGGTAGTCTCCCCAGCCCAGCCATCGAGCGTGAGCAGGCCCTAGCTACACGCTGGGTCGGCCATGACATACCGTCTGATCCAGGGGTGGCCAGTGAGTTATATGCTCCGGGGGAAAAACATATGACCGGGCTACTGCTGTCCATGTCACAGTGTGCCGCGGCCGACAGCCACCCCGTACCGCTTGGGTGATGGGTCTGTCTGGAAAGCGTCCAGCAGTCCCCACAGGAGGGGTAAGTATGGTTCCATCTGTCTCTGCAGGATGGAGCAGCCAGGAATTCCCTTGGAGGTCGAATTGGGGGTCTCTCATTCTCCTCTTCTCTCCCTGTCCTTCCCCTCCTCCCCATACTTGGGCCACTGCGCGTCTGGCCGAAGGGGTCCGTGTCCGACGGGGAGGCTGCACTGGGTGTTGGGGGTCCGCTGTTGCCTAATTTTAGTTGTGGGGTGTTCTAATGTGCACATTGTGGGGGCCACCGCGCAGAGGGTCAGCGTGGTGGTGCCATTTCCCTGTGTTTCTTTTTTCAGTCAGGAAGATTCAACGGCCATTTTCCTGTGGTTTTAGTCAGGAAGTTCGGCAGCCATCTTCCTGTAGCCTTTGACAGGAAGTCCGGCGGCCATCCTTTCAGAGCCCTCAGATGTTTTTTCTTACTGAGGTGGCCGGCTGCCATTTTCTTGGAGTCTCAGCTTGGTTTTTGCCTCTAGCGCTGGCTATCTTTCTGGAATGGCGCGAATTGAACAGAACACCTCATGAGGGAAGGCGGACAGCACAGCGCAGTGCAGTACCTGCTCTGGGGTGGTGAATCCTGCGGGGGGCCCCTCGGTCAGTGGCAGCTAGGAGGGTGGACCTTTTGTGTAACTGGCCTGTGGTCCATAATGGGCGGCCTTGTCTTGCAAGTCTCCCTACCTGATCCTCCACAGGGATAAGGCGGTGCTACGCCCGCAGCCTTCATTTCTTCCTAAGGTTGTTTTGGCGTTTCATCTGAATGCTTCCATCCTTGTGTCCTCAGCCGTCGCATCCCAAAGAGGTTGCTTTGCATTATTTGGACATGGTCTGGGCTCTGCGGTTCTATCTGTCTGCTACGGCTCAGTTTCGCAGTAACTGGTCCTGTCGGCCACCATTTCTCGGTGAATTAGACAGATCGTGATCCAGGCCTATGCCTTGAAAGGGCGGGTGCCTCCCTTTCCTGTCACGGCACATTCGACCAGGGCAATTGGTGCCTCCTGGGCTTTCCGACATCAAGCATCCGTTTCCCAGGTGTGTAAGGCAGCGACCTAATCGTCCGTTCACACTTTCTCAAAATTTTACAAGGTTGATGTGAGTGTATCTGCGGATGCTTCCTTCGCCGTAAGGTTTTGCAGGTGGCTGTTTAGGGTTGTAACTCCTCCGAGGAGCTCTGGTTGTTATGGGTGGAGTTTTTTTGTTTGCTGTTCCCACCCATCATTTTTTGACACTGCTTGGGGATGTCCCTAAAGTCAAGATTTAAGTGCTGTGTCCGTCAATGAACGAAAGAGAAAATAGGATTTTTATACTCAGCTTAAAATCCTTTTCTCTGAAGTTCATTGACGGACATAGCATCCACCCCTCCTTTTTCTGTTTGTACTGCTTTTTGATGAACTGAGCTGCTGATTGCAGTGTGAGGGGTTATAGCCCCCTGTGCAGTTTCACTGTTTTTAACATGTTCTGCCTAGTCCTCTCTTGAAGGTGGCGATATAACCCTAAGGCCAAGATTTAAGTGCTGTGTCCGTTAATGAACTTCAGTGAAAAGGTTTTTACGGTAAGTGCAAAAATTCTATTTTTGATCCCAGACCCAATATCATTTATAAAAATATTAAAAAGTAAGGGCCTCAACACTGAACCTTGGGGTACACCACTGATAACCTTAGACCATTCAGAGTAAGAATCATTAACCACTACACTCTGAATTATGTCTTAGCCAGTTTTCTATCCATTTACACACTGATATTTCCAATCCTGTAGACTTTACCTTACACATGAGCCGTGTGTGGGGAACTGTATCGAACGCTTTTGCAAAATCCAAGTATACTATGTCCACCGCCACCCCTTTGTCCGAGGTTTTACTTACCTCTTCATAAAAAGAAATCAGGTTTGTCTGACAACTTCTGTCTTTCATAAATCCATGCTGTCTGTTGATTAAACTATTTTTATGTCTATGTGGTCTTTTATTAATCTCTCCAGTATCTTCCCAACTATAGAAGTTAAACTAACAGGTCTATAGTTACTTGTTAAATACTTTGTTCCCTTTTTAAATATAGGCACCACATTGGGACCCAAAGCTACAAGGATCGCGGTAAAGGGCCAATGAACGCGGCTCTTTACCACGTGATCGCGCCGTACAATGACGGTGCGATCACAAATGTAAACAAAGCAAACGGGTCACATTCAGTTCATCGCTCTCCTCCCCTTACACCAATCCAGCGTGAGAGGAGAGCAATTAGAGACAAACTGTAAGTGCCCAGCAGTACCCAGCAGTCCCCAATAGTGCCCAGCAGTACCCAGCAGTGCCCAATAGTGCCCAGCAGTGCCCAATAGTGCCACATCTCTGCCACATCTGTGCCCCACTAGTGCACACCAGTGCCAAATCAGTGCTGCCTGTGCCCATCAGTGCTGCCTATGCCCATCAGTGCTCATCTGTGCCACATCAGTGCCGCCTGTGCCTACCAGTGCCGCCTGTGCCCACCAGAGCCACACCAGTGGCACCTTTGCCCATCAGTTCCACCTGCGCCGCCTGTGCCCACCAGTGCCGCCTGTGCTGCCAGTGCCACCTTTGCCCATTAGTTACACCTGTGCCACTGCAGTGCCACATCAGTGCCGCCTCTGCCCACCAGTGCCACCTGTCTACTTTCCAGAAATTGGTCATTTGGGGGGTATTTGTACTTTACTGGCTTGTTAGGGTTTCAAGAAATGAGGCTGTCGGTACATCAGGTGTGATCAAACTGATAAATTTTCAGTAATTGGCACCATAGCTTGTAGACCCCATAACTTTCACCCAGACTAAATAATATACACCATTTTTTTTTTACCAAAGATATGTAGCAGTATACATTTTTGGCCAAATTTATGAAGAAAAATTACTTTTTTGCTAAATTTTATAATAGAAATAAAGAAAAATTATTTTTTTTACAAAATGTTCGTTCTTTTTTAATTTATAGAAAAAAACATAAAAACCGCAAAGGTGATCAAATACCACCAAATAAAAGCTCTATTTGTGGGGAAAAAAGGACAAAAATTTAATTTGGTTACAGTGTTGTATGACTGAGTTATTGTCGTTCAAATCTGTGAGAGCACCGAAAGCTGAAAATTGGTCTAATACTATCGTCTGGAATATGTTCCATGCTGACTATCTCTATCTCTGGAAGTCGCCTAGTTTAAAAACCCCTCTAACTTTTTGGCCATCTTCATTTCCAGCTGATCTGCACCCTCCTCATTTAGGTGCAATCCGTCCCTTCTATAGTACTGGTTATCGACTGAGAACCCAACCCCCTCCTTACTACACCCAGGGCCGGCGCAAGGATTTTTTCCAACTAAGGCGAAGGTGCATTTTGCCGCCCCTCCCCGGCGCGCACACGCCATACATTATATCTGTGCTCCATTAACCTTTAACGGCTATGATGCTTAAAGTGATCGTTTAACTTATTTATCTTTTACAGAGAAAAATAGCATAGATGGCGTTATTCTGCATTGCGTTGTATAATGTACTATTGCTGGGATTTGTTGTTCCTCTGTAACTGCTGGTATTCTGCATTGCGATGTATAATGATTATACTGGGCAATGCAGATTACCACTGACCAGTTATAGAGGAACTACAAATCCCAGCAATAATACATTATACAGCGCAATGGAGAATACCACCAGCTATAGAGGAACAACAAATCCCAGCAATGATACATTATATAAAACGCAATGCAGAATACCACCAGCTATAGAGGAACAACAAATCCCAGCAATGATACATTATATAAAACGCAATGCAGAATACCAGCAGTTACAGAGGACTACAAATCCCAGCAATGATACATTATATAAAATGCAATGCAGAATGCCAGCAGTTACAGAGGACTACAAATCCCAGCAATGATACATTATATAAAACACAATGCAGAATACCAGCAGTTACAGAGGACTACAAATCCCAGCAATTATACAGGCTGTTTAATATATTATTGCAGGGATTTGGTGTTTTTTTTAAACAGGAAACTTTAAAACAGGTCCCCCTTACCTGTTTCTGAAGCCTTGCAAGTCACGGCGGTGGCTCTGTGGGGGGCGTATGTCCGGCCTGTGTGGTGAGCGTGGTGTGGACTCGTCCTTCAGATGCCACCCGCAGTGGCAGCCCACACACACTGCTGCCCCCCAGGACAAACCACCCCCCCCTCCATTAGTAAAGACCCCCCCTCAGGACAAACCTCCCACTTCAATTAGTACAGACCCCCCATAAACCACCCCCCATTAGTAGAGACTCCCCCATCCATTAGTACAGACCCCCGGACAAACCACCCCCTCCATTTTTACAGACCCCTCACCACAAGCCATTCCCCACAATTAGTACAGAGCCCCCCCACAAGCCACCCCCCCACAATTAGTACAGAACCCCCCACAATTAGTACAGAACCCCCCCACAAGCCATCCCCCACAATTAGTACAGAGCCCCCCCACAAGCCACCCCCCTACAATTAATACAGAGCCCCCCACAATTAGTACAGAGCCCCCCCAAGCCTTCCCCCAAAATTACTACAGAGCCCCCCCACAAACCATCCCCCACAATTAGTACAGAGCCCCCCCACAAGCCACCCCTCCCCACGATTAATACAGAGCCCCCCATAATTAGTACAGAGCCCCCCCCCCAATTAGTACAGAACCCCCCCACAAGCCATCCCCCACAATTAGTACAGAGCCCCTCACAATTAATACAGAGCCCCCCACAATTAGTACAGAGCCCCCCCAATTAGTACAGACCCCCCCCACAAGCCATCCCCCACAATTAGTACAGAGCCCCCCCACAAGCCACCCCCTACAATTAATACAGAGCCCCCCACAATTAGTACAGAGCACCCCCCCCCAATTAGTACAGAACCCCCCCCACAAGCCATCCCCCACAATTAGTACAGAGTACCCCACAATTAATACAGAGCCCCCCACAATTAGTACAGAGCCCCCCAAGCCATCCCCCACAATTAGTACAGAGCCCCCCCACAAGCCATCCCCCACAATTAGTACAGAGCCCCCCCACAAGCCAATCCCCACAATTAGTACAGAGCCCCTCCACAAGCCACCCCCCACAATTAATACAGAGCCCCCCACAATTAGTACAGAGCCCCCCCAATTAAAACAGAACCCCCCACAAGCCATCCCTCACAATTAGTACAGAGCCCCCCACAATTAATACAGAGCCCCCCACAATTAGTACAGAGCTCCCCAAAGCCATCCCCCACAATTAGTACAGAGCCCCCCCCCCCACAAGCCATCCCCCACAATTAGTACAGAGCCCCCCCACAAGCCATCCCCCACAATTAGTACAGAGCCCCCCACAAGCCACTCCCCCCACAATTAGTACAGAGCCCCCCCACAAGCCATCCCCCACAATTAGTACAGAGCCCCCCCACAAGCCACCCCCCCCACAATTAGTACAGAGCCCCCCCCACAATTAGTACAGAGCCCCCCCCCCACAATTAGTACAGAGCCCCCCCAAACCCCACCCGGGCGGCAGCTGAAGAGGACAGTGTGCAGCTGCGCCACCGGGGTGGAGAAGATGACGATCGTGGATGGATCACAGGAGGGAGGACTAGGAAACACCGCGGCGGTGGGGAGCGGGGCCTCAGACAAGGAGAGGAGGAGGGAGAGGCGCACTCTGGCGCTTGAGCGCCACCTCTGTGGCCCCTGGGTGAACTGCACGGCGCACTCGGCCGGGACTGATTATTACGCCCTGTTCCTTTGGGTGGCGCTGGCGCTGTAAGGCAAGCACCAAACTTGCCTTGCGCTAGCGCCGGCCCTGACTACACCAGCTCTTCAGCCACTTGTTTACTTCCCTAATCTCCCTCTGCCTTTCTGGTGTGGCTCAATGTACCGGTAGTATTTCTGCAACTAAACCTCTGTTTTAATTACATACAGTTAGACAGATTTATTTGGTTTATGCCGCGTACACACGGTCGTTTTATGCGATGTAAAAAAACGACGTTTTTAAAAACGTCAATTTAATTGATCGTGTGTGGGAGAAAACGTCGTTTTATGTCTTCTGAAAAACGACCAAAAAAAATTGAAGCATGCTTCAATTTTATGTGTCGTTTTTCAAAACGTCGTTTTTTACTTCACAGAAATTGACCGTGTGTAGCAAAAAACGACGTTTTTGAACCCGCGCATGCCCAGAAGCTAGTTATGAAGCGAGCTTCAATGGGAAAAACGTGGTGAACGTAACCTCGCTTTGCTAGAGCATTGTGAAAAAACGATGGTGTGTAGGCAACTTCGTTTTTGAAAATTGAAGTTTCAAAAACGTCGTTTTTTACTTCACAGAAAACGTCGTTTTTTTACAGCGCATAAAACGACCGTGTGTACGCGGCATTAGTGCTTCTTGGGCTGGTATTTTTGAGCCTGGTCATTATGGAAACAATTTTTTATTTTCCATATTTATACTTAATCGCATATTGCTATAATCGCATCTCATTTAAAGTCTCAATCTTCCATTTTTTAACCCTTGCAGGGATGGAGGCCCGTGGCAGTCTAAGCCACGTGCCTCATACAAAGTTCCAACTCCATTTTATATTTTTTTAATATTAGCCAGGGATGGAGATGCGATTTCAGAGGTGTAACAGAGTGCCTTTACAGATCTATCACCAACAGTTAATTTATGCTTTGTCATTTTTTGGCTAGCTGACCCAGTTAGATGTGGTCCGCACCTAGTTTGGTGGTATTTTGGTTTGATAGGCATGTATTGGTTTCACCTTTGTTTGTTGTCTTCCCAGTGCTCTCATTTGCCAGACCAACTATAGATAGGGGCAGGTCTAGGTTGCCATCTTCCCCCTGTCTATTGATTAGCACACCTGTGCTCCTCCTTTGGAGGCCTCAAAAATCATAGTTAGGACTGCAGTTACACAGAGTGCCGTGACGCTTGGCCTGCAGCTTCCCAGGTATTTGCAAATTCCTGCAACTAAACCTCTGTTTTAATTACATACAATTTGACAGATTTATTTGGTTTAGTGCTTCTTGGGCTAGTATTTTTGAGCCTGGTCATTATGGAAACAATTTTTTATTTTCCATATTTATACTTAATCGCATATTGCTATAATCGCATCTCATTTAAAGTCCCAATCTTCCATTTTTTAAACCTTGGAGGTCCTTTTCCTCAATTTAGCTCCCAAGTCCCTAAAATCATTCTTTAGGACACTCCATCTGCCTCTGAATTTGTCATTGGTGCCAACGTGCACCATGACAGCTGGGTCTTCCCCAGCCCCTCCCAGTAATCTGTCCACCAGATCCGTGATGCAACGCTGTATCCTGGCCTAGGCCAACAAGGCTCAGGCCTAAGGCAGCACTTTGGACTGGGGTAGCACGGTAAGAGTCCCCGCCGGCTTTCGCTACACTGTTAGTGTAACGCAAGCTGCTTCTAATTTTGACTGTCCTATCATCATGGACCCCAAACCTTCCTCACGGTGCTATATGTTTTCTGCTGCACCATTGGCATGGTTATATCTTAGTCCGCTCCATAAAATTATCAGAAATTTGTGCTTAAAGTAGAACTATAGACAGCACTTTTTTTAAGGGAGGGAGGGTTATAGCCCCTGTCAGTTTATTTTTTACTATGCCTGTCCCATTGCAGAGATTTCCCTACACTTCTTGCCCCATCGCCAAACAGGAAATGAGAGGAAATCTATGCAAATTAAGGGAATCCAATGCCCCACCCCCAGGCCCAAGAACTAGTGTCCCCACTCCCCACTCCCCACTCTTAAACAGAAAGGGATGTGGTATTGACATGAAGCAGTGGGTCATATTTAAATTAGCTGGGTGCACAAGTTTAGTCAGGCCTAGGGCAGCACAAAACCTAAATACACCACTGCCATGATGTACCGAACCCGAGCGCTAAGTAGACAACATACAGTTCGCGCTTCAGGTCTTTATTACAGATTGGCCTCTCTGTCCTTTTAACAACTGAGTCCCCTACCCCCAGAATCTGTCTTTCCTTTCCCTTTGCTTCCCCCCCACTCCCACTGGAGGAGTTCTTCACCGGCAGCTAGGAGAGTCCCTCAGCTCCAGCAGTGCTGGTCCCTGACTGGTTTCACCAATGTCACTCAATGGAGCATACTTATTGGGATGCTCCAGCCCTGGATTGGCCTCCCTGGCACTTCCCCCTTTACCCTTCCTGACTGTCACCCATTTCATATTTTCTAGTGCGTGCATTTCTTTGTCTCCACCCGCCTCTGTGCTGGCCCCTGCCATCACCTGGCGTGTACGTTCCTGGCTCTTATTTCAAGTGGAGGGTCTTCCCAGTGCTGACAGTTGCTTCCCCAGATTCAGAAGCTGGGCTTCCAGGGAAACAATGTGCTTACACAGTAATCGCCCTCGATCAGATGATCAAGGAACGCATATATGCTGCAAGATGTACGCCGAGTCGCAAGATGTACACGTTTACACATATGGGGCGTTTTTCATTTTTCAGAACGCACTAATGTCCATTTAACATGGTTTCCTAAGGTAGGTCACATCTATGCGTTTTGCTGCCGGTGTGTTATTGGAAAGGGTCAGGGACTTTTTTCCTGCGATTTGCGACTAATAGACTTCAATGGAGCTGCACCAGAAATGCAAGTGGTGCATTTTTGATGTGTTTTGTGATTTTTATTTTACCCCTGTTTATAGCTGGTTGCTAAACAGGGGGCCGGGAAGTCGGCCGCCGCGTCCTTAGTAACCAATGAGTCATCAGCTTCCAGCAGGGTTCAGAGCTGAAAGCTAAATGTAAAAAAAAATGTAAAAACAAAAACGACATGCCCCCCCCCCCCCCCCAGGTCCATACCAGACCCTCCAGGACACCCACAGCAAAAAAAAATATTATTGCTTTTCAGCAAATTTTTTGTTATTTTATTACATTCAGCTTTCAGCGGGGAACCCCACTGACAGATGATGACTCATCACATGCTAAGGACGTTACGACCGGCTTCCAGGCCCCCTATAGCAACCAGTTATATACACTGGGCTAGATTCAGCAAGAATTTACGCCGGCGTATCTATAGATACGCCGCGTAAATTCAAAGCTGCGCCGGCGTGTCTTCTTTCTGTATTCAGAAAGCAAGATACGCCAAAATTAGGCTAAGATCCGACTGGTGTAAGTCTCTAACGCCGTCGTATCTTAGGGTGCATATTTACGCTGGCCGCTAGGTGGCTCTGCCGTCGATTTTAGCGTAGAATATGCAAATGACCTGGATACGCCGATTCAGAAACGTACGCGCGCCCGGCGGATTTTTTTACGTCGTTTGCGTAACGCTTTTTCCGGCGTAAAATTACTACTGCTATATGAGGCATAGCCAATGTTAAGAATTCCTCTCAAGCCTGCCTTGCATACACACGGTCACACAAAAGTTCTCTGAACTTTTGAGCGTTAAGAACGCGGTGACGTACAAGCATGCGTCTAATTGTTTCCAAGCATGCGTGTTTTTTTCCCTTTTGGAATTCCATACAGACAAACGGTTTTCGAAAAAAACATTGTTTTTTTCGATGTGAAAACTCGTGTGTGCGGGGCATTAGTTCAGCTGCATCTTTTCTGCATAATTTTCTAGTGCTTTAACCTGTATATCCTACTACATGTCACAAGCCCCTTGGATGAAACCCCATAGTCTTATGTGGTTGTCATGTGCGGGGTCCTCTGGGTTAATTTCTGCTTCTGGGAACTGTGATGTGCTCCATGGGCCCTCCCCTTCTCCTTCTCCTCCTGTTCAGTTGGACGTGAGGGTTTGGGCTGACGTGTGTGTATAACAACGGTGTTCAGTCCATGAGAGAGTCTTCTAGCAGAATTGCACGCATGACTAGTCCCGCTGATGGTTTGGCGGCCTTCCTCTTCTTTTGAATGCCTTCATGACGCTGGTAGGCACTCTCATCCTTGATCGGGGTACATTTAGTATTTTTATAAGACATTACACTTAGGCCTTGTACACACGACCGAACATGTCTGCTGAAACTGGTCCGCAGACCAGTTTCAGCAGACATGTTCGGTCGTGTGTACGGCCGACCGGACAGGTTTCCAGCGGACATTTGTCCAGCCGACCGTTTTCCGGCGGACAAATGTTTCTTAGCATGCTAAGAAACATGTCCGCTGGAAGCCTGTCCGTCGGACATGTTCGGTCGTCTGTACAGACTCACCGTACATGTCCGATCGGCCGCCATCCCTCGCATGCGTCAAAGTGATTCGACCCATGCGTGGAAGCATTGACCTTCCAGGGTCGCGCACGTCGCGGCGACGGCGCGGCCACATCACCGCGCTGTCTGTCCGCGCGGATTTCTGTCTGATGGTGTGTACAACCATCAGACAGAAATCTCCGGGCGGACATGTCCTTTGAAAACGGTCCGGTGGACCGATTTCAGCGGACAGTCCGCTCGTCTGTATGGGGCCTTAGTTTCTCTCCTTTCGCCCTTTTGACTATACTTTCCACCACTATTTGAAAATGGACACATCAGTTTAATATAGCCACTTTGTTTTCCAGTTTTATTCATTCTTTTGGTTTGTATGTACTTATTTTGGACACCAAATGGGTTGCACCATATTTGTAATTTCCTTTCTTTCACTTACTCCTCTTTACTTTAGACACCAGTCTTACCACACACTTGACCTTTAATTTCAAGGTGGCATTAACCTAGGAACATTTTTCATTTTGAATCACTTTTGAATGAGAAATATCGGCACAATTCTTCACATTGGGTCTTAAGATCTCCTCTTTAAGGGATCCAATCCCCAGCCACTCCATTTATGTTATTAAGGCACTAGCTATATAATAATTTACATAGTGATTACATTAAAAATATACATATATTTTTTTCCCTCCATTTTGGGATGTTAACCATGTTGTCCTTGTTTACATACCGTAATTGGAGAATTCCACCTATCCTAAGGTTCTTTCATATGTGCCCCAATCTCTGTGGGGAAGCACTCCCTCAGTTCCCAGGGTAGACTTCCCCAGATGACCTTCTGTCCATGGCTCTACACATTGACCTGTGAGCGAACGTGTGAGTAAAGTAGGGAAGGGAACATTGTCTGGGTGTGTTTATTCTATCTTCCTCCCTCCTGCCATTCCCCCTATTCCTGTCCAATTATGAGATTATAATACTATTTTATATCTTTTATAATTATGTACAAAGCACTTGATCCTGATGAGTGGAAATCCCACAAATGCTTTGAGCCCTTAGATGCAAATATTTTATCATCAACATGCGTTGCAAACACCAATTCAGCATTTTTGTTAAGGTTGTTTATTAATAAACTTATTTTAACATCAATACTTTGCATTAAATCACGACTAAATACATATGGTCTTCCCATGTGTCCCACACCCTCCGCGTATCTACTGTTTAGCGCGCACCTCATTCAAAATCCCAACCTTTCCTCTTTTGCAATTAATGGGGATGGAGGCGCCAGCCCCTATGTGCTGTGTGTGTCATTTCAAAGTACCAACCGTTCTCTCCCTGGCCAACTTAAAGTGGAGGTTCACCCTAAAAACACATTTTTAACATTAGAGCCAACATAGTAAGGGCATATACTTTCGGCAGGTTTTTTTTTTTTTCCCGTACTTGCATTTATATTCTGATTTGGTCCAGGGCTTCCGCGTTCTGATGACTCCGGGACTGGGCGTTCCTATCCCTGCCTCAGGGTTCCGATGACTGCGGGACTGGGCGTTCCTATCCTTCGGTTCGATGATTGACGGCTTGTGAAACAGGGGACCTGTCGCACAACGCACGTCACCAGATTTCCGGAAATAGCCGAGCTGCGAGTCGGCACTATACGGCGCCTGCGCCCGCCGTGTAGAGCTGACTGCACAGGCGCCGTATAGTGCCGACTCGCAGCTCGGCTATTTCCCGACATCTGGTGACGCGCGTTGTGCGACAGGTCACCTGTTTCACAAGCCGTTAATCATCGAACGGAAGGATAGGAACGCCCAGTTCCGCAGTCATCGAAACCCAGAAGCCCTGGACAAAAACAGAATATAAAGGTATGTACGGAGAAAAAAAAAACGCCGAAAGTAAATGCCCTTACTATGCTGGCTCTGCTAGATGTATTATTAAAAAAAAAATTGGGTGAACCCCCGCTTTAAATTTAGACTATGAATACCATAGTTTAAGGCAGGGCCTCTACACTTACATTTTTAAACATATTTGTTTACCTTATATGTATTAAAACACAACATCTTCACTTTATTTTTCTGGCCTCATTGCACATTATATTTTCTGCATACATGTTTTTGCTGTTAATAAAGATTGTGATTTCAGATTTGTGTAAGTCACCCCCAAGTGTAATTATATTACACACCTCTGTAACATTTGTGGCCTATAGATACAGTAGCTAGAAATTCAGTGTCACCAATTTCTGTAACACACACTCTAGAAGGCATGCACTAATCTGGAGATTTTGTTTTATATATGTCTGTAAAGACTGTAATCCTATTTTCATCACTACAAAAGAACTGGCTTGTCTTTGTAAGATGAACACAGTGCTGTTTATTTCCCTTTCTTCCTTCCTCATTAAATACATCTATAACTCAGAATAAAAATATGTCTTTCCCCCATAAAGAATTATATGTTGAATGCTAGCAATCAGTCTTTTTATCTAAAAAGCACAAGTATCTAATATAGTCAATTGTAGTAATAATAATAATTTATCCCCTATATATAATGCCATTGTATAATTGTTTCAGCAGTAAGTTATTATTTTAAAAAAATATTTGCAGAGCAACATAGCGAGGAAGTATCTGAAATATTAAATAGTGTTTTATTTATGTGGCTCAGACAACAGAGTATGTTTAAGAGATAATGATGGAGAGAGAGGGAGAAAGAGAGTCGTATTAACTATCTAAGTGGATAAAGAGTTTATAGAGGTGTTGACTCAGGCGTATTAGTTTCTCACCTGCCATTTAGTTATATCTTTTAGACAGACATTCTTGCATTATATCACTCAAGCTCTGGATTACTTTTGCACATCTGGGGTGTTTTTCCGTCTTGCTTTTTGTTTTAATTTTTGTATTTTTTTACATTTATCTAAGGATTTTAGGTCATGGGCTTGTGTGCCTGCTATTTTGTAATGCACAGTATCATACATGCAGTACCCGATTGAAGTCCTTAGTCCATAATTCAAGGGGATTTTGCTAAGCCTGGAAGCGCTGATTGCAGTGTGGGCTGGACTTCCTTTCAGTCAAGATTTGCTTTCTCTAGATACCAAGTGGTTCATGTTTGGTCCAGGAGACTAAACAATCAAAGATGGATTTTGGGGCTTTGGAAACAGTGGTAGCCAACTCAGCATATATTACAGCTCGTGGCAGCTTTGATGGGGGCTTCAACCCTCAAATTACAAGAAATAAGAAGTTTCGTGCCAAGCTTAAATTGCCTCCTCTATCAGAGTGTGAACATCTGAAGGATCAGCTTGATCTGGAATTTGACAATATTTGTGTCAAACAACCCATTGGAAAGAAGTTGTTTCAGGAGTTTTTGGGAACTGTGGAGCAATTTGTACCAGCTCTGGACATTTGGGGTGATATTGAGGATTACGATGTTGCAGAGGATGAGGACCGATTGCGAAAAGCTACTGGCATCATCAACAAACATCTTGATCCACATTCAAAGTATTTTTGTGTCTATTTAGATGAGAAAAAAATTGCACCAGTAGTTGAGGAGTATTCCAAGGTCCCAGATGGGCTATTTAAAGACCTACTTCAATCTACTTTGGATTATTTAAAAGAAAATGCTTTTCCACTGTACAAGGAGGGAAAATATTTGTCCAAATTTCTTCAGTGGAAATGGCTAGAAGCTCAACCCGTTGGAGAGGACTGGTTCATGGACTTTAGAATTCTCGGGAAAGGTGGATTTGGGGAGGTCTCAGCCTCTCAAATGAGAGGAACAGGAAAAATGTATGCCTGCAAGAAACTCAACAAGAAACGTTTGAAGAAAAGAAAGGGATTGGATGTAAGTGTTGAATTTTTGCATACATAATATGTAAACTGATTATGTTTTTTTTTTTTAAAGAGAGCAAGCCTATAGATAATATGTGCTTAGGAGCTATGTGATTGGCTTAAGATCATATGACCAGGATGTTCTTTAGAAGCTTAGTCTTTGAAGGTCATGGTTAATCACACTTAACAGAATTTGTCTCTGATTATGATGCTGTTAAAATCTAATTTTTTTAACCTCATTTACAAGTTACTTCATGAATTTAGATATCAGGGGCATGTAAATTATGTAATGCAATGAAACAAAATGTAATGAGCATGATCATTTTTCAAAAATATCTCTTTATTTGCTGATAATTTATTTGCATTTTCTACTTTCCAGAAGGACTATATTTAAAAAAAAAAAACTATTTTAGCTTCTAGTGTATGAAAAAACAGGAAAACCATGGGATAAAGTACCTAGAATACTATTATGGAGAAAAAAAAGTGCTGAGCAAAGCTCTTTGCTTGTATATAAAATAAAAGTAAACAATAAACTCATGGAATTGTACCAAAAAAGGGGAATTCTCTGTTTTAATAGAAGGGTCAGTAGTAACATGCAATATTCTTTATGAATATTTAACAGCTTTATAAAGTAATTAAATGGTACAGAGGAGAATAATCTATCATGTATAAGAATAAAATGAATCACAATTTGCTAGATTTATCCAATTTATGCTTATTTCTGATAGTTAGCTCTAAAGAGAATACTGATGTAGAAGTCATGTTTTTGTGGTTGTTTTTTGTGGCCAATCACAGCTTGCAAAAAACGGAGAGCCATAATTGGCCAAAGCCAGGGTGGCTTTGGCCAATTATGGCTCAGGGGGTTTAGTACACGCCCCACACTATAAAAGGCTGCCTGCAGGTCGGCCTTGTGTAGTGTGTTGCGGTGGTTAAGAGAGAACAGAGAGAGACAGAGAGAGTGTCATTTTTTGCAGGTAGATAGAGCAGGCAGGCAGGCAGGCTAGTCAGTTAAAGTTACAGTGTGTAGAGGATATATATACATCCCAGGTGTTGTACATATATTTATACACTGTATAGTTTAGCTAGATCAGTTCTTCCTAATTTACTGGCAGGCAGGTGATTGTGCTAGCTGTAGTATTCTTACGTGGTTTATTGCCTGTGTCCTCTGTAGTTTGCACCTAAAGCTACTTGGTGTGTACTGCACGTGTGCTCTGTAGTTTGCACCTAAAGCTACTTGGTGTGTAATGGACGTGTGCTCTGTAGTTTGCACCTAAAGCTACTTGGTGTGTAATGGACGTGTGCTCCGTAGTTTGCACCTAAAGCTACGTGGGGTGTGTACTGTCTGTGTCTGTGCTATTTTTCTCAGTGATTTTCATCCATATTACAGGGACCAGACATTACATTAAAGCCGCAAGCAGTTTTAAATTACTTTTTTCTTATAGTAATCTAATTTTGTGCCGGGACAGTTCTAAACACATGCCACTTCACAGGCATACTATAGACACCCAGCAGGTACAGTTTTACAGACATGCAGTACCCGATTGTACAATATTTAAAGGAATTTTTCATTTTTTCTTTATTTAAGCATCATTAAAATCACTGCTCCAGAAAAAACGACCGTTTTGAAAACGTATAAAAAATATATAAATACCTTTTTCCCCCCTTTTTAACCGCTTGCCGACCGCCCACCATAGTTTTACGGTGGCAGTTTGGCTCGGCTGCGCAAAATAACGTAATATAACGTGATTTTGCATTTCAGCCACTAGGGACGCTCGCCCCTGGTGCCGATGCGCGTGCCCGGCAGCCGAAATCACCGCTGGTCAACGGCGATCGCTCGTTACAGAGCGAGAACCGGGAGCTGTGTGTGTAAACACACAGCTCCCGGTCCTTTCAGGGGGAGAAATGACTGATTGCAAGTTCATACAATGTATGAACAGCAATCTGTCATTTCCCCATGTCAGTCCCACCCCCCCTTCAGTTAGAACACACTCAGGGAACATAATTAACCCCTTCTTCGCCCCCTAGTGTTAACCCCTTCCCTGCCAGTTCAATTTTTACAGTAATCAATGCATTTTTATAGCACTGATCGCTATAAAAATGCCAATGGTTCCAAAAATGTGTCAAAAGTGTCCGAAGTGTCCGCCATAAGGTCACAGTACCGATAAAAATCGCAGATCGCCAACATTACTAGTAAAAAAAATATAGTAGTAAAAATATTAAGAAAAATGCCATAAATCTATCCCCTATTTTGTAGCCACTATAACTTTTGCGCAAAGCAATCAATAAACACTTATTGCGATTTAAAAAAAAAAAAATATGTAGAAGAATACGTATCGGCCTAAACTGAGGAAAAAAAAACGTTTTTTTTTTATATTTTTGGGGGATATTTATTACAGCAAAAAGTAAAAAATATTCATTTTTTTTCAAAATTGTCGCTTTGTATATAGCGCTAAAAATAAAAACCGCAGAGGTGATCAAATGCCACCAAAATAAAGCTCTATTTGTGGGGAAAAAAGGACGCCATTTTGTCTGGGAGCCACGTCGCACGACTGCGCAATTGTCAGTTAAAGCGAGGCAGTGCCGAATCGCAAAAAGTGGCCTGGTCATTGACCAGCAAAATGGTCCGGGGCTGAAGTGGTTAAAAGTTGTCACATATTTTCTGTTCTCGGCTGCATAAGAGCTGGGGGGAGGAGAAGCTGCAGCACACTGATCATCCCAGTGAAAGGCTGAGGGGTGGGTGTGTCAGGATAAGTCTGATCATTGGAGGAGAGCTGTCTGAGTTCCCAGAATAGTTAAGGAACTAACCACGATGTGTTCTCCTGCTTAGTGTGGTCAGTTTTTAATAGGAAAGCAGAGAGACTGGCAAGAACTCCAGAAATTTTGCACAAAGGAAGCAAAACAAAGAGATCAGGTTTTTGGGTTTACAAAGGCCTTAACCACTTCCGGACTGCAGCAAGACTATATACGTCCTCTCTTTGACGAGGGGTATCTCTGTTATGGCAGCAGCTATCTGCCATAACCCATATATCCTCGTCTTCAGCCGGCGGTCTGGTTTCCGATTAATGGTGGTCTCTGCGTGGGTTTAACCGAGAGATCACCGCTATCGGTGGCGGGAGAGTGCCCCCCGCTTACTCCCGCCGCTCTCCCGTGCCCTCTG
This sequence comes from Rana temporaria, assembly GCF_905171775.1. NCBI lineage: Eukaryota > Metazoa > Chordata > Amphibia > Anura > Ranidae > Rana > Rana temporaria. Next base: position 202,423,854 of record NC_053490.1, read on the forward strand.
ACGCTTACCAGAGCCGTCGGTAGCAGTGGAGGCGATCGGGGTCATCTCTCCTGCTTGGTATGGATATGAGTGAGGGGAAGATGACCTCCACCCGTCTCCATACCATAGCAGGGCGGAAGCGATGACAAAACATCACTTCCGCCCATAGCTCTTAAAGGGCCATTTTTGTGTAATTTTTTCAAATGAGAACTTTTTTTTATAATTTGTTTTATAAATTTTAGTGTGTCTTTTTGACCCCAGATCTCATATTAAGAGGACCTGTCATGCTTTTTTCTATTACAAGGGATGATTCCTTGTAATAGGAATAAAAGTGACAATTTTTTTTAAAAAGAACAGTGTAAAGAAAGAAAAATAAAAGGTAAAATAAATAAGAAAAAAAAAATGTAAAGGCGCCCGTCCCGCCGAGCTCGCATGCAGAAGCGAAAGCATACGTGAGCAAAACTGTGAAAATAGTGTTCAAACCACACATGTGAGGTATCGCCACGATCGTTAGAGCAAGAGCAATAATTCTATCCCTAGACCTCCTCTGTAACTCAAAACATGCAACCTGCTGAATTTTTTAAACATATTTTTTATGGAGATTTGTAAGGGTAAAAGTTTGTCGCCATTCCACGAGTGGGCGCAATTTTGAAGTGTGAAATGTTGGGTATCAATTTACTCGGCGTAACATTATCTTTCACAATATAAAAAAAATGGGCTAACTTTACTGTTGTCTTATTTTTTAATTCAAAAAAGTGTAAAATCAATGCATTTTGTGAATCACGCTAGAAAATGAACCACTCTGCTTTTATATAAAACCTTTTCTATTGCCTTTTTTTTATTACATGGATTTCAATTACTTTCTCATTCCCACTATCTCACCTACTCAACCTGAAAATGCAAAACCTCAAATAAAATCCACATCCGTTGACAGATTTGACCGCCTCACGCCGATATACGTCGACAGAGCGGCACGGCTGGGCTTAAGCACGTACAGGTATGTTGCCCTTTAAGAGCCCAGCCATGGGTCGCTTGCGCGCCGCCAGCGGTGTGCTCGCGACCCGGTCCTGAGCACCGTGACCGCGTCCGTGGGACCCGCAGACCCGATCGCCGCCGGTGTCCCGCGATCGGGTCACAGAGCTGAAGAACAGGGAGAGGTAAGTGTAAACAAACCTTTCCCCGTTCTTCCTAGTGTGAGTGTCCCTGATCGTCTGTTCCCTGTCATAGGGAACGACAATCAGTGACGTCACACGCCAAGATACGCCCCCACACTGTAGTAATAACTCTCTAGGAAACACTTAACCCCCTTCAGAGCCCCCTACAGGTTAACCCCTTCACTGCCAGTGTCATTTTCACAGTAATCAGTGCATTTTTATAGCACTGATCGCTGTAAAAATGACAATTGCCCCAAAATAGTGTCAAAAGTGTCCAATGTGTCTGCCATAATGTCGCAGTCATGATAAAAATCGCTGATCGCCGCCATTACTAGTAAAAAAAAAATATTAATAAAAATGCCATAAAACTATACCCTGTTTTGTAGACGCTATAACTTTTGCGCAAACTAATCAATAAATGCTTATTGCGATTTTTTTTTACCAAAAATATGTAGAAGAATACATATCGGCCTAACCTGGGGAAAAAAAATTATTTTTTATATATTTTTGGGGGATATTTATTATAGCAAAAAGTAAAAAAATATTCAATCTATTTTTGTTTATAGCGCAAAAAATAAAAACCGCAAAGGTGATGAATTACCACCAAAACACAGCTCTATTTGTGGGGAAAAAAAGATGTAAATTTTGTTTGGGAGCCACGTTGCACGACCGCGCAATTGTTAGTTAAAGCGAAGCAGTGCCGAATCGCAAAAAGGAGCCTGGTCCTTTAGCTAAAAAATGGTCCGGGGCATAAGTGGTTAATGCCGGCCATACTCGGTTCGAATTTCGAAATAATTTTCTTTCGAAAATCGCATCAAAGAATTTTCGTACGAGATTCGCACCGTTGGTGGGCTGCAGCAACAGCCGATTTTCGTGCGGCAATGAAATTTGAGGAATCGGACATGTTGGAAATTTTTGGAAAAACAAATGATTTTCTAATCAATGATGCCAGAATCGTGCGAGAAATGTAATAGAAAAAAATGCCCATGTGCAAGAAAAGAAAATTCCCGGAGAAAAAAGAATATTCCCGGCAATGAAAATTCTTTTCTGTAGCAACATGAAGGCTTGGTCGGCCAAACTTCGAAAATCAATGGTGGCATCATTGGATCCCAAAAATAATGAATTTTCTGATTTTGAAAAGAAAATTTGTTTGAAATTCGACCGTGTATAGCCTGCTTAACTGTACTGAAAATCACAGGTAATCACAGTTACTTTCCTGATGTCCTTGCTAGAAATCTAGTGGAACTAAGCTCAAATAATTCATTGCAAAAATAAGAAGGAAATTTGGACAGCCGCACTCCAAAAATGTTCTTTTAATTAAAATCGATCACAAAATGAACATGCCACAGCAAAAAAATTGGAACAAAAGCTAACATTTCGCACTGTAGCTTCAGTGCTTAGTCATAGCTAGTACTCGGTACTAGCTATGACTAAGCACTGAAGCTACAGTGCGAAACAATAGCTTTTGTTCCAATTTTTTTGCTGTGGCATGTTCATTTTGTGATCGATATTAATTAAAAGAACATTTTTGGAGTGCGGCTGTCCAAGTTTCCTTCGTATTTTTGCATCACTATTGCATTTCCGGCACCCATGGTTTATTTCCAGTGAGGAGGTTCTTTGAAGACTACTGAGGGGTTATTTTCTCTCTCAAATAATTCATTGGTGCAATAACAATTGTCAGTTAAAGCGAGGCAGTGCCGAATCGCAAAAAGTGGCCTGGTCATTGACCAGCAAAATGGTCCGGGGCTGAAGTGGTTAAAAGTTGTCACATATTTTCTGTTCTCGGCTGCATAAGAGCTGGGGGGAGGAGAAGCTGCAGCACACTGATCATCCCAGTGAAAGGCTGAGGGGTGGGTGTGTCAGGATAAGTCTGATCATTGGAGGAGAGCTGTCTGAGTTCCCAGAATAGTTAAGGAACTAACCACGATGTGTTCTCCTGCTTAGTGTGGTCAGTTTTTAATAGGAAAGCAGAGAGACTGGCAAGAACTCCAGAAATTTCGCACAAAGGAAGCAAAACAAAGAGATCAGGTTTTTGGGTTTACAAAGGCCTTAACCACTTCCGGACTGCAGCAAGACTATATACGTCCTCTCTTTGACGAGGGGTATCTCTGTTATGGCAGCAGCTATCTGCCATAACCCATATATCCTCGTCTTCAGCCGGCGGTCTGGTTTCCGATTAATGGTGGTCTCTGCGTGGGTTCTGTTAGGTTCGGTTCTGATCCTGTTGCCTAGGCTGGACCTTGGACAGGTGGGATTCCCTCGCTAGCGAGACAATGATGACACAACCGAGAGATCACCGCTATCGGTGGCGGGAGAGTGCCCCCCGCTTACTCCCGCCGCTCTCCCGTGCCCTCTGCCGCTTACCAGAGCCGTCGGTAGCAGTGGAGGCGATCGGGGTCATCTCTCCTGCTTGGTATGGATATGAGTGAGGGGAAGATGACCTCCACCCGTCTCCATACCATAGCAGGGCGGAAGCGATGACAAAACATCACTTCCGCCCATAGCTCTTAAAGGGCCATTTTTGTGTAATTTTTTCAAATGAGAACTTTTTTTATAATTTTTTTTATAAATTTTAGTGTGTCTTTTTGACCCCAGATCTCATATCAAATAATTCATTGGTGCAATAAGTGAACAAAGGTAGTACAAATTATTTAATTTCCGTGACAATGAAATATTATTTTACCACAATGTCTGCAAAGTTTCAAACAAAAGTTCTGAGAAATTCATGAAATGTTTTCAAATCCTGTAAGTAGATTTGCCGTTTCATCAAATTCTAGATATTGTAGTAACCACACCCACCCATAATCTCTATCAAAGATCAAAGGTACATTAGATACAAAAAAATGCATTTTGTTCATAAAAAATTATGTTTATAATATATATAAATTGTGTATAAAGCAAAGGCAGGATAAATGTTTCACAAGTTCAGGGTACTTATTCTGGACTCATCAAGTTTTGTTATTTATATATTATGTTTTGTACTAACAATATTGGCAATGATATGTGGGATCAGGGCTGTGTCGAACATAGTAGTACTTCTTGATCAGTGCCAAAAACAAATCATGATATGGTGTACTAAAACTTGAGGGTGCAATATCTGGTGCATGGTAGACAATCAGCTTCTAACATCAGTTTGTTCAATTAAAGCGGTGGTTCCCCCTAAAACAAATTTCTAACAATACATTCGTAAGACCCGTTACACTGCGGGTAGGCTGGCTTTTGTTTTGTTTTTTTAGTACATACCGCTATATTGCCGTTTCGTCCCTTGGCGGTGGGCGTTCCTAGTTGATTGACATTCCTCCGACGGGCGCATACTGCGCGTCACGACTTTCCGACAGAAGCCGAACATCATTGCGCAGGCGCCGTATAGAGTCGGCTCTATACTGCGCCTGCGCAGCGACGTTCGGCTTCTTTCGGAAAGTCGTGACGTCACGGATGTGCCCGTCGGAGGAATGTCAATCAACTAGGAACGCCCACCGCCAAGGGACGAAACGGCGATATAGCGGTATGTACTAAAAAAACAAAACAAAAGCCAGCCTACCCGCAGTGTAACGGGTCTTACGAATGTATTGTTAGAAATTTGTTTTAGGGGAAACCACCCCTTTAAGCTTTGATATAACCTGGAAGATGATTGGTTTCTTTGCAGAGCTGCACCAGATTTTGCCCAAGTTTTAGGAAATAAACCCCTATGTGTTCATGTGTGGGTGATCTTATTCCCAATCAATTACCAAAGCCCTATATATTCTGCTGACATCAAAACGTTTTTCAACGCTGTCAAGACTCTCAGCCAGTACCACTTCCTGGGGGAGGGAATTTAACATTTTTAATGCTTTAGCAATAAAAAAAACTTTTCACAATCTAAGGTCAGACCCCCTTTCTTTTAACCTCAAATTGTGTGCCCTCCTCGGGGATCTTAGAGTAAACATGCTATTGCAGTTACTGATGTCACTTTTGATATATTTGTATGTTGTAATAATAGTGCCTTTTCTCCAGAGTGAATACAGTAATTGTAATCTATCTATCTCCTAACTAGAGTATTGGATGCTAGGTAAACTTAGGTACATTTTGGCTCCTCCATAGTCAGTGTAGTAGTTATTGATTGTTTTGGCCTGCTCAATGTTTCACAGACTTCTGATTTGACTATTCCCCATTCTAGAGATTTCTAAAATTTAATTGGGAGTTAAGGCAGAAGGGCAGTCTAAATATATATGGGAACTCAGCCAATCCCCTATACAGGTGTGGCCAGTAGGTGGTTGGAGAACCCATAAATAGTCTGAGGAGTGGAGCAGAGTTGGTCCTAGGTCCAGTCCTAGAGGAAGAGTCCCTAGCTTGAGGGGGATCTGCCCCTAAGGGCAGTTCACTGGAACACTACCATATGCCTTACAAGGTCCCAGCTGTAGCACAACTGGGTGCATAAATCAAAAGTTTTAATCTGGGGTTTTGGTCTGGAGAGCTTACTGCAGAGAACCCTCTGAGGCCCCCGTACACACGACCGAGTTTCTCGGCAGAATTCAGCCAGAAACTCGATCGGAGCTGGATTCTGCCGAGAAACTCGGTCGTGTACACTTTTCACCGAGGAAGCCGACGAGGAACTCGTCGGGCCAAATAGAGAACATGTTCTCTATTTCCTCGTTGTTCAATGAGGAAAGTTGGCCCGCCGAGATCCTCGGTGGCTTCAACACAGAACTCGACGAGGAACTCGATGTGTTTGGCACGTCGAGTTCCTCGGACGTGTGTACGGGGCCTGAGACTGTAAAGTAGTAGTCCTTTGGTTATTCTGTGCCCCATGCTTCCTTTCACCCCATCCAAGTTTTCTGCAAGCAATAAAAGGCATAAAAGACCCTTCCTAGACTATTGATTAAGCCAGAGAAATAAAATGCTGTGTGCTTGGCTGCCTCTGTACTAAAATCATTTGAGTTACAGCGACCTCTTTTGGGGGTAGCACTTCATCATCATAAGAATAATAATAATAATAAAAGACAAATTAAACCGCATTGGCCCCAAGACAGAACCATGGGACACACCACTCACAACCTTAGTCCATTTAGAGAAGAGGGTTGGAGGAGTAATTTATCACTACTCTCTTGACCTGCTCATGTAACCACTTGTTGATGACTACCTTGTCATCAAACCCAGCAGACCTTATTTTATGGATTAAATGTGTATTAGATGGTGATACTTAAATTTTCACTTTTATATTACATGGGTTACCTTTTATGAAGATAAATTGGCCCGTGTTTGCATTGGTATTTGCTGTAACTGAGCTCTTTCTAACCACCACTAGAGGGCACCCTTTGAAAACAGGAGAACTGCTTTGCATTGAGCTGCATGAGGAATCCAAAAAGGAAAAAAAAATGCTGCTGAGACAAGTACAAATGTATGATTTTTTGTGAAAGTATAGTAATACTTAAAGTGGAACTTCACCCAAAAGGGAAAGTTCCACTTGTTTGCATCCTCCGCCCCTCCCCTTCCACATTTGGCACTTTTGGTGGTGGGGGGGGGGGGGGGGGGAAGCTGGTACCCGATCCTACTTTTGGGTCAGATTGCTGCAGCAATCTGTGAGGATGTTCGGCCCTCACCTTCCCCTGCAGCCTTCTGGGACATTAAGGAGTGGCGGGGTTTGGGGCATCAGCGGACATCAGGCTTCGGTGGGCTTAGGGGCATCAGGTAGAGGCTCCTGTGTCTTCTCCTCCTCGCTTCCGCCATGTGTCTCCTCCCCTCCTGCTAGGCGTCCAATAATATTGCCTGTCCTTTCAGACAATCGGGTATCAGATCCGCTTCCCGATTGGCCGGGAGGAGGACCAGTGTTGCAATAGCGAATTTTCATTCGCTGTTGTAACACCTGGGTGGGCTTGTAGCGCCCACCTTATTTGATAGCCTATTTGAGCCACTGTCTCAAGCCACTGTCTCGGGTCCTCATTGGATAGATTGATAGCAGCAGGAGCCATTGGCTCCCGCTGCTGTCAATCAAATCAAGTGACATGGGAGCCGGGGGCAGGGCCAAACCCTGCTGTGTGTGTCAATGGACCCACGAAGCCAGACGAAATCCAGATGAAGTAGATGCCGGTTGCTAAGGGTGACTGCTGCAGAGATAATACCTTAGCCTGAGCGCTTAATGGAGCAAGGTCTCAGGCCTTCTTTTGGTCGAATGAGAACCTCCAGGGCAAGAGATAGCTGACATCCTTCTGTATATGGAGGGTTGAATGGCATAGTGGGTGTAATTTAAGGTATATTGATTGGGGCACCAGACACTTCTTGAATAAAGAAGAGATTGTATTTCTCTTAACAGAACTTTGGGAGAGAAGATTAGGGCCAGGACACCCTTAGATAGTTTCAAGATTAATTGGCAGACTCCGTGACTTCAACAGAAGGACAGCCATGCAGGGAAAGTTATCCAGCAAGACGCCACATCTGCATGTGTAGGAATGCTGTCTCCTATAGCAACAGTCTCCTATTACAAGTTGTAAAAGTTCTTCAGATCACTGAACTCCCAGTCTCTCTCATTAGCCTAGATGATTCTCTGCCACTGAATCCCTTGAGCTTTTCTAATCCTTACTGTAGTATTTTCCTCAAGCCTCACTCTCGCTTCTCTGCTGGGTCCCTAGCTTGGCACTCAATATACTCCTCAAGCTCCGCCCCACTGGCCTGCTTGGTCACACAAGGCTCCTCTGCAAGTGTCACCTTCACTGGCTGGGTCCCTGGCTTGATACCCACTGAAGTTTCCAGATTCTTCATCGTCCCCTGTTGGTGAGAATACTGCTCCGGGAACTTGCTTCAGTTACTCACTCTGGTCCTTGGTAATAAGACAGTTGGATCCTTAGTGGCGACAGCTTCCCCTCTCCCTCTGACCACAACAGGTTCTCTGGCCGGCAGAACCGTCACTTTTGGTTGGACTGCAAGCCACAATCCCAACTCTGCGCTGTTCTCTTGCTTCTGGAAAGGCCCTCAGACAGCCTAGCAGCCAGATAGGCCCAAACTCTGGCCTAGCAGCCTGGGCAGTACAACACACGTCCACCCAGACAGCTGTCCAGATGGCACAGAACACTGATCACCTTACTCCACAATATATAGGCTCTCCCAGCAGGCCTAGGGATTTAAGAAAACACTTATCCATTGGCTGGGATATCCCATATACCCATAATCTGACCTTGCATTGCCCTTATCATTTATAATGCCACCAGGTACCCGGCCACCTACTGACAAAAGAGAGAAACGCAGCAATTACAGACTTAGAGTGAAATCGATTGATCCTCAACAATTAGCCAAGGTAGCTACGCCCCACAGGTAAATTTAAGAGAAACCCTGCCTAAACATCAATGTGCTACATACAGTATCTCACAAAAGTGAGTACACCCCTCACATTTTTTAAAATATTTTATTATATCTTTTCACAACACTGAATAAATTACACTTTGCTTCAATGTAAAGTAGTGAGTGTACTGCTTGTATAACAGTGTAAATTTGTTGTCCCCTCAAAATAATTCAGCACACAGCCATTAATGTCTTAACCGCTGGCAGCAAAAATGAGTACACTCCTAAGTCAAAATGTCCAAATTGTGCCATAGTGTCAATATATTGTGTGCCCACCATTATTTTTCAGCACCGCCCTAACCCTCTTAGGCATGGAGTTCATCAGAGCATCACAGGTTGCCACTGGAGTCATCTTACACTCCTCCATGATGACATCTCAGAGCTAGTGGATGTTAGAGACCTTGCGCTCCTCCACCTTCTGTTTGAGGATGCCCAACAGATGCTAAATAGGGTTTGGGTCTGGAGACATGCTTGGCCAGTCCATCACCTTTGCCCTCAGTTTCTTTAGCAAGGCAGTGGTCGTCTTGGAGGTGTGTATAGATATAAAAAATATATAATTTAATTTTTCCCTTATTTAGAAGTGATTACATTCTCTCTGTTCTCAGGTGCATAAGAACTTGGGGGAGGAGAAGACCAAGCAACAGAACACTGAGCTTTCCAGTGAAAGGCTGTGCAGCAGGGGCGTGTCAGGACAAGTCTATCATTGGAGGAGAGCAGACTGAGTTCCCAGCATAGTTGGAGAACTGAGAACTGACCACAGTGTGCTCTTCTGCTTAGTGTGCTCAGTTTTTAATAGGAAAGCAGAGGGACTGGCAGGAACAGCAGTGATTTCACATACTGTAAGGAAAGCAATAAAAAAAATCAGGATACTTTTCCACATAAGTACATGGTACAGCAGACACATATCAGGAATATGAAAGGCTGGGGTAACAAACACTTTAAGAGAGTTATTCTACAGTCTGGCAGTCTATATCAAACCCCTTCCTCCCTGCTGGCCAGCACATCGGGGCCTAAATCTGATGTTGGAATGCTCAGGATAAAGTTCTGTCAAACACTGGTAAAAGCACCTGCACTGTGACCCACACATGCAACACTGCTACTCAGGGGAGGGGGGGCAGGGTGGAAATATCCCCCGGGCTGGTGACACTATGCACAGTCACCGGCCGCCACTACCAAATGCTGTTTTTGCAGAGCAGGAATATGCCTGCTGGAGCTCTGTTAACACAGTTCACGGCCGATGCTCACCTCCCACTGGTGGACTCTGATGTAAGGGGGGCCTCTGTGTGGACTCTGATGTAAGGGGGGCCTCTGTGCGGACTCTGATGTAAGGGGGGCCTCTGTGCGGACTCTGATGTAAGGGGGGCCTCTGTGCGGACTCTGATGTAAGGGGGGCCTCTGTGTGGACTCTGATGTAAGGGGGGCCTCTGTGCGGACTCTGATGTAAGGGGGGCCTCTGTGCGGACTCTGATGTAAGGGGGGTCTCTGTGCGGACTCTGATGTAAGGGGGGCCACTGTGTGAAATCTGATGTAAGGGGGGCCACTGTGTGGACTCTGATGTAAGGGGGCCTCTGTGCGGACTCTGATGTAAGGGGGCCTCTATGCGGACTCTTGTGATCATGAAAAATCTTAGACTGTTTTCCTTGATCCATCACTTTTCCACGCTCTATGGGCCACTTGACTGGACTTGCCCCCAAGGCCTAAGGCTGCCAGCCCTGCCCTGCTGCTAATTTTTATCAAGGTGTAGTGGGGGTTGATCAGTGGCCACTCATCAACTCCTGTGGAGGCAGCTGATCTCCCTTTGTTCCCCGTTAGCACAACAAAGTCACTGATCCCTTCATTGGTTGCCAGTAAAAGACAGAATTGCTTTTAAAGCACTCTGTCTAACGCATAGATGTATCCATGGGAAGGCTCCCCATTATCTATGCGAAAAAATAAAAGCTCATAATCCCAATCGCGTTTTGCGATCCACCAATCAAAATCTTCTTCAGATACCGAAAGCCAGATACAAGTCCAAAGGAGAAAGGAGATTCGCGGTCCAAGGTCCCAGACTATGGAACTCTTTACCAACCAGCATTCGGTTGGAGGAGAACCACTTAGCATTCAGGAGAAAGATCAAAACACATCTCTTTTGATACCAAAGGAGACAGGAACAACAAGCGCCCAGAGGCGATTAAGTTTGCATGTGCCGCGCTATATAAGTTTTCATTCATTCATTCATTCACTGACCATAGCGTTCCTTCCATTAACTTGGTATGGGGCTCAGTCTGCGACAGTGACGGTCTCAGATACCAGGCAGTGTCCTCTACTGTACTTCTCTTCATCCCAGATGCAGTGGTAAGTGTTTTGGCAGCAACCAGATGTGCACAATTTAATGTCCTCCTTACTTCTCCCTGAGTCCGGGAGCAAGCCTATCCTTTTTCCTCCCCACAGAACTCCATTGAGCCTGGGAAAAGTAGTTCCTCTTCCCAGTCCACAAAGAAGGCTTAGTCTGCATGGAACTATCTCTCTCACAATTCTCAGTTCCTCCAAGCATTCACGGTAGTTCAAGCAGTCCACATCCTCTTCCTCTGTGTGGTGGTTGGGCTTAAACAGGCTACACAAAGCTCTGTTATAGCAGTCTCCTCTTCAAATCTGTTCCTGTCCCTCTGCCAGCTCAAGCAGGAATGGCAGCAGAAATAGTGAAACCTGGCAGCCAGGTCTACACAGCTACTGTTCTTATGACCGCGATGCAAACTGGGGCTACACATAATAGGTAGAAAAAGGCCAGCAGAGTTTGGTCAGAAAAATGCTTAATGCTACTAAATGTGCCTAATTGCTAGGCGCATTTAGTGCTTGACCATTAATTCATTTTGATGGCCAGAATAAGTAATTTATTCTGGCCAATGCATTGAATTAATACCCAAGAGCTTGACACCTGTAAAAGCTCCTAAAAGCTTGTAAAAGCTTTAGACACTTTTACAAATGTCAGGCATTTTTTCTGCAAAAATGCTGCTGGCTTCTAGGAGAGTTTAAAAAAAAAAAGTCCTGTGTGCATGAGGCCTTATTATGGGAATCTTGGACCAATTCTGATACATTTTTATTTGAACCTAGATCATGGGTTTCCAACATTCAGGTTATTGATGATAGTACTTTTAGTAAGATGAAACTTGACTCACAAAATTCCCTTTTTTGATTACAGGGTGCCATGGTGGAAAAAAGGATTCTTGCCAAAGTTCACAGTAGATTTATTGTCTCTTTGGCATATGCATACCAAACAAAAAATGATGTCTGCTTAGTTATGACTATAATGAATGGAGGTGACCTACGGTAAGTCATTACTATAACGTTGTTAATATTTTATGACAATAAATAATGTATATTAGTAATGTTAAGGAGATATATTTCTCATGTCTACAAAACGGCTATAATCAGCTAGGATGCTATAAATATTTTGGTGTAAGAGAGCAGCACATGCTCACTGGGATGTTGACAACTATGAGCCAGATGAGAATGGGAACCAAGAACTGAAGCTTTTTCAACATACAGTATCATCAATCAGATTTAAACTTTCAAGACATACAGTGAGGAAAATAAGTATTTGAACACCCTGCTATTTTGCAAGTTCTCCCACTTGGAAATCATGGAGGGGTCTGAAATTGTTATCGTAGGTGCATGTTCACTGTGAGAGACATAATAAAATAAAAAAAATCCAGAAATCACAATGTATGATTTTTTTAACTATTTATTTGTATGATACAGCTGCAAATAAGTATTTGAACACCTGAGAAAATCAATGTTAATATTTGGTACAGTAGCCTTTGTTTGCAATTACAGAGGTCAAACGTTTCTTGTAGTTTTTCACCAGGTTTGCACACACTGGAGGAGGGATTTTGGCCCACTCCTCCACACAGATCTTCTCTAGATCAGTCAGGTTTCTGGGCTGTCGCTGAGAAACACGGAGTTTGAGCTCCCTCCAAAGATTCTCTATTGGGTTTAGGTCTGGAGACTGGCTAGGCCACGCCAGAACCTTGATATGCTTCTTACAGAGCCACTCCTTGGTTATCCTGGCTGTGTGCTTCGGGTCATTGTCATGTTGGAAGACCCAGCCTCGACCCATCTTCAAAGCTCTAACTGAGGGAAGGAGGTTGTTGCCCAAAATCTCGCAATACATGGCCCCGGTCATCCTCTCCTTAATACAGTGCAGTCGCCCTGTCCCATGTGCAGAAAAACACCCCCAAAGCATGATGCTACCACCCCCATGCTTCACAGTAGGGATGGTGTTCTTGGGATGGTACTCATCATTCTTCTTCCTCCAAACACGGTTAGTGGAATTATGACCAAAAAGTTATATTTTGGTCTCATCTGACCACATGACTTTCTCCCATGACTCCTCTGGATCATCCAAATGGTCATTGGCAAACTTAAGACGGGCCTTGACATGTGCTGGTTTAAGCAGGGGAACCTTCCATGCCATGCATGATTTCAAACCATGACGTCTTAGTGTATTACCAACAGTAACCTTGGAAACGGTGGTCCCAGCTCTTTTCAGGTCATTGACCAGCTCCTCCCGTGTAGTCCTGGGCTGATTTCTCACCTTTCTTAGGATCATTAAGACCCCACGAGGTGAGATTTTGCATGGAGCCCCAGTCCGAGGGAGATTGACAGTCATGTTTGGCTTCTTCCATTTTCTAATGATTGCTCCAACAGTGGACCTTTTTTCACCAAGCTGCTTGGCAATTTCCCCGTAGCCCTTTCCAGCCTTGTGGAGGTGTACAATTTTGTCTCTAGTGTCTTTGGACAGCTCTTTGGTCTTGGCCATGTTAGTAGTTGGATTCTTACTGATTGTATGGGGTGGACAGGTGTCTTTATGCAGCTAATGACCTCAAACAGGTGCATCTAATTTAGGATAATAAATGGAGTGGAGGTGGACATTTTAAAGGCAGACTAACAGGTCTTTGAGGGTCAGAATTCTAGCTGATAGACAGGTGTTCAAATACTTATTTGCAGCTGTATCATACAAATAAATAGTTAAAAAATCATAAATTGTGATTTCTGGATTTTTTTTTTTGATTATGTCTCTCGCAGTGGACATGCACCTACGATGACAATTTCAGACCCCTCCATGATTTCCAATTGGGAGAACTTGCAAAATAGCAGGGTGTTCAAATACTTATTTTCCTCACTGTATGTGAAACAGATTGGTGGTTAACCTCCCTGGCGGTATGATTTTTTTTAGAAAAAAGGTGCTGAAAGCGGTACCATTATTTGCAAGGAAATTTGGCGTTTTATACTGTAGGCCTGTAATTCTTAGGAATAACTCACTTAAATCTGACCAAACAAGAGACTAGTAGGCATCCCGGGTATGACATTTTTTCTTAAAAACAAAATTATAAATTATAATATAATAAATAATTATAAATAATTATAACAAGTAATAATATAATTATAATAAAAATTATTCAATAATGTAATCAACTCAAAATCACTGAAATTTGCTCAGTTGCAGAATTGTCGCTGTCATTACTTTTATTTTTTTATGACGAATTTCCCCACAAATCGCTATCGCACAATTCTGCAAGTGATTATAATTTATTATCGCTGTTTTCTAGCTGCTCTAAAACCATTTTTGACATAAGGGGACACTTTTGGTTGCTATGGACAATCTACAGTTTGCAGGCAGAAAGAACAGTTTTTATTATATAAAAGTACATGTAGGACACTGGGCAGACGACTAGGGACAAGGGGGTGTGTATTTTTTTACATACAGTACTGTAATCTATAAGATTACAGTATACTGTATGTATTGTGTTTGTTTACCTTATTGAATTTGGCGCCGTTCTCCGCTCCTGTGCATCGTAACGTCGCAGGGAACGGAGATCGGCGGCACACAGAGGCACTGTGTGAATCGAGCGAGGTCCCGCTCGGTCACACAGCGCGGTGGCATCGCTGGATCCAGGGACAAGGTAAGAAAACCAAGCCTGTGGATTCAGCGAGGCGAGCCCGAGTCTGACTCGGGGTTACCGATCGTAGCCAAAAAATCTCACCCCGAGTCAGACTCGGGAATACCGCCAGGGGGGTTAAGGAGAAGTAACTCCTGTTTTCCCATTAAGAAAATAGGTCACAAGGCAAATGTCTGCTCTACCCTCAAAAAGAAATGCCATGAACGATGTTACTAAAACCAATGGCCACTACTCCATACTCCTACTAGACCACTCTGCGGCTTTTAACACTAGTGACATTCTCCTGAAAAAACTTCACTCTCTTGGCCTCCTAGCTGTCTCCTGGTTCACCCCCTACCTATCACAGCGCTCCTTCAGCGTTATCTATAACTCTATATCCTCCTCCACTTCCTCTTTCTGTAGGGTTTCCCCCAAGGTTCTGTCCTCTGACCCCTCCTCTTTTCCATACACACCTCCTCCCTTGGTCACTTGATAAACTCCCATGGCTTCAAGTAGCATCTCTATGCTGATGACACACAAATATATTTCTCTACTCCTCACCTCACTCCTTCAGTCTCCTGTCCCATTGCTAACTAACTGACATATCAGCATGGATGTCACACCACTTCCTCAAAATCAATCCTTCTAAAACGGAGCTCCTAATATTTCCTCCTGCCCATGCCCCCCTCCCTGGAATTCTACATCAAGATCAATAATACAACCATCAGTCCCTCCCCTCACGCCAGGGTGCTAGGTGTAATCCTGGACTCTGACCTGTCCTTTGAGTCCCAAATCCAATTGTTGTCCAAATCTTGCAGACTTTACCTCCATAATATCTCTAAAATACGCTCCCTTTTTAACTGTTAAAACCACTAAACAGCTTATTTACTTCCTTATTATCTTTCACCTTGATTATTGTAACCCCCTCCTCATTGGCCTACCTCTCCGCAGGCTATCCTCCTTTTAGTCTATCTGCCAGACTCAACCACCATTCATTGTCCACCACCCCTTTCTGCCAATCCCTCCACTGGATTCCTATTTACAACTCTGCCCCTAACTACATCACCAATTTTGTCTCCAAATATCACCCAACCCGTCCTCTCCACTCCTCCCAAGACCTCCTGCTTTCTAGCTCCCTTGTCTCCTCCCCCAATACTCATCTGCAGGACTTCTCCAGGGCCTCTCCCATCTTCTGGAACTCACTACCCCAATCTGTCTGGCTATCTCATACTCTGTCCACTTTTAGGAGATCCCTAAAGGCTCATCTCTTCAGGGAAGCCTATCCTACCTTCAGCTAATAACCAAATAATTGTCTTCTCCCATCAGTTCGTTCCTCACATGTTTACCTTTTTGTTTCACTAGCCCCTCCCTGTTAGATTTTAAGCTCACAGGAGCAGGGCCCTCCTAACCCTCTTGTTTTGAATTGTATTGTTGCTAAATTGTCTCCCTTTATATTGTAAAGCACTGTACAAGCTGTTGGTGCTATATAAATCCTGTATATATATACAGTGGGGATCGAAAGTTTGGGCACCCTAGGTAAACATTTGTATTAGTGCATAACGAAGCCAAGGAAAGATGGAAAAATCTCCAAAAGGCATCAAATTACAGATTAGACATTCTTATAATATGTCAAAAAAAGTTAGATTTTATTTCCATCATTTACACTTTTAAAATGACAGAAAACAAAAAAATTGTGTCTGCAAAAGTTTGGGCACCCTGCAGAGTTAATATCTTGTACTGCCCACTTTGGCAAGTATCACAGCTTGTAAACGCTTTTTGTAGCCAGCCAAGAGTCTTTCAATTCTTGTTCGAGGTATCTTTGCCCATTCTTCCTTACAAAAGTCTTCCAGTTCTTTGAGATTTCTGGGCTGTCTGTTACGCACTGCTCTTTTAAGGTCTATCCATAGATTTTCAATTATGTTGAGGTCAGGAGATTGTGAAGGCCATGGCAAAACCTTCAGTTTACGCCTCTTGATGTAATCCCCTGTGGATTTTGAGGTGTGTTTAGGATCATTATCCATTTGTAGAAGCCATCCTCTCTTTAACTTCAGCTTTTTCACAGATAGCATCAAGTTACCATCCAAAATTTGCTGAAATTTTATTGAATCCATTTTTCCTTCTACTTGTGAAATGTTCCCTGTGCCACTGGCTGCAATACAACCCCAAAGCATGATTGATCCACCCCCATGCTTAACAGTTGGACAGAGGTTCTTTTCATTAAATTCTGTGCCCTTTCTTCTCCAAACGTACCTTTGCTCATTCCGGTCCTCATCGGTCCACAGAACTTGTTTCCAAAATGCATCAGGCTTGTCTAAATGTTCATTTACAAAGTTCAAACGCTGATTTTTGTGGTGAGGACGTAGAAGAGGTTTTCTTCTGATGACTCTTCCATGAAGACCATATTTGTACAAGTATCTCTTTATAGTGGAATAGTGTACCACAACTCCAGTGTCTGCCAGATCTTTCTGGAGGGATCGTGCAGTCAAACGTGGGTTTTGAATTGCTTTTCTCACAATCCTGCGAGCTGTTCTGTCTGATATTTTTCTTGGTCTTCCAGATCTTGCTTTAACTTCCACTGTTCCTGATGACTGCCATTTTTAATTACATTTCGAACAGAGGATATTGACATCTGAAAACGCTTTGCTATCTTCTTATAGCCTTCTCCAGCTTTGTGAGCGTCAACTATTTTCAGTTTCAGTTTTCTAGACAACTGCTTAGAAGAACCCATGGTGCTGATTGTTGGGGCAAGGTCAGATGAGTCTGGGCATTTAAAACCTTTGAGATTGACATCACCTGGTCTTCCCAGACGATGATTGAGAACAATCCATGGACACTGGCAGGTCTCAGCTTTGCAAAGGGGGCAGTGCATGCTATAAATTCTGCAGGGTGCCCAAACTTTTGCAGATGCCATTTTTTTGTTTTCTGTAATTCTGAAAGTGTAAATGATGGAAATAAAATCTAACTTTTTTTGACATATTATAAGAATGTCTAATCTGTAATTTAATGCCTTTTGGAGATTTTTCCATCTTTTCTTTGGCTTCGTTATGCACATTAACCGCTTAACGACCGCCGCATGTACTTATACGTTGGCAAAATGGCACGGGCAGGCAGAACGATGTGCCCGCACGTCGCTGCCTTTCCGCGGGTCGGGGGTCCGATCGGGACCCCCCCTGGTACATGCGGCGGTCGGTAAGCCTCAGGGAGCGATCCGGGACGAGGGCGCGGCTATTCGTTTCTAGCCGCCCCCTCGCGATCGCTCCCCGGAGCTGAAGAACGGGTAGAGCCGTATGTAAACATGGCTTCCCCATGCTTCCCTGTGGCGGCTGCATCGATCGTGTCATCCCTTTTATAGGGGGACACGATCGATGACGTCAGACCTACAGCCACACCCCCAGACAGTTGTAAACACACACTAGGTGAAGCATAACTCCTTCAGTGCCCCCTGTGGTTAACTCCCAAACTGCAACTGTCATTTTCACAATAAACAATGCAATTTAAATGCATTTTTTGCTGTGAAAATGACAATGGTCCCAAAAATGTGTCAAAATTGTCCGAAGTGTCCGCCATAATGTCGCAGTCATGAAAAAAATCGCTGATCGCCGCCATTAGTAGTAAAAATAAATAAATAATAAAAATGCAATAAAACTATCCCCTATTTTGTAAACGCTATACATTTTGCGCAAACCAACCGATAAACGCTTATTGCGATTTTTTTTTTACCAAAAATAGGTAGAAGAATACGTATCGGCCTAAACTTAGGAATTTTTTTTTTATATATATATGTTTTTGGGGGATGTTTATTATAGCAAAAAGTAAAAAATATTGAAATACCACCAAAAGAAAGCTCTATTTGTGGGAAAAAAAGGACGTCAATTTTGTTTGTCGCACGACCGCGCAATTGTCTGTTAAAGCAACACAGTGCCGAATCGCAAAACCTGGCCTGGGCATTTAGCTGCCTAAAGGTCCGGGGCTTAAGTGGTTAATACAAATTTACCTGGGGTGCCCAAACTTTCGATCCCCACTGTGTGTGTGTGTATATGTATATGTATATGTATGTATATATATATATTGTGACAGGAAGTCAGGTAAATCTGTGGGTGTTGTCACAGACGGGACATACATTTCTGCCTTGTTTAGACAATACACCAATTGTAATTAGGCATTGGCTGCAGAAATAGCCAGAGAAAGGTTTAGGGCGTTGGAAGACTTCAGCTGTTCAGAATAAGGCAATTAAGGCCCCTATAAGTAGTCCAGAGGATTACCACTAATTTGCTGCATGCTGAGGTTTTCTGAGTGAAAGAGAGCAGTACTGAAAGTCTTCTGAGGAGGTGAGGAGAGGATTGATTTTTCTGTGTGATAAAAATCAAAAGACTATTGTTTTTCTGCTGTATAACCAGCACTGTCTACCCAGCAGTAGGCTGTGCTAGACTCCATAGATAGGTTCCTGTGTGGAAGGTAGACGCCCAAAGTGGCTAGGGTTTATTTTATGTTTGATTTTGTTTATGCTGTTTGGATGGTTGCACTTGTTTCCAGCAAAATCGAAGAATAACCCAAAATCTTTGTTTTCAACCGTCTTCGACTGCCTGTCTGTATAAATTCAGTGTGTGGTGAACCCATCCAAGGGGTCACACACCCCCGCTACCAAGCTAACCCCTTACAATATATAATAATGTTACACTATGACCATGGGAACAAATACTCCTGTATTGCTCCCTCCAGTCTTTTATACTATAATCACTCGGGGTACAGTCGGGTAATGATGTGAACCACTCATGGAATTCTCTCTAGTAAGGTGAACATCTCATGACACTCTCTTTAGTAATGTGAACATTTCATGGTACACTCTCTAGTAATGTGAACATCTCATGAAGCTCTCGCTGGTGCTTCTTAGTAATGTGAACATCTCTTGCCCCCCCCCCCCCCCTAGTAATGTGATCCTCTAATGGAACTCTCTCCAGTAACATACACATCACATGGCGCTCTCTCAAGTAATGTGAAAATCTCATAGTGCTTTCGCTAGTATTTGGAACATCTCATAGTACTCCCTCTAGTAATGTGAACATCTCATGGTGCTCTCTCAAGTAATGTGAACAGCTAATTGAACTCTCTCTAGTAACGCACATATCACATGGTGCTCTCTAGTAATGTGGATATCTCATTGCACCCCCTCTAGTAATGTGAATCTCTAATGGGACTCTCTCTAGTAACGTACACATCACATGGCACACTCTATTAATGTGAACATCTCATTTTATAACTACTCCCTAGTAATATGCAACTCCTTCATCACTCAGTAAAGTATTGCAAAGCACTAATAACACACTTTGTGGTTACATTTAGCTTTTAGTGCTCTCATTTATATTATCAAGCTATCATAACACC
Source organism: Rana temporaria (assembly GCF_905171775.1). NCBI lineage: Eukaryota > Metazoa > Chordata > Amphibia > Anura > Ranidae > Rana > Rana temporaria. The sequence continues at coordinate 202,443,598 of NC_053490.1, forward strand.
CCTAATAATTGTCCAGGAATCATAGCCCTCTCCTGGTAGTTTACAGCTTTCATAGCACTCTTTTTGATAACAGTATGTACGCATGTATATTTGGTAATTTCCCTTCTTCACTCAATTTTTTGAATAATAAAATATTAAATAACATATCATTGCATACAATTTAGCATTGCCTAACATGGCATGTTTTGTCTTTTCTATATTTCATACTTAGCATTGTGTTATATTGTAGAATATTATGATTTATATACAGGATAGATATCTTTCATTCCATGCTTCTGTTTCCCTTTTTAAAGCCGGGGTTCCGCGGGACTTCTTTTTTTTTTATTTTATGTGCATCTGCCGCTCGGTATATCATTAATAGTTTACTCACGTGTCCGATTTTACTAGCCCTCCGCCTTGTCATTCTGCAGTAAAAAGTAATTTATAAAATTCTTTCCTGAGCGCGTCCATCTTGCTTGTGGGCACTGTGAAGCCCACAAGCAAATCCTTCCGGGATGCGGTGGATGCTGATGTCCCAGCATTCACTGCTCTATCCCCCGCATGTGCAGTGTTGACTGCGAGCGGCGCCGTCAACACTACACAGTTGCTATGAGAGCGGCCGGCGTCCTGAAAAGGACACACCCTGTTGTGACGACATACGCGAGAGTGCCTGTGGTGGGCTAGAGCATCGTCTCCTGGGCAGCGTCACGCTGGGCTCCCAGGAATCACTGGGGCGATCGCAGACAAAGCGACATGCCCACTCCCGCGGGAGCTAAACCAGTAAGTGCCTGGTTTAGCTCAGAGAAACAAGGTATGGAATTGATTTTAATTTTTTTAAACGACAAACTTTCAATATAGACACTCAGCCCGTGTGTTTAACGTTTACTTGAAAGTTAGGGTGTGACCCTCCGCTTTAAAGCAAATACATATTTTTTTTCGAAGCATTTGTTTTCTTTGTTAGGCTTTGTTTCCTTTATTTTCACCTGGCAACCCTGCCAGTAAATCTGTTATTTTTGTAACTTCTTCTAACAGGTTGAAACAACCCACTTACCACTAGCAGGGGTGCTCACAATGGCCAGTTCTTATTAATTTATGTAAAATCTTTATCCCACAATTGACAACATTGACACACGGGAAAGCAGAACGTGATCAATAGTTGGAAGATCATAAGTTATTGATCGCATCTCTGTTTGATCTAACCTATGGCTAAATAATCTCAATCAATTTTCTGTCCTGTGTGATCAACTTAAGCCAAGTGATTGGAAGGGAATTATAACTATTTGATCGGTTTCTGATTCAAGTGTTTTTTTTATTTAATCGCACATTAATCGGATAACAAAATTGTAGCATGCATGGCCACTGTAACACTACCCTCTCCCCAGATTAACAATGCTGCTTTCCAAAGGTGTGCTCATTGCTCTTCCAGAGTGGAGATACATAAGACAGGAAGTGTGTTAATGGCAGGATCACCATGTAAAAATAAACTGAAAAAGCCTAAGCAAGGAAAATGCAGCCATCACATTTGAAGTGATACTTAACCTTATTTTTTTGTTATCAAAATAAAAAAGAGGTTATACTTACCTGCTCTGTGCAAGGATATTGCACAGAGTGGTACTTTACCTAATATTTTTTGGTCTTCTGCTGGTTCTGTCTGTTCCTCTTTCCAGCAGGTGCCCCCTCAGAAAGCCAGCTGCTATGGGGGCACCCATGCACCCTTGCTCCCAAGCTGGGATGTTTGAGTCCACAGACAAACACAATGTGGCTTGGCCATGCCCTTCTCTCCCTTATCACAAAATTTGACTGACAGCTATAAATGCCTTATCAGAAAATGTAGGAATCCGCGCTTAGGATGTAGTATTGCTGCTGCCTCCCTAGAAGATCTCAATGCTGGGATCAGTAAGTGAGTATGAAAAGTGGGATGGTGGCGCTGCAATGTTGACTAGATCACCATATGATGGTCTTAGTCCCTGTTAAAAAACAGGTGTTGGGTAATCAATGTAAGAGATAAATCTAATGGAGTGGATTCCCTTTGCTGTGGCACACCCCTATGGTAAGTGGGGGCCTGACAGATTACCCGTTACTAATGCCAATAGAGATGTGCTGCCAATTGTTACTGACAGTCCGTCACAATGTAAGTGCGTGCATCGAGCAGTGATGTGCCAAATCGCAGTAAATTATAAAGTTAAATATGCTGCGTGTGCAAATAAAAAGTAAAAAAAGAAAGAAGAAAAAGAAAAAACACATAGTTTTTACTTGTTATTTGCACACAAATAGATAAACCACCAAAAAGATGGCCCAGCCAATGTTAAGTATGGACGTCGGAACCGCGTCAAATTTTTTAATTTTTACGTCGTTTGCGTAAGTCGTTCGTGAATGGGGCTGGCCGTAATTTACGTACATGTCGAAAGCAATGAGTCTTTGCGGCGTAATTTGGAGCATGCACACTGGGTTACGTCCACGGACGGCGCATGCGCCGTTCGTTCAAAACGTCATTTACGTGGGGTCAAGCTTTATTTACATAAAACACGCCCACCTCTTCACAATTTGAATTAGGCGCGCTTACGCCGGCACATTTACGCTATGCCGACGTAACTTAGGACGCAAGTGCTTTGTGAATACAGCACTTGCCTCTCTAACTTACGGCGGCGTAGCGTATATGAGATACGCTACGCCTGCCTAACGTTAGGCACGTCTACCTGAATCTGGCTATCAGTCATTTGCTTTATATATATATCCGTGTTTGAGCTTATCATTTTACCTATAACTAAGCACCAATGAGGGTGTAAAAAAGCGTCAGATAAGCTGTTGCTTGTGCTTCCATGTACTGTATGGACTGTTTTTTTATACAAATAAAGGTGATTGTATCGCTGAGCCAGCACCCTTTCACATGCAGAGGAGGTCAGAGATTGTCATCTGGAGCAGTAAATTGCTTGTGTCTATATTATGATTGGTGCAAAATGATACCCATAGATATGAAATGTTTTTAATCAGATCAAGCAACTTATGTGACCTACACAATACTGGCGCAGTCCCTCTTAGGAGTGACAATTCACTAGAAAGCTTAGAAAATTAATCCCAGCTAGTGGTGCTGGCAATGTATGTCAACAATTACCCTTCTCCCCTCATTATTAAATGTGGACATTTAGCCAACTTGAATTTGGCTGAGAGAGTACGATAGTTACACAAGTTACAATTGTACATGTTGTAATTTTGTTTAGCAAAAATTCCTGTAAACTCATTCTGTGTGAGACTGATGTGTTTGGCGTCCCCAGGAATTTTACAAAATATTTACAAATATTATAACAAAACAGATGCTATCTAGCACTTAGCGCTCTTGAAATTTTATAGCTCGGGCTCTTTCACACGGGCGGACCTTTTAGGTCCGCCTGCCAGTTTTTTAGGCGGACCTGAACGGGCGCTCCGTGCTCCCCTATGGAGCCACGGATGTCATCGGTGATATGCCCTCTGACATCCGACCCGCTCCGATCCGCCAAGTTTTGACGGAGGAAAAACCTACTTTTCCATCCGTCTGGCGGATCGGATCGGGTGAACACAGACAGACAGTCCATGTTCATCCGATCCCCCCATAGGGGAGAGCGGAGAAAACACAGGGCGGTCCCTGGACAGTGTGCGGGGACCGCTCTGTCATCCGCCGGCTCAGCGGGGATCAACGGAGCGATCCCCGCTGAGCAAGCGGAGGTTCACGGGCCGGATCATTACTGATCCGCCCCGTGTGAAAGGGGCCTCCCTCTGTTAAAATTGATCTGCATATTTATTAAAATCTTAGTTTCATGCCGAGCTTCAAGACAGGAAATTATAAGTTTGTTTTCTTCTTGTAGATTGTAGATAAAGACACAAATTCAAACTCCTTATTACTGGGTAACAAAATATTTACTTGATTCAGAATCTTATGCGTTATTGTGGATGACTGTTTTCAAATCTTTTTGTATTAAGGTTCCATATTTACAATGTTGATGAGGAAAATCCAGGTCTTGATGAACCCCGAGCCTGTTTTTACACTGCTCAGATCGTATGTGGCATGGAACACCTACATCAAAACAGGATCATCTATCGGGATTTGAAACCAGAAAATGTATTATTAGATAATGATGGTATGTTTATTTTTTTATACTTACAAAAGTTTTAATGCTAGATGGTTACTGTTGCAATTTTTAGTAGCAGGTAACCATAAAGGAGCACTAAAGTCACATTCATTACAATAAACATTTAGGCTGGGTTCACACCATCGCCACATGCGGCTCCTAGCAGGGGTCCGTTGCATCTTGGTTCACCGTTTCAGGTCCGATTTTTGGCTGAATTCTGACTTAAAATGGACCAAAAGACACACAGGGCTCTTATGCAAATTATGCAAATTCGCAGCCGCAGAGATATGTGAACCAGCATCCAATTCACAATGGTGTGAACCAAGCCTAATAAAGAGCAATAATCACTGACACCAAACGTTTTATTAATATTATTGAAATGTTTTTTCCACTTTAAAAACGTGTGCATATGCTCATCCCTGTTGCTGCAGCGGCTGTTTTTTGGTCTTCATAAATTCATAGTTCAAGGTCTTCATAATTGATACATCAACTTCTTGCTGAGTAAACAGTAAACATCCCGACACTCTTTAGAAGGGAGCTGGTCACTAGATGGTGTAGACTTTCACCTCTTGCCGACTGTATAACTTACATATATGGTGGCAAGGCAGCTCTCTTGCGCCAAGTACGTGATCTGCCATTTCTTGGTAGGGGGGCGCACACGCACCACTGGCAACCTGGCTCTTCTGTGATTATACACAGCAGATGCCAAATAGTGGGTGCCGGCCAATAGATGGCCGCAGGCACCCACCGTTTGTTGGGAAGACACACAGGCAGAGCTCTGTCCTGTCAGTGGGGAAGTCATGGATTTTCTTTCCCATTACTTCCCTTAGCGCCTCACATAGTACACCAAAACATTGACTAGGCACAGGATGCATTAAGGTGAAAAAACATGAGGATTTACAACCCCTTTAAGAACAACTACAACAAAATGAAAAACAAAAACAGCAATTATAATCCAGTAATGGCAAGATGCTTTAAAAACATGTTGGGTTAAACTGGTTAGGTGTGAATGCAAAGTTTAAAGGGTCACCACATTCAAAATACATAACCTGGTTTATGTAAATGTTCCAGGTTTTTTTAACAGAAGACATGTAAAACCAAAGTCCCATAGCTACAGATTTTTTCTGTTACTCACAGCTAAAAGAAAGTCAGATAGATTGGGGTAGAGCATTCCAGAGGATGGGAGAGGCTCTGGAGAAGTCCTGAAGGCTAGCATCGGATGAGATGACAAGGGAGTTTGAGAGCAGGAGGTCCTGGGAGGAGCGAAGAGAACGATTAGGTTGGTATTTTGAGACTAGGTAAGTGATGTAGCTGGGGGCCAGGTTGTGGATGGCTTTTAAGTTATAGTTGTTATAGTTTTAAAGTTATAGTTTTTAATCGCATGCTTTTTTATACGTAGAAGTAGTAGATATTTTTTTCGCTCCTGACAGCTGAACAGAGCAGAGGGCAGGTGAATATGTGCTTCTAGGGAGAGGGGATTAAAACAAACCCGCTGCGTTCTCCCTGCATTGGCTTTTCTTCAGTCAGAAAGTTAGCAGAAGGCATGACATACTTGGTTGCAGAAACCACAGTCCTGGGATTCTAGGCAGAGTGATATGACCCAAAACCAAAAGATCCTTCACATGAGCTTTTCTGAAAGGCAGGATTAAAATGCAAAAACAGCTGATGGGGTCATGTGACCAGCATTCAGTCCTGTTAAAGGATATTGTCTATTTTAATAACATGTTACATTTTCACCTGTATTTAGGGTGTAACATGTTACTATGCAGCTCCCCTGTTCCCTTCCCTCACCACCTCTTCCCCATGACAGTGGGCAGGGGTTCCTCTCCCACATAGCCCTTGTCAGATTGGCCCAGCTGTGTGGAGTTCAGCTGTGTCATTCATTTTCAGTATGTGCAACCTCATCAGGGCCCGGATCTAGCCTATCTAATGTGGGAGTGCAGTTAAAAATGTCAGGGGGGCAGAGGATGGGAGGTCAGCAGGGCAGAGGATATGGTCAGCAATTTTTAGGGCAGTGTACAGAAGCCATTAACTTGTAGGGCAGTGTACAGGGGTCTGCAGGGCAAAGAATAGGGATCAGTAGAACTGAGGACAGGGGTTAGAAGGGCAGAGGACATGGCTCAGCAGGGCAGAAGACAGATGATACTTCTGGCAGGGCAGCAGAGTACAGGGGTCATTGTTGGCAGAGCAGAGGACAGGGGTCACTGTTGACAGAGCAGTAGACTGGGTCACTGTTGGCAGAGCATTCAACAGAGGATAGGGGTCACTGCTGGCTGGGCACTCAGAAGAGCTCCTTTTCTCATCTCTGCACTGCAAACAGCATTGACACAGACAGAAAAACTTTTTTTTTAACTATAAAATTCCAAGTTTATTGAGATGCAAAAAAGATGGCATACATACATAAAAAAATTGTGGACCAACATCGTCCAAACATTTAGCGGTACAAGGTTTGAGCTAAACATAGTAGGCACTATCGAGCTGTTCATTACATACACGGTCATATAAACAGGAGAGCATCAAAACCATTAGTTAGACACAGAAAACATTTGTGTAGAGGAACACGGAGAGGTAAAACTAAGGCTCAACCCAACAGTTCAACTTAGGTCCACTACACAAAATACATTTGGATTGTCCAGAGCCACCGTCCCCCCCACCCCCTCCCCCTGAGCCCAAAGTGCATATTCATATGTTAACTCAGACCGTACAAGTCTCACCGTCCTCCAGCCACCTGTCCCATACACTGGAAAACTTCTGTGGTCGCCCCCTGTGCACATATATCATCTTTCTATACGGGAGAGTGGCGTTCACCTCCCTTTTCCAATCCCCCAGAGTTGGAGCCCTCGTCTGCATCCAAGCCTTGGCCACCACTTTCCTAGCCATGAATAGCGATTCATATATAAAGATAGCCTGGTACTTGTCTGTATCTACATCTGGTAGCAATCCCAAGAGGCACAGCTTAGGGTCCATGCCCACAGGGGAGCCCATATTGTCATGAAGGAATTGAGTCACCTGTAGCCAGAAAGCCTGCACATCTGGGCAATGCCAGATCAAATGATAAAATGAGCCCACAGCAGAGTCACACATGGGGCACAAGAGGCTTCTCGTGGCTTGGAACTTTGCCAGTCTCAGGGGTGTGATATATGCCCAGTGAACTATGTACAGCTGTGTCAAACTGTCCGACAGCTTAGGGGATGCAGTCTTAACCCCCTCCAGAATCTCTCCCCAGTCAGTGTCATCTATAGGGCCTACATCCTGTTCCCACTTCGTCTTTGCTGCCTGTGAAACCCTACCAATTCTACGCTGTCGGACAATGTAATAGAGATTGGACGTGAGTTTTGCTGAGTCCGTTCCAAAAACCACATCCAGCACCTCCGGGGTCCTCAAATCAACTGCGACAGACTCCAGCTGTGATCTAAGCGCATGTCTAAGCTGCAGATACCTAAAGAGGAACTGTGGTGGAAGGAAAAACTCTTCTCTGAGACGGGAAAAGGGCTTGGGACCGGAACTCATCAGAACCTGAGAGACAAATAGCACCCCATATGACGCCCATAGCCCCTGATCCGGCACTGTGCTCAGCTCGGGCAGAAGACCATTGTTCCATAGCGGGGTGTGCGAGTGCATATGTGTCTGCCCCTGTTTTTTAAGAGCAATATCCCATATTTTTTGGTGGTGAGTCAGAATATCAGCACTAAATCGGGATGAGCTACTACCCCCAAGTCCCCTCCTAAATATTGCCTGTGCAGGAGTGTGAAAAGTGCTGCTCGGCCTATTACATACCAATGCCCTATACCTCTGGGATTCGGTCGTGTTGAAATAATACATATGTGACAATTGTGACACTATATAATAATCCTGAACATCAGGAAGAGAACATCCTCCCTCTGTATTAGGATTCTTAAAGCGGTGGTTCCCCCTTAAAAACGACTTTTTCTTATTCCACTGCCCCCCCACATTCTATCACGATTAAGGCTCTTATTATTTTTTTCCTGCTGTACATACCTTAGTACAGCATATTCACCCGTGCATCCGGGTTGCGAGTCCCGCGGGAGTGGGCGTTCCTCACATGCTGTTGATTGACGTTTTGCCCAAAAACGAGCTCTCCCCCCGTCGCGTAAGCCGCGTCACGATTGGCGAAAGGAGCCGAACGGCGATGCGCATGCGCAGTATAGCGCCGACTCGCCGTTAGGCTCCTTTCGCCAACCGTGACGCGGCTTACGCGACAGGGGGGAGCTCGTTTTTGGGCAAAACGTCAATCAACAGCATGTGAGGAACGCCCACTCCCGCGGGACTTGCAACCCGGATGCACGGGTGAATATGCTGTACTAAGGTATGTACAGCAGGAAAAAAATAATAAGAGCCTTAATCGTGAGGGAATGTGGGGGGGCAGTGGAATAAAAAAAAGTTGTTTTTAAGGGGGAACCACCGCTTTAAGTATATGCCACGCTAGTTTATGACGGGCTGTGCCCCAAACAAAAGAGTTTAAGATCCTCCAACTGTTTGAATATTTTAAGAGGTATGTACAAGGGAGCGTGCCATACCATATATAACATTTTAGGCAGCAAAATCATTTTTACTAAGTTAATTCTACCCATAACCCCTAAGGGCAGTCTCGCCCAGGCCTGGGTTCTAGCCTTAATAATGGCAAACAGATGTTCTACATTAAGAGGGACGTAATCTCTCAAGTTCCTGGTTACCGCACCCCTAGGTATTTAACTTCCGCAACTCTTTGTAAAGGTAACTCCTGGGACAACAGACAGAAAAACTTACACTCTCCACACATTACACATACCTGATATTCACTTATACACAGCCACGATCATTCTGCACAATGTGCAGCTGGCTAATGCAGCTGCACTGCCATTCCGATCAGGTAATTTCACTGGTCAGCACTGCAACATGGCAGCCAGCTACACACAGTGCAGATAATGACTTTGTGTAAAGAAATCCAATCCCAGCTATCTGCTGTGTGGGGAGGAGGAGCTCTGTTGCCTGTGCCCAGGCTGTGTGCAGTGCAAGAATTGGAGTTCAGCATAACTGCCAACATTTTAAAAACATTAAGAAAGCTATTGTAGACAAAGAATATACTTTATTTAGGGATGGGGCATTCATTTAAAACAGACATGGTTTTACAAGGAGAATATTATTAACCTAATGCCATACTTTAAAAACACATATATGTAAGAGAGTGGTAGTAATGCTAGGGATATATAATGGCAGATAAGGACAGTATAGTGGCAGGTTAGGGCAGTATAGTGGCAGGCTAGGGCAGTATAGTGGCAAGCTGGGTCAATATAGTGGCAGGCTCGAAAAGTATAGTGGCTGGCTAGGGCAGTATAGTGGCTAGGTAGAGCAGTAGAGTGGCTGGCTAGGGCAGTATAGTGGCTGGCTAGGGCAGTATAGTGGCTGGCTAGGGCAGTATAGTGGCTGGCTAGGGCAGTATAGTGGCTGGATAGATCAGTATAGTAGCTGGATAGAGCAGTATAGTGGCAGGCTGGGGCAGGCTAGGGCAGTACAGTGTGTATAGTGGCAGGCTAGGGATGTACAGTATGTAGTGACAGTGTGCTTAGTCACTTAAGCATGGCTGGTAAAGACTCCTGGACTGCTGTGACCACTCCTCCTCTTTCCCCTTCTTCAGCTGCGAGACCAGCCTAAGTAAACTAGTCTGTGGGAGGAGTGGAGAAGGCAGCGTGGCCCCGCCCACAACCCCACTGGCTGTCTTGGAAGCTAGTGAAGATCCCTGAGGAACAACCTAAACTTATTAGATGACAGGAGACAGGTACAGGCACCCTCCACCGCCCTGCTGGGCTCCCTGCTGATGCAATGATCATCTTAGCTGGGCAGTACACTTACTATTTTTATAAAGCTGCAAAGACAGGGTAAGTTCAGCTGTCTGAGGTATGGTTCAGCAGCCAGGCATAGTGTCCAGGGTAGCAGTTGGCTTTGGGGGGTGCCACTGAAATCTGGGGGGCATAGCCTACCCCAGCACCCCCTAGATCCGACCCTGGACCTCATCTTTCATTGACACTTCCTCCAACTTTCAAACAGAAAGCCTGTACAAAGGTACGACTTGAGCAGGAAAGGGGGAAACAGTGTCTGCAGGAGCCTGACATTGCACCTACAATCCACAGAAAAATAGGTGAACTTATCCTTCATTGGCTGTTGATGGTGTGATCCTAAAGGAGGGGTTTTTGAAGCAGTGCTAATTGCATTTCATTAAATTCATTTCATTCAAGGGCATTACCTTTCCTGAGTTAAACAGAACAGGTCTTTCAGGTCTGCTTTAACAAAGCTTCAACTACTCAGGTTAAAGACAGAAGTTTTTCTTGCATACATATGAAAATACTTGTGAAGTTACGCTACTGCATCCAGCTACCTCTGTAAAGTGTATTCCCTAACTTAAAACTATCTGAGTTCCCTGCATTGAATCTATACACTATTAGCCGGATTCAGAAAGACTTACGCCGACGTATCTTCTGATACGCCGCGTAAGTACACGGATGCGCCGTCGTATCTCTGCGCCTGATTCTTGAAATAAGATACGCCTGAATTTTGGCTCCATCTGACCGACGTAAGTCTCCTACGCCGTCGTATCTTGGGCGCATATTTACGCTGGCCTCAAGGAGCGCTTCCATGGATTTACACGTCGAATATGTAAATGAGCGAGATACGCCGATTCACAAACGTACTACTACGCCCATCGCAGTAATCTACGCCGTTTACATAAGGCGTACGTCCGGCGTAAAGTTATTCACAATATACACAATAGCAGGTGTAAGTCATGTTAGGGTATAAACGTCGGAACAGCCGTCGTATTTTACGTTGTTTACGTAAGTCATACGTGAATGGGGCTGGGCGTAGGTTACGTTCACGTCGTAGGCATTGAGCCGTCGTATCTTAGGAAGTATATGCAACGTGATTCTGAGCATGCGCGCGCATGCGCCGTTCATTCGGCCCTTCATTTACATGGGGTCACGCTTCATTTTAATACATCACGCCCACTTCCTTGCTACTTTGAATTAGGCAGGCTTACGCCGGCCAATTTACGCTACGCCGCCGCAACTTACGGAGCGAGTGCTTTGTGAATACTGGTCTTGCCTCTCTATGTTACGTCGGCGTAGTGCATATGAGATGCGCTACGCCGGCCAAAAGATGCGCCGCACTACGAGAATCCGGCTATGTGTATATATGAATACAAATTTAGAGTAGGTTATCAGCGGAAAGCCTATTCTCTTTAAAGGTGCTGCTACACACCGGAAAGCTTAGCACAACTCAAAGGCAATTGAAGACCCCCAGTGTACACCAAATCCATCTAAAGCAACTAGCAAAAAGGGGTTAGGTGCACAGAGGCAGAGCAATACACAGAACGATACAAAAGTTCCCTTGCAAAAGTACACTTAAGGCCCCTTTCACACCAGCGGACCAAGCGGGTTCGCCTGTCAGTTTTTCAGGTGGACCCGATCAGACCACACATTCTTCTCTATATGGCAGCGAATGTCAGTGGACATGTGTCTGCTGATACCTACAGGGCATCCGATCAGTTAAAATCTGCTAAAAATAGACTTATGGCGATATGTTCGCCACCCATCCGGCGGATCGGAATGGATTACAATCGGATGAAAACAGACATGCAGTCAGTTTCCATCCGACCACCCCATAGAGCAGAGCGGGCTGTGTCCGTGTCCGCTCTGCATATTAGAGCGGACATGGACCTGTCATTTGCCTGCTCAGTGGGGATCAGCTGAAAGATCCCCTGCTGAGCAGGTGGATTTCGCTTGGATGGATCCGCTCCACGTGAAAGGGGCTTTATTCAGGATAACATTTTTTTTTTCAACTGTTCCGTTTTGATTGTAGCTGTATTAGTGTACTTGCAACAATGACATTGTGTACTGGCCATTATACTTCTGTTTCATTTGTGCTAACATTCAGATTTTCAGGACAATCTTTCAGGGTGTACCCTCTTCTTCTAAGGTCCAAGGGCCAGATCCACAAAAGGGATACGCAGGCGTATCTACTGATACGCCGTCGTATCCCTGTTTCTATCTATGCGACTGATTCACAGAATCAGTTACGCATAGATATTCCTAAGATCCGGCAGGTGTAATAGTTTTACACTGTCGGATCTTAGGATGCAGTACCTCGGCCGCCGCTGGGGGCATTTCTCGTCGAAATGCCGCGTCGGGTATGCAAATTAGCACTTACGGAGATCCACGAAGCGGTTTCCCTTTGTGAAGTCTCCGTAAGTTATTAGTTTGCAAACGCAAAATTAGGGCTACTTTTACAAAGTGTAAAGTTAGTACACCATGTAAAAGTAGACCCTTCTTTCCTGCGACACTGTCAAATTTTTTTTTTTTTAATTTTTTTTCCCGCCGCATTTTTTTTTCCCGACGCAACTTTCTTTACCCGGTGCGATTCACAAAACTCGTCGTAACGTAATTTCGTGCAATGCATGTCGGGAAAATCGCGTCGGGAGCATGCGCCGTACGTCCGGCGCGGGAGCGCGCCTAATTTAAATGGGCCCGCCTTGCGCCGGAACGAATTTAAGTTACACCGCTGAAAATTTCTAGGTAAGTGCTTTGTGGATCGGGCACTTAGGTTGAGATTTTGCGGCGGTGTAACTTAAATAGGAAGATTTAAGTTAAGCCCGCTCGTTGTGGATCTGGCCCCAAGCAACTATGTAGGTTAAAATAAGAGGTTTTGAATACATTTGCAAATACAAATGCTTCAAGGCATCTATAAAGACATCAGAGAGTGCCCCCTAACGCAGAACTTTGGGACATGTATAATTTTTGAATACAGCTTTTCCTGAAATAATCTGTATAAGCTTAAACCTTTAAAACCAAACTTGCCACTTTTACAAGTCTTTTTGGAGAGGGAGTTTTGTAATCTGATAACATGTTTGCTTTTCTAACATGCAAATAATATAAAGGACATAACACAAATTATCTACCAACATGAGTACAAGACACGTGATGTATTTTGTCTACCACTGTGTGCAGCTTGCACGTATGCATAACAAACATTTAAACAACTTATTTCTCATTTTTTATCTATTTAGCTTTGTGATTGAGCTTATATAGTTTTACATTAAAATGTTTTTTAGTTAAAAATTATGAACTTAAAATTCTAATATTTCCGGCCAACAGAAAGACAGCTGTAAATTCTTATAGAACAAAGCCTTTGTTTGCTTTTCAGGAAATGTTCGTATTTCTGACCTTGGGCTTGCTGTGGAACTGAAGGAAAAGAAAAACAAAATCAAGGGCTATGCTGGAACTCCAGGTAACTTGTGTGCATATGACTGTGCAGAAAGTATATGGTAATCCTGTCCTAGCCTAACTACTGTGGAAAATTCTTGTAGGGAATGCAGACAAGCAATGAAAGGAAGTTAAAGTTTTGTTCCATAGTGTATTGCCAATTTTATTGGTTATTAGACTCATTTGAATTTGCTTATTTATTAATTTTAGGTGAGCGCTGCAATTTTTTGATTCATGCCATGTGGAGGATCGTATACATCTTTTTTGGCTAGCAGCTACCTGGGCACATTTATTTTTTTTCACTTTGGAGGTGTAGCGCTGATTTTAGTTTTTTTTCTTTATTATTGATTGTTTAACTAATGGTCTTATGAACTCTTTAAATTCCACAGAAGAATAATATAGCAACAATTGCAGGAAAAGCAAAAGTCCACAGCAAATATAGTCCTGACTACATGTAAAAAAATCTATTTGGCTAGGAGCAGTGATTTTTTAAAGCACAGACATTTACAAGGGCAAATGGTTTTAAATGGCCAGCAAATCACAATTCTCGCCTGTCGTCTATTTAAAAAAGAAAAGAAAATTGCACACAGACCGCTCCAAAGGTCCAAAGAAGCCTGCATGAGATGTCATTTGCGGTCAGATTAAACCATATCATTTTTTTTACCAGCACCTGCTGCTTCTATAGGAACCATTAACAATGGGGAGTTGTCAAATATAGAATGAATTTGGGGGCACCTACATTTCTTTTGTTGCATTGGCGAAGGATGAAGGAAGGTATTTTTTAGAGGGAAGGAGAGGTGAAGGGTCTGGAATGTATTTTTTTCAGAGGGATCTCGTGCTGCTTTGTTTTGCAGGGTCTGCTAGAAATGAAGGGAATTTTAGAAACAGAAATAGGTGTCTGAAGCTGTCATTTACTGGCGGTTTACCCCCTTCGTGACCAGGCCATTTTTTGCGATACGACACTGTTATTTTAACTGACAATTGCTCAGTCGTGCGATGTTGTACCCAAATAAAATTTATGTCCCTTTTTCCCCACAAATAGAGATTTCTTTTGGTGGTATCTGATCACCTCTGCGGTTTTTATTTGCTGCGCTATAAACAAAAAAAAAAAAAACTGACAATTAAAAAAAAAATAAAAAAAAAATATATTTTACTTTCTGCTATAAAACACACCCAATACAAAATAAAATAATAATTTAATTTCTTTATCAGTATAGGCCAATATGTATTCTGCTACATGTTTTTGGTAAAAATCCCAATAAGAGTCGGTTCACACTGGGGAGACACGACTTCCAGCGCGACTTTCAGAGGCAACTCCAACATGACTTGAGCATAAACCACAGGGCGATCTGGGGCGATTTACAACACGACTTGAAGTCGTCTCCAGGACAGAAGACTTTCCAGTGGCCAATCAAACAACAATCAGCTCTAGGGGAGGGAGGGGGAGGGAGGGGGAGGGAGAGGTTTGCCTGAGAAATGTATGTTATCTTCCTGGAAAGTCGCTTCAGTTAAGACAGTGATCAGACTTCTGAGGCGACTTCCATTGAAATCAATGGGTACAAATCGCCTACAAGTCGGATTGAAGTAGTACAGGAACCTCTTCTGAAGTCGGAGCGACTTGAGTCGTGTGTATTAACACCGCTCCCATTCACTTACATTGTTTTTCTCTACAGCGCGACTTGGGACGGCTTGAGGCGACCTCAAGTCGGATCCCAAGTCGCCCCAGTGTGAACCGACTCTAAGCGTATATTGATTGGTTTGCACAAAAGTTATAGCTTCAACAAACTATGAAACAGATTTATGGCATCTTATTTTTCAGGACTGCAATATTGCGGCGGACAATTCTGACACTAAGTGACACTTTTTGGGGACCAGTGACACCAATACAGTGATCAGTGCTAAAGTACTTTCACTGTACTAATGACACTGGCAGGGAAGGGGTTAACATCAGGGGCAATCAAAGGGTTAAATGTGCTCCTCGGGAATGCTTTCTAACTGTGTGAGGGGGGGGGATGCTTTGGCTGTGAGAAGACGGAGATCTGTGTTCCTGCTTAGCAGAAACACTGAATCTGTCTCCCCTACTAGCAGAATGATGATATGCCTTGTTTACATGGGCAGAACACCATTCTGCCTCTCTCGTATGATCGGCGGGACCCACTGATTGGCTCCTGCTGTGTCCAATCATAGTGGGAGCTGGTCCAGACCCGGGAGAACCAAATCACGTACCTGTACATGATTTCACGGAGGGGAGCTGCCACCCTGCAGTCAGTATATATACACGGGCGGTCGGCAAGTGGTTAAGCAGCATTTGTTTTCTTTTATATTTTAGTCTTGCTGCAGTGGGTTGTAAACGTTGTACGGAGGCGTCACTTCACAGACAGGTTATTGACACCCCATGGCATGTTTTTTAAAGGGATTTTACATTGTTAATGTTTCACTTTAAGCATTATTAAAGTTGCTCTTTCCTACAAAATGGAATGTAATTTTTTTTTATTTTGTTTAGTCCATATTCCACAGGGGGGTGGCCAGCCCCCCATGCTTATTCTTTTGACAACCCTTTGCCTATTTGCCCAAATGGGAATTTTGATTTGATAAGCTTCGCTCCTATTAATTAGAATGGGGTTCAGCATCCAAACTTATTTGAAGTTCGCCAAACTCTGCTTAAATCGAACCCAGGACAGTTCTCCCATTGGCTTCAATGAGGTTCACATATAGCACCCAAACTTTTAAAATGTTCGCCAAACTCAATCTACTGTAGACTCCCCAGCACGTGATCACTGTGATTATCTGTCATAGTGGTCATGTGATTGGCCGCTTGGCTAATCAGAGACCAGTAGCTGTCTGTAGCAGCTTAGTCGCTTTGCAGAGGGGTGTATAGTGAGTACAGAAACCTTCTACTCTCATGGACACATATATATGGCGTGTGGGCGTTATGAAGTACCCACCCTGCTGCTGCACATATACGGTTTGCAAGAGGTTAAGATATCTAGTGACACACACCGTTCTTCTACTTCCAGAAGTCTTTATTCCTCTCTGTTTCCCTGATAAGGGGATTTACATCTATCTGGCCTTTTGACCATTATCATTGGGATTGGAACTGAGTTAAAAAAAAATATTGAGTAGCCACCAGAACAGCAATAAAGGGGATTTCTTCCAAAGGGTGTTTCAATTATAACTATATAAGAGGAGATTTCCGTTCATTTCCTGTCCTATAGTCAGAACAGAAAGCGAAGAAAAATATTACCATTAACCATAAAAGTGCCAGGGGTTTTTGTCCCATTTCTTACACTATATGCTGTGTGTGTATATATATATATATATATATATATATATATATATACATATACTATATTACCAAAAGTATTGGGACGCCTGCCTTTTACATGCACATTAGCTTTAATGATACCCCAGTCTTAGTCCGTAGGGTTCAATATTTAATTTGGCCCACCCTTTGCAGCTATAACAGCTTCAACTCTTCTGGAAAGGCTGTCTACAAGGTTTAGGAGTGTGTCTATGGGAATGTTTGACCATTCTTTCAGAAACGCATTTGTGAGTTCAGGCACTGATGTTGGACGAGAAGGCCTGGCTTGCAGTCTCTGCTCTACTTCATCCAAGGTGATCGATCAGTTTGAAGTTAGGACCAGTCAAGTTCCTCCACCCCAAACTTGCTCATCCATGTCTTTATGGACCTTGCTTTGTGCACTGGTCCAAATCATTTGGTGGAGGGGTAATTATGGTGTGGGGTTGTTTTACAGGGGTTGGGTTTGGCCCCTTAGTTCTTGTGAAGGGATCTCAGCATACCAAGACATTTTGGACAATTTTATGCTCCCAACTTTGTGGGAACAGTTTGGAGATGGTACCTTCCTGTTCTAGCATGACTGGGCACCAGTGCACAAAGCAAAGTCCATAAAGACGTGGAGGAGCGAGATTCAAATGAAGCTTAAGAGAGTTCTTTTTTACCAGTGACTTTTTGAGCTGCTTCTTAAAGTACTTAATAGAATGGAGAATACAGTTGCACAATTCTTAAAATATATTTCCCTTTTAATACATCCAGGAATTTTAACCTATTTCTTTCCTCTATTTTACTGTGGTTTTCAAGCTGTCATTATAGGCACCATCTTCCTTATATTCAGCTTGTCTGAATCTGCACTGTAACTGCAGACAGAGATTGGGAACAAGGAAGATATCTGTTCCACTACCTATCTGATTCAATAGCAAAAATTAGGTTAGAATAAGCAGTGACAAGGCGTCGCATCGATTCCTCACTGTCTGTCATTAGTCTCTGAAGCAAGATCCAAATGCGGATCAGTCTTCAGAGGAAAGGGAGATTTAAATGCATACATCTACCCTTACTGTATGAATACAACAAATACTGTGGAGAAGCGTGTAAAACAACTGGAAGTAGACAGTCCCTTTAAAGGTCTAACCTCAATGTAGACATGACATCACATAATTCCAGACCAGGATTGAGAACAAGGATGCCATGAGGATTCCCCCCCAGGTTGGCATTTAATGCTCCACAACTGGATGTCTAAATTCACATTTGATATGGCAGCTGGCAAGAACTACCTGCTTCTGGAATTTCTGATCTACACTGATAATATGAGTTCATTGCAGCATGGACATTGTCAGTCATGGCTTTTGGCAGTGAAGGCTTGAATCAGGTTTGAAAAGCAGAACCTAGATGTAGTGTAGGTTGCAGGCAAACTGAATGTAAACACTGCAATATTTTTACTGTCCTGTACTGGCCACTTAAGGCACAGGAATAGGCAATGTTAGGGGTTATGTTTGCATAGTTTCCCCATATTAATGTATATGTATAATAAATAGGCTAATGTGTAATGTAATTATTCTTTAATGATTATTGGTTGAATGCAGCTTAATTGTATATTGGGTCGCCAGAGAAAAAAAAGCAAATGTCTTTGTAGTATCCTTTCATTTGTTTAACTTCAATGTCCCCAGTATGTCTGAATAATACAGCCCAATATAATACATTGTACAGCATTTACACATGTACCGTATGATTGCATAGATCTTCTTTCCAGGATTTATGGCTCCAGAATTGCTGAACGCAGAAGAATATGATTACTGTGTGGATTACTTTTCCTTGGGTGTAACTCTGTATGAGATGATTGCTGCACGTGGCCCATTTCGGTCCCGAGGAGAGAAGGTAATGAATAATCTCTTCTAAGAATTAATGCTAAATAGCATTTTAGACAACTTAGCATATTACTTTTAATGCTTCTACTGCAAAATTGTGTATTATCACTTTCTGCAATAGAGAAATATCTATTTATGGCCATTTTCTTGTACTGGAATTATGCTAAATAACACTATTTCATCCATTTCTGTCCTGTACAGTTATGTACTGCTGGAAATGCCACTGGAATTATATATTGATCAGAAATTGTAGCAATTGATGCATATGCCTTTATTATTATTATTTATAACATCAGTAATGACTGTTGTATGTTGTTATAATAATTAAAAATGCTTAGAATTACGGTAGTCAAAAACAGATTCAGATTCTTCCTGAGGAGGACATCAATGACATGAGAGTGATCAAAGGAATTTTATTATCATCTATTATATACTAGATAAGGTTTTAGTTAGTTCTGGTTATAATTCTGAGCCCCACTTTAGGTTATGGCCTACTATAATTTAAGCTGTGGTACAAGTAATTATAAATGATAATATAGGCAGCAGGCTCTGCATAGACTGGGCCTTGGCTACTGTGAACAGCAGAAGTGTAAATTTTCCTGACATCAGTGTGAGTAAACATCTGCCCATTTGGTACTGGGGGGATGAATGTGGTGCCCCATTGCTGATGTCAGTTGGCAGAATGGTGTCTCATATCAGTGGGAGGAATAGTGCCCTAAGGGCCGGATAAAGGCAGGGGAAGGGCTGTATCTGGCCCCCGGGCCACAGTCTGGAAACCATTGGCTTTGGACATAGTACAACTAGTAAACTGTGGTGTGTATATACAGGGAGTGCAGAATTATTAGGCAAATGAGTATTTTGACCACATCATCCTCTTTATGCATGTTGTCTTACTCCAAGCTGTATAGGCTCGAAGGCCTACTACCAATTAAGCATATTAGGTGATGTGCATCTCTGTAATGAGAAGGTGTGTGGTCTAATGACATCAACACCCTATATCAGGTGTGCATAATTATTAGGCAACTTCCTTTCCTTTGGCAAAATGGGTCAAAAGAAGGACTTGACAGGCTCAGAAAAGTCAAAAATAGTGAGATATCTTGCAGAGGGATGCAGCACTCTTAAAATTGCAAAGCTTCTGAAGCGTGATCATCGAACAATCAAGCGTTTCATTCAAAATAGTCAACAGGGTCGCAAGAAGCGTGTGGAAAAACCAAGGCACAAAATAACTGCCCATGAACTGAGAAAAGTCAAGCGTGCAGCTGCCAAGATGCCACTTGCCACCAGTTTGGCCACATTTCAGAGCTGCAACATCACTGGAGTGCCCAAAAGCACAAGGTGTGCAATACTCAGAGACATGGCCAAGGTAAGAAAGGCTGAAAGACGACCACCACTGAACAAGACACACAAGCTGAAACGTCAAGACTGTGCCAAGAAATATCTCAAGACTGATTTTTCTAAGGTTTTATGGACTGATGAAATGAGAGTGAGTCTTGATGGGCCAGATGGATGGGCCCGTGGCTGGATTGGTAAAGGGCAGAGAGCTCCAGTCCGACTCAGACGCCAGCAAGGTGGAGGTGGAGTACTGGTTTGGGCTGGTATCATCAAAGATGAGCTTGTGGGGCCTTTTCGGGTTGAGGATGGAGTCAAGCTCAACTCCCAGTCCTACTGCCAGATTATGGAAGACACCTTCTTCAAGCAGTGGTACAGGAAGAAGTCTGCATCCTTCAAGAAAAACATGATTTTCATGCAGGACAATGCTCCATCACACGCGTCCAAGTACTCCACAGCGTGGCTGGCAAGAAAGGGTATAAAAGAAGAATGACATGGCCTCCTTGTTCACCTGATCTGAACCCCATTGAGAACCTGTGGTCCATCATCAAATGTGAGATTTACAAGGAGGGAAAACAGTACACCTCTCTGAACAGTGTCTAGGAGGCTGTGGTTGCTGCTGCACGCAATGTTGATGGTGAACAGATCAAAACACTGACAGAATCCATGGATGGCAGGCTTTTGAGTGTCCTTGCAAAGAAAGGTGGCTATATTGGTCACTGATTTGTTTTTGTTTTGTTTTTGAATGTCAGAAATGTATATTTGTGAATGTTGAGATGTTATATTGGTTTCACTGGTAAAAATAAATAATTGAAATGGGTATATATTTTTTTTTGTTAAGTTGCCTAATAATTCTGCACAGTAATTAGTCACCTGCACACACAGATACCCCCCTAAAATAGCTAAAACTAAAAACAAACTAAAAACTACTTCCAAAAATATTCAGCTTTGATATTAATGAGTTTTTTGGGTTCATTGAGAACATGGTTGTTGTTCAATAATAAAATTAATCCTCAAAAATACAACTTGCCTAATAATTCTGCACTCCCTGTATATATATATATATATATATATATATATATATACAGCATAACTTGCAACTCTGATATAAATTATACTGTTTGTGAGTCCTGAACACTTCACAAATATAATATACATGTACTGTATGTTGATTTTGAAATCAGAGTAAAAAGCTCAGAGCTTCCCAGTGATTATTACTAGAATAAATTATTCTCTGTAGGCACAGTGACATCATTGGAGGAGCTGGGTGCATCTACCCTCTTAAATCAGAAAAAAATTAAATTACATGAAGAGAGGTTTTATGAGAAAACTATTTTATCTCAATAAATCCATGTCTTAAAGTGGTTCAGAAGTTTTTTTTCATCTTAATGCATTCTGTGCATTAAGATAACAACAAATTGTCTGTGTGTAGCAGCCCTACTCAGCCCCTCTAATACTTACCTGAGCTCCATCTCGATCCACTGATGTTGCACGAGAGATTCGGCTGTCTGAGACTCACCTTCTCATTGGCTGAGAAAGCAGCGGGGAGGAGAGAGAGGGGACAGGGCCGAAACAGCGGCTCCGTGTCTGAATGGACAGACAGAGCAGCAGCCTGGCTCAGGTGCCCCCATAGCAAGCTGCTTGCTGTGGCGGCACTTGGCAGGTGGGAGGGACCCAAGAAGAGGAGGATCTGGGTTACTCTATGCAAAACCACTGCACAGAGCAGGTAAGTATAACATGTTTTTTTTTTTTTTTTTTAAACAAAAATACTGAGACTTTAGTATTACTTTAAGTAGTCCCCATAAAAGACCATACACGTGCATTTGGTTTTGTAGAATAATGGTATATTATTTGCATTTGTTAATTGTTATATTAGGTTGAACCCAAGGACTTAAAGAGCCGAGTCATAAATGAAGCAGTGACATACACAGAGAAGTTTACTGATGAGTGCAAATCATTCTGTGAAGCCTTACTGGAGAAAGATCCCAAGAAACGTCTTGGGTTTAGAAATGGGAGTTGTAATGACCTACGAGTAGTTCCTTTCTTTAGAGGAATAAACTGGAGGAAGCTTGAAGCTGGTAGGTCTTGAACACAAGTCTTGCTATTATAATAGAATAAACTGTGGTTTCTTTAACAATATACTGTATGTCATGTAACAGCCTTATTTTAAATTTTACCTACGTTTAAAGCTTCAGGCAGACAACTAAATACACAGATACAATACAAATATGGCATCTGTTTTACCTACCAGAGATGTATTTCTGTCTATCCAATCCTGAAATTTACACTGCCCTGCTGCACAGAACAGCCCTGCTTAGCAGGGCCAAAATTGTATTTTTATCTGCTGCAGTTATGTAACATTTAGAGCCATTGTCCCTACTGCAGCCTGTGATTAGACAGTAAAAGGAGAAGCTGAGGTTATATGAGTTAATCTCTGTCTCTCTGCTCTCTCCACCTATCGTTATGCTCCGTGTTAGCACATGCACATCGCAGCACTATGGAATGGCTCCTTGTGCTGCTTCTTCCTATCACATCTAAATTCTGATGTACTGGGGATTGCAAGAGGCTGGTACAGGGCTGCCGCTTCAATGGATTTCAGAAAGTCCCATCCGCCAGTACATAAACAGTGCGCATGTATAGTTCCAGAGCCAGATTATTTAGTTCAGCTGAGATCTGGCATTATGTGAGTCACGCTATGTGGAGGGGACTTTTTTTCCGATATTGCTTCAATCCACCGACTTTTATGGAGAGGAGCAAAACACAGCTTTTAACTCTGTCTTAATTGCAGAGCTGTATTAATTTGTGTCTTTTAATATCTGCCTGGAGTTCAGCTTTCAGCTTCTATTACTTGTTGGTAAATACATCCCTCAGCCGATGACATCTTCCTACATACTGCATTTACAATGACAGTTTATGGCTATAATTCATATGTTATTCGCTGCAACAATCTTAAAGCTGTATTAAACCATAAACCAAAAATGAATTGCAGTAAAATTACAGTAAACCTTGGTTTGAGAGTAACTTGGTTTGAGAGCGTTTTGCAAGATAAGCTACATTTTTAAATACATTTTGACTTGATATACAAGTGATGTCTTGATATACAAATAGCATCATGTCACAACTGAGTATAAAAGAGAAGAAAGGCACCTCTAGGTGTAGCAATATGGTTACATTAAATGAAGGTACAACATTTAGTAACATATTGCTACACTTAGGCCGCGTACACACCGTCGGTCAAAACCAACGAAAATGGACTGAAGGACCTTTTCATTGGTCCGAACCGATTGTGTGTGGGCCCCATCGGTCAGTTAACCTTCGGTCAAAAAATTTAGAACTTGCTTTAAAATTGAACCGATGGTTAGTTTGCAAAAGCATTGGTTAAGAATCCACGCATGCTCAGAAGCAAGTCGACGCATGCTTGGAAGCATTGAACTTCTTTTTTTTTCAGTCGTTGTGTTTTCGTCACCGCGTTCTGACCCGATCGGTTATTTAACCTATGGTGTGTAGGCACATCAGACCATCAGTCAGCTTCATCGGTTAACCGATGAGAACGGTCCGAAGGACTGATTGTGTGTACAGGGCTTTAGAGGCGCCTCTCTTCTCTTTAATACTCTGTAGCTCCTGTTGGATTTTGCTTCTAATCCCCTTGTGGAGGCTTCCATTTGTGGGTGGACATTTTATGGTTACACAACCTGGGCACATTGCTATAATCTTTTTATATGGACTATAAACTGAAGGACCTATGAATAAATAGTTCTGGAACAAATCATTTGAGTTTCCTTTTTTTCTTATGGGGAAATTCACTTTGATATACAAGTGCTTTGGATTACAAGCATGTCTCTGGAACGAATTATGCAACAAAAAATACCAGAGAATTTAAACCCATCTATTGCTGATACGTTATGATAATGTTTACTTAAAATTAGTTCCTAACAGGCTATATTTTTGCAAATAATATAATGGAGATGTTTTCCAATTTTGACCCATGACTTCCTCTTTCCTACAGTATATAGATTTTATTGCAAGGGCATTTGATGCAGTACGTTACACAATAGGTACCGTAGTGCAATTTGTAACGGACTTAATAGAAAACTGTGTCAACTGTCCCCTGATGTCCTTTCAGTATACCAGCATACATGGTATGTGATGTAAACCAATAAGTAGATTTGTGGCATGTTTGGCCACAGTGGTAGAACCACCATTTTTTTCCATCTTACTGCCAAGTATAAAGGTATACCAAAACTTGGATAGTAATGCATGCAACTGCTCACAATGCTTCCCACATTTACTGACTATACCACATTTTTGGTAAATCTCTTTCCAGTTCTAATTTTAATTCAATGCTTTTTCCTTGCCCTTGTGGATAACTCATTGAGGGTATCCCCAACATAAAGGGCCAAATCCTCAAAAAATCTGCCTAACTTAACTTTCAGCAGTTAAGTTACACAGGCGTTAAATTTCTACCTAAGTGCCCGATCCACAAAGCACTTACCTAGAAATTACACGCCGTGTAACTTAAGTGCCTCCGTCGCAAGGCGGTCGTCTGATCGAGGGGGCGATTCCTATTTAAATGAGGCGCGCTCCCGCGCCAGACGTTCGGCACATGCGTGTGACGTCATTTTTCCCGACGTGCATTTGTGGATCGCGACGGGACAATAAAGTTGCGTCGGGTAAAAAATAAGGTTTGTTTTTACAAGGTCTAAACAGTTTAGGCCTTGTAAAAGCATCCCTAAATTTAAGCATGCAAAACGTAACTTACGCAGAAAACACAAAGCTGAAAAGCTTTGTGGATCTGCCTAAGTACTCATTTGCATACGCAAAGCGGCATTTCGACTCGAAATGCCCCCAGCGGCGGATGCGGTACTGCATCCTAAGATCTGACAGTGTAAGTCTATTACAGATGTCGGATCTTATGCCTATCTTTGGAAAAATCCTTCTGAGGATCGTTTCCAAAGATAGCCACAGGGATACGCAGGCTGAACAGCAGTTCCGCCTGCGTATCTCCTTTGAAGATTTGGCCCTAAATTCTTTATGTACGTCCTTACATTCGAGGTGAAAATCTATAATATTTCTCTGTGAGTGCTAGACTTGACCAATAAGGATTCCATGAATAAGGGGCCAAGGATGAAGACTGGCGGCATGGAAAAGGGTATTTCCTGTCGTGGATTTTTTTAAAGTGTTCGCTTTTAAAACAGTGACATCCTTTTTAATCCGAAAATCTGGGAAATCACTTCCCTCATTACTGTACTTGTTACTATTTTTACAATTGAGGTTGTCAATGAATTGAATCAACTGTCCGGGGTCCCCCCCCCCCCTCCATGCCACCAGCACATCATCTATGCAGTGAATCCACATGAGAACATGCTCATCAAACCCACACATGCTATACACCTTTGTCTGCTCCCAATAGCCCAGGTGCAGGTAAGCGAGGGTTAGTGCGCAAGCTGCTGTAATTGTCACACTTCATTTAGCAGCCAGTTTTAATGTTTTGCAAGTGTGTGCGTGTGTGTGATTTAGTAGCGAACAAGCACAGCATGAATGGTGTGGTATGAATCACATGAAAATAAATTATCTCAAACTTCTTTTTATGGCTAATCCAAATTTATTGAGTTAAGAGTTTTTAGAAAAATTTACTTTGAAGGCACATATGAAACATGTATACAATTTTTTTTAATAATTCACATATAATATACATATGATAGAAATAAAAAATAATAAAAAAAAAAGCCCAGATGGTTTTCCCAGGGGAAGTACTTGGTGTGTACGGTGTATACTTGCTACGTGGCTGTATCGAGAAACAAAGCCCACGTTGAAATAGAGTATTATCTCCTGGGTGTTGCCAAAAGGGTCCATTTACAAAAAAAATGTGTATACATTTTCATATGTGCCTTCAAAGTAAATTTTTCTAAAAACTCTTAATTCAATTTATTATTAGGATGTGGCACTTTTGTACTTGGGGTGTTTGATTATCACCCCAGGGCAACTGTGATTTTAACTCTAATCCAAAATTATACCTGCCTTTGCATTGCAGCTACCATGAGTTCCCAGATCTCACTTCTACCTTGTTTTCCCAACACCAGAACAAACACTTTCTACTTTTGGGTATGGAGCACCCATGCAGGTTCCTGCCTCCCACAGGCTTGGTGCCCTGTTTGGCCCATTGCCAGGCAAGAGCATGGTCATTTGTGGTGGGGGGAACTTGATAAGCCTTATGTAAGTTTAAACATGTAGTGGGGAGAATAGATTACGGAAAGGACAGGCATGCACTGCAGCAGGTTAGGTTTGAGTTGTGTTTTCCTACAGGGTGACTTACATCTTTTGACAAGTAGATATTTACAACTGTTATCTTATACTAGTGTTTTGTTCCTAATCTTTCTTTTTCTTAACATTTAAAGGTATTCTTCCACCACCTTTCACCCCTGACTCCAGAACTGTCTATGCAAAGGATATTCAGGATGTTGGGGCATTTTCAACAGTTAAAGGGGTCAACATTGAAGACAATGACAAGAAGTTCTTTGATGAGTTTGCTTCAGGCAATATCCCTATACCATGGCAGGAGGAAATGATTGAGACTGGCATTTATGATGAAATAGATGCAGAATTAAATGATGTCAGAAGAAATTCCACAGCTAATGACAACTCAGCTAAGTCTGGAGTATGTCGAGTTGCATAGAAGACCTGCAAGTTTTGTAATGACATACAAGAGAAATAACTAACTTGTATTTTTGTTGGTCTCTTGTGTGAACTGCATATTCTGCTGTGAGAAGATTCAGACCTGCAAAGCACTTAATTAGAGATATTAGATTTTTAGCTAATAGTGGCTTTTTGTTTCCTTTTTATCCACATACAAAGTAAAATGTACATATGGAACCACTCATGAAAAGACTACAGGCAACAATCATGGTGTTGACAGTTGTAAAAGCTGCTAGTCATTTTATCATGGAAATGATACGTATGGACATCATATGTAGGGTTGCAATTATGTGCTCCTCCAAATTGTGACAGGTTACCTTAATTTTTTTTGTTTAATTACGATTTTATTACTAATTTATGAATGTTAGGGTTCTCTTCTATAATACATTTCTTATTTAAACAATATTGATTTAATAACTAAAATATAAGTAAGGACTACTAGATCTAGGGTGGTACCCTTGTTGAAGTTTTGATTACAATTCAGAATAAGTTGGCATTGTCTTGCCTCATACCAACGATTAGTCTGCTCTAGGTATAGTGGTAGTAGGAATGTACATTTATAAAATATATATCTGAACCTTAACTTTTACCATACTGTAATGCTTACTTAACCCCTTTTTCCTTTAAATTCTGAAATGTTGCCGCAAAATACTTATTTTTTTTCCTTGATTACACATATCCTTACTAGCATAAAGTTATAAAATAAAATAAAAAAGTAGGTGTTCATATACACCTAAAGAGCAAAACACATTTTTTGGCCAGGGGAGATTGGCTTTCATATATATTTTTTTCAGTTTTATATAGCTTATATATAGTTTACATTTTATAGTAACACAAATTATGCACTATTGTTACCAAACCTAATTTTTAGCATCTGGAAAAGGCTATGTTCACAACTAGATTTAATAAACAATTTTTTAAAAACCTACAGAAGTTAGCTGATACTCTGCAGAGGATAATTAGGGGCTTCTATTAATATTGATATAATATAACTTTTGTAAGGGGGTTAAATTGTTTATCAGTAAAAATGGCAACATTTGTCTTAATGAGATGGGCTGCCTTTTACTAAACATTCAAATTGAAATGGCTAATAATTGTCTTTTGTTAGGTAACGTCAGGAGCTTTAAATAAATAAATAATTTGTATATACATATTAAAATTATTTTTAAAACATGAAGTATATAACTAGATTATATTATTTTACAGATTTTTTTGGTCAAAGTTGACATGTTAGAAATATTTATTTTCCTAATGTGCTTCTTATAAGTATAACCAGTATGTACAGTATGTGAGCGCTGCACTGGTTTTCATTATAGATGCTGTGAATGTATTAGTTTATATTTTGGTTAGCATGTGAATTTGACATGTGATCTGAAAATAGGTGCTTTATACACGGCTCAATACAATGTATAGAAAGTGAAATATAAAACAATGTAAATGTTGAAATAAAAAAATAGAAAACATGTTTGTTTTTTTAAAAACCATTAGCTGCTGTCAGGTAACTTCTATTTATCTCACAGAAGGTAGTTCAAAACCGGCTTTTCCTTGACATTTGGATAATATAGAAAGGAGGTGGCTGTTTCAGCAAAATTAAACCGATATGCTAGTTTTGGGTGAGACAAATGTTATCACATCTGAAAATGAATTTATAACATCAAAAGCCCTAACATCATCTTTAACCTAAACACTAAGCTACAAAATAAACTTACCTACCCTAAATTAAAACCTAAACCTACCTACATTAACCCTTAAATTTAACCTAAACCATAACCAAAAACTTTGTACTATCCTAACACTCACTTAAAGGGTAACTCCATTTTTGTGGCAATATATAGCATATACAAAATTATAGCATAAACAATTGCCAGACAAAAGCTATATTGCAATTTTATGTTATTAAAGTTAACTTTCTGCAACTGCTGTATTTTTCTGTTATATTTACTGCAATATGGCAACCTGAAGACGTTCTGTACACCATTGGTCTACATAACACCCCCAGAAATGTAATTTTCTGCTTGTGTGTTTGGCTCACTGATTTTTCCAGTAGTCTATACTAAGATAGAACTCATGTTTTTTTTTAATTGCTATTAGTTGTTTATTCAGTTCAAGTCTCTTTCCATCAAAATTCTCTTTCATGTAGACTAGATGTTCACAGGCACCAACCACTGACAGTAAAGTCCAGCAACAAAGTACAGATTATAATCATATCATTAAAGACTTTACAATACACACTAAATCCTGGTACACATTAAAATGTTCTCTCTGGGTTGAACGAAAAAAAAAAACCTGACAGCTCAGGTTGGAGCCGCTGCACCAACAGTCCAACATCAGCACAGCAATCTCCCTTTGTTGAACTGTTGTGTTCCAACAGGGGGATTGACCCCTGCAAGAACACTCCATTCAGTGCTCTCAGCCATTGGCCAGCGCTCTCAACCATTGGCTGAAAGCGCTAACTGGGAGCCGGTCCAGAACTAATATTTTAGTCACCCCCTGCAATTGGAATTTCAGTTTTGGTGAGATATTACCAAGGAGTTAAATATTTCTAAATGGATGCCGATGCTGGCTGCAGATTTTCCAGGTGATTATAATGAACCATACCCTCCCACTCAGATCTATAAAGGACCAGTAGCCTGGTAGCTGTATCTTTAGAGCAGAAAAAGGTAGGACTCTGCTCCAAAATGTCTTAAAATCCTTGAAATCAAAATAGACTACTCAGAGGAAGTTTTTTTTTATCTCAGCACGTAGAATTACACTTCAATTCTAATTCTAGCTCTAAAATAATTCTTAAATTGATCCTATGCTTTACCCCTGCAGGGTTACATTTTACTAGTGAGAGCAAAGTCAGGAAGCCTGGTTTAACCTCCTAATTGAAATTGAGATCAGTGACAGTGCTGGGTACTTGGCCATCAAGCACTAGTGCTGTCATGTGACAAAAAAGAGATTACATTCTCCCCCATACAGGGAAAGACTGGGTACGTTTCCTCACTTACACCAGCTGAACTCTGCATGAGCAAACCACAGTTCCACACGTGGTCACCATGAGTCAACATATTTTCATGTTATTCTAATGTGCAACCCTCAGAAAAAGTACAAGAGCTTGTTTGGAAATAGTAATGTATTTTTGGGCTTAATAGATGTGAGCACATAAAAATCAACTACAAATGTGGATAATGTGAGCTTTTTGCACAAATTTGCAGATTTTCCTATATTTTATTCTTGAAAGGATATGTAGTTTTAGCCAAACCTGCTGCACTGAAATTGACCAACCATGTGCTACCAGTAAGGAAATGTAAAACCTTATCTTTAGTCAAATTTTTATTTTACACTGCCCATCTTGTACAGTATTTACAGCAGCTGTAGGAGCCTCAGCTGTAGAAATTAAATATTGGCCAGGAAAATAGTGAGTTATAGCCACCCAACAACAGCTTTCATGTCTCCATCCCTTTTACTGGCTGGACAGAGTGAAGCAACAGTTACGTTTACCTGTCAGAATCACAGGATGGATCATTTTTAGTGTTGCAGCATGGTGTCAAACTTCACATGCTTTAAAGCAAATACATTTCAACTGTCATATAGGCTATGATAACATTTTATTGATGAGCAGTGTCTTCATTTGCATCATGGTTCTTTAAATGCTTTTATTAACAGGTGATAAAAATGTTTTATTCACGTGTGGCTCTAACACCATTGTTTTCTTTTACAGCTATATTTGTTTTATGTAAATATTAAAAAATGCATGTGCAAACAGTTATTTTCCCCCTTAATGACCAGGCCATTTTTTGCAATACGCCACTGCGTCACTTTAACTGACAATTGCGCAGTCATGCGACGCTGTACCCAAACAAAATGTATGTCTTTTTTTCCCCACAAATAGAGCTTTCTTTTGGTGGCATTTCATCACCTATGTGTTTTTTTTGCCACTATAAACAAAAAAAACAACAATATTATTTACTTTTTGCTATAATACATAAAAAAATCTTCATCAGTTTGGGCCAATAATTATTCCTCTATATTTTTTTGGGGGAAAAAATCACAGTAAGCGTATATTGATTGGTTTTCGCAAAAGTTATCGCGTCTACAAAATAGGGAATAGATTTGTGGCATTTTTATTATTTTTATTTTTTTTACTAGTAATGGTGACGATCAGTGATTTTTAGCGGGAATGGGACATTACGGCGGACAGATCGGACACCGAACTGACATTTTTGACACTTTTGGCAGGGAAGGAGTTAACATCAGGGGTGATCAAGGGGTTAAATGTGTTCCCTCAGTGTGTTTACTAACTGTATGGGGGACTGTGTGACTGAGGAAACACACAGATCCGTCTTCCTGCATAGCAGAAACATAGGGTCTGTATGATCTCCCCTGTCAGAACGGAGGTTTGCCTTGTTTACACAGGCAGATCCCCGTTCTGTCACTGCGGGGAACGATCGCGAGTGGCCATCGGACATTGAGTCCGCCCCACCCGCTGGCAAATCGACGTGTACAAACCGATGTACAATAACGACAATTCAGGGGAAGCAGCCACATTGCCACAGTACAACTGCCGCGTCGGTCCTTAACAGGTTGAAGCCTATCTCCAGACAAAAATTAAGCCCCTTGCCACCCCTCTCCCGCAGTCCCCTGTTTTTTTAAACCCCTTTTAACTGTGTTTTAAAAACCTAAATGCATCATCTTGGCCCCTCATCGGTGCTCTTTTTAGGTGCAGGAATGGTAATTCAGCACTACCAATGTTGGCTAGTCCCCTGCATTTCCGTTGTGCTGACATCATCCCTTTCAGAGTCTTCTATATTGTGAGAGGACATTGGTGCTGGACAGCTAATTGGGAATATCTCTTTCATCCACCTTCTAGTCGATGAGTGATGAGGATGTTGTATTACGTGGACTTTTGGGTATGCTGAATCACCATAACATTTTTTTTTTTATTTAGACTAAATAAGTCCTGCTTGGACTAAATATTGTCTAACAAAGGCAATTTATATCATTATAAAGAACGGCACTCCTATCCAAACAGTTGTTTCATAATTATAAAGAGACCTGTCAGAGAGGGGTAACACAGAACTCAGCATGATCATTTCATCTAGTGACGAATCAGTGATTTGTAGTGCCAATGTTTGGGCAAAGGAAAATGCTCTTCACTTTTCAATACACGATCAAAAAATCATACATTAATGTCACAGTGTTGCAGGCAAATAAAGAAATTTTAGTAAATTGAGTAAAAAAAAATATGTTATCATTTGGATTGAAACTGCAGTCCTTGACCTGACATATATATTTTTTTAATTGTGGGCACCCCCAGCTGACTGTTACTTTATTATAAAGGAAATGTACTGGAACACAACAATTTTTTAAGATGTCTTTTGATATGAGTTGTTTTGCTGAGACATATTGTTATTTTTTTTTTATGCTGCTAGCAGTGATTTTTATCTTTTGTTTCTGTGTAGCAATACAGAGATTTCGTATAACCTTTTCAATGTGCGTGAGAGTGGATTACTGTGTACATAATCGTTTTCAGAAAGATATCAATAACAGGGCTATTATCTTACCAGAAATGTGGTGCTTAAACGGAAACATAAAGGGGAAATGGTTAGCAATCAGCACCTTTACAAAGATTTACTTTGTTAAACATTCTTCCTGCAACATCCCAAATGAATTGTTACAACCCAGGAATTGCCTTCAGTTACGTGGAGTCCTGTATAGTCCTTGTACAGAGAAAACATGGTGATTCAACCCTTCCCCATAACATGAAAACAGATCACCTTGTACTCACTTTTATTATATTATGAAAAAGTGATAAAAAAAAAAAAATCAAATACCCTGTGTATTTAGGGGAAACAAAAAACAAACAAACAAAAAAAAAAAGAAATAAAGCTGAACTCCAGGCAGTCATAAAAGACACACATGTAGATCTTATTTATGAAATTACCTAAATTGGCAATGCTCCATAACACAAAAAAATGGCCCTGCAGCAAAATGTAATGCAACACACAATATGTGCATTGCAGTGCTCTGTATTGCAGGTCCATCAGCTCCTACTGTATTTGGGTGTTGAGGTCCCATTTGTAATGAATGGCACTGCATTACATTGCACAGAGTAGCGTGCATTACCATGCAATGTTTTCACGACATGTTGGCACAAGACATACATAAAATTTGAGTATAGCCTCAGATTGAATTAATTAGATCAAAAATAAAATGTACCATCATCTGGAATTAGTTAGGAAAAAGAGGGGAACCGGGAATAGAGGGGTAGCGGCTGCCAGTACCGCAAGCCCACACAAACTTTTACCCAGACAAAAATATCAATGAACTTTCTCGGTACTGATAACATGAATCAATGTAGTAAAAAATTAATTTATTATACATAAAAACATACATTTTTTAATATAAAACAGAGCTAGGACCAACAACCTCACTTGAGATACAGAATTGTTATTACAAATGGAAACCGTGGGGTATCTGAAATTGTGAGGAGGAGTCATAGGAGAACCTCTACCGGTTTCGCGGGTAACCGCTTCTTCAGGAGGTAGTCTGTACAATAGATGACAGAATATCAAAAACTCGCAAACATAAAACATCAGAACAACAAATAATAAAACACTTGGCGGGATCAAAAAATTGCAAACAAAACCACAAAGCTGCTTACCAGGAGTCAAGGACCGTAGTGCAACTTCACTGACCAAGGTCCCCTGTGGCGAACAGGGGGGAAGCAAAAGTAGGTGAAACTCTAATAAGATAATAATATTTATTTTATTTTAGAATTGATAAACCCAAAAATGATAATGGGACACCATGTGCATACGGGAATGGGATGTGCGGGGCCAACCAAGAAATAGAAGAAAAAGTAGAGAATGGAGGGGGAACAGGAAGGTGATGGGAAGGGGGGAGAGAATGAATGTAGGAGGGAAGGAGGAGTGAGGGGAAAGGGGGGGAAGGAACAGGGAGGGGGTAAGGGGGAAGGGGGGGGGGAATGGGGGGAAGAGGGAAAGGGAGGGGGAAAGGAGGAAAAGGGAGAGGGAAGGGAGAAGGAGGGGGGAGGGGAGAAATTGGAGAAAGAGGAAGGAAAGAAGAACGGCACAAGACATAGGTGGTAAACAAGCCTAGATGTATATCTATATAACTACGGTGGCATGAGTCTTTTACAATCCCCCGTACAGCAGCACTCAGAGTGGGAGAAAGAGGGGCAAGACTGGGGAAAAAAATCAAGTGTGCTACATGTAGATCTCTTGATAAGGAACATGCAAGTAGGAAAAGAGAGTGAACAAAAGGATGACCTCACCTCGCCTGCTGCTATTCCTTAACTGTCCAGTCAGCAGGCAGTGGTGTCACCCACCTGCTGTGCTGTGCTGTGTGAGGGCACTTTATACATCTCAGGAATGGATAGAGAGGACTACAAACTCCTTTAATCGTTAAAGAAGCTTTCAAACATGTATTTCATTTATGTACTTAGCTGTTTGTGAGTTCAGATTTAAATATGAAAAAAATGCATATTTAACCACTTCCATACCAGGCACTTACGCACCTTCCCGCCCAAGCCAATTTTCAGCTTTCAGCGCTGTCGCACTTTGAATGGCAATTGCGCGATAATGCTACACTGTACCCAAACAAAATTGGCGTTCTTTTTTTCCCCACAAATAGAGCTTTCTTTTGGTGGTATTTGATTACCTCTGCGATTTTTTTTTTTGCGCAACAACTAAAAAAAGAAAAAATGTAGGTGTCCCTTACATGTATACACAAAAAAGCAGAAAACCCAAATCTCACCACATCCCTAAATAAGCCAATTGCTGTACCCCCAAAGGGGTGTGTTTTCCTCGGTGGGACTTTAAACGTGGGAGATGGGTTTAAGGTATAGAACTAATTTAGTCAACAAGTATGTATCAAAAATATCCAATTTTATTTGGTTTAAATGGTGTTGTTCATGGACAACTTGTCAAAGTAAAAATAAGAATTCGTTGACAGCATTGAATATAAAGCCCCCAAATGACCAATTGTGAAAAAGAGGGCACGACCTAGGGTCGGACAACTAACACAGATACCCTACATCATTCATAGGAAGACACACATTCAAAATTATATACATGTACAAGCGACAATGAAAGCAGAAAGAGCCCTCTAAAGAACTGTCTCATGGGTATAGACAGGGATGCCAACGTTTCGAGGCTTTTAGGCAAAGTGTCGCCTCTTCATCAGGGCGAGGGCGGTGCAAAGGTGTCGCAGTACCGTCTAAAAATAATAAATAAATAGAAAACATGAGTGCAAAGTACATATTGTAAATACAGAACACATATAAATTTGAGACAATAATTTACAGAGAATAGTACACAGAAATCACCATTGGCACATCCTCATCATGGCTCCTACCATGTCTGGAGTGGTGCCAAAACAAACATATGTGTGGATAAGGAAGTCCCAAAAACTGTACTTTAGGTTCAAGTTTAAAAATATTTAAACAATGCTTGCAAACGTCCGATCACCCCTTTAGTATGGGTATAATGGGACAAGGAAATATAAATAAATAAATAAATACTAACCGGTAACTAGGTGGTAACTATGTCTCCGGAGGAGATCGTGAAGATTACTGGGCCGGTTAGAGGAAAAATTGGTCCTAGGTCATTAAAAGCACAGGTTGTTCACCAGGTATTTCCATACACTGTGACCTATAGTATGAGAGGTATGCGAAGCAAGCAAGGAAAGAAAAAAACATCAAAATGCCAGGCCTGAAAACACAGGAAATACACTTGTCAAGGACAGCAGAGACTATGTCATTTCAAACACCCTTAAAATCAAATCAGAGTGAAC
This sequence comes from Rana temporaria, assembly GCF_905171775.1. Taxonomy (NCBI): domain Eukaryota; kingdom Metazoa; phylum Chordata; class Amphibia; order Anura; family Ranidae; genus Rana; species Rana temporaria. Next base: position 202,478,912 of record NC_053490.1, read on the forward strand.
CAGTGGAATATATGAAAACATAGCACTAGGAGAAAGAGGGCCTGGGTGTAGCGTTGGAGAGGATAATGGCAACAGGGGGCGGTCATGGATCCCAATGGATCAGCATAAATACCCAGGGGAATTCCCTTAATGGTGGCTAGACAAGCCAGGTTTGTGTAGCACACCGTCAAATCAAATGAAAGAGGGGGGAGGGGGCACACACAGGGGGCCACCCAATGATGTCAAAAAGATGTGTCAACCAAGTATACTATCCTTGGTTTCTACATCCTGTATGGTGTGCAATGTATGCGCTAACGCAGCTAGCAGCATTGCTACGTTATACAAAAGTAAGCAGAATGGCCTTCTGGGGTGGTCAAATCAATAAGACCACTCCCTGTTAGGAATTACCCAACCAGTGACATGCAGAAAGCCATACAGTGCATATAGTACATAATAATTGGGAGGAATGTCCATATATGTATGAGAGTACTTACCAACTTCCGAGAAATATTTGTGAATCAGGGAGGAGGAAGGGGATGAGAGGAACCGTCCCTTCCTTTAAATATTGTTCTCCCTGCCCTGGAACAGTATGGAATGCAGAGGCTGTTTAAGATGCCGGGAGCAAAAACACTCCAAAGGAAAAATCTGTGATAAAGTAGCAGGGTAACAGAGAGAACAGAAAAACAGCACGCACAGAAAAACATAGAAGAGACCAGGTTAATGGGGGATAATAAGTAAAATTATCCAAATAAAAATTGGAGAATGATTAGCAGAAAGTTCTGGAAATTCTCCTAGTGTGAAGTAGTAGAACAAGATTCCATACCTGGTTCTGGCAGCTCTGTCTGTGTTGCTGTCCACAGGGAGACTAAGCCTGAAATTCGTATCAGGCGTTTATATGTCTCCCTGGGCTTGTTACTTAGTGCTGACAGCTGTGTGTCAGCACAATAGCAAGGGGTAGACCCATGCACGTCATCACATCCAGGAGACCGCCCTCCGGGCGCAGTGACGCGTGAGGTCTCCGCCCCCCCCACATACTCGCCAGCCAGGGGAAGTCCCAGGTGATTCCGGAGGTGGGCGTGACCGGTAACGTCACTGGAAGCAAGCCCACAGAAGGACGAGGGAGGGAGGGGAGAAGGCGTAGCGCGCCAGAGTCCCGCGGCGCGGGGAGAGGGAGATGATGCCCGACCATGCCGAAGCACGGAGGAGCAAGATAAACACCCTCAATCGAGAAGGACACAAGGTCCTGACTCTTACCCACGCCGAGTGCCATAAAATATCCAACCGTCCGGGCCCAAGACATACGATATCTGGATGTAAGTGACACGATCAAGAAAAATGCAAAAATAAAAAATAAATAAAAAATAAAAATAAAAAGGGGATCTCTGCTGTCATGGACAGTGCAGTGTATATTTGGCAAAGTAAAAATTACAATAGTTCGAAGCAAGGGGAGATCCGGTCCACAAAGAATGGAGTCAGGCAAAATAAAATAAAAAGAGACACTCCAAAGTACACACGGGAAGAGCCAGGCTTACATTCTAAGCATTTTTGTATCAAACAAAGAAGTTGGTAAATCATCCTGCAAAATCAAACAGACTGGTAAATGCAATAAGTATGATGGCAAATTATATATAATTTGTTTGCAAGGTATTAGATATCAAAGGTAATAACCTCATGGAGGGGTAAGCATAACAGATGAAACTAGAAGCAAAAATTAGACTAAAATAAATTAAATTAAAGAAGGACCCCACCCATAGGGTGTATGATTAATATGCAATTCATCCTGTACCCCTCGGGTCCAGGGGGAATAAGAGTGGTGACCCCTTAGGGCGGGTCCCACTCGGAGCCTCCTGACGAAAAACCCTCTAAGAAAGGTCTAAAGGAGATACCACCATTCAAGCCGGGAGGGGAGGTGGCATTTAAAGTGAAAATCCATTTTTGTTCGATTTGCAATAATCATTTGTTGGTATCACCTCCTCTAGGGCTGGTGTGTATGCGGTCCAAAATAATAAAATACATTTTTGGGGACACTCCACTGTGGATATTAGTTACATGTCTCCCCAAGGGGAGATCAGGGTTACAGGATTTCATGGAAAGAATATGTCTATATGCCCTTTTCCAAAATGGTTGGATTGTTTTACCTACATAGTAGGAAGAGCATTGGCATAGTAGAAGATATACTACTCCTTTTGTTTGACAGTTGGCGTAGTGTTTTGGATGGTAGCCATCACCATTGGGTAAGCGTAAATTTTTGGTTGTGTTCATGTATTGACAGTACTTACATCCACCGCACGTAAAGGTGCCTGGGAGTTTACATGAGCATTTCCTTCGTGATTGTTTGATTCCAAATATTTTATTGAAATTTTTGAATAAGAACAAAAATGAATATAACAAATTCACATTGTGTAACAAACGATAATGGATGCAATAAATACCATAGATAGCATTGAATAATCAGATTAATAACTTTGCTATATATAGTAAGTTGTACAGAAAAGGGGGGGAAAGAAAAGAAAGAAAAAAAAAAAAGAGGTGGGGGGGGGGGGTAGGGAAAAAGAGGGGAAGTGAAGACAAGTGGGATAGAAATCATGCAATACATTGTGAAATAAAAGTAGAACATACAAGATAGCAATCAATCTGAGAATGTTATGAAGAAGCATTAGATAAGCGACGAAATTCTGCAGTAACCTTAAAATTCAGCCAACACGCCCATTTATTATAAAATTTAGTGGGGGTGTCTTTAGTCTGACAGATTAGATTTTCCATGTCAGCAATATGTTACATTTTTCTCAGCCATTCAGATACGGAAGGGAGTTTCGATTTTTCCAATGAATAGGAATGCATAGCTTAGCGGCATTAATAAGATGTGGTAGGATTGATTTTTTATAAGCAGATTGCGATAGAGAACTATGGTGTAATAAATATTGAGCAGCTGTAAAATTAGGGACAAAAGTTGTAATGTGAGAGATTAAATCATGAACGTCTTTCCAGAATGGTTGTATGTAGCTACAGTCCCACCAAATGTGTAATAGTGTACCACGTTCAGATTCACAACGCCAACATAAAGGTGTGGAATTGGGAATAAACTTGTGAGTAACAACTGGAGTCCTGTACCATCTAGAGTACACTTTGAAACTGTTCCCTTGTATCAGGACATTCAAGGAACTCTTGTGTATGTGAATGAATATACGCTTCCATTCTTCATTTGAGAGGGATATATTAAGATCCCTTTCCCATATTTGAGTAGTGTAATCGCTTTTAGGGTCAAATGTAGAGAAAAAAAGGGTGTGGATAGAAGAAATCAGGTGTCTTTGAGGGGAAGATTTAATACATAGATTCTCAAAAGGTGTCTTAGTCTTGTACCAATCTGAATGGGAGGGTGATGTAAAGAGAAATTGGTTAATTTGTTCAAAATCAGAAGAGGAAATAGAACAGTCAGGGTATTTAAGTATATATGCGTCAAAAGAGAGAAGGCGACCTTTCTCAAAAAAGGATTCTGCCCTAACAGATTCATACAAGTGTGAACAAGAGCTGCGAAGTCTAAAACATTTTATAGGGATGTCAGGATTATGGTTGAGTGGAGTTAAAGGGCCAGGAATAGAGGCAATATTACAATTTTTACATAAGGACCTAAAAATTTGTAAGGTTGGGTGATTGTTTGAATTCGCTAGAAGTCAGGTGGTCCCGAAGGGAACAAGCCCTTCTAAAAGTGAAAGAGTGGGCTTTGGTTACATAGGGGCCAATTATTGAGTCCATCGATAACAAGTGCCAGTATCTCTTAGCAATCTGTTCGATGGCACCATGTTGGTTGGAGAACCTTGTTATGATGGATATTGGGTTCTTTTTGTTTAGTTTTTTTGAGGTGGGATTAAATAATAATTCTTTGCGTGTTTTTTTGGTCGCTTTGTTGTAAGCTCTTTTAAGGGTCCGGTGGGAATAACCACGACTAAGTAGTCGATTTTTTAGAAGGTCAGCTTCTTGTTTAAATTTGATGTTGTCTGTACAATTCCTTTTAATTCTCAAATATTGACCGTAGGGGATTGATGCAATCAGGTTTTTCGGATGGAAACTGCTCGCATGCAGTATTGTGTTCCCTGCAGTTTTTTTGCGATATAAACTGCTACTTAATATTCCAACTGCATCTTTATGGATAGTTAAGTCAAGGAAGTCGATAGAGGACTCATTCCAACTCATGGTGAATCTTAAATTAAAATTATTGTGATTCAACATATATCCCCTTCCTCCTCCCTGATTCACAAATATTTCTCGGAAGTTGGTAAGTACTCTCATACATATATGGACATTCCTCCCAATTATTATGTACTATATGCACTGTATGGCTTTCTGCATGTCACTGGTTGGGTAATTCCTATCAGGGAGTGGTCTTATTGATTTGACCACCCCAGAAGGCCATTCTGCTTACTTTTGTATAACGTAGCAATGCTGCTAGCTGCGTTAGCGCATACATTGCACACCATACAGGATGTAGAAACCAAGGATAGTATACTTGGTTGACACATCTTTTTGACATCATTGGGTGGCCCCCTGTGTGTGCCCCCTCCACCCTCTTTCATTTGATTTGACGGTGTGCTACACAAACCTGGCTTGTCTAGCCACCATTAAGGGAATTCCCCTGGGTATTTATGCTGATCCATTGGGATCCATGACCGCCCCCTGTTGCCATTATCCTCTCCAACACTACACCCAGGCCCTCTTTCTCCTAGTGCTATGTTTTCATATATACCACTGGTTCACTCTGATTTGATTTTAAGGGTGTTTGAAATGACATAGTCTCTGCTGCCCTTGACAAGTGTATTTCCTGTGTTTTCAGGCCTGGCATTTTGATGTTTTTTTCTTTCCTTGCTTGCTTCGCATACCTCTCATACTATAGGTCACAGTGTATGGAAATACCTGGTGAACAACCTGTGCTTTTAATGACCTAGGACCAATTTTTCCTCTAACCGGCCCAGTAATCTTCACGATCTCCTCCGGAGACATAGTTACCACCCAGTTACCGGTTAGTATTTATTTATTTATTTATATTTCCTTGTCCCAATATACCCATACTAAAGGGGTGATCGGACGTTTGCAAGCATTGTTTAAATATTTTTAAACTTGAACCTAAAGTACAGTTTTGGGGACTTCCCTATCCACACATAAGTTTGTTTTGGCACCACTCCAGACACGGCAGGAGCCATGATGAGGATGTGCCAATGGTGATTTCTGTGTACTATTCTCTGTAAATGATTGTCTCAAATTTATATGTGTTCTGTATTTACAATATGTACTTTGCACTCATGTTTTCTATTTATTTATTATTTTTAGACGGTACTGCGACACCTTTGCACCGCCCTCGCCCTGATGAAGAGGCGACACTTTGCCTAAAAGCCTCGAAACGTTGGCATCCCTGTCTATACCCATGAGACAGTTCTTTAGAGGGCTCTTTCTGCTTTCATTGTCGCTTGTACATGTATATAATTTTGAATGTGTGTCTTCCTATGAATGATTTAGGGTATCTGTGTTAGTTGTCCGCCCTAGGTCGTGCCCTCTTTTTCACAATTGGTCATTTGGGGGCTTTATATTCAATGCTGTCAACGAATTCTTATTTTTACTTTGACAAGTTGTCCATGAACAACACCATTTAAACCAAATAAAATTGGATATTTTTGATACATACTTGTTGACTAAATTAGTTCTATACCTTAAACCCATCTCCCATGTTTAAAGTCCCACCAAGGAAAACACACCCCTTTGGGGGTACAGCAACAACAAAAAAAAAGACTGAAAATTTTGAAAAAAATTATGTTTTTACTTTTTTCTGTTAATTTTTTTGTAAATAAGTAAGTTTTCTCTTTCAATTACGGGCACTGATATGGAGGCACTGATGGGCACCGATGAGATGGCACTGACGGACATCGATGAGGTAGTACTGATGGGCACCGATGAGGTGGTACTGGTGGGCACTGATTGTCGGCGCTGGTATGCGGCACTGATGGGCACTCATAGGCGGCACTGATGGGCATTCATAGGCGGCACTGATGGGCACTCATAGGCGGCACTGATGGGCGGCACTGATGGGCACTCATAGGCGGCACTGGGCACTCATAGGCGGCACTTATGGGTGGCACTGATGGGTACTTATGGGTGGCACAGATGGGCACTAAACAATCAGCGCAAACCCCCCCTGTCAGGAGAGCCACCGATCGGCCATCAATGGCTCTTCCTGTTTACATTGTGATCAGCCGTAATTGGACACCGTTGATCACGTGGTAAAGAGCCTCCGCCTCAGACTGACACCCCGAATCACCGATCGCCGTGCTGCGTGCCCCCATGGGCGTGCGCGGGCATGAAATCCTGCAGGATGTCAATAGACGTCCAGTCAGGATTTCAGAACCACTTCCCGGACGTCAATCTGTTATTGACCAGGCGGGAAGTGGTTAAGATTTAAAATGTTTTTTTTTTCTTTTTTTAGTTTTGTGTAGAATAGTGTGTAGTTTTGCCCCTGGCATGCTTTAATTGTTGTAAGAGGGATTTCCCCTGGGTCTTGAAAGATTTCCTGTAAAGGGAAGTAAAGGAAAATCTCTCTAACAGGAGCCAGACAAAAAGAAAAACCCACATGGATTTTAACCAATCCCCACTCAACCAAGATGGACTTTTTCCCGTCAGAAAACCTGGCCGCGTGTAGCAGAAACCGGCCTTTTTTGGCAGTTTTCCTGTGGGGGAAAAACTCTGATGGAGCATAAACACAGTCGAGATTCCCAAGGAAAAGCTCTCATCTGAGTTTTCCCGACGTAGAGAGCATGTTCTCGGTTTTCCCCTCTGTATTTCCGACAGACCTTTTCCCGTCTGGAATCCCGGTCGTGTGTACTAGGCGTTAGTCAGGAAGTGTTTTGGAGGCTTCAGATTTTTTTTTTGCATTTTTGGAAAATTTGCCAGCAGAAAAAAAGCAGAACGCTCCTAACTGATGCTAATGGTGATTATTATTATTTTTTTTTCATCAAAGTTTATTGAAGAATAAAGATATACAGATATGGAGTCGCAGCTCCAATTAATGGAAACACAGAAATAAGAGAACTTATGATTAAGAGCGTTAATATTCTATAAAAGTAAGATGTTGTTTAACCCCCCTGACGGTAAACCCGAGCGTGACTCGGGGTTGGTTTTTCATGTTAGGATCGGTAAACCCGAGTCACGCTCGGGCTGGACGGGCTTACCTTTCGCTGGATCCACAGGCTTGGTTTACTTACCTTGTCCCTGGATCCAGCGATGCCACCCGCTGTGTGAGCGAGCGGGTCCTCCTCGCTCGATTCACAGTCCCCGTGTGACGCCGATCTCCGTTCCCTGCAAAGTTACGACGCACGGGGACGGAGAACGGCGCCAAATTCAAAAAAGTAAACAAACACTTTACATACAGTATACTGTAATCTTATAGATTACAGTACTGTATGTAAAAAATACACACACCCCTTGTCCCTAGTGGTCTGCCCAGTGCCCTGCATGTACTTTTATATAATAAAAAATGTAATTTCTGCCTAAAAACTGTAGATTGTCCAAAAGTGTCCCTTTATGTCAAAAATGGTTTTAGATCAGCTAGAAAACAGCGATAATAAATTATAATCACTTGCAGAATTGTGCGATAGCGATTTGTGGGGAAATTCATCATAAAAAAAATAAAATAATGACAGCGACAATTCTGCAACTGCAAATTTCAGTGATTTTGAGTTGATTACATTATTGAATAATTTTTATTATAATTATATTATTATTTGTTATAATTATTTATAATTATTTATTATATTATAATTTATAATTTTGTTTTAAAAAAAAATATCATACCCGGGATGCCTACAAGACTCTTGCTTGGTCAGATTTAAGTGAGTTATTTCTAAAAATTACAGGCCTACAGTATAAAACGCCAATTTCCTTGCAAAATAATTGTACCGCTTTTGGTACGTAATTTCAGACAGAATCATACCGCCAGGGAGGTTAATGAACAAGTTCTGATATAACATGGCCTTGAGTTGATCCTTAGAATGTGTGAAAAACTTTCTGCATCTAGAACTCGATGTTTAGGTCTCCGGGTTTTAATACAATAAAAATCAAACCAAAAGAACAACAAAAGCAAAAAGAGTGCCTTAAAATGGGATAGAGGTCTAGACCTGGAAGAGGTAGGGTAGAAGAAGGAAAATAGCGTAGAAGTGTTGGTGCACCAAATACATCACTAGTCGTATTTAAAGCAGTTTACGGAATGTCACAAGGTAATTTTTTTTATATGGTGACATAAACATGTGGATAAAAGACAGCAATATTGGTGTGATTTGGATCAACTGAAAAGGAGTTTTGAATAATTTCGGACTATTCACCCAAAGAAAACCTATTCAGATATGTAATTGCTGTCGTTGGGTTCTTAGTCTGACCATATGAAAGTAGCCTGACTGTTGCAGGGTGTAAAAATACATATCTTTATGTGCTTAGACCAATTGTCAGCATCTTAGTAAGTAAATTTCTTTGAAATTCATAGAAATAATCTAGGTGACCCAAGGAAGGAAACGCATAGAAGTTGGAGTTTAGAGTTGTGATATTTATTTCTGTAGAAAAGTATTTGCGCAAAAGGTCATTCTTAAAGATATGGGGGGTAACACTAAGGAAGGATGCCTCTGCGCATAGTACTATAAAAAGTTTTCAGCAGAATTCAAGCCCCTAAGCAGGCAGACAATCCGAGATATCTTAATAAATAATATAAAAGTAAAAGTAAAAAAAAATCTGTCAAGGACAGATTAGATACTGAAATGCAAAAATTAAACGATGCTCAATTGGAATGTGCCAAGAAAGTATCCCCCACACCATTACACCACCACCATCATACTGAATTATTGATACAAGACAGGATGGATCCATGCTTTCATGTTGTTTACGACAAATTCTGACCCTACCATCTGAATGTCACAGTTGATATCGAGACTCATCAGACCAACATTTTTTACAAATCTTCTATTGTCCAATTTTGGTGAGCCTGTGTAAAGTGTAGCCTTAGTTTCCTATTCTTACCTGGCAGGAGTGGCACCCGGTGTGGTCTAGAGATGGTTGTCTATAAAAATCCCATTAGATCAGCAGTTTTTGAAATACTCAAACCAGCCCTTCTGGCACAAACAACCATGTAATGTTAAAAGTCACTTAAATCCCCTTTCTTCCCCATTCTGATGCTCAGTTTGAACTTCAGCAAGTCATCTTCACCACATTTACAGTAGATGCCTAAATACATTGAGTTGCTGCCATGTGATTGGCTGATTAGCCATTTGTGGTACCAAGCAATTGAACAGGTATACCTAAAAAAGTGACCGGTGAGTGCATATTTTTAATTATGTGACTAGTTTGGAAGCGCTACCCCATGTGACAAATTATGATTAAATTATGAATTACAACAAACGTTTTGCAAATGTCAAATCAATTTAAAGTGCATATGCAACAATGAAGTTCATACAGTATATAGTTCATGAAGTTCACAAAAAGTTCCCAAAATGTCATATAATATTCATAAGACTTTCAAATCTTCTTAGTGCATAACCATTTCCATGTGCAAAATCAAAGTGGCAAGTGCTGTTCGTGCTCAATTCCTGCGATCTGTGCTCCCCTCTTAAGCCTCGTACACACGACCGAGTTTCTCTGCAAAAACCAGCAAGAAACTTGCTGTTTTTTTTTTTTTTGCCGGTCGTGTGTACAATTTTCGATGAGGAAACTGTCGAGGATCTCGTCGAGCCAAAAAGAGAGCATGTCTTCTTTTTCCTCGACGGCAATGGAGAAATTTGGCTCGCCGAGATCCTCGACAGCCTAACAAGGAACTCGACGAGCAAAACGATGTGTTTCGCCCGTCGAGTTTCTCGATCGTGTGTACGAGGCTTTTCACTCACCAGATATCATGGACTTCCATTAAGTCTCAAACGCTTGAACTGATGACTGGGCTTTGTTGTCCTGCAGGCTGGGACTCCAATGGCAGCTTGAGATGTCCTCAGAGTGTGTTCAGGCAGTTGGTAACAGATGGCAAAGAGAAAATTATAGTGTAATTCTGTTATATTTGATTAAAAACAAATAATATCCACTTACATCTTAAAACACGCTGTAATGCTTAACCACTTCAGCCCGACTTAACTGACAATTGCGCGGTCGTGCGACGTGGCTCCCAAACAAAATTTACATTCTTTTTTCCCACAAATAGAGCTTTCTTTTGGTGGTATTTGATCACCTCTGCGTTTTTTGTTTTTTGCGCTATAAACAAAAAAAGAGCGTCAATTTAAAAAGAAAAAAAAAAAAAAAAATTTAAAACAATATTTTTTACTTTTTGCTATAATAAATATCTCTATGCTCTATGCTATAAAAAATATATACAAAGACAGTTTTTTTCCTCAATTTAGGCCGATATGTATTCTTCTACATATTTTTGGTAAAAAAATCACAATAAGCGTAAATTGATTGGTTTGCGCAAAAGTTATAGCATCTACAGAATAGGGGATAGTTTTATGGCATTTTTTTAAATTAGAAATGGCGGTGATCTTCGTGATCATGACTGTGATATTATGGCGGACACATTGGACACTTTTGAAGCTATTTTGGGACCATTGTCATTTATACAGCGATCAGCGCTATAAAAATGCACTGATTACTGTGTAAATGACACTGGCAGGGAAGGGGTTAACCACTAGGGGGCGGAGAAGGGGTTAAGTGTGTCCTAGGGAGTGATTCTAACTGTGTGGGGGCTGGGCTACAAGTGACACGACAGTGATCACTGCTCCCGATGACGCCGCCATCTCTGCCGGAGTGACTTCTGGGTATCGCGGCTCCGGCGTTGTGACTGGCCGGAGCCACGATGATGTCACTCCCGCACATGTGCACGGGAGCCCCCAGTGATGCACGATCGCCTTCGGATCACCTTTGGAAAACGGCACACTCAGTTAGCCTGTGCTCAGTTAGCGTATGCGCCGTAGACATTAGTGCCGTCTTTTTTGCAAATATCTCCTAAACCGTGTAGGTTATGGAGATATTGCAAGCACCTACAGGTAAGCCTTAATGTAGGCTTACCCGTAGGTGAAAGTTGTCATTGAAAGTTTTCAACCACTTTAAGACGAGAAGCACAGAGAGAAAAAACACATAAAAGAAAAGCTAGAGCTCCACCTGCATGCTTCAAATAGAAATACAAATGGTAGCTTATTAGATTGTAAACTCTTCTAAACAGGGCCCTCTCAATCCTCTTGTATTTTATAGTATTACTAGCTGAATACCCGGCGTTGCCCGGTCTTCCTATCTTAACCTTTTGGGGAGGAAAATCATAGTAATATAAATATACCCATCTTTTATATAAGGGTGTAGGTAAGGGTTAATTTAACTGTCATATATTTTTATTTGGCATATAAGTAATATGTGTACCAGGTATTATTGAAATATCTCCAGGTGTACAGAAGTTATGTGGGAACATACATTTCCCATTGATTTGCATGGGACTTTAAACAAAAACCCCGACCCTCACAAATGGGGGTAGTTAAGGGATAAATCAACTATCCTATAGTTTAAGTGGACATATAAGTAACATGTGACCAAGTGTTATGGAAATATCTACAGCCGTTTGTAAGTTATGAAGTAACATGTATTTCCCATAGAGTTGAATGGGACTTTAAAGAAAAACCCCGACCATGGCAAATGGGGGTGGGTAAGGGTTAAACCACCTATCCTATGTTTGTTGCTGACATATAAGTAACATGTGTGCCAAGTTTCATGTTAATATCTTTAGCCGTTTGGACGTGATGCTGGAACATACATACATACATACATACACACACACACGTTGAGTTTTATATATATAGATTGTCTACCTTTTATATTGTAAAGCGCTGTTGGCTCTATATAAATCCTGTATAATAATAATAATAATAATAATAAATAATATTTTTTAACTTTTTTCTAGTTTTAACCATAATGATTTAAAAAAAAATATGCCACACCATCATTTCAACAGGTCTCACCAAACAGCTACCGGCTGATCTCACTGTTTGACAAATGCAAGGATTTTCCTTGCAAAAAAGGGAGACATTTATCAGCAGAAAAAAAAGGGGGGGGGGGGTGTTGCTTACTTTAGAATTGCTGCCTACCATATACACGGCAGAGAACTCCATTCATCTGGTTGCAGGCTTTGCCAAAATGGCAGCTGATGACCCCAGTTTCGGATGCCTTCTTTCTGCTTTGTGAAATCTGATATAATTTTGCTTATTGGCATTGCTGTCCACAATAGCAAAGGTGTGTGTGAAACATTTGTTTTCAGCGTTGCAGATATCACATACTGTCGTTAAAGGGGTTGTAAAGGAAAACAATTTTTTTCATAATAAGCATCCTTTACCTGCAGACATTCCTCTTTTCACTTCCTTATTGTTTGTTTTTGCTCAGAAGTTGCTCTATTTCTTCTCTGTTCACTTCCTGTTTGTCTGATTTTACTGACCACCGTGAAGGGAGGCTTTACTGCGGTGGTCAGTAACGTGCTCGCCCCCTCCTGGGAACTACATCTGTGCGGCAGGATGCTCTCTACGTGTTAGAGACTTCAAGGAGGTGTGAATTACTGGGCGTGCCGCAATTCATACTGGGAAATGTAGTTCTTAATGTCTACCTTGCAGACATTAATTTTAGGCAATTTTTTTTTCCTTTACAACTCCTTTATGTTAATTGCTTTATCATACAATACATAATCTACATAAAAGACACAACCATGAAGCATTGAGAACAGTGAGGCCCCGTACACACGACCAGTTTCCTCGGCAGAATTCAGCTTCCGACCGAGTTTCTGGCTGAATTCTGCCGAGGAAACTGGTCGTGTGTACAGTTTCGGCCGAGGAAGCCGACGAGGAGCTCGACGAGGAAATAGAGAACATGTTCTCTATTTCCTCGTTGTTCTATGGGAGCTCTCGTCCCGCCGAGCTCCTCGGCGGCTTCAGTGCTGAACTGGCCGAGGAACTCGATGTGTTTGGCACGTCGAGTTCCTCGGCCGTGTGTACGAGGCTTGAAGAAGAGTGGGGTGTTTGCAGCTTAGCAAAGCAAGTTGTGTATTCATTTCTAGACTCCAATAATAATAAATAAAATCTGGCTGTAGCTATCGCAGAACCATGCATATACTGTATATATTGATACTCTGTATTGTAGTTCTTCCTGTTGTCATTTCCTCAAACTGTTTCCCTTGGTATAAATCAGTGAAGATCTTTTTTACTGACAATGGGTCACAGCAGTCATAAAATAGCCTGGTGTCTGCCTTGCAATACATCAAATGTTTCACATGGACAGATTGGCGCTGGCAATGTTCCTTCTTCTCTACACTCTATTAATTGTTGATGGGGAAGAAAATATCAATGAATTTAAAGGTAACTTAAATTATGCTTTTAGTCTGACAGCTGCAGGAGAAGTCTTGGGACTTCTTAGAATAAATGTCTTTTTTTTTTCATTTGTATTTACATGCCCAATGACATAAAATCATGACTGTTAAATGATATAATTTTTTTTAATGTCAGGTAATAGTATATTTGGTATTTCTGTTTGATGTCATTGTTATAATGCTCTGCTACAATTTATATTACTGCCTAAGAGTTCAACTTTACTTGCTTGACTGGTCACAGGATTTGTAAAGACTATTACTATAACAATTATAAGAAGAACTATTATCTTTTGTAATGCTTATTAGATATGCATGTATAAGATGGCCGTACATGTTGAAACCAACAGTTTTAGATGTGTGTATGTGTTAGAACCTCTGTCAGGGTTTTATTGCTGTCTGTGTGCGCAATGGGTAGATTCACTGTCTAGGTTTGTCTATTGCCCCTAAGGGCCAGTTCACACCAGACGCAGTTCTGTACAGATCTTTTGTGTGCATTTTTTCTGCACAAAATGCATGCACAGTGTTTTCCATGTATTCCAATGGCTCTAGTTCACACCATGCAGTCAGTTTCCCGTCAGTTTCCACACCGGAAACTGACTGCATGGTGTGAACTAGAGCCAACCAGAGCCATTGGAATACATGGAAAACACTGTGCATGCATTTTTAGTGCAGAAAAAATGCACATGAAACTGTACGGAACTGCGTCTGGTGTGAACTGGCCCTTAAAGTGAAAATATCCTACATTTTAAGATGACACCAAAACTGAAGAAGAGAGGTTATTTTCCAATGAGAACACTTGATCAGGTAACTATTGTCTAAGATGGGATTTCCATTTTTTTCTCTGACTTCCTGTTGTGTCTATGGGAATACATTCTCTCTAATGAGATACAGACAGCAAAAATAAAGCAAAGACAACCAACAGGGGTTTTATCTATTCCCTACCCTAAATGTAACTAAAAAAGTTTGGGCTTCAATATACTTTAATATATAAAAACGTTGTACTAATTTAGATACATGGGGACAACTCTTTTTGATGTTGGTATCTTGCCACTGATTATAAATAATAGGCTTTCTACAGTAAAGATTGGTAGCCAGAGATCATGTGTATGTGGGCTGTCCACGCTATAAGCTAACAACATGTTTTTGTATCCTTGGCAAGAGTTCATTTTTATTAAAATAATAATGTGATATGGAAATGCTAATATCCATCCTATTGATTCATGTGAAGTGTGAATACTTGTGATAGGCTCACTTTAATCTCAGTTGCTATACAAGTTGCTGGGGCGCTTACTGGTTTTAAGAAAATTTAGCAGTTTGTGACAATTGTTGTCTCTATGCAGTCAGTCAAACTAACTGTTTTGGTACAATAAATATGATTAGTTTCAGTAAAGCAGGGGCAACATTTGGTTGCACAACTATTTAGGCATTGGTGTGTGCAACCTATTGCATTACGGTGTGCACCCCAAAACGTGTGTGTGTTTTATATACATTATTATTATACAAGATTTATACAGCGCCGAATAGTTTACACAGCGCTTTACAATGTAGAGAGGGGACATCACAATTACAGTACAGTATGTATAGACGTACATATACATACACATAAAACACACACACATACTTAAGCAGCCCATAGATTATACGATTTTCTTTTCTTCCACCACAGGTAGAAGGAAAGAAAACTACTCGATTCCCCCATCACCACAGTTATGCCCTATACACACGATCAGTTTGTCTGATGAAAACTTACCGATGGACCGTTTTCATCGGACGAACCGGTTGTGTGTGGGCCCCATCAGTTTTTTTCCCATCGGTGAAAAAAAATAGAGCCTGTTTTCAAATTTTTGTATGGTTAAGAACCGATAGAAAAAAATTATCGTCTGTGGGGAAATCCATTGGTCAAAAATCCACGCATGCTCAGAATCAAGTCGACGCATGCCCGAAGCATTGAACTTAATTTTTCTCAGCACGTTGTTGTGTTTTACGTCACTGCGTTGGACACGATCGGATTTTTAACCTATGGTGTGTAGGCAAGACTGATGAAAGTCAGCTTCATCGGATATCTGATGGAAAAATCCATTGGTTCGTTTTCATCAGATGAACCGATCGTGTGTACAGGGCATTAGTGTTGATGGGGGAGTCCCTCATACTGCACTTTTGTATTCTCACAGCAAGAGGTTTTCCCACAATCACACAATAATGATTACTGCTGGCAGCTATAGCCACTGAAAGAAAGAAAGAAAGATAGAGAAAGAAAGAAAGAAAGAAAGAAAGAAAGAAAGAAAGAAAGAAAGAAAGAAAGAAAGAAAGAAAGAAAGGGAGAAGGAAATAAAAAAACAAGAAAGAGAGAGAGAGAAAAGGAAAGAGAGGAAAAAAGGGAAAGAAGGAAAGAAGTAACGAAAAAATAAAAGAAAGTGAAGAAAAGGAAAAAAAGACAAAGAAAGAGAGAGAGAAAGAGAGAGAGAGAGATAGAAAGGAAGGAAGAAAGAAAGAAAGGGAGAAGGAAATAAAGAAAAAAGAAAGAGATAGAGAGAGAGAAAGAAAGAGAGAGAGAAAGAAGGAAAAAAGTAAAGAAAGAATAAATAAAAAGAGAAGGAAAGAAGGAAAGGAAAAAAAGACAAAGAAAGAGAGAGAGAAAGATAGAAAGGAAGACAAAAATAAAGAGAGAGAGAGAGAGAAAGAGAAAGAAGTAAAGGAAAAAATACAAGAAATAGAAAGAAGAGAGAGAGAGAGAGAGAATAAAGAAAGAAATGAGGAAAGAAAAAAAAGAGAGATAGATAAAGAGAAAGGAAGAACAGACCGAGGCATTCTTCTCTCCTGTTTGTATAGAGTGGTTTAATGGAGAGGGGCCCATGCACAGACCCATGCATTTAGGGATGACCTTAGTGATGACTGTACATGTTAAAATAACTAGTTTAGAGACACTGTAAAGTAAAATTTAATGATCAAATCCTGGTCCATTTTAGAAGGACCAGGATTTGATCATTAAGAACTCAATCATATACCCCTATTATAAAACATTCAAGTAGAGCTCCACTCCAAAATGAGTTTACTTTGAGCAGAAGAGTACATTATTAATACATCTGCCTGCTCTTTGTGATTCAACAGAGAAATCACTTCCATCCACAGTCTGCTCTTTCTTGGACGACATACCATATTTACTGGTTTCGTATGTGAGTGGGTTTTATATAATGATATTCCTTTGAAGGAAGAAGGTTTAAAGAAATCTACTACGGGTAAAATATTGGGACAGTCATTGCTGGTCTACTTCCTTAAAAAGCTGACATTCTTATACTGTTTATACCTATTTCATCGGGCCTATTAACAGATAAGATAAAAAAACAGGCACTTCTAGAACTTGCACCCCAATGAGATCCTTCTACTTTTACCTGATGTAAAAAGGTCTACCACATCTGTGATAACTTTTCAAAGCATATAAACAAGATTGGTGTCAGGCTTCTGACTATCTTCTGCATATAGATTCTAATTTTAAGTTGGAATTCTTTGTTTTTTTTTTAATGACAAGCTGTACAGTCTCTGTCACCATGCTTCACAGCTAGAATGAGATTTGGGTTATAAAGCGTTTTGCATTCTCCAAATACTATACACATTTTCCATCAGATTCAGAATTGTTTTCATCTGTCCTCAAAACACTCCAGAAGTGTTATGTTATATCCAGGTAATCTTTAGCAAACCTCTATTTCTAGAACATGAATGCAAGGGTTCACAACAAAAAGGAGGCAGCACCATTTTTATTATTTTTTTTTTGGTTGCATACCTTATCTTGTTCATAATAATCCTCTTTCAATTGGTGAAAAAAGGAAGCAGCTCTGATTCTTAGTTTCCGTGTTTCTTAACAGATGGAGCTGCCTTTTTATAATGTTGGGAGTAAGGACAAGGCAGCTATAAAATTTTAAATTTGTGTGTTAAAAAAAATATTATCTGTACTGAATCATGTTTTAAGTGGGAAAAACACTTTGGCCCAGATTCTGAAAGGGCTTACGTCGGCGCAACGCAATGTACGCCGTCGTAAGTCCTAATCTGGGCCGTCGTATCTATGCGACTGATTCTTAGAATCAGTTACGCATAGATATCCATTAGATCTCACAGGCGTAAGGCTCTTACGCTGTCGGATCTTAAATGCATTTTTTTTTCCGCGCTAGGTGTCGCCTCCATCGTTTTCCCCGTCGAGTATGCAAATTAGCTAGATACACGACGTTTCCGTAAGTTTTGTGCGGCGTAAAGTTGCCCCTGCTATATGAGGGGCAACCAATGTTAAGTATGGCCGTCGTTCCCGCATCGAAATGTAAAAATTTACGTTGTTTGCGTAAGTCGTCCGTGAATGGGGCTGGACGCCATTTACGTTCACGTCGAAACCAATGACGTCCTTGCGACGTCATTTGGAGCAGTGCACCCTGGGATATTTTCCGGACGGCGCATGCGCAGTACGTTCGGCGCAGGGAACGCGCCTGATTTAAATGCTACACGCCCCCTACCCGGCTAATTTGAATTAGGCGGGCTTGCGCGGGGTGATTTACGCTACGCCGCCGCAACTTTACAGGCAAGTTCTTTGTGAATAAAGCACTTGCCTGTAAAACTTGCGGCGGCGAAACGTAAATCAGATACGTTACGCCCGCACAGTTTTACGCCCATATACGAGAATCTGGGCCTTTGAGCTCAAGTAAATAAAACAAGAAAAAAAAAAAAAAAATTAAACTTTGTTTTTTTGTTTGCCAAAGGTTAGTAAAACTGGAGCTGCCTCCTTATTGCTGAGAGCCCTCCAATCCTACATCCCAATATGTGTAAGTCCCACACTAAACTGTGTGCCTGAGATTATTTTTAAAAACAAAAAGCTCTTTTGTTATTAGTCATTTAATATAGACCAGTATATTACACTGTATTTCAATTTTTTTTATTTTTTATTTAACAAGCAAACATTTTTACCCATTTGCATTTGTTTCATTGAATTAATTTCATAGTGTCACATTAATGTAATATACACAGAACTGTAAAAAAATATATATTTATTACAATAAAAGTTGTACTTTGTATATGTAGTAAATCCTAATCGTTTTGATATGATTACCGTATATACTTGAGTTTAAGCCGACCCGAATATAAGCCGAGGCTCCTAATTTTACCACAAAAAAATGTGAAAACGTATTAACTCGAGTATAAGCCTAAGGTGAGAAATGCAGCAGCTACTGTAAGTTTTTATTCGATTTTTATTCAATTTTGCATCTGCGAAGGAGGTGCAGCATTGGCATATATCAGACCCTGGTTAATGGGTTGTGTCAGCTGAACAGCGCCATACCTACCCTTTAAATTTAAAATTCTTGAATAAGTTGGCTAACTTGTAGTCCCACAGGGATAAATAGATGACCCCAAAGGATTGTTGTCACCAAAAAGTGCTCAAACATATAAAGTTAATTAAAAGATGGTTAAAAAAAAAAACATAAAAACCAGACTGGTCAGTAAAACTGACAAACATCACATAATCAGAAAAGCCATAAGCAACAAGGAGGGTTTAACATACCAAACAGGGCTGCTGAAGAGGAGAAGGGAAGTGGTCTGCCCTGGTAAAGATCACTCCATCCCAAGGGGGTCAGCTGGAACCAATTCAGGCATGGGAAGCCCTGCTGTGCTGCCAACGTAAGGTGCAGATGGAAGGATGGCTGGGGAAAGCTGTCAGTACATTGGTAAAGACATCTGTGTGTGCAGCAGCGGACCCAAACGTAGTAAATAGTGCACAGACTCGGTCTGACTGGCCAGGACGGATACATGGCGCGGAAGGATGACGTCAAAGGCTGGGAACAGCGCCAGCGCCGTCGGTAAGCTAATAACAGGAGGATGATGGATGTGGTGTGAAACAGTCTGTCACATCCACACACCCCGCCTCATCCTCGGAACACTCAGTTTCCTATCACAGATAGTTTTGGACAGCCGCCTGAAATCACAGCGCCGGGAGAGCAGGCGCACAAGGCCTCTGATAGACACAGACTTGAGTATAAGCAGAGGGGGGCATTTTCAGCATGAAAAAATGTGCTGAAAAACTTGGCTTATACTCGATTATATACGGTATATCTATTATGTATATCGGCTGTTTAAGATATATAAAGTATATACTGTCAGTAAATTTTACTTAGGCCCCTTTCAGACTGGGGCGGGAGCTGCGGTGGCGGTATAACGCCGCTAAAAATAGCGGCGCTATACCGCCGGAATTGCCGCGGGTATCAGCCGCTAGCGGTGCGGTATTAACCCCCGCTAGCGGCCGATAAAGAGTTAATACCGCCCGCAATGCGCCTCTATAGAGGCGCATTGCGGGCGGTATTGCCGCGGTTCCCATTGTTTTCAATGGGAAGGAGCGGTGAAGGAGCGGTATACATGCCGCTCCTCTCACCGCTCCAAAGATGCTGCTGACAGGAGATTTTTTTGTCTCCCGCCAGCGCATCGCCTCAGTGTGAAAGCCCTCGGGCTTTCACATTGAGTCTGCAGTGCAGGAGTTTTTCAGGCGGGATAGCAGCGCTATTTTTAGCGCTTTACCGCCTGAAAAACTCCTCAATGTGAAAGGGGCCTTATAGTTTAGCTATTTAATTAATAGGTTTCACATTGCACTCAGAATATTCAAACAAATTAAACTGTATTTTTTTCAACCAAAATGTTAAGCAGCAAACATTTTGTTTATGGCCCTATTACTACTGTTATTGATAACAGATTAGCACTTAGTAGCTTACTATTATTACAGGTGCCCATTTACAGCACACCTACAAGCATTTGCTTCTTTTTTCTTAACATGAATTCCCAGAAGAACCCATATTGAGGTTATATCAACTACCAACATACATTCATGTGAAAAATAGGCTTCACCCAATGGAAATTGTTGACTTTTTCAACCAATTTAGACAGGCAAACATTAGATCCTTAACCAAACAGTAGCTACAGATAATGGTAATGTACTTGAATAGAAACACAAAAAGTATTGAATTTCAGTCACTTATTCAATAAAAATATGAACAGGTGAATTGTGCACTGTGGCAAAAGTAAGTACAACATTACAAGTTGGTATTGCCCCCTCTAGCAGAAATTACTTCTTGTACTCATTTTGTATAACTGACCACCACATTTCCACACTGAAATCTGTGATCACTTATCCATGCATAATTCTTTCAGTTGTAAAGAGATGTCTGTGGTGTTCCTTGCATGAACTGCCTGTTTCAAAATGTTTATGCACAATTTAAATGGGAATCAAATCAGGACTTTGACTAGGCCAGTCCATAACACCCTGTTTCGTATTTTGCAGCTATACCCTAGTCGGTTTGCTAGTGTGCTTAGGATTATTAACGTGTTGAAAGTCAAATTTGCGATTCAACTTGCAGTTCGACTCAAGCACACTATGAAATGATGCAAAATGTATAGTTGGTTGTTAGGAGTTTCTTCTCCTAAACTACTGTTTTTGATTTGTGGCAACATGTCTATTGTTATGCCGCGTACACACGGTCGTTTTTCGGCATGAAAAAAATGAAATTTTTCAGCATGTCCAAAAAACGTAATTTTTCCAACTTCATCATTAAAAATGATGTTGACCACACACCATCATTTTTGAATAATGATGAACAAAGCGCGGTGACGTGCAACACGTACGACGGCACTCTGAAGGGGAAGTTCTATTCGCCTTTGGGCTGCTTTTAGCTGATTCCATGTTAGTAAAAGACGATTCGCGCTTTTTTGTCTGTTACAGCGTGATGAATGTGCTTACTCCATTATGAACGGTAGTTTTACCAGAATGAGCGCTCCCGTCTCATAACTCGCTTCTGGGCATGCGCGGGTTTAAAACGTCGTCTTAGCCCACATACAATCATTTTTTACAACCCGAAAAATTACATTTTTTCAGAAGCCGAAAAACGATGTGAAGCCCACACACGATGATTTTAAATGACGTTTTTAAAAAATTCATTTTTTTTCATGCCGAAAAACGATCGTGTGTACGCGCCTATAATGTGACTAAGCAACTGAATCTTTGATTGACCATGTTTTCAATGGAAAACTGTAATCTTTCTCCAAGTCCTTTTTGGACAACAAAGGATTTTTCTTAAAGTGGATGTAAACCCGATTCATGAAATTTGAGCTGGGCACATATATCTGCAGTGTTTTGTTATCTCTCTTTTAAGCACTATGTCCCGTAGCTGTCTCCTGCTTAGTTCCTCTGTTATCAGCCTGATAACTCCTGACAAGTTCTCCATCAACTGAGATAAAAGCAGCCTGAGTTTTGTGTTGGGGGGATGTTATAAATAGATTAGCAGAGCCCTGAACTATTCAACCAACAGAGCTGAAAGTCTCTACCTATGAGGAGAGGGGGTGTGTGCCTTTCCTCCAATCAGCTGTCTTGGTTGTATTCCCAGGCTTTACTGCAGTGCTAACCAGGAAGAAAAAATCTCTTAACACAATGTGCACTTTCTAAACAGTATATAAAGCTGAAGGCAAGATATACATGTAAAACTTATGTAGGGAGATTTGTTTAATCTCTGTGTATCATCTGAGACTGTTCACTTCACTGGGTACATGTGAAGGTTTACATCCACTTTAATACATCTCATCCAGATTGAATTGTTGCAATCTCTTATTGTTGTAGCTGCATGCATTTGGCCTCAGCTGTTGAAACTGTTGATCACCCCTCAATTACATTTTGGGGTTCTCTGAGATTTTTTTTAGTATGACAGTTAGCTCTGGGGTTAAAATTGCAGGGACGAACAGTCCTGGGAAAATTAGCAGTTGTTTTAAATCTACACCACTCGAAGATAATTTTTTCTACAATGGAATGATTTAAAATAACTTGACAATCTTTTTAAATCCCATGCCAGACTCGTAGGCATCCACACCTTTCTTTCTGAGGATCTTAGGTTTCATCCACACTGGCACTCCTGTTTTTAGCTTTTCTAAATACAGCAAAAGTCATCTGGGAAGTATGCACAACTTTTATACCCCTCGGATATCGTTTTCCTGCATTTAGAGATTCCTGCTTTAAAACAGATTTAGCCATGTTTAGTTGTGTTTACTCACATTTCTATGAGTCTAGCTGTGTCATGATATGTAGATATTCACCAGCACATCAAGGATCGTCAATTTCATCCAAACGTTTTTCTATTCAAGAAAGATCACATCACAAGACAGTGTAGTGCAACATTTCGGAGCCACGCAGGACCCCTTCGTCAGACATATGATGATCACATGCCTGACAAAAGGGGTACAGCGTGGTTTCAAAATGTTGCACTACACTGTCTTCTGATGTGATATTTCTTGAATAAAAAAATGTTTGGTTAAAATTGATGATCCTTGGTGTTCTGGCGAATATCTACATATTTCATAAGTTCCAGTATCCAGCTGGCATTCGCTCCAGCACCCAGTACGATGGAAATATGGACTGTAACTGTGTCTAGAGTCTCTAATCTAGAGTCTCTAATCAGATCCCAGATGCACAAAATAAATTTTTCTTTAATTGTAGCTAAATTACACTATTGAAAAATGATTACATTAATTTTGTGTTTGGAAATTTCTTATAAATGCATACAAAATACTTTATTTTCTTTCTTTTCTAAAAGCTTGTGGCAAAAACATGATCTTCAAATGACTCATCATGCTTCTAATTAAATACTTCGGAGGGTCTTCTTTGCAAAATGTGGGTGTTTCTCCTGTCCTGTTACTTCAGGGCCTTAAAAAATGTGATAGATAGTCAAAAAATTAGAGTAGAAGAATGTGTTTTGGTGTGTAATTCTAATGCCGCGTACACACAATCATTTTTCGGGTTGTAAAAAACTGAGTTTTTAAGGGTCTAGAAAAAACAACGTTTTTTTTAACCCGATCATTTAGAAGGCCTTGCCTACACACGATCGTGAAAAAAAAATGCTCTAGCAAAGCGCGGTGACGTACAACACGTACGACGGCACTATAAAGGGGAAGTTCCTTTCGGATGGCGCCACCCTTTGGACTGCTTTAGCTGATTTTGTGTTAGTAAAAGACGATTTGCGCTTTTCTGTCTGTTACAGCGTGATGAATGTGTTTACTCTATTACGAACGCTAGTTTTACCAGAACGAGTGCTCCCGTCTCATAACTTGTTTCTGAGCATGCGCGGATTTTTCACGTCGTTAAAGCCCACACACGACCATTTTTTACAACCTTAAAAACGACAACGTTAAAAACGTTGTAAAAAAATTGGGCACGTTCAAATATTTTTTTGCCCGTTTTTCAGAACCCGAAAAATGCTCTGAAGCCCACACACGATCGTTTTTAATGACATTAAAAAAAAACTTCATTTTTTTCAACCCGAAAAATGATCGTGTGTACGCGGCATAAGTATGCCTATGCCATGAGTAATACATTACCTGTTAATATGACAACTTTGTGAAATCAAATCAAACGTCATTTCCAAAAAATTGTGGCAAAAAAATGACAACTTCAAAAAAACTCAAAATACGTTTTACTAAATGCACTGGAGTATCTATGGGCCAGATTCACAAAAAACTCGGGCGGTGTAATGTAAAGACGATACTTTACGCCGCCGGAGTTTTTTGGGAAGTTTTCAGCGTAAGTGCCTGATCCTCAAAGAACTTACCTGTAAACTTGCGGCGGAGTAACGTAAAGCCGTCCGGCGCAAGCCCGCCCAATTCAAATGGGGCGTGTACCATTTAAATTAGGCGCGCTCCCGCGCCGGACGTTCTGCGCATGCTCTATTCGCAATTTTCCCGACGTGCTTTGCGCAAAATTACGGTGGCCCGACGTGTTTGTGAATCGCGATGTGCGTAACGTACTTACGGCGGAAAAAAAAATATTCAAATTTGACGCGGGAACGACGGCCATACTTTAACATGGGCTGTGTAAAGTTAAGGCATGAAAAAACATGACTAACTTTGCGACGGGAAAAAAAGACTTGCGACGACGTAACGAACGCGAAAACCTTTGTGGATCGCTGTAAAACCTCATTTGCATACCCGACGCTGGAAAACGACGCGAACTCCACCCAGCGGCGGCCGAAGTTTTGCATCCTAAGATCCGACGGTGTAAGTCAATTACACCTGTCGGATCTTAGGGCTATCTATGCGTAACTGATTCTATGAATCAGCCGCATAGATACGGCAAGAGATACGACGGTGTATCAGGAGATACGTCGTCGTATCTCTTCTGTGAATCTGGCCCACTGTTCCTAAAGTGGGTTATTTCAGGATGTTTGTACTGTTCTGGCATTTTAAACCCTCATGAAATAAGGGTTGATCAAATTTCAAATATATACTGTATATACCACAGTTTGCAGACTAAATAAAATACTCTTTTTTACCAAAGAAATGTAGCAAAATACATTTGGTATAACTTTATGTATTGGCAATTGTTATGCCGCGTACACACGATCATTTTTCAGGTTCTGAAAAACAACGTTTTTCAGGCTCTAGAAAAAAACAATGTTTTTTTCAACTTGATCATTAAAACAGCGTTGCCTACACACAATCATGAAAAAAAAATGCTCTAGCAAAGCGCAGTGACGTACGACGGCACTATAAAGGGGAAGTTCCATGTGGAACTTCCCCTTTATACAGCGTGATGAATGTGCTTACTCCAGCGTGATGAATGTGCTTACTCCATTACGAACGCTAGTTTTACCAGAACGAGCGCTCCCGCCTCATAACTTGCTTCTGAGCATGAGCGGGTTTTTCACGTCGTTAAAGCCCACACACGATCATTTTTTACAACACGAAAAACAACATGTTTAAAACGTCGTGAAAAAATAGCGCATTTTCGAAAAAAATTTTTTTCCAGAGTGTATGTGTTGAATGCATGTATTGATACTGTAATGTATCAACTGTAGGAGCAATTGAAGCTATTCAGTTATTCTCCAAGCAGTACTATAGTAATTGCATAATTTTCTTAGGTCCTCCAAGAAATTTGACTTTAAGATGGGAAAATGAGAAAATGGTCATTCAAAGTGTGTGGGAACCTTTTGGACAAGAATTAGATCATGATTGCTTTGATATGGTTCTGCAGTTTAGAACAAGAAAAACTACAGAGTGGCAGGTAAGCATAATTTTTCATGGTTGGCAATAATGATGAGCAGTTTAGTTTGCTGGATGTTTGCTGAATCCAGGGCGAAATCCATGAACCATGACCATAGCACCCACATCCCACTGAAGAGTTGAATCTTGTAATGTTTCTGGCTTTCTTTTAAGGCCAGTTTGCAAACTCTTGTGCCATGCGGAATATGCACCGATGCAAAAAGAAAAATGTGAGTGGGCAGCTGGTCTTTTAATACAGCCTAAGGGGCAACATTAAATATACACAATTGCTTTAAATAACTTTCTCGGGGGATTCCTTAAATCTTCACATGAAGATATAGACTATACTCTTTTAAAACTGACATTTAAACAAAATATATTGATTGCCCCTAAATGACAGATTATTCCCCAGCCTTACTGGATAATGGAATTCCTTTTTAGCCCCCGTGTTATTCATTTCTAATAAAAGAATTGGAATAGGAACAAAAAAACTAAATAAAATGGGCTAGATTCAGCAAGAATTTACGTTGGCGTATCTATTGATACGCCGCGTAAATTCAAAGCTGCGCCGGCGTATCTTCTTTCTGTATTCAGTAAGCAAGATATGCTGAAATTAGGCTAAGATCCGACTGGCGTAAGTATCTAACGCCGTCGTATCTTAGTTGCATATTTACGCTGGCCGCTAGGTGGCGCTTCCGTCGATTTCAGCGTAGAATATGCAAATGAGCTGGATATGCCGATTCAGAAACGTACGTGCGCCCGGCGGATTTTTTACGTTGTTTGCGTAAGGCTTTTTTCGGCGTAACGTTACTCCTGCTATATGAGGCATAGCCAATGTTAAGTATGGACGTCGTTCCCGCGTCGAATTTTGAAAATTTTACGTCATTTGCGTAAGTCGTTCGCGAATAGGGCTTTGCGTAAATTACGTTCACGTCGAAAGCATTGACTATTTGTGACGTGATTAGGAGCATGCGCACTGGGATACGTTCACGGCCGGCGCATGCGCCGTTCGTGAGAAACGTCATTTACGTGGGGTCATGTTTTATTTACATAAAACACTCCCACCTCTTGACAATTTGAATTCGGCACGCTTACGCCGGCAGATTTACGCTACGCCGCCGCAACTTACGGAGCAAGTGCTTTGTGAATACTGCACTTGCCTCTCTGAATTGCGGCGGCGTAGCGTAAATAACATATGCTACGCGCGCACAAATTTACGTCCCCCTACCTGAATCTAGCCCATTGTCTATAATGATAAATCCAACGTCAGTCTTGTTGTCCACTGATGTAGATCAATCAGCAGTCACAATTAGTGATGCCCCGACAACCCACAGATGACTTAGGGCCCTTTCACACCAGCGGACGAACCGTCCGCTTTTCATAAGTCCGTTTACGGACTTACAATGGTTCCCTATGGGATCACGGCCGTTAGCGGATGGAGCATCCGCTAACGTCCGTAATCACCCGCCTCCGTCAGGATCCGGTTTTTCAGACGGAAGAAAACCCTATTTTTCTTCCGTCTGACGGATCAGATCGGATGAATATGGACAGACGGTCCGTATTCATCCGATTCCCCATTCGGGAGAGTGGAGGAGAGACAGGGCGGTCTCTGCACTGTGTGCGGGGACCGCCCTGTCCGCCGACAGCTCAGCAGGGATTAACGGAGGAATCCCCGCTGAGCCAAACGGGCTAACGGAGCGGATCAATACGGATCCGCTCTGTGTGAAAGAGCCCTAACACCACAAAAATCTTGTCCCGCCAATAGTCCTTTTGTAAATGACAGCTCCCTAGCATACATGTTTGCTCTGTGCTGTGCATATTCTGTACTGGGTACACTCTCTGCATGGTATGTGTTAGCTGTTTGCTGTGAGAGTGTGCACTCTCTGACCTCTATGTTATGTATGATCTGTATGCTGTGTCGGGCTGTGTATACTGCAATGCTCTGTGTATTTTGTATTCTGTTTCGAGATGTGTGTGATGTGTATTGTATGCTGTGTTTGTAAACCTTGCTATTTGTGATTTGTACTATGTATACAGTATATATACAGGCATACCCCACTTTTAAGTACACAATGGGGTTTATTTACTAAAGCTGGAAAGTGCAAAATCAGGCTCACTTTTGCATAGAAACCAAAGAGCTTCTAACCCCAGCTTGTTCAATTAAGCCTTGTAAAAAAAAAACTGGAAGCTCATTGGTTTCTGTGCAGAAGTGAGCCTGATTTTGCATCTTCCAGCTTTAGTAAATAAACCCCATTGTGTACTTAAAAGTGGGATATGCCTGTATATATACTATGGTGTTGATTTACTAAAGGCAAATAGATTATGCACTTTTCAAGTGCAGTTGCTCCAGAGCTTAGCAAATGAAGTGAAGCCTCACTTTACAAATAATACCCAATCACATGCAAGGAAAAAAACAGCACTTTTGTTTGCACATGATTGGATGATGGACGTCAGAAGAGCTTCCCCTCATTTACTAAGCTCTGGAGCAACTTTGGGTTATTTACTGCACTGATCAATTTGTTGCACTTTTTTGATCAATATCATTTTTAGCACTTTTGCACATAGTAATTCACTTATGTTGAGTTTTTTTATATGATTTTTTAAATAGATTTTACACACAAATGTTATTTATTTATTATTTTTTGTAGCAACCATGATGCCATATTTTGATCTGAATGTGATCATTTAAAGGGGACAGTGCACCTTATTAGCTAAAAAATAAAATAAAATGCTGTTGCCACCACATTTAAGGACTGGTAAACTGAAACAATTTTACATTTTTGTTTTTGTGTTCCATTATAGTGTAATTTCCAACATAGTATAACACCAGATTACACAGAGAAATGAACGCAAAGCTTTGGAAGTTTAGCAGGTTGGTGGAGATATTGGGGAAGGTAATAATTAGCAAGGGCAGTAGGTGATGGGCTCTCAGTAGAACCTAAAATTCCATTGCCATAAATGGACAAGGTAATAGGTGTACTTTAATATTTGGATTTTGAAATGTTTTATATACATAACTGAGAAAAGTTTGGAAAACATTCCACAACCTGATAGAATGAAAAACTCTGCACAAGTTACACTTATTTTGCAATGTACTTTATTTGAATGTTCTTTTTATTATACTTAACAGAACAAAAGATCTGAAAGTTGCAACATAAGTACCTTTTCTATTGAGTGTCCTTTTAGTAACGTAGATCTGGATGCCGAGAAATGCTATGAAACGCAAGCACAATTTCGAGTACTGGAATTCTGTTTGGGGGACACTAATGAAAGCCAGTGGAGCATTACTATGTTCATGAAGAACAACAGTCTGTATGGTAGGAATTGTTATATTTTAGTTAAACTTTTTGGAAAGGTTAAATTAATGATCAATAATGTTAAACTATATTTGTGTTTGATTTTTTATAATCATTGTGTTTTTTATTGACACTATTTTTTTTACTAGATGTGTGTCCTGAAGTTGCCAGGAACAAGCAACAGACAACAATGGAGATACAAAGACTTGTCATCATTTTGTTTTCAACTCTTATGTCTGTACTGTTTCTTTTAATAATATTCATTGGATGTTTTATGAAAAGGTAAATTAGTTTCATTTGATGGGCTGAATGTTCAGTAAATTTGTTTCATAAGGACCTTATGGTTTTGGCATGCCTTTGCTCTTGTTTAGACATCTAAAGGAAAATAGACGGTTGTTTCAAACAGGTGTAAAAACCCCAAACCAAAAATATAATATTGCAGTTTACCGATCATTAGGGATGGAGGCTGCAAATTGGCTGCAAATTGAAGCCAAACTCCAGCTCACGCTTTAGAAATGGTAATAGAAAATCGTTTTTTTCCTTTTGGGATAAAGGTTTTACATAAGTAAAAGATGATCATTAATATAATCACCCAACCCAGCGCTACACACATACAATTCCCCATGGGTGGGAATCTCATCTTCATTGCCTCATTTTCTGTATAAACAATCCCCAACATCAAAACCCTGCCCCATCTCCCACATCCCATGCACTTCTGCTACTGTTCCATGACTCCGAGACACAGTCCTTGCCAATAGCCTTAAATCCTTAAATTTTTGTGTCTCCTTTTCAAAATCCATTGTTTCCAATTCCACTGACAAACTCCTCCTGTTTCAGTTTCCTCCCACCTCCACCTTTACAGTCTGCAATGCTGGTGACAGGATCTTGACTACCTTCACTGTCCCAGAATAAGCAGCTTTTATTTTAGCTGGCCTTTTTCCTGGACACTGATTTTATTTTGATTTAATTTTCCTCTGTAGAAGCCTCTGTGTGAAGAGCTTGGTTCTCATGCTGCTGCTCTTTAATTATGTATTTTGGGGCACTTATCTTCACCCTTGTGTGACTATGACCATATTTTTGGGTGATTTTGTTGCCAATTGTGAAAAATCAGTAGCTACTAGTTGTGAACACAAAGATTAACTATTCCTCCAGCTGTCATACCCTTTTCCTGCACATAATCCCCCTTGTCATACCCTATGCACTCCTCGTTTGTACATATTTCCTGCTGCCCCACACTGCATACTCTCCTCCTGTATATATTGCCCCATGGCATATGCTCTGAATTCCGCTCCTGCATATCGCCTACATATATTTCTTTCTAATCTTACAATCTGCTTACTGACAAATGTTATACCCTTTGTATTTCTCTCCTGCACATACTATCTGCTGTCATACCCTCTGCTCTCCTTATACACACAATGCCCCTATCATACTCTCCACACCTATCTCCTGCACATACTACCTGATAATACATTAAAAGTGCAGCGCTAAAATTATAATCAGTCTCTCGCACGTAATTTAAACAGTAAAAGTCTTTCAAATAATAGTCCTTTTCTATAAAAATTTAAATTTGCTCAGTAGAGACAGGTGTATAAACATAAAATTGGTTGCTCCAAAGGAAAGGATAAGACCACTGTCACCTGATCACACTGCCTCTTACCATCGAATGTAGACCCCCTCATATGAGAAGGCCACATACACAGTATAGCTCCAGTTTGGATAGCTCACCACTCCTTGTTTAGGGCACACTCCTATCCTCCTGATCAGGGACTCTCCAATGATGTAAGAAAGAGTAAGGGAATACCTCTCATAGTGTAGTAATTCCAACTTAATTTATTATTAAAATGTAATACACTCGATTAGGTAGCAATTAAAACAGCATGTGTGTGTATCGCATCTGTGCTGTCAACCAACAAGATGGCCACCGCGTCCTGATACGCAATGCCGTCACACGTCTCCAACTCCTGCCTATGAGTTTCATCAGTATATGACATTGTCCGTTATCTTGTTGACTTGACAATGCTGATATAATACACAGACAAATGTGGTTTTAATTACTACATAAATGAATACATTAATACACAGACAAATGCGGTTTTAATTGCTACATAAGTGTATTCCCTTACTCTTTCTTATATCATTGGGGAGTCCTTGGAGGAGTTGATCGGGAGGATTGGAGTGTGCCCTAAGCAAGGAGTGGTGAATTATCCTCACTGGAGAACTTTTATAGGAGTTGAGCTGTACTGTGTATGTAACCTTCTCATATGAGGGTCCACATTTTATGGTAAGAGGCAGTGTGATCGGGTGACGGTGGTGGTGTTATCCTCTTCTTTGGAGCACACAATTTTATGTTTATATACCTGTCTCTACTGAGCAAATTTACATCTTTCTGGAAAGGACTCTTATTTTATGAAAGGCTTTCACTGTTTAAATTAAGTGTGAGAATCTGATTATATGTGTACACTTTTAATGTATTTGTAGATTTATATTGTTATCCAGCAATATAATGCTAGCAGCTACTAATCTATTTATTCAGTTTTAAGTATATTTTCCTAGCGCAGATGATTGTGTTTATTGTTTACATACTACCTGATGTCATACCTTCTGCATTATGTTCCTGCTTATACTACAGATTGTCAACTCACTACACTACTCTCCTGCACATACTGCCTGCTGTCATACCCTTGACATGCCTCTTCTACATACTTATTCTGCACACTGTCATACTCTTCATGCTCCTTTCCTGCATATACTGCCCACTGCCATAGCCTTCACACTCCTCTCCTGCATATACTGTCTGCTCTCATACCTTTCACACTTCTTCTACATATACTGCCCACTGTCATACCCTCCATGCTCCTTTCCTGCATATACTGCCCACTGTCATACCTTTTACATTCCTTTCCCCCATATACTGTCCGCTGTCATACCCTTCATGCTCCTTTCCTGCAAATGCTGCTCGCTGTCATAACCTTTACATTCCTTTCTTCCATATACTGCCTGCTGTCATACCCTTCATGCTCCTTTCTTGCATATACTGCTCACTGTCATACCCTTTAGGCCACGTACACACGATCGGTCAAAGCCGATGAAAACAGACTGAAGGACCGTTTCATCGGTCCAAACCGATCGTGTGTGGGCCCCATCGGTCAGTTATCCTTCGGTCAAAAAAAAGAGAACTTGCTTTAAAATGTAACCAATGGACGCCTAACCGATAGGTCAAAATCGATCGTTAGTATGCAAAAGCATCGGTCAACTAGCCGCGCATGCTCAGAATCAAGTCGACGCATGCTTGGAAAGCATTGAGCTTCGTTTTTTTCAGCACGTTGTGTGTTTTACGTCACTGCGTTCTGACACGATCGGTTTTTAAACCGATGGTGTGTAGGCACATCAGACCATCATACAAACACAAAAAAGAGGTGAGCGCGTCCCTATTAACCATTTTAAGTACTCATCCCATGTGCATATAAATAGTCACTCCTCCAATGTGGAGGTCACTACCGTAGCAAAAAACATGTGCATAAAGAAAAAATCGCTTTGGGACGCCAAGAAAGGGTATCCCTTAGGGATAAAGGGGGCTACAAAGGTAGTGATGGACAATGATATATGATACAAAAGTTTTTTTTAATAAATAAATACAAATAATCACCTAAATAAGATGGATGGTATCAAATTCTAAAAGATTGAACTGTTGTTGTAAAGTAGATTTACCTACTAACTATGGCCGGCCAATACTGCACTCATGAAACTAGTTCACAATATAGTGCAAAAACAAACCAACATGCGACAAAAAACTGGGACAAACATAAACAGACAACATATATCTATGGTGGTCCGGACGCCTTGTGAAGATTTCCTGTTGAGATTCCCCTGCAGACAAATTGCCGTATCTGATATGAATTATAATAATAACGTGTGGGAATAATCAGCAGGACATTAGTCAGCTTCATCGGTTAACCGATGAATATGATTAACCGATGAAACGGTCCTTCAGTCAGTTTTCATCGGTTTTGACCGATCGTCTGTATACGGCCTCACACTCCTCTTCTACATATACTGCCCACTGTCATACCCTCCATGCTCCATTCCTGCATATACTGCCTGCTGTCTTATCCTTTACTCTACTTTCCTGAAGGATACTGAAGGATAAAAAGTGCAAAAAGGTAATATTATATTCCTTATTCAGAAAATGCCTTGTAGCTACAAGCATTATAGCCTTATCGGAATAAAGTAATTTTATAAATACTTTGTTTTGTTTTTTAAGGGGGATCTTTCAGAAGGTGTTTTTGGTTAGAGAACTATTGTGTGAATGCACTTTGAATCCCAAGCATTCTAAATCTTATATTTTGAGCCTACTGATATCATGTACTAAGTTCTGGCATGTGTAATGAAAGATAAATACTTTTAGCACATAAGCAGACAGGATGCTTTAAAACCAATGCTTGCAAGATCAGTAACGTGTCTGGAACAGATAAAGCTAAAATGTCTTTCATAATGTGTCATATATTTATTTCTCTGTGCTTTTAACAGGGTGAAGAAATGTGTGTTGCCTACAATACCTGATCCAAAAAATACATTTTATGACCTATACGACAGTCACAATGGATACTTACAGGTAACATTTACTGCTACATGATACACGTTTGCTACATTAAGGGCAAAGTTTAATCTTGAAGGAGTAAGGTTATTTTCCACTATAGAGGTATAGAAAAGATGGGGATCTCAAAGTTAAAAGTAGTGCATATAGTAGTGCATATAGCATATAGTAGTGCATATATATATATATATATATATATATATATATATATATATAGCAAGGTCTTTTACCTCTTTGGGTCTAATGAGGACCTCCAAGGCCAAAGATAGCTAACATGCTTCAATACATGGTGAGTTGTAAGTGCAAAGATGGTGAAAGCCATTGGGCGCCAGACTCTTCTTGGATGTAAAGGAGGTTTTATTTCTTTTGACAGTCCTTTTTATATATTTTTTACAACTGTAATCTTAGGCCTCATGTACACTGCTGCTGGTAAACGGATGTTTAGGAGCAGTTTGTCATTTCCTCTATGTCTTTGTTATCTTATCAGTACATGTACACTGGCTTGTTTATAGTCGTTTCTAGACAGTTGTGTTTTAGAGGCTTTTTCTTGAAACCAAAAAAATGCGGTTAGAAGCTGTGTTTAGAGGTAGTTGAAGCTCCAAATGCAGCAACTCGCATTCAGCAGCGTTTCGTTTACAGACATTTTTCATTTTAACAAAAAAAACGTTTTTTTCAAATGCTTCTAGATGCAAACGCGGCTAAACGCGGGGAAATGCGGCATGTAAACGTGGCTAAACGGCCGTTTTTAGACACTGGTTTCTAGCTGTCCAGGTAAATGGTTCAGGAGAGGTTCAACAACTTACCTTGTACATGAAGCCTTAGCCAACGTGGCTCAAATGATTGTTCCCTGTAACTGCCAGCAGCATTCAGTCCAGCACAGTCCTGCCATTACAGCTTTCTGGGATATTCCAATTAGTAACATTTTAAATGGGTGTGCAAGGTAACTGTCAGCAGACTGTCCTTGACATCACACAACCCATATTTGTAATCCACAAGGTATTGCTTTGGTAAGATTCCACCAATAATATCTGGGATCCGACAGTGTCACACCTTATCCTTTGGCATTCACAATGACCACATGGTATTTACCATTTACAGAGGATAACACTGTCTAGATTGATTTTGCGGCCGTAGCCCCAGATATTCAGCACCGAAAGATAGTATCTCTAAAACGGTAAGTACGGATTTGATTAAAAAAAAACTACCCGATTCCCCTTGACAAAATGAGCATGAATCTAATCTTAAACATTTTCATTTCCGGGTGAGCCTCCACTTTAAGTTCCAGCACCTATTGTTTGAGAAAAAAAGCCATGGATAGAAGAGAAAAGTGCAACAAGGCCAATCAATAGATCCCTATCAATCGATCATGATAACTACTCTTGGCAAGTAAATTTGTGAGGAGCTCCCTGACTAAACTCCAGGGCATTACATCTATATATATATACACACACTATAAGGTTCAATATTGAGTTGGCCCACCCTTTGCAGTTTCAACTGTTCTGGGAAGGCTGTCTACAGGATTTAGGAGTGTCTATGGGAATGTTTGACCATTCTTCCAGAAGCGCATTCGTGAGATCAGGCACTGATGTTGGATGAGAACTTGCTCATCCATGTCTTTATGTACCTTGCTTTGTGCACTGGTGCGCAGTCATTTTGGAACAGGAAGGGGCCATTCCCAAACTGTTCCCACAAAGTTGGGAGCATGAAATTGTCCAAAATGTCTTGGTATGCTGATGCCTTAACCTCCCTGGCGGTATGATTCTTTCAGAAAAAAGGTGCTGAAAGCGGTACCATTATTTGCAAGGAAATTTGGTGATTTGTACTGTAGGCCTGTAATTCTTAAGGTTCGTACACACGGTTGGACATCCAACAAAATTTCCCTTGGATTTTTGTCTTAATTGATTTGTCCGATCACACCCATAGCATACACACGCTCGGACTTTTCTGCAAACTTTTCTAACACTTTCCCAACATCACGTGGTTTTACTTGCTCTTTACCGCCACCCTTTGGTTAACTTCTGCTATTGTTGGTTGAGTTTAACATTGGTTCTGAGCATGCGCATTTGTACTTTGTCCAAAAGTCCGATGGTTTGCTGTACACACGGTCGGACAAGGCACCATCTGACTTTTGTTGCCAGAAAGTTGGTCCGTTCGCAGACCCAACTTTTTGTCCGATGAAAGCCAAAAAAGTTGGTCCGATGGAATGTACACATGGTCGAACAAATACGAAAAGTGCCGGATTTTGAAGTTGGTTGGGCAAAAGTCCGACTGTGTGTACGGGGCTTTAGGAATAACTCACTTAAATCTGACCAAACAAGAGTCTAGTAGGCATCCCGGGAATGACATTTTTTTAAAAACAAAATTATAAATTATAATTTAATAAATAATTATAAATAATTATAACAAATAATAATATAATTATAATACAAATTATTCAATAATGTAATCAACTCAAAATCACTGAAATTTGCTCAGTTGCAGAATTGTCGCTGTCATTACTTTTATTTTTTTATGACGAATTTCCCCACAAATCGCTATCGCACAATTCTGCAAATGATTATAATTTATTATCGCTGTTTTCTAGCTGTTCTAAAACCATTTTTGACATAAAGGGACACTTTTGGTTGCTATGGACAATCTACAGTTTGCAGGCAGAAAGAACAGTTTTTATTATATAAAAGTACATGTAGGACACTGGGCAGACCACTAGGGACAAGGGGGGTGTGTATTTTTTTACATACAGTACTGCAATCTATAAGATTACAGTATACTGTATGTATTGTGTTTGTTTACCTTTTTGAATTTGGCGCCGTTCTCCGCTCCCGTGCATCGCAACGTTGCAGGGAAAGTAGATCGGCGGCACAGGAGGACACTGTGTGAATCGAGCGAGGTCTCACTCGCTCACACAGCGCGGTGGCATCGCTGGATCCAGGGACAAGGTAAGTAAACCAAGCCTGTGGATCCAGCGAGACGAGCCCGAGTCTGACTCGGGGTTACCGATCGTAGCCAGAAAATCTCACCCCGAGTCAGACTCGGGAACACCGCCAGGGGGGTTACAAGTTCCCTTGACTGTAACTAAGGGGCCAAGCCCAAACCCTGAAAAACAACCCCACACCATAATCCTCCATCTACCAAATGATTTGGACCAGTGCGCAAAGCAAGGTCCATAAAGACATGAATGAGCTAGTTTGGGGTGGAGGAACCTGACTGGCCTGACCTCAACCCAATAGAACACCTTTGTGATGAATTAGAGACTACGAGCCAGGCCTTCTCGTCCACATCAGTGCCTGACCTCACAAATGTGCTGCTTGAAGAATTGTCAAAAATTCCCATAGACACACTCCTAAACCTTGTGGACAGCCTTTCCAGAAGAGTTGAAGCTATTATAGCTGTAAAGGGTGAGCCGACTCAATATTGAACCCTACAGACTAAGGCCCCATACACACAAGAGGATTTATCCGCGAATACGATCCAGTGGACCGTTTCCGCGGATAAATCCTCTTGAGGATTTCAGTGGATTTCTCTGCGATGGAGTGTACTCACCATCGCATTGAAATCCGCGCCGAAATCCTCTGGCGATGACGTGTCGCGCCGTCGCGGCGATTATGACGCGGCGACGTACGCGACGCTGTCATATAAGGAATTCCACGCATGCGTCGAATCATTACGACGCATGCGGGGGATCCCTTCGGATGGATGGATCCGGTGAGTCTATACAGACCAGCGGATCCATCCGTTGGGATGGATTCCAGCAGATGGATTTGTTTAGCATGTCAGCGAATATTCGATCTGCTGGAATCCATCCCAGGGGAGAAATATCCGCGGAAACAGATCCGCTGGAGTGTACACACCATAGGATCTATCCGCTGAAACCCATTTGCTGGGATTTTTCAGCGGATGGATTCTATCGTGTGTATGGGGCCTAAGACTGGGATGCCATTAAAGTTTATGTGCATGTAAAGATAAAATATATACAGTACAGACCAAAAGTTTGGACACACCTTCTCAGTCAAAGAGTTTTCTTTATTTTCATGACTATGAAAATTGGAGATTCACACTGAAGGCATCAAAACTATGAATTAACACATGTGGAATTATACATAACAAAAAAGTGTGAAACAACTGAAAATATATTTCATATTCTAGGTTCTTCAAAGTCGCCACCTTTTGCAGCAGACACATCTCTAGAACTGTTAAGAGGAGACTGTGTGAATCAGGCCTTCATAGTAGAATATCTGCTAGGAAATAACTGCTAAAGAAAGGCAACAAGCAGGAGAGTCTTGTTTGGGCTAAAGAACACAAGGAATGGACATTAGACCAGTGGAAATCTGTGCTTTGGTCTGATGAGTCCAAACTTGAGATCTTTGGTTCCAAACCCTGTGCCTTTGTGCGACGCAGAAAAGGTGAACGGATGGACTCTACATGCCTGGTTCCCACCGTGAAGCATGGAGGAGGAGGTGTGATGGTGTGGGGGTGCTTTGCTGGTGACACTGTTGGGGATTTATTCAAAATTGAAGGCCTACTGAACCAGCATGGCTACCACAGCATCTTGCAGCGGCATGCTATTCCATCCATCAGGACAATGACCCCAAACACACCTCCAGGCTGTGTAAGGACTATTTGACCAAGAAGGAGAGTGATGGGGTGCTGCGCCAGGTGACTACCTCTTGAAGCTCATCAAGAGAATGCCATGAGTGTGCAAAGCAGTAATCAAAGCAAAAGGTGTCTACTTTGAAGAACCTAGAATATGAAATATATTTTCAGTTGTTTCACACCTTTTTGTTATGTATAATTCCACATGTGTTAATTCATAGTTTTGATGCCTTCAGTTTAAATCTCCAATTTTCATAGTCATGAAAATAAAGAAAACTCTTTGAATGAGAAGGTGTGTCCAAACTGTTGGTCTGTACTGTGTATATATACAGTATAGGATTATGAGAAATTACCCTCCACAAACAGGCTATTGCACTTAAACTGTAGGTAAAGTTGAAAAGTGGGTTTTAGAATACAGTTGGCAGTACATCTACCCAGAACAGGGCTTCTGTGAAGGAGATTCCCTTCCTGGGAAATTATCCGGTAATGTTATCAAAGTAATTGGGAGCAGAGGAACTTCTGCAACCAGCAAAGAAACATTACTCATAAATATATAGATGCACACCAGTAAAAAAATAAGACCTACAATAAGACATATAAGACATTTAAATAAGAAGATATTAATAACTGTACATACTGTACATTCAGAGTATAAAAGTATTATCATCAAAGAGCCTGGTAGAAGTCCTGGTTGAATTGTGCACTTACTGTGTACCCAGATGAATGTTGCAAAGTCCAGTTGCAGGGCCCCTGAGTATGATGCAACATCTGCCTTTGTGTCGGAGACCTGAGGACAAGATCAGCGGGCACAGGGGAACTGGGCCATTGTTTAAAATCATGGGGCCCCCTACAGCCTATCTGACTGGGCGCCCTTTGACCCTGCCCTCGACCCCACCCACTTTCTTAAAACACATCTTTTTTGCTGCTTCCAAAACACCCCTCCATGTTATCCTATGTGTCTATGCACACATAATTTTGGAATCTTTTAGTGGCAGGGGCGTTTACAAGCAGGAAAATAAAAAAACATGGCCAGTGCTTCCAGGAGCAGCAGTATTTTGACCAAAAAAAAAAAACACTTGACGCATGTAAATGCTCCTAAATGCATGTTAACGCTAGGCACGTTTTGAGCTTGAGCGATAATTCATTTCAGTGACCAGAATAACTTATTATTCTGGCCAATCAAATGAACAACCAAGTGATTGACGCCTGTAAATGAGTCTAAACGCTTGCAAAAGCATTAGACACTTTCACTAGCATCAGACGTTTTTTTCTGCAAAGAAGAGGGGCGTTATTTTAAACCTCCTGTGTGCTCTATCTCCAGAGATATAGGTATAGCTGCTCTCGATCTCCACACTACAAGTCATGGTGCCTGGGGGAGAAGACGCTCCTCCCACCGCTGCCCACACAGACTCCGCTCCCTGCTCTGCCCACAATTGTTTATCCTTATCCCTGCCGGGCTCATCCTCTGGGGCTCTATTGTGGGATGAATGAATGAGTGACTTGTATAGCGCTACACATGCAAACTGAATTGCCTCAAGGCACTTTTTGCAGCCAGTGTCTTCCTGGCTGGTGCTGTCATTTACCCCGTAGGATCTCGACACGATTGGGACACACAGTCGTACACATATATACTGGGCCAATTTGGACGAATCTAATTAACCTACCAGCATGTCTTTGGAGTGTGGGAGGAAAGCGGAGTACCCGGAGGAAACCCACGCAGACACAGGGAGAACATGCAAACTCCAGGCAGATGGTCTCGTGGTTGGCATTCAAACCAGCGACCCTTTTTGCTGCTAGGTGAAAGTGCTAACCACTACACCACTGTGCTACCTGTGATGCGGGGTGAAAAGCCAATCTCCTCAATGGATTTTACCACCCCTCCTATCCTGCTGCCCTAGGCGGCTGCCTGTCCTGCCTAATGGTTACGCTGGCCCTGGCTGTACTGTGGTACAATCTGTAACACACAGAACATCCATAAAGTAAAAAAGTCAGCACACAACAGCATGTGCCACACTTTGACAGAGCCATGGAGCACCTCCTGTGCTGTGTGAATGAATAAACTATGCTGAGGATCATACGGCACTGTGAGGGTGTGGATGATTCGCGGGTGTTGTAACACCTCAACTCACTGTGTGCTGCCCAGTGCCTGCAGCGCTATATGCTACCCGCCACCGCCATCACTGCCAGGATCAGATTTACAGCTCCCTCCCTGTCAGCTGTCTCACATCAGTCCCTGAGACAGCGGAGCGAGTAAAGTACTGTACAGATCACTACGCCAAGCACCTGGGAAGGAGAGCAGCTGCCAGGACAATAGAAAATGCGACTTGGCACAGGTTTGTATACCTCCGCCCAAAATTGAAAAAATTGTCCCTCCTCAGCTCCCACCGCATGAGCTCCTGATGGGGCCCGGGAAAATATATTTATGCACCCCCTATACAAGTAGGAGCGGGGAATTTATTTTAATGAGCCTTTTTTTTAAAGAAATGCACTATAACACTGTCTGGGCGAACTTGATGAGCTGATAGGGCTCAGGCCCGGTACAACAGGGCTGGCTGTACTGCCCTATCAACAGCCCTGCGGGAGAATTCTCCAACTGCTGTCCATCCAGCCTGGAATGTAGCCTCACACCTGCAGTAACTGTGGCACTGGAACTCAGAAGCAACCTATCTACTCTGCGCTTTAGTGGTTTTTAATCTGAGATGCAGCCAGAGCTCTAACTACCAGAAGTGGCCATGGGATGCCTAACCTGGATCTAATCTATGCTGGTTATTGAGCACTAAGCTTAAACTAGCTATAGAATTCCAGACCAGAAGAGATATGTATATATGTATATAACTAAAATAAATAGTGCTGCATATAAACTATATTTCAATAAACAGGTTCACCTACTAATATACTGGAAGTTGACAACTACACACACAATAGCACGAATATCTGGCACTGTGCATGTGAGATATAAACAATAGGACAGAGATAAGTCTGACACAAGGATTCAGAAATATACTAAAGAAGCTACATTATCTCACAAAAGTGAGTTCACCCCTCACCCCTCAAAGATATAATAAAATAGTTACAAAAATGTGAGGGGTGTACTCACTTTTGTGAGATACTGTATAGGAAGCTGCAGTTAAAGTGAGGTGAAAAAAACATGTCATACTTACCTGCTCTAAAAACAAGCCTTTTGGATAAAGTAATTTTCTTTAAATACAGATCCACTTACAGGTGGTTTTGAGGGTATAGGAGTTAGTTCAGTGGTAATGATCCTCACTGTTCTCATTTAAAGGCATAGTAAATATTCCTACCTGCATCTTGTGTTTTTCACCAGCATAAGATGTTCATAAATCATGCAACTTGATGGTGACATTTTGTTGCGCACAGCCTATAGTTTAGTAAGTCTTCACATTCCTGTGCCAGCATTCGGCAAGGTCCGGCACAGGTTAAAGCATGACCTGTGTCTGTAGTATGAGACCTGACACTTTCTGTGAGTAAACAACATATCTCACAATCCCCAGACCTCTCAGTCTAGTGCTTGTGCAGGTGATAACTACACAATTGTTAGATATAACATAGGCAGATGTAGGCAGAGCACCCACAGACACACATAGAGCTCACTCTTGCAGCTAAGATGATATATTTAAGTACATTAGCACATTTGTGATGCAACACAGAGGGCATGCATTAGATAATGTGTGAACCAAAACAGGAAGTTACCATGTCCCCTTGGTGCATAGGGACCAGCTAGCTGAAGCAATACATTGAAGCTAGCTAGCTGAAGCCACAACATAAGAGCCCATCATTACATGGCAAGATTTTTGCACTTTGTTAATGACACCTTAAACTAAAGCAGCACAATATGGAAAATGCTTAGTTGTTTGGGTACCTTTCTTGAGACTAATCTGTGAAAAAAAATGTACCCAACAGTGAGATGGCAGACAACAGGAGAAAGGAGAGCAAACCAATCCCTGTTCTTGGAGTTAATTTCTGAAAACAATCTTAATTTCATTTTAAAATGAAATGCCCATATTGTACAGGAAATGGTAATATTAGAGGTCAAATCAGATGATATGACTAATAATCTGTCTAAGAGCTCTTCTCTTGTGGTCCTACATTTTTACCTCTTCCTTGAATTCCCTGATGACTGAGACTCTCCTACTGCATGCCATGGCATGCCATGGCTATGGCTTCTCCTACCCTCCGTTACATTTGTACTGTGTCGTTTAGCAACATTGTGGCTGGTGGATGGACATAACATCCTACACACCTAAAAGTGTCAAATAACAAACAAACGAAAAGCAATGAGACTTTGCTACTGGCACTCATAAAGAAACCCGCAATTATACATGAAAAATGTATCCTGAGATCGCCCAACGATATATTGTCCTTCAAAAGTTTAAAACCATATCAGTTCGAATTTAGCTGACAATCACCTCATAATCCATAGTCCACAAACTTCGCAAAAATATAGTCCTATATGTTATGTGTTCTACGTGTTTTGCAGCTTAGTGAGGCTTCCTCAGGACCCAATATTCTCTGGATGTAGTTGGGTTTTGTATCATAAATGTAATTGACTGGTGGTCACCGATTGACATTTTTGACATATCTTTCATCTCATATAAAAGTACAGAAATGTTGCATTACACTGAAGTAACAATAAAAACATTACTGTCATGAATCAGATGTGATCAGAACTATGTGGACTGCAACAGAGGGAACCCAGACGTGTTTTAAGTGAAAATATGGTTTATTAAGGATAGTGAAATAATATATTAAAATAACAACCTCCAAAAACACTCCAACCAACACCAACAGAAACCACAAATAATAACAGTAATAGACTAATATGTACAAGTAATAAGGACAAACCGGAATCACAACAGGGCAAGGCCAGGATCGTCAACGGGAGGTCAGCAGCTGGGCAAAGGGAGCACAAACAGGACAAGGAGGGGATGGAGGGATCACAGGGGGAACAGGTGTAGGTACAGAGCACAGAGCACAGGGTACAGGGTACAGGGTACAGGGTAACAGGATTCCAGGTACAGGTTTCAGGTTAGGGCACAAGAAAGATATCAAGGCAAGGTCTAATTGTCACTGCCAGGTATTTATACACATCTCCTGCAATCAGGCTCAGGTGACGCCTGATCGCAGGAGATGTCGGCCCCACATTGCCAAGAACTCCCCGCTGGTGGACGCCAGTACTGCAGCCCAAGGATCACATAATACCACCAGGGGAGAGCTCCCCTGGCAGTTCCAGACTGCCAGGAGACACCTGGTGGTGGACCACAGTACTGCACGCCAAATACCAGGCAGTATCACCAGCGGGAGGAACCTTTCCTGACAATCACATTTATAACCAATATTATAGTAATATATTTATCATCTTTTTCTTTAAAATTAATTAAAAAAAGTATCCAACTTGGAACAGGCTTGACTGTCCCTCATATGACTATGTATAAAACTAGGTATGTACTGTATGGTAAAGCTCTCCTCCAGGGACAAAAGGTAGAGCCATTAGCACCAAAGGGACCTGGGGAGGAAAAAGGTGAGATCCACAGGGGGGCTACATGGAGAAATAATACTCTCTACCAGAAGTTGTGTGCATATGCCAAGTAACACCAGGAGACTTCCCTCCACTTTCCTGTACCCATCCCTGATATAAACAAAGGTGTCGGAGAGTGAAGATTGGATTAGCACAAATCTTCTTTTGCAGGGTCTTTTTGGTCCTTACCTTTTGTATAGCAATATGACAATGTGGTACCTTAAATCATTTGTATAATGAGTCATTTTGTTTATCCATTTCCACACATCTATATATTTTTCTAGGAATGGATGAAAGCATCAAGAAATAATAATGTGCATCTTGAAAAAATAGAGTCGGTCTCGGAAGAGCAAGATGAAGACCAAATGTCGACATTGCTTAAAGATAATGTGGCTGAGATCTTGGACAGCCAGTGTTTGTCTAAGGAACCAATGGACACTTCCATGACTATGCCTGCACCACTTGTTCAAAATGTATCTGATGCTTGCTTTACAAATATGAATTTCACAATGAATGACAGCATGTATATTATGCTTTAAATAACTTCCAGTAGTACTGAAAGGCCTGTTTACTACAGACACAGAATGTAGACTCATGCGCTATGAGGTGATAGCTGCATTGACATGTTTTTGGTTAAGCATATTTTCATTCAAATGATAAAAAAAAAGCAAAAAAAAAAGAAACCAAGATGTTTCTTCAATCTACAATGATCTACAATAAAGGTAAAATGTTAGTCCTAGAAGACCAAGAGATTGCTATGGGGACTATCTATCTGTAATGGTTTATCCTGCCAGCAATAACTAGTGACAAACTATTTTGGATAATATGCACACCTTGATGTCAAAGGGAATACTATGCAAATTTATTAGTTCTTGCTTTTGAATGCCATATTGCTTAGTAGTGGGGATACTATCAATGCCTATAATAGAAAGCCAAATATGATAGCTGTTAGAATTTTTTTCATTATGATCTTCACAGGTTCAGTTTAGTCCTAGCTAAATCAAAACCATACAAG
Organism: Rana temporaria; assembly: GCF_905171775.1. Classification (NCBI taxonomy): domain Eukaryota; kingdom Metazoa; phylum Chordata; class Amphibia; order Anura; family Ranidae; genus Rana; species Rana temporaria. The sequence goes on from NC_053490.1 coordinate 202,523,363, forward strand.
TTAACTCAGCTAATAATAATAGGGGGCTAACCATAGAGAATTATGGCAATTCAGGGAACAGTAGGGAATTTGTGCATGTACTGTGCATTATAACAAGTTAGCTTGGATGGGATACAGTGTGAGTTGCAAGCATTTCCCAGCAATTGAAAGTGCCATCCTTTTATTTTTATTTTTATAGAAGCTGTGAGGGTGGGTGTTGTACAGAGAGTTGGCGGACTCTTTATTTTTCTAGAAGCTGTGAGGGTGGGGGTTGAACAAAGAGTTGGCAGACTCTTTATTTTTCTAGAAGCTGGGTGGGTGTTAAACAAAGAGTTGGTGTACTCTTTATTTTTCTAGAAGCTGGGTGGGTGTTAAACAGAGAGTTGGTGGACTCTTTATTTTTCTAGAAGCTGGGTGGGTGTTCAACAGAGAGTTGGCGGACTCTTTATTTTTCTAGAAGCTGTGGGGGTGTTCAACAGAGAGTTGGCGGACTCTTTATTTTTCTAGAAGCTGGGTGGGTGTTCAACAGAGAGTTGGCGGACTCTTTATTTTTCTAGAAGCTGTGGGGGTGTTCAACAGAGAGTTGGCGGACTCTTTATTTTTCTAGAAGCTGTGGGGGTGGGTGTTCAACAAAGAGTTGGTGGACTCTTTATTTTTCTAGAAGCTGGGAGGGTGGGTGTTAAACAGAGAGTTGGTGGACTCTTTATTTTTCTAGAAGCTGGGAGGGTGGGTGTTGAACAGAGAGTTGGCGGACTCTTTATTTTTCTAGAAGCTGTGGGGGTGGGTGTTCAACAAAGAGTTGGTGGACTCTTTATTTTTCTAGAAGCTGGGAGGGTGGGTGTTAAACAGAGAGTTGGTGGACTCTTTATTTTTCTAGAAGCTGGGAGGGTGGGTGTTGAACAGAGAGTTGGCGGACTCTTTATTTTTCTAGAAGCTGTGGGGGTGGGTGTTCAACAAAGAGTTGGTGGACTCTTTATTTTTCTAGAAGCTGGGAGGGTGGGTGTTAAACAGAGAGTTGGTGGACTCTTTATTTTTCTAGAAGCTGGGAGGGTGGGTGTTGAACAGAGAGTTGATGGACTCTTTTTTTTTTCTAGAAGCTGGGTGGGTGTTCAACAGAGAGTTGGCGGACTCTTTATTTTTCTAGAAGCTGTGGGGGTGGGTGTTGAACAGAGAGTTGGTGGACTTTTTTTAAGCACACTTATCCTTTGAGATGGCAAAAATAAAAAACTGTAAAAAAGAAACAGCAATGTCTATATTTTCTATATAGAGTCTTTAATGTGAAATTTTCCTTCCTTTGAGCTGATTTATTCTTCCTATAGTTTGTAAACTATTTAACTGCTTGCCGACCAGCCGCTGTCATTATACTTCGGCAGGTCGGCACGGTCCTGCGAGCAGTCATAGCTGTGCGTTGGCTCCTTTAAGTGGGATAGCAGGCTGTGGGCATGATAGGCAGAACAGGGACATGTGTGTGAACACACAAATCCCTGTTCTGTGAGGAATGACAGATCATGAGTTCCTAATAGCTTGGAACCACAATCTGTCATTTCCTCGAGGTCATTCCCCCACAGTTAGGAACACACATAGGGAACACAATTAACCCCTTGATCGCCCCCTAGTGTTAACCCCTTCCCTGTCAGTGAAATTTTTACAGTAATCAGTGCATTTTATAGCACTCATTGCTGTATAAATGGCAGTGGTCCCAAAAATGTGTCAAAAGTGTCCGATGTATCCGCCATTATGTTGAAGTCCCGATAAAAATCGCAGATCGCCGCCATTTCTAGTAAAAAAAATAATAATAATAAAAATGCTATAAATCTATCCCCTATTTTGTAGACGCTATAACTTTTGCGCAAACAAATCAATATGCACTTATTGCGATTTTTATTACCAAAAATATGTAGAAGAGAACATATTGGCCTAAACTGAGAAAAAAATTGGGGATATTATAGCAAAAAGTACAAAATATTGTGTTTTTTTAAATTTGTCACTCTTTTTATGTTTATAGCGCAAAAATAAAAACCGCAGAGATGATCAAATACCACCAAAAGAAAGCTCTATTTGTGGGAAAAAAAGGACGTAAATTTTGTTTGGATGCAGCGCCGCATGACTGCGCAATTGTCAGTTAAAGCGACGCAGTGCCAAATCACAAAAAATGGCCTGGTCATCGAGCAACCAAATCTTCCGGGGCTGAAGTGGTTAAGAGAGCTTCATTGTAATTTGCTTTCAAGATCAAATAATTATTACTTAGGTCCATTGTCTCGGGGGCCTTAAACGGCGTACTTTGCCTTTTTGGTAATCCGCCACTGATCTTCTGAGAGCAGGCATCAAATTACAATCATGTTTTGCAATAGGATTTTTATGTTAATTGAGGCACTTTTAGGCTATGCATGTGTAAATAAATTTGGGGCTACAGTTTTTTCTATTAAAGCATGCTATTATAGTAAAAGCACACCTTCCTACCACTGGTGTAGCATGTGTGTGTGTGTGTGTGTGGGCACAATATTTAGTCCTGCAACATCTCGAGTGTGCTGGGTCCAATGCCCCAGCCGACTGCGTACTTAGTTACAACCAGGGCTTTTTTTTTCAGCTGGAAGGTGGTAGAACTCCATTTTACCACCTCTGGCTAGCCCTGTCCTCTCCATCTTGTAACAAAACTCAGAAGGCGGTAGAGGAAGTTTTTGCACTAATCACTTCCTCTACCGACTTCTGCGTGGCAGGGACATATGTTGGTGGGTGACCTGATCCCGAAGCCACAACTTGCTGCATTTTTTTTGTTTCCTAGGGTGCTTTGGGAGGTCGTTCTGGTCCTCACCCCGCTTGTCCAATCTGTGTAGCACAGAGACGAATGAAGTGTTACGACACTCTTCCCTCTTCAGCTCTGTTCTCTTGGCTTTGTGCTGTTCTGATGAGTTGGGGGAAACATCTACCAGAGCATTAAGTAAGGCTCTTTTGAAGAGGTGAGAGAGAGCTGTGTGTGTGGGGGGTGTATTTGTGAAGAGGTTAAAGCTGGTTAAAGCCCTGGTGAGAGGACAATCGGCATAATAACGAGGGGTTTTTCTTGCCATTCTTTCCTGCCAGCCTATAACCCTGATGTAATGATGGGGTTATTGGCTTGGCTGCTCTGCTGTAGGTTAGGGTTAGGGGGATTAGGGGATGAAAATGACTTGCCTTGCCCTGAGCGCTGACAACCCTTAGACGCGAGTTTCACAACTCGCATTAGGCGCTCTATAAGTATTTATTCCAATTAGGGTTGCCACCTCATCCCTTTAATACAGAACACATATGAATTACACAGGTTCTGTGGCTGATTAAGGTGGTAATTGAACTCAAGTGGAGCCTTATCTAAATGATATTAGCCTCATGATAGTGTAATTCATATGTGTTCTGTTTTAAAGGGATGAGGTGGCAACCCTAATTCCAATCCAATCCAATCCAATCCAACCCACATTACGCCACCGCTTCCTACTAACAGACGGCCTGATAATGGGAATAGCAAGGCAAACCGAACCTCCAAAACAAAAGCAGCTGTGAATCTGCAGTAATGTTTACAAACATTTTTGTAATGTACATACATGATTTGGTAATGAATGTTTTTTTTTTCTTTCAAGTTTTACCTTAAAGGGGTTGTAAAGGTACATTTTTTCCCCTACAAGAAAAAAATTCCCACTACTAGCGCTACACCATAAGGACAATAAAACACAATGTTTAGTGTAGTAAAAAAAGATAAACAAACTCTTTCCGTGCAGCTGTCAATCACCTGAGAACATGGGCAAAAAACTGAAACAAAAAATACAGCGCTCGAGGATGGAGTACGAATCACTTTATAGTCTTTAAAGTATTGCAAAAAATACACATGAACTAAAAATATAAATAAAAACTGCACACTAGGCAGAAAGTTTACACAAGCGAATCTATTGCAAAGTCCCCAAACACTTGAACAATAACCATAAGGTGATGGTGGGATAGCAACCTGAAATCACTGCTGGGAGAAAGCTTCCAACCAAAGTACACTTCTGTAGTATATGAAGGTGGTACGGCCGTTAGTAAACCTCTAAGCAGGGAGAAGAAAAACACACAGCGGGGAGACAGCATCCACGCTGGGAGTGATCAAAGATGATATTCACCTGCCGAGGAAGAAATGGCTATAGTTCTAATCCAACAGGGCGGCCGATGGAGGCGGGATCACTCCTCGCAACGGAGGGCAGTAAGGGAGATCCTGGATGGGAACCACCGTGCCAATACAAGGACGCCACCGCGTCAATCAGAAGCGAGGAGGGAGGGGTGGAATCACCGCTGCGTCACATGAAGGGGAAGGGAATGAAGTCCGGACTCTATCCCTCAAGGGTCATGTGACTCCAGGGGCCAATCAGTGGAAGAGATAGCCGAGCAGTAGAATCAACAAGCTGAACGTCACTGAAGGAATTCCCAGACTGTCAGTATCTCAGCATTGGCTTCTTGTAAACAAGTGGGGGCATAAAACGAGATGGGGGTGAGCCGTGACTGACATGTTTCGCGTGCCAGACGCTTTGTCAAAGTCACGGACAGGCAACACCACCAGATTAAAATAGGAACATGTAACAATCCCATTGGATAATGGCAGGCGGGGGGACGGATTTAAAGTGTTAACCCCACCATCACCATTCGGTTCTTTATTTAAAAAAGCAACATATTGAGTTTGCAATTGTTTGTTGATATTAAACTAGAAACACCCAATAGTGACACATATACAAAAAATAATAATAATAGCACATAAACAAAAACAAAAATACATAATCCATACATTAAAAATAAATACATTGAAAATAAATGAAAATAAAAATAAAAAATAAATACAAATATAGTACACATTATCCTCAGCTCATAACATAAATATTAGTGACATGAACACATTTATCTATAAAAACTATCATTTTTTAATTTTTTAAAAAACATTGAATAAAAAGAGCCATAAGCTCTGTATGCTAAAATTTAAAATTTAATATTTAATATTTAATTCAAGTTTCGTTCGTAATACTGAGGATATCTAGCTCCTCGTTAAGGCCACCTGGTGACAAAGAACCCATCCGAAAGATCCAATAAGTTTCCCTCTTGCAGAGGAGGGAAAATCTTTCATTGGCCGTAAGTGACCCTATTGGAATGGACTCAATCGCCATGACCTCCAGGCACTTAAAATCTTTATTATGGGCCTGCAGGAAGTGTCTAGGTACACTGTGTTTGTCACAGCCCTTTGTGATAAGGCGTCTATGCTCACCTATACGTATCCGTAAAGTACGGATTGTCCTTCCTACATAAAGCAACTTACAAGGACAACGCAACACGTAAACAACGAATTCCGTTGAACAGGTAATGAATTGATTAATCGGAAAACTACAGTCTTTGGTTTTAATAACATCAGTCCCTCCTTTAGAGATAGACTGACAAGTGAGACATCCTCTTTTACCACATCTGAAGATACCTGTTTTATTATTGAAATAGGCCCGAATATCTAAAGGACGAGTGGGGTTATTCTTAGTGACTTTACTTGGTGCAATGATATTTCGGATGGTCCGTGCCCTTCTAAAGGTAATCTGGGGTTTAGGGGGAAGGGAAGAAGACAGATATTGGTCTAGTTGAAGAATGTTGAAATGTTTATTAATAATGCTGCTTATGTTTTTATGTTCAGTATTGAAAGTAGAAATAAACCTTATATTATTTACGACCCTGTCCTTAATGACCTTCTTCTTTTTGTTCATAATCATATTGGAATTGAAAGCATCATCTAATAATTCTTGTGGATATCCCTTCTCTCTAAATTTCGTCTTCATAGTAAGGCCCTGGGTCATGTAGTCCTGTAACTTTGAACAGTTTCTCCGTAGCCTATTGAATTGCCCATATGGGATGTTTGATTTCCACGACGAGTGATGGCAACTATTAAAGTGTAAATATGAATTACCACTAGTGGGTTTAATATGATTACTAGTGGTAATGACCTCCTGATCATGTGAAAGTACCAAATCCAAAAAAATTAAGTTATCCTTATCGAAGACATGCGTAAACGAAAGGCCTAGCTCATTATTGTTACAGTGGTCTACAAATAATGAAAAAAGATCAGCACCACCACTCCAAATGAGGACTACGTCGTCTATATAACGCCCATAGAAGACGACGTGTTCCAGAAATGGATTGTTATTCCAAATATGCAAAATTTCCCAGTAGCCCATAGTCAGATTGGCATAAACCGGTGCAAAATTGGCCCCCATTGCAGTACCTTTCCTTTGTAAAAAGAACTGATCACAGAAAGAAAAATAATTGTGTTTAAGGCAGAATTCAATACCTCTACTGATAAATTCAGATTGTAGAGAGTTAATATCGTTGTTTTTACTTAAGAAGTATTGTACTGCCGCTAAACCAATATTATGGGGTATTGACGTGTACAAAGAGGCCACGTCTAGTGACGCCCAAGCATAACCCTCTTCCCAGGAATAATTTTCAAGGGTCTTAATAATGTCATTGGAATCTTTAATATAAGATGGCAATTCACAAACAATAGGCTGTAGGGCATGGTCTATATACATAGATAGGCCACTAGTAAGGCTATTAGTACTAGCAACAATCGGGCGACCCGGTGGGTCTACTAAAGATTTATGTACTTTCGGGAGGTGGTAAAAATGTGGAGTACTAGAAATTTTGGGCAATAAGAAGGACTTTTCACTCTTGTTGATAACGCCTTTACTATAGGCCGTCTCAACAAGAGTAGTAAGTTCTATTTGATAGGCGGAGAAAGGGTCTGTATTGAGTTTTTGGTAAGTCTCGCCATCCGACAGCAGACGATATGCTTCTCGGAGGTATTCAACCTTATCCTGTACAACTAGGCTCCCGCCTTTGTCGGCTTGTTTGACTATAATATTTTTATTTGCCGTGAGATCTTTAAGTGCCTGACGTTCTGCAAAATTTAGATTGAGGGTCCCTGACTTAGAAGGGTTATCACAAAAACTGGAAAAATCCTTATACACAGCTTGATAGAAGGTCTCAATATAGGGCCCTTTAGAGCGGGTAGGGTTAAAAACGGACTGAGGCCTAAATTTTGTGTGCACTATGTCCGGTTCCATGAAAGGACAAAAAGTTTGACTCTCTGTATTGCCCTCAGACCATAGTTCTTCAAGGATTAATAACAAACCATCTGGATCTTGATCAATGTCTGGGTCCTCACGAGTGCTAGTTGCAACACTGTCAGAATCCTGAACATTGTCAGTATTGGACGCATCACGTTTAGCAAAAAATCTTCTGAGGGTGAGGAGTCGAACAAATTTATTTAGATCCTTAAAAAGTCCAAATTTATTTGGTCCAGTAGAAGGACAAAAACTTAGCCCTTTGCGTAAAAGGGTAAGCTCAATTGGGGTTAGGGTATGGCTAGAAAGATTAAATATTTTAATGGTACTATCTTTTAGTCCCTGTCTGTCTTTTCTTTTTTGTTCAGTCTTGGATCGGAGTCCTCCTCTTCTACCTCTTCGAGTTTTCTTTTTTCTTTTTGTAATGAGGTTCCCTTTAGGGGTAAGTCTAAAAAACCTTCATCGATATTGCCTATTATAGTGTCACACATAGAGGTTGGAGGCCCATTGACTCTTGGACGAGCCCCTTCCTTCATGTAGACTTCTAAGTCTTTAGATAGAGGGCTATATTTATTACTAGTGGTGACTGAGAAGCATATGGGTAATTGTGAAAATGACGTGTTGCACTCATGATCACTATTGGGGTCTGCTATACTTGGACTGGGGTTGAGATCTACCAAAATGGGAGGGGGATTGGGTATTAAAATAGGTACGTTGGAAAGCTGGTTAATTGGCCCCTCTGATATTGGTTGCTAAGCAACCAATATCAGAGGGGCCAATTAACCAGCTTTCCAACGTACCTATTTTAATACCCAATCCCCCTCCCATTTTGGTAGATCTCAACCCCAGTCCAAGTATAGCAGACCCCAATAGTGATCATGAGTGCAACACGTCATTTTCACAATTACCCATATGCTTCTCAGTCACCACTAGTAATAAATATAGCCCTCTATCTAAAGACTTAGAAGTCTACATGAAGGAAGGGGCTCGTCCAAGAGTCAATGGGCCTCCAACCTCTATGTGTGACACTATAATAGGCAATATCGATGAAGGTTTTTTAGACTTACCCCTAAAGGGAACCTCATTACAAAAAGAAAAAAGAAAACTCGAAGAGGTAGAAGAGGAGGACTCCGATCCAAGACTGAACAAAAAAGAAAAGACAGACAGGGACTAAAAGATAGTACCATTAAAATATTTAATCTTTCTAGCCATACCCTAACCCCAATTGAGCTTACCCTTTTACGCAAAGGGCTAAGTTTTTGTCCTTCTACTGGACCAAATAAATTTGGACTTTTTAAGGATCTAAATAAATTTGTTCGACTCCTCACCCTCAGAAGATTTTTTGCTAAACGTGATGCGTCCAATACTGACAATGTTCAGGATTCTGACAGTGTTGCAACTAGCACTCGTGAGGACCCAGACATTGATCAAGATCCAGATGGTTTGTTATTAATCCTTGAAGAACTATGGTCTGAGGGCAATACAGAGAGTCAAACTTTTTGTCCTTTCATGGAACCGGACATAGTGCACACAAAATTTAGGCCTCAGTCCGTTTTTAACCCTACCCGCTCTAAAGGGCCCTATATTGAGACCTTCTATCAAGCTGTGTATAAGGATTTTTCCAGTTTTTGTGATAACCCTTCTAAGTCAGGGACCCTCAATCTAAATTTTGCAGAACGTCAGGCACTTAAAGATCTCACGGCAAATAAAAATATTATAGTCAAACAAGCCGACAAAGGCGGGAGCCTAGTTGTACAGGATAAGGTTGAATACCTCCGAGAAGCATATCGTCTGCTGTCGGATGGCGAGACTTACCAAAAACTCAATACAGACCCTTTCTCCGCCTATCAAATAGAACTTACTACTCTTGTTGAGACGGCCTATAGTAAAGGCGTTATCAACAAGAGTGAAAAGTCCTTCTTATTGCCCAAAATTTCTAGTACTCCACATTTTTACCACCTCCCGAAAGTACATAAATCTTTAGTAGACCCACCGGGTCGCCCGATTGTTGCTAGTACTAATAGCCTTACTAGTGGCCTATCTATGTATATAGACCATGCCCTACAGCCTATTGTTTGTGAATTGCCATCTTATATTAAAGATTCCAATGACATTATTAAGACCCTTGAAAATTATTCCTGGGAAGAGGGTTATGCTTGGGCGTCACTAGACGTGGCCTCTTTGTACACGTCAATACCCCATAATATTGGTTTAGCGGCAGTACAATACTTCTTAAGTAAAAACAACGATATTAACTCTCTACAATCTGAATTTATCAGTAGAGGTATTGAATTCTGCCTTAAACACAATTATTTTTCTTTCTGTGATCAGTTCTTTTTACAAAGGAAAGGTACTGCAATGGGGGCCAATTTTGCACCGGTTTATGCCAATCTGACTATGGGCTACTGGGAAATTTTGCATATTTGGAATAACAATCCATTTCTGGAACACGTCGTCTTCTATGGGCGTTATATAGACGACGTAGTCCTCATTTGGAGTGGTGGTGCTGATCTTTTTTCATTATTTGTAGACCACTGTAACAATAATGAGCTAGGCCTTTCGTTTACGCATGTCTTCGATAAGGATAACTTAATTTTTTTGGATTTGGTACTTTCACATGATCAGGAGGTCATTACCACTAGTAATCATATTAAACCCACTAGTGGTAATTCATATTTACACTTTAATAGTTGCCATCACTCGTCGTGGAAATCAAACATCCCATATGGGCAATTCAATAGGCTACGGAGAAACTGTTCAAAGTTACAGGACTACATGACCCAGGGCCTTACTATGAAGACGAAATTTAGAGAGAAGGGATATCCACAAGAATTATTAGATGATGCTTTCAATTCCAATATGATTATGAACAAAAAGAAGAAGGTCATTAAGGACAGGGTCGTAAATAATATAAGGTTTATTTCTACTTTCAATACTGAACATAAAAACATAAGCAGCATTATTAATAAACATTTCAACATTCTTCAACTAGACCAATATCTGTCTTCTTCCCTTCCCCCTAAACCCCAGATTACCTTTAGAAGGGCACGGACCATCCGAAATATCATTGCACCAAGTAAAGTCACTAAGAATAACCCCACTCGTCCTTTAGATATTCGGGCCTATTTCAATAATAAAACAGGTATCTTCAGATGTGGTAAAAGAGGATGTCTCACTTGTCAGTCTATCTCTAAAGGAGGGACTGATGTTATTAAAACCAAAGACTGTAGTTTTCCGATTAATCAATTCATTACCTGTTCAACGGAATTCGTTGTTTACGTGTTGCGTTGTCCTTGTAAGTTGCTTTATGTAGGAAGGACAATCCGTACTTTACGGATACGTATAGGTGAGCATAGACGCCTTATCACAAAGGGCTGTGACAAACACAGTGTACCTAGACACTTCCTGCAGGCCCATAATAAAGATTTTAAGTGCCTGGAGGTCATGGCGATTGAGTCCATTCCAATAGGGTCACTTACGGCCAATGAAAGATTTTCCCTCCTCTGCAAGAGGGAAACTTATTGGATCTTTCGGATGGGTTCTTTGTCACCAGGTGGCCTTAACGAGGAGCTAGATATCCTCAGTATTACGAACGAAACTTGAATTAAATATTAAATATTAAATTTTAAATTTTAGCATACAGAGCTTATGGCTCTTTTTATTCAATGTTTTTTAAAAAATTAAAAAATGATAGTTTTTATAGATAAATGTGTTCATGTCACTAATATTTATGTTATGAGCTGAGGATAATGTGTACTATATTTGTATTTATTTTTTATTTTTATTTTCATTTATTTTCAATGTATTTATTTTTAATGTATGGATTATGTATTTTTGTTTTTGTTTATGTGCTATTATTATTATTTTTTGTATATGTGTCACTATTGGGTGTTTCTAGTTTAATATCAACAAACAATTGCAAACTCAATATGTTGCTTTTTTAAATAAAGAACCGAATGGTGATGGTGGGGTTAACACTTTAAATCCGTCCCCCCGCCTGCCATTATCCAATGGGATTGTTACATGTTCCTATTTTAATCTGGTGGTGTTGCCTGTCCGTGACTTTGACAAAGCGTCTGGCACGCGAAACATGTCAGTCACGGCTCACCCCCATCTCGTTTTATGCCCCCACTTGTTTACAAGAAGCCAATGCTGAGATACTGACAGTCTGGGAATTCCTTCAGTGACGTTCAGCTTGTTGATTCTACTGCTCGGCTATCTCTTCCACTGATTGGCCCCTGGAGTCACATGACCCTTGAGGGATAGAGTCCGGACTTCATTCCCTTCCCCTTCATGTGACGCAGCGGTGATTCCACCCCTCCCTCCTCGCTTCTGATTGACGCGGTGGCGTCCTTGTATTGGCACGGTGGTTCCCATCCAGGATCTCCCTTACTGCCCTCCGTTGCGAGGAGTGATCCCGCCTCCATCGGCCGCCCTGTTGGATTAGAACTATAGCCATTTCTTCCTCGGCAGGTGAATATCATCTTTGATCACTCCCAGCGTGGATGCTGTCTCCCCGCTGTGTGTTTTTCTTCTCCCTGCTTAGAGGTTTACTAACGGCCGTACCACCTTCATATACTACAGAAGTGTACTTTGGTTGGAAGCTTTCTCCCAGCAGTGATTTCAGGTTGCTATCCCACCATCACCTTATGGTTATTGTTCAAGTGTTTGGGGACTTTGCAATAGATTCGCTTGTGTAAACTTTCTGCCTAGTGTGCAGTTTTTATTTATATTTTTAGTTCATGTGTATTTTTTGCAATACTTTAAAGACTATAAAGTGATTCGTACTCCATCCTCGAGCGCTGTATTTTTTGTTTCACATTTTTTCCCCTAAATAGCTTCCTTTACCTTAGTGCAGTCTTCCTTCACTTACCTCATCCTTCGATTTTGCTTTTAAATGTCCTTATTCCTTCTGAGAAATCCTCACTTCCTGTTCTTCTATCTGTAACTACACACAGTAATGTGAGGCTTTCTCCCTGGTGTGGAGAAAGCCTCTTGAGGGGGAAGGGGGCGAGCAGACAAGTCAGGACACTCTCTACTTTGCAGATAGAGAAAGGAGCTGTGTGTTAGTGGGCGTCCTGACACTCCTGCTCGCCCCCTCTTTTTTTTCATTTTTAATAGAATAAGGGAGGGTTATAACCCCTGTCATCTGTGTCCTATTGGGGAAATTTCGCTTCACTTCCTGTCCCATAGCCAAAAGAGTAAATGAGAGAAAATCCCTTCAAAGTGAGGGAATGCCTGGTTGTCCCTAAAGTCACTAGAACTAGTGTCCTCATTAGAAGCTTTACCCTGTATTCCTGTTCTGGTGACAACCCAAAACGTGGGATTTACTTTCTCTGTGATAATGGCAAACAGGGCAAATAGAGAGGATGCCTATTCATTATACAATATTCTTTTACAATTTTCCTTTAGATTTACCAAAACCATATACAGGCAGTCCCTTACTTTCAAACATCCGACTTACAAATGACTCCTACTTACAAACGGAGGGAAACAACAGTAAGTGAGAGAATATCTACCCCTAGGAAGGGAAATTCTCTTCTGTAAGAGTTAATATGGGAAAAAGGTGTCTCCACTGATGCTTTATCACCAGTCCATGTTTCCCTAACAAGCCCAAATTTTCAAAATTGTCATTGAGACAGAATGTGAGGTGAAATCTTCTGAACAGAGGCACAGACAGCAAAACAAATGTTACAGGGGTGATAACCCTTCCCTGTGCTATCCGAAAAGCTTAAAAATAGATTTTTTGGGCTGGAGCTACACCTAAAAAATTTACCTGTTCCGACTTACAAACAGATCTAACTTAAGAACAAACCTACAGTCCCTATCTTGTTTGTAACCCGGGGACCGCCTGTAATATGAAGTCTAACCTAAACACTTTCAATTTGTATACAATCAGACAGGCCCTTTCACTACATAATTGAAGATAAATCTAATGCCGCGTACACACGGTCATTTTTCGGCATGAAAAAAAAGACGTTTAAAAAAAATGTCATTTAAAATGATGGTGTGTGGGCTTCACATCATTTTTCAGGTTCTGAAAAACGACAACATTTTTTTTCAAACATGCTGCATTTTTTAACAACGTTTTAAACAATGTTGTTTTTCGGGTTGTAAAAAATGATCGTGTGTGGGCTAAAACGACGTTAAAAACCCGCGCATGCTCAGAAGCAAGTTATGAGACGGGAGCGCTCGTTCTGGTAAAACTACCGTTCATAATGGAGTAAGCAGATTCATCACGCTGTAACAGACAAAAAAGCGCGAATCGTCTTTTACTAACAGGAAATCAGATAAAGCAGCCCCAAGGGTGGCATCATACGCATGGAACTTCCCCCTTATAGTGCCGTCGTACGTGTTGTACGTCACCGCGCTTTTGAAAATGATTGGGTGTGGGCAACGTCGTTTTAATGTTGAAGTTGGAAAAAACTAAGTTTTTTCCACATGCCGAAAAATGACGTTTTTTTCATGCCGAAAAATGATCGCGTGTATGCGGGCATTAAGGAAATTGAATATGAAAATTGTATAATGTATGGCCAGCTTTTTGGGGACACAGACAGCAATAAAAACCTGGAAGTTGTTCTAATCCAGGGGTGTTAAACTTGATTTAATCAGCATTATGGTTAACCTCAAAGGGCCGGTTGTATCTGTAAAACGAGATCTACAGAGCACACAGTAAGAAGTCAAGAGTCAACCACCCTCCCTTACATAACAGTGCACCTCCTTTCCATGTGCTGCTGCTGGGAAGAAGCTGGGGGTGGAGCTGGGAATCAGAAAGTGCAGGGTCTGAAGAAGGACCAGAGGAGGGCAGGAGTCAGCTGCTAAGACCAGGGAGACGGAAGACGGACCAGGGTGGCTGCACAGAGAGGCGCAGAATCTGTAGGAGGAGTCCTATGCTCCTCTCTGCTGCCGGCTGCTGAGACAGGGGGGGAGGGGGAGGGGGGGGGGCAAACCTCTCAATGGCTTCACAGAAAAGCGCAGGATCTGTCAGAAAGGTTCTTTCCTATGGGGTGCTGCAGCTGTAGGAGAGGTACGAGGGCCACATGAAATTGCCTGGAGGGTCAGATTCGGAATGAAGGCCTTGTGTTTGACACATGTGCTCTAATCTCTCTCTCTACTGTATCCAAAACGGAAAAAAAATAATACAAATTTGCCTTGAGGTATACTTTAAATGCATCATTACCAAAGATAAAAATCCAGAATTGTAGCAAAAATTAAAGGTTACAAATGTTTTTTTTATTCTTTAACAAAACTTTATCATTGTTTGTTATGTGTCCCAATATGGGGAATTCTGTTATACTGCCAGTAATGCTAGACAGTGTTGTTAACAACTGCATTAAAATATAGGTAATAACTATTGCTTTTTCTTTAAAACTATGTTAGTGACTACAAGATTAATGTAGTTAATCAATATTATTTCTGTATTGATAGTCTGTATGTATTATTGAGAAATAAAGCAAAATTGTAACCTATATTCTTAGACTGACTATATTAAACCTCCTTAATTTGTCACCCATGACTGCCATATACAGCATAATGTAATACATTTTTATTTTATTTTTTATATATTTTAATCTAAGCTGTTTTGTTTTATCTCAGTACATTGTGACAACTGGGAAATTACCTCTACTCTCAGCTTTTCATTTGTTTTGTAATGTATCTACACTAGTTATCTAAGATTTCTATTCAGGTCACCAAACTTCCCCGTGAAGGATTTGTAACATGTGCACCGTTGCGATGTAAAGTATTGTGATCAGCACAGATGTGATATACAGATATACGCCTCTACATCTGCTTTCACACACATCCAGCAGACATCAGCACCGTCACACTTCCCTTCTGAGATCAGGCTTATCTCCCATTCAGAATGACAATTGCAATGATCACACATTCATCTGTAACATATAGTACTTACAATTCTCAGAGGGGATGGTAAGCGTCATTTATTCTGAAAGTTCCTTTTTTCTATGTCTTGTATGTGGTGAAATATGTGCATTCGCATGATATGATAATATTATAGTATATGTACGCCAATTGCTATAGGCTCTAACATGGTAATGACGTTTCAAAAGTCATTTTCTATATCTTTAAACGCCTCAATACTGGGCACTTTCACCCCCTTCCTGACCAGGCCCTTTTTTAGCTTTCAGCGCTGTCGCACTTTGAATGACAATTGCGCAGTTATGCAACACTGTATCCAAATTTTTATTTTATCCTTTTCTTCACACAAATAGAGCTTTCTTTTGGTGCCATTTATTCACTGCTGTGATTCTTATAAAAAAAAGACAGAAAATTGTGAAAAATAACATGTTTTTCTTATTTTCTGTCAGTAAATTTTGTAAATTAGTACTTTTTCTCATTCACTGATGTGCGCTGATGAGGGTTCACTGATGGAAACTGATAGGCTGCACTGACGGGCACTGATGAAGAGGCACTAATATGCTGCACTGATGTAAACTGATAAATGGCACTGATATGCAGCACTGGGGGGCACTGATAGATGGCACTGGTGGTCACTGATGGGCAGCACTGGCAGGCAGTGATAGGCGGCACGGATAGGCAGCATTGATGGGTGGTGCTGATGGGAACTGATGAGCAGCACTGATGGGCACTGATGGACAGCACTGATAGGCACTAAAGGGAGGCATTAATGGGCATTGATGGGCAGCACTGATGAGCAGACACAGATGGGCACTGATAGGTGGCACTGGTGGTCACTGATAGGCGGCAGTGGTGGCCACTGATGGGCAGTACTGATGGGCAATGATAGGCGGCATGGATAGACAACACTGATGGGAGCGGTGCTGATGGGCACTGATGAACAGCACTGATGGGCATTGCTGGGCATTTAAAGGGCAGCATTGATGATCAGGCACTGATGGGCACTGATGAGAGGCACTGATTGGCATCACTTATGGGCACTGATGGGATGCACTGACTGCCATCACTTATGGGCACTGATTGGTGGCACCTATGACAGTGCCACCAATCTTATGGTGGCACTGATAAACACTGATTGGTGGCACTGCTGGGGCTTTCCTGTAATCAGGGCACTGGTGATCAGTGCCCTGATTACCTGCTCAGGTCTCCTCTGCGAGGAGATGTCGCTGATTGGCACTCCTTGCCACACACTCTGTCAGTGTGAGGCGAGGAGAGCTGATTCACAGCACTTCTGTTTTTACATGTGACTGGCTGTGATTGGACACAGCGGGCAGCCGATCACATGGTTAAAGAGGTCGCACCATGTTCTAGCAACACGGCACAGCCATGATCGCCGTGCTGCATTCTCCTGCGTGATGTCCACCCAGATTGAGAGCAAGCACAGTCCCTCCGTCATTTGACGGTGGGCGGACGGCAAGCAGTTAAATCAGCAGTTTTTCCTCAAATATCACCTATTGATTCTGTCATATATGTTTCTCAGGTGCTTCCTGTTATAGGGTGACAACGCTCTGTTGCTGTCTCGCACTTGTGCTCCTGTGATTTCACCCTGTAGCATGACTTCCCCATAGAGACTACAAGAGGCAATTTCAACACATTCAGGCATGTTTCAACACATACGCATGATTCCGTATGTGTTACTGCACTGCACCTGGTGTTAACAAGCCCTAAAATTTAATTTGTGAGATAGATTTCAGTGGTCTGTAGGTTGTAAATTCCCTCCCTCCAAATCCCCCTAGCTAGCACAAATACCCCTCCAAAATCCCCCCTCCTAGCAGAAATACTTCCCTTACTCAAATTCCCCCTCCTAGCACAAAACCACCTCCCTCCCAACCCCCCAGCCCCAAATTTCCCCCCAACCCAAATCCTCTTTCCTCTCAAATTCCCCCTCCTAGCACAAATCTGCCTACCGCAAGCACAAATTTGGACTATGGTCTTCCACTGCCTGCAAAGGGGCTCTTCCTCCACTTTGTACACAGGAGTTATTACAGGATTGCTTAGATTGGACTATACAGGGCTTGATTACTGCTGTGGAAGAAGCAGTCCGGGTAGGAGAATGGTGGGTGGGTAATCAAATCCTGTATAGTGTGATCTGAGCGAACCTGTGTTAACTCCTGTGTACAGACAGGAGGGAGAGAGCACAGCCCGCATCTCCACCCGGCTCTCAATGCTGCTATCTGTACCCCTGTTGACAACCCAGAATGCTGTGCAATATGTCCTTAGCAACCGATGATGTCACCGATTAGTAGGACACGGGCGGGCGACCAGAGGGCACATCTTTCTGGGTCACTGAAAGAAGTACAGATAGCAGCAGAGAGAGATGGGAGGGGTGCAGGATGTGCTCTCTCTCTCCTGTCTGTACACAGAAGTTAACAAGGAAAACGCTCAGAACAGAGTCGGCTCTTTGTGGCACCCTGGTTGAGAAGTTCTGCACTAACCAACTGTGCCAGGGACGTGCAGTCAGGAGAGGCAGGTGAGACAAAGCCTCACCTGCCATGAACATAATGAAAAACAAAACAAAAAAAAGATCAATTTCGAGGGTCGTAGCTTGGCGACCTGGGGGGGGGGGGGGGGTATGTAGATAAAGTTCTACCCCGCCACTGGGGCTCCTACGACCTACGGTTCTGGAGATACAGGGCTACTTAAGCAGCCTGTCAGAAGCTACATACAGAGTGGCCAGTTTAAATACAAGCTGAGACACTCTGTTTGCAGCAGACTAAGAGGATGAGCTCACAGTGCCTCTCCTCACTTCTTGTCAGAGGCACTGAGCTTAATATACAGCTTGGAGCCTTGGATCAATGGTAAAGTACCATTAGCCCCAGCTGTTCAATAAAAATGCTACAGTAGAGGCTGTGCTCTCACTGCAGTGTCATAGGGGCAAGGTGTCTAAAAGACAAATGCCCCCTTCCAGCCCAGCCTTTTTATCTACAAGGAAAAAACATGTGTTCATGGGTATAAGATTTATCCATAATCCCATGTTTTTTCTCACACAGTTAAGAGGGAGAATAAGAATCTGCTGCTGCTGAAAAGGTACAAGCTAAATCATATATTATTATGCTAAATGTTCTAAGTCTAAGATAATAATTTATTATTTATCTATTTACTGTGAAATTACTGGTTTGAGTAATAACTTCAAACTTCAGGAATTTCTCCGTTAAGCCACCTTTTTGGGTACAGTTTTTGAAAATATAGTAAATTACCTTAAAAAATATATATAATAATTATATGTATATTACTTACTTGTGATAATTAAAGTTGGACTACTACTACCTATAGGTAGGCCTAGAATAGGGGTTACCTGTAGGTAGTGGAAATATCTCCTAAACGTGCACTTGTAGTCCACTGAAAACCCCCACGGCGCATGCGCGGGGAAGAAACGAAACAAAGTCCTGTTTCTTCCCCAGCCTGTGCCGTGAATTGTGGCTCTCATGCGCATGCGCAGGAGTGACATCATGCGGCTCCGGCGAATCACAGTGCCGGAGTCCGCAGCCCGGAAAGAAGAGAAGCCAGGAGATGGATGCTTCCTGCAGCTGGGACATCACTGGACTCTTTTGCAGGTAAGTGTCACATATTGGGCTAATATCTACAAGTACAAATAGAGGGGTGAAATGGGGACAGAGGGACTTTATCAAAAGAAAAAAAAATAATGTTTTTTTTTTTTCCTAGAGATGCATTACGCGAGATGAGTGAAGGAGGTTTAGTCAAATACAGGTCTCCCTCTAGTGGTTAATCTACAGAATGTTTTATACAATGGCAAAAATATAAAATAGGATGGTAAAAGAGGCATACAAATTTACTTTAAGCTAAACACTGCTGTAATAAGCCAAATATGCGTTAAATACTAAAGTTTGCCCTTAAACAAACATCTACCAGACTTTTTAGAATGGTTTCTGAAACCATATTATTAGAATATTGGATTTTTTTTTCTTGTATTCCTGTAGTCGCAAAATCGATTGATCTTGAATGGGAAGCTGCCTTGCTGGTACATATTAATCTTTTGTATCTTTATTTTTCTATTTCATGATTTTTTTTTTTCAATTACTGACCAGCAAAATTTTACCAGATGGCAACTTCCTTTATAAAGAGAAGGGAAATTAAAGTGCCACATGTTGAACTACATAAGAAAGAAGAAATACAATGTGCAAGCTTTCAGCTCAAGAATATAATAGCATTTTTGCTTTTAAAGGGAAACAGGGCTTCCTATTAGGAGGCCTGCAAAGAATTTAACAATTATTCAAACTGGCTTTTTCAAGCCTGTATATATTTTATATTACACTCATTAAACTGATTCCACTGAAAAAAAAACAGTCTATTAAATATTCATTTTGGTACAACTGTGTACATATTCAGCATACATATAAAAAATATAATATATTAAGGAATGTCTTTTCTATATTATTTAGATTTTTGCCGCAAAATATATTAAAAATTCAAAGTATTTGGAGGCTAAATATATAAATAGCACATTATATCATTAATATGAATGAAACCATGTTGTATAAAACTATTTTATGGCTTGTTAGATGGCAGTGGTTATAGCAATCATATCTAATTTAATTTTTCCATTGAGACATTTCCCATACATCAAGGGTAATAAAAGTGTATTGAATAAACTAAGCTAAATTCTGTGCACAAGAACAGAAGGATTATTTAAATAATCCTTATTTGTAACTGGAATACAATTTGGAAAAACCAAAAAGACAATCAACACAAGTAAGTTAAAGCTGTTGTACCTTGTCCATATTTTCTTACACATACTGGCTCGGATTCAGAAAGCAGTTACGACGGCGTATCTCCAGATACGCCGTCGTAACTCTGAGTGCGGGCCGTCGCATCTCGGCGTCTGATTCATAGAATCAGATACGCCTCAATGTTGCCTAGATACGAGCGGCGTAAGTCTCCTACGCCGTCGTATCTTAGGGTGCAATATTTACGCTGACCGATAGGGGCGCTTCCCTAGACTTCCGCGTTGAATATGCAAATTAGGTACATACGCCGATTCAGAAACGTACGTTCGCCCGGCGCATTTTTTTACGTAGTTTGCGTAACGCTTTTTCCGGCGTAAAGTTACCCCTCATAAAGCAGGGGTAAGTCATGTTAAGTATGGACGTCGGAAATGACTCAACAGCGTCGTATTTTATGTTGTTTACGTAAGTCGTTCGCGAATACGGCTGTACGTAAGTTACGTTCACATCGAAAGCATTGACAGTTTGCGGTGTAATTTGGAGCATGCGCACTTGGAAACGTTCACGAACGGCGCATGCGGATAGATACACAATTGTATCTGAATCCGGGCCACTGCATGTAGAAGTTAGAACATGAAGGCAGGCAATTTCAGCTTCATCTTAAAGTGGAGGTTCACCCGAAAAGTACATTTTTAACATTAGATTCATGCTCATTTTGTCAAGGGGAATCGGGTAGTTTTTTTAAAATCGAAGCAGTACTTACCGTTTTAGAGAGCGATCTTCTCCACCGCTTCCGGGTATGGGCTGCGGGACTGGGCGTTCCTGATTGACAGGCTTCCGACGGTCGCATACATCGCGTCACGATTTTCCGAAAGTAGCCGAACGTCGGTGCGCAGGCGCTGTATAGAGCCGCACCGACGTTCGGCTTCTTTCGGCTACTCGTGACGCGATGTATGCGACCGTCGGAAGCCTGTCGGAAGCCTGTCAATCAAATAGGAACGCCCAGTCCGGAAGACCATACCCGGAAGCGGCGGAGAAGACCGCTCTCTAAAACGGTACGTACTGCTTCGATTTAAAAAAAACTACCCGATTCCCCTTGACAAAAGAGCATCAATCTAATGTTAAAACATTTTTTTCGGGTGAACTCCCGCTTTAAACAAAAATAGTCAACTTCAATAAACATGCTAAATAACCTCAAAAAGAAGCCATCCCGTATAAAGTATTTGATTAGAAACATCTTGGTTAATATTAAATGAAAAAAAATAAAAAAATCTATGCTCTTTGGTTCTCATAAAGGTGTGCAGTGGAATGATCAAGATAGTGATTCATATCCGAGTCTTATTTTGTAAAAGAACAAAAAAGATCATGATTACTTCCATTAAAAGAGAATCCAGCACAGATGTGTATATCACCCAGCATGAAGTTCACCTTCGGTATTAAGCAGAATGCATGCAGTTCATTGTTGTACTTTCAACCAGGATATTTTAGCATTCAGGACAAATCTAAATATTTTAGGAGGAGCTCCAGTCTCCTAAGTGAAAATTATAAAAACTATAGCTGCTGACTTTTAATAAACACACACTCACCTGTCCGACTATCTTTTGGTGTGCTTATCCCAGCGATTTTTCTCTCTGTATCCTCTCTCGTATCTTTACTATAGGCACCCGGCTGTGACTGCTTCAGGCTTCCCAACTGGGTGCCCACTGCACACTGTAAATGGTCCCACAGTCTTCTGGGACCTGCCATGTGTCCCAGAAGGCTTTGGGAGGTAGGGAGGGGAGAAGGAGAAATTATGCTTCCGATCACCTAGGAGGTCATAGCAGAAGTGTGAGCGGATACCTATCAAAATTGCGTACCTGCTCCCCCCCTCCTGGCCAAAAGTTCCATTTCACAAATGGCGGGGGAGGAGGCCTTAAAGCAGAACTTCTCATTTTGAGTGGAGCTCTGCTTTAATCACTGTAGCGCTGGTCTCCCAACGAGTTGGGCGCTATTGTAAATTTAGGGGTGTCTGAGCTAGTAAATGGGCTCAGACTCTGATAATTCTATTTAAATTAGCCTCTGTTCTGGCTATGGTTGTGCTCGGTAGAAGTTTTCCCTTGTTGCCTGTAGGTGGCATTACTACTTCAGGCCCATGTTTGAACTCGGGCATACCATAGTGTGTTGGTTGACCCTTCTCGGCAGCAGCCCAGTGGGAGTGGTGCCCCGCTGTGCATGCTGGGAGGGGATACTTAAGGGGCAGACGCCGTTATCCGGGGTCCTTCAATTTCTACAGACTTCCTTCCCTAGACAACGAACTTAGAGGTAACGTGCAAAACCCAATCTAAACCAGCAGCTCCTTTGGGGGTAGTGCTACACTTCTAAAACAGGATCATTGCTAAAAATCGATGATTTTTTACACTCTGGAGTACACAACATTTTTCCAGATAACTACAGACGTCGTTCCCCACATCCATTCAAAGTGCAGAATTTATGCAGGATCTCTCAGTTCTCAAAAACAGGGGTGGAGAGCTGAAGTTACATCAGTGAGGAGAGCTTTGAGAGCTGATTGGAGAGAAGGAACACATCACCCTTCACACAGCACACAGGCACAGAGTTGAGGCTGTCAATCACGGACTGTGCCCTCCCCTGTCACCATTTTTCTCCTGGCGTTGGGAAAACTTGTCAGACGTTACTAAATCAGATAGCAGAGGAATCAGGCAGCAGACAGGAATGACTCTGAGGCCCTGTACACACGAGAGGATATCCGCTGGAAACGGTCCGCCGGACCGTTTCCAGCGGATAAATCCTCTGGCGGATTTGGATCTGATGGCTGTACACACCATCAGATCGAAATCCGCGCGGAATACATCCGCGGTGACGTGTCGTGCCGTCGCCGCGTCATCGCCGCGGCGCTGGAAGGTAAATACTTCCACGCATGCGTCGAATCATTACGACGCATGCGAGGGAGGGGAGTGGACGGACTGATCTGGTGAGTCTGTAAAGACGACCGGATCAGTCCGCTGGACTGGATTCCAGCGGATAGATTTCTTAGCATGCTAAGAAATTTTTATCCGCTGGGAATCCGTCAGCTGGATTTTTATCCGCCGGGAAATGTCCGCTCGGATCAATCCCAGCGGATAGATCCGGTCGTCTGTACGAGGCCTGAGTGATATGGATTAAGACAAGCACACACTATACAGGAATATGCTTTGTACATATTTTATGTCTTAGGTTTACAACCGTTTTAGGGGCTTGAAAAATGGGTGTATCTTTGGGAAAAGGCCATGGGAAGACCATGTTGAAAAATCTTCAATAAGCTTAGAGATAGGCAAAGGTCACCAGAAAAAGGTTTTGGTAGTGCCCATAACCTCAAAAGGGATGATCAAAAAGTGTTTTGAAAAAATGTTATATCTGTGGGAATATATATCTAGCTGGATAGTGGTTAAATTGCAAAATCATAGTAAGATTTGGGTTAAGATCATCAGAAAACATTGTTTGTATTAAAGCAAAAGCTTGGGGTATTTAAAAAAGCAAATATCTATACTCAACTTTATGCTGCAGCTTAGGTCTAATGCTGCAGCTGTCTATCGTTGGCTATAAGCTTAAGAACTGAGTAATCACATGACTGCTGATCACCCAGTTCTCGTCTTTTCAGAGTAAAGAGCAGTGGCTATTAGTCACTGCTCTCCGCTCTTCCCTTTCAGGCTGTTGGTGGCCAACTTTATACCAGGCTCAGGCTGTTGATGGCCAACTTATTACCAGCCAATCAAAGTACCGGTAAGCTGTTGATAAAAAAAAACAATTTTTTTTAATCGCGTTCTGTCAGTCACAATGTTCTGCATTAATACTTCATCCATTGCTTGGTGTTAACACTGATTAACCTGTCACTAAACTCCCTTATCAAGAAGAACACGATTATCATTTCTGTGTTGATTCTTTATAGCATTGCGTTGGATTTAGTATATTTGTTTATAAATGTGATTCCCTGCACCTAACCTCCACACGCCTTTCACTTCTTTAGCTTTTTTTTATTTTTTTACTGTAGACTCTGATATAGCACTCATATAAGTATGTACTTTACAACTGGCTTAATTTGTTGCTCCAGGCAAACATAGTTTTTAACATGGATTTAGATAACTTTGTACCTTTTTATCTTGTTTTCTGTGGTAAATAAATGTATTTTGTCATACACTCTGCTGTTGTTATCTTTCAGAGGCTTTCTCCCCAGCATTTCCTGAAGAGAGGATGAACACCAATGCTTTCTTTGTGATAGGCCCTCTCAACTCCCCCATGTAGTTTTTTCATATTTTGGGCAGGTTTAATAAAAGTAGACAGATTCTGTCTGCCTGTCTCTGCACAGATGGCCAACACTTCCCACCACCAACCTCATGTACCTCTTTTCTTAGCTCTTCCTCACTATATCACTAGATCATCAGGTTTGAGAATAACTCCACTAAGCAGCAAAGTCCTTGCCAAGGCTAAAAGATTACTGGAAAACACACCTTCTGGAATCAAATGCAGACGCTGTACAGGGCACACCAAGGCAACCTAGTTCTGAGGCTGGAAAGGCCTTTAGACAGTTTAGCACTCTGAAATCAACCAGTGTTCACTTGACCTCATCTAGACTATTATACATCACCAAAGATTATTTTGCACCACAGATTCACTGAGGTAGGTAGGGAGACTTTGTCCTAGAGACGGGAGGATAAAAAAGGAACTCCCCGCGTAGAATGGGGCTCAAAATTATAGAAAAACATTCTGGAGGGTTGAGCAAGGGGCCTATTAATTCCATGAAAATGTCAGAAATGTTAAAGGCTTAGTTCACTTTTGTGACCATGTTTCATGCTACCCCCATATTTAGAATGTACACTGTAACTTGAAACACAGTTATTTTCCCAAATCCTTAGGCTACCCTGCCTTACTTGAGTTATGTAACATTTACTTGAGTTGCTCACACACAGCCATGTCATCTAATCACAGATCTATTAACAGGGATCTGTAAGGCCTTGTACACACAGTCGGACCAAACCGATGTGACTGGTCCGTCGGACCGTTTTCATCGGTTCACCTCTGAAGTGGCCGTACGGCCTGATATGTGTACACACCGTCAGTCCAAAATCCGATCGGGTCAGAACGCGGTGACGTCAAACACACGACGTGCTGAATAAAACTAAGTTCAATGCTTCCAAGCATGCGTTGACTTGATTCTGAGCATGCGCGGGTTTTGAACCGATGCTTTTCTGTACTAACCATCGGTTTGGTCCGATGGGGCAGCGGTCCATCGGTTCGGTTTTGAAGCATGTTTTAAAATTTTGGACCAAAGGAAAACAGACCGATGGCCTATACACACGGTCGGTTTGGTCCGATGAAACTGAACTTCGGTTCATTCTCATCGGTTTGGTCCGACCGTGTGTACAAGGCCTCAGGCCCTGTACACACGAGAGGATATCCATTGGAAACGGTCCGCCGGACCGTTTCCAGCGGACATTTCTGCTCCCGATTTTGATCTGATGGCTGTACACACCATCAGATCAAAATCCCCGCGGAAAACATACGCGGTGACGTGGCCGCGCCGTCGCCGCGACAATGCCGCGGCGACGTGCGCGACCCTGGAAGGTAAATACTTCCACGCATGCGTCAAATCACTTCGACGCATGCGAGGGATGGGGATCGCTTGGACTTATCCGGTGAGTCTGTACAGACGACCGGATCAGTCCAACGGACAGGTTTCCAGTGGATAGATTTCTTAGCATGCTAAGAAATTTTTATCCGCTTGAAAACCGTCGGCTGGAGAAATCTCCGCCGAAAAATGTCCGCTAGGCCGTACACACGACCGGATTTGTCTGCTGGAACTGATCCGCGGATAAATCCCAACGGACAGATCCGGTCGTGTGTACGAGGCCTCAGAGTAACGACTACAAGTCCTATCTGCCACCATGGCACAGAGACTCTTGTATCTCAAGGGAGCACATATGTGGTGATGTCACTGCACTTATAGTCCATTGATTACCTTTTTTAATACCATAACAGTAGGTCTATACCTCTGTAACGACCTGGGGCTTAGAAGTAAACAAGGCAGAGGTCTGTGATGCAATAAAAATAGTCACACTGCTCTGCAAGCCTGATGGACCGTTTTCATCGGTTAACCGATGAAGCTGACTGATGGTCAGTCGTGCCTACACACCATTGGTTAAAAAAATGATCGTGTCAGAACGCGGTGACGTAAAACACAACGACGTGCTGAAAAAATGAAGTTCAGTGCTTCCAAGCATGCGTCGACTTGATTCTGAGCATGTATGGATTTTTAACTGATGGACGTGCCTACGAACGATCGTTTTTTTTCTATCGGTTAGGAATCCATCGGTTAAATTTAAAACAAGATTGCTTTTTTTTAACCTATGGATAAATAACCGATGGAGCCCACACACAATCGGTTTGGTCCGATGAAAATGGTCCATCAGACCGTTCTCATCGGTTTGACCGATCGTGTGTACACGCCATAAGGGTCAACTAGATATAGCTATTAGTAGAGGGGGGGGGGGGTGCCAGTATCTAATAATAAAACATATCTTTACTCAAGGAGGTTGTGTGCCAGGGATTTGGGAATGCAGAAACCATACTTTGTTGTAGGCCCATTGGTCATTAATCTCACCAAAGCGGTGAAAGTAGTTAGACTTCACTCTTTTGAATGTTATCTTTCCCATTTTTTTTATGGTTACAGTACGTCTTACAGGACTATGTCATGTCATGTGTCAATTTGTTTTTTACTAAAATCTTCAAATATGGTAATATATTACTGCTCCCAGAGCTGAAATGTTCTGTTTCTTAGGACATGTTTTTTTGCCTTATCACAATGGATTCTGTATTCTCATCTAGTGTATGTTCTATGCTTCTTTTCTATGTTCAGATTACTGTAATGTGTTTTTGATACCTAATGGCACAATAAACATTTTTCTGATTTAAAAATAATAAAACACAGCAGCAGAAGAGATTCAAGAAACTCCACCAACGTAGTCCATGTTTCCCTGAACCGAGTGATTTTCATTTGCTATAGCTGCCATCTCTTCCATATGCAAACTGTAATTAATTTCCACTACCCATTCTCGTATCGTTGGTATCATTACAGATTTCCAGTTTCGGGGATCAGCAAGAATCTAAATATTCCCTTTTTGGTGGATTGAATTGATCCCAGAATTATGGAAAGGAGAGCAACCTCACGGATCTTCGACCATATATTGCCCACAATCAGAGACTAAGCTAAAAAATAGCTGACCAAAATGGTTTTTATTGCGGGCAAGACCACTACACATGTAGGTGTGTTCCTCTCAGCTCACCACATCTCTAACACTGATCCGGAATAGCCGGATTGATCTTATTTAAAAAAGCCTGGCAACGATACCACCAGGTTAGAATTTTATAATTTCATTCCTGCAATTGGGAAGCTAAAGTAGATTTAAATGTGAGGGTGAAGATTTAGACCCCTTCTTGATAAGGGCGTTTAGTGACAGGTTAATCAGTGTCCTCAGGAGCCAAACTTTTGCCTAATTCTTGCTCCCAGTCTCGAATATAGAAAGGGTGATCAGGGAATGTATGAAACAATAGGGTGCCATATATTTTACAAAGAGTGAACATTTCGAATCAGAAAGTAACAACTTCCAAAACAATCAGGTCTCCACAATGCCACTCCTTACCCAACCCATTATAGAAATGGAGTAGTTGGAAATATTGAAGCCATTCTCCTCTATAGGAACAAGAGAGGGAGTTGAGCTCTCCCAAGGATATCAGGCCCCCAGGAGTGAGCGATTGCAAGATGGGCGATGGGCGTGATGGTGTACAGCAGAGAAATCCCTTATTTGACAAACCGGGTAGAAACCCAGGGTTGCCCAATATTGGAGTTAAGGGGCCCGGACACAAAGGTGTTGTAATGACCTTATACCAAAGTATAGGAGTGAAGAAAGTAGAAGCTTTAGCTGTGTTGAAGGTGGGCGATCAGTAGGGAGCAACCATAGAAGGGAAGTCAGTGGTTCAGGTGATAGATCTGACTCAAGAGTAACCCATTGCTTGAGGGAATCATGATGAAACCAGTCCAACATCCTACTAAGTAGTGCCGCAGCATGATATAGTTCCAGATGGGGTATGCCTGCACCATCGTAGTCTCGCTTTTTCAACAATATATCAGATCTACGTCTAGCCAGAGATCTAAGCCAGATACATTTAAGTGGTATAGACCGCTCCAGTCGAAAAAATGAGCATGGGACACGGATCGGAATTGTTTGGAAGATGTAAAAAAAATCTCAGTAGGATATCCATCCTAAAGAGAGACATCCCTCCCAATCAAGAGTGTCACATAGATGACCATCTCATGAAGCGTTCCTGCATGGTGGACAAAAGCAGGCAATAATGTGGGTGCATTTATTACATTTTTGTAAAAAGGTGAACTATGCCTTTAAGCCCCTGGTTTCAGAAGGTAACAGCTCCAAAATACTCATTGGCCCAGATTCTCGTAGAATGGCGTAAAACTTGGCGGGCGTAACGTATCTGATTTACGTTACGCCGCCGCAAGTTTTACAGGCAAGTGCTTTATTCACAAAGAACTTGCCTGTAAAGTTGCGGCGGCGTAAATCACCCGGTGCAAGCCCGCCTAATTCAAATTAGGTGGGTAGGGGGCGTGTAGTATTTAAATTAAGCGTTCCCGCGCGGAACGTACTGCGCATGCGCCGTCCGAAGAATATCCCAGGGTGCATTGCTCCAAATGACGTCGCAAGGACGTCATTGGTTTCGACGTGAATGTAAATGGCGTCCAGCCCCATTCACGGACGACTTACGTAAACAACGTAAATTTTTTTAATTTCGACGCGTGAACGACAGCCATACTTAACATAGGTTGCCCCTCATATAGCAGGGGTAACTTTACGCCGGAAAAACCTAACGTAAACGTCGTAACTTCGCTGCGTCGGCCGCGCGTACGTTCGGGAATTTGCGTATCTAGCTAATTTGCATACTTGACGGGGAAAACGACGGAGGCAACACCTAGCGGCCAAAAAAAAATTGCATTTAAGATCCGACGGCGTAAGAGCCTTACGCCTGTCGGATCTAATGGATATCTATGCGTAACTGATTCTAAGAATCAGTCGCATAGATACGACGGCCCAGATTAGGACTTACGACGGCGTACATGGCGTTGCGCCGTCGTAAGCCCTTTGAGAATCTGGGCCATTGTCACCAGACTGCCTTGAGGAATTTTATGTTCAGTTAGTCATTTCAGGAGACATTATAAGCATCTCAAAATGTTCTTTCAGACCTATACATCTGTGCATTGACCTTGTGCTTGTAACCTAAGATGACAGACAAAACATCAGACATGCAAATCGACCACTTTCAGCAGCTGCAATAACATTTTTTTCTCCTAAAGCTTATCTAAACCCCAAAGCAAAAATTGAATATATTGCAGCTTTCCAGACCTTACATGTTATAGCTGCTTTAGTTTTTTTTAGACTTTCTTACCTTTATTTTCACCTAGTAATCCTGCAAATAACACATTTCCTGTCCTAAGGTGGCTACCCTTACTTGCTCCACTGTAATTATGGAGGGAGTCATTGTTGTCACCCAGGTTGGACTTCAAACATGCTTTGCTCTTTTCATCTCACTTACATGGGAGGGGGGGGGGGGGGATATTAGTTTACAGAAGGAAGATGATATAATTTGTGCTTTCAGCTACACTCACTGTAAATGACAAGGACATTGAATTTCTGGCCCGATCATCAGGTATTTTCTGTATTTGCTAAAAAACATTCTTGGCCTGAATAGTTAAAACGAATGCAGACATCACATCTAAGGACTGGTAAGCTTCAATATAATTAATGTTTTATATGTTTTCAGGTTTTGATATCCTTTTATTAAAAAAAATTATATTTAACTCTTGGGAATATAACATGATTTATCATTATCCCTTGCTGTGCATTCACACTTGATGCAGGTAAACATGGCATAACGCGTTACACACTTTTACAAGCGCTAGACATTTTTTTTGCCAAAACGCTGCTGACAGGAGGAAGGCTTATGCCGCGTACACACGATCAGTCCATCCGATGAGAACGGTCTGATGGACTGTTTTCATTGGTTAACCGATGAAGCTGACTCATGGTCCGTCGTGTCTACACACCATCGGTTAAAAAAACGATCGTGTCAGAACGCGGTGACGTAAAACCCAACGACGTGCTGAAAAAAACGAAGTTCAATGTTTCCAAGCATGCGTCGACTTGATTCTGAGCATGCGTAGATTTTTAACCAATGGACGTGCCTACAAACGATCGGTTTTGATCTATCGGTTAGGTATCCATCGGTTAAATTTAAAACAAGATTGCTTTTTTTGACCTATGGATAAATTACCGATGGGGCCCACACACGATCGGTTTGGTCCGATGAAAACGGTCCATTAGACCGTTCTAATCGGTTTGATCGATTGTGTGTACGTGGCATTATATGACAGTTTAGAAATTGTCCCGTGTGCATGAGGCCTAAAACTGGTCATCTGTTACATAACAGGTCCAAGGCATTCCCTATACATTTTTAATTTTCTCCAGAAGCTGCCTCTTGAAACTGACATTGTCATAGCGGACTAGCTCCAAGACAGTAGCGGGATTGTGCAGACCTTGTAATACTGGTAGTCTCAGCCATACTTTGATGAAGCAAGGAGTTGTACATGTTTTTATACAGCTTGTATAAGCGCCCATAATTTATGTCTCACCTCGATTTTTTCCTAACGTACTGTATACATTTGTCTACTATGCCATGTAAAAACATGTCAAGGGTATGTTTAGGTTTTTGGATCACCTGAAACAATATAAAAATCAGCGCAATTGGAATTTTTGCAGTTAAACTGCTTTTTAGCATTTTGGAACATGAATTTTATCAATCAAAATATAGCAACATTAAGCCATTAAAGTTACATCATGTGTAGTCAAATAAAAGTGACTGGGAACCAAACCTTTTGAAATAATCATACTTTCAGTTTGTTTTGTAAATGCATAACATAGCCAGCAGATGGCAGCAAATATCTTCTCATTTTATTTTTACTGACTTTCTCTGTAACTGAATTTTTCTAACATGTATAGTCAGCGATATTCATATATTTTAATTTAAAGTAAAATGTACATCTTAATAACCTAGTAATTTTTTAAAAAGATACTCTACATCATGCACTATAATATTTTTTTTTTTGTAAATGACTTTTTATTAAGTTTTCATGAAATACATTTTTGCAGTAATCATTTCAGTAATGAAAGACACATACCGTATATAACAGACTTAGTTCGCCAGGGATTAAAATACTTGTGTATTGCAGAGTAATCTGAAATGAGAGATGCATGGAGTCTGCCATTGCTGACCTCTTCTTCAGAAAATGCTGGTTGCTTGGCTCTCAAAGTGACCCTCTTTCTTCAATAAGTTATGCTACTATATTGGAGGAAATGCTTGGCTCTCAAAGTGACCCTCCTTCTTCAACAAGTTATGCTACTATATTGGAGGAAATGTCCAGATAAGTGTCTTTTCTCTGACTTTCATCTGCATGCTTTTTCGAGGTCAGCGATTCAGAAAGTACTGAAGCCAGTGACCAGTGTAGCAGCCAAATAACTAGCATTAGCAGAAGGATGTCAGCAACAGTTGTACCATATTTCCTTTGTGACTGGTTTCATTTGCTGTAAATGTTGTATTACAGAGGCCCAGATTCAGGTACATTTGCGCGATATTTGCGGGGGAGCAGGGCAACGATTTTGCCCTGCGCCCCCGCAAATATTTTGCGCTGCCCTCGATTCACGGAGCAGTAGCTCCGTAAATTGCGAGGGCGCGCCGGCAAAATTGCCCGGCGTAAGCGCGCGCAATGTAAATGATCCCGCCGGGGGCGGGAATCATTTAAATTAGGCGCGCTCCCGCGCCGAGCGTACAGCGCATGCTCCGTCGGGAAACTTTCCTGACGTGCATTGCGGCAAATGACATCGCAAGGACGTCATTTGCTTCAAAGTGAACGTGAATGGCATCCAGCGCCATTCACGAATCACTTACACAAACGACGTGAAATTAAAATTTCACGTCGCGGGAGCGGCGGCTATATTGTAGCATTGGCTGCCCCTACTATTAGAAGGGGCAGCCTTGCGCTAAAGTTGCCGTACGGAAACTCCGTACCTGGCTTGCGCAGGGCCCACGCAAGTTTGTGAATCAGTGGTAGTATGCAATTTGCATACTACACGCTGATCACAATGGGAGCGCCCCCTAGCGGCCCACACAAGAATGCAGCCTAAAATCTGCGTGGCATAAGAGCCTTATGCCGCGCAGATTTTAGGCTGCAGTCGGTGTAACGAGGTTCCTGAATCAGGAGCACTCGTTACACCAGAGCAAGTAAGCAATTGCGCCGTGTAACCTATGGTTACACGGGCGCAATTGCTTCTTGAATCTGGGCCAATGTATCTAAAACCAAACCTTTTTTGGGGGTTTTGGATTGAGTGATGAGGGATTATTGCTGTTTGTGTTCCCCCTGGGTAGATTCACCCTTACCATTGTCCTGGAAATCATTATCACCAGCACTGAAAATGAGAGAAAAAAACAACTCAATCCCCAGGACAGGAATACAGGATAAATCATTCAATGTTGTCTTGACAACTAACAGGAGATTTCTCTCACTTTCCAAAGATTTCCTCTCACTTCCTGTTGTCTCGTCTTGGATGGTTGTGTTTAGTTGTGTCTATTTTTGGATAGAGTGGAGATGGATTAGAACACCTGTCAGTTTTTATTGCTGTCTGTGTCTCCGTTAAGGAGATTTCTGTTTACCAATATCAGTGATAGTGAAAGTTAAAAAAAAATCCAAATTTTGGGGTTTTACAAAGAAAATGAATAGAGGGGAAATCTTCCAATGGGGTCACTAGTTCTGGTGACCTGGGGGTCCCCAAAAGATTCCCTTAATGTGCAAAAATGTCCTCTCACTTCCTGTTTTGGCTATGGGACAGGAAGTGAAGGTAAATCTTCCCAATGAGACAAAGAGGGCAAAAATAAACATTACAGTGGTTATAACCCCCCCCCCTTTACTCTACCAAAAATGAAAAACATTGGCTTTAGTTC
Organism: Rana temporaria; assembly: GCF_905171775.1. Classification (NCBI taxonomy): domain Eukaryota; kingdom Metazoa; phylum Chordata; class Amphibia; order Anura; family Ranidae; genus Rana; species Rana temporaria. The sequence goes on from NC_053490.1 coordinate 202,556,139, forward strand.
TACTTTAAAGCTGTAGTATAGGTATGCCAATTTTTACATGGTTACAATGCTCAAGCCCTAACCTGTGTATGTGCCATTTGTGTGGGATCCCTGTGGAAGCTGGAAATTATTATGGTAGACACCACAACTACAGTGACTGCCGCTAGCTTCTAGGTTCTGTGCCAAGCGGCCTCCGATGCATCTTTAGCACAGGCACCATTTAAAGATCTTTGCATTTTCCCAATCCCAATTAATGCAAAGAGTTATGTGATTGGACAAGGTGAAGATCACAATATCACTGGTCAGCCTCTTCACTTTGTCCAATCAGAGAACCCTTTGCATTTATTCAGCAAATGCTGAGTGAGTTGTATTCACAATGGAGCAGGCCGGCTAATTTGGCAGGTGGCCCAGAAGCTAGAGAAGATCACTGTAGTAGGGGTGCCTACTATAGCGATTTGCAGCTTCCTAGGTGAACTCACAGATATGGCACATACATACCGTACTTACATCGGTCTAAGCTGTAATTGCCATACTTAACCACTTCATGCAAAATCACGTACCTGTACATCATTTTGTTGAAGTAGTTGTACCGAGATGATGCCTGCATCCAGAGGCATCACTGCAGTACCGACTTTCTGATGATAAAAACCAATGTGGCTCAGAAGCCGCTCGACCGTTAACACAAGCAGCAGGAGGGGACTTGTTGTTTACAAGTTAAAATATTTTTTTTTCTAGTAAATTTCTTAGAACCCCCAAATATTATATATATATATTTTTTTTTAGCAGAGACCCTAGAGAATAAAATGGAGATTATTGCTATACTTTATGTTGCACCGTATTTGAGCATCAGAAATCATCTGCTTAGGAAACCCACAGTTAGATATACCAGTAAGGCCGCGTACACACGGTCGGACCAAACCGATGAGAATGGCCCGTCGGACCGTTTTCATCGGTTCACCTCTGAAGTGGCCGTACGGCCTGATATGCGTACACACCATCAGTCCAAAAAACTATCGGGTCAGACCGCGGCGACGTAAAACACACAACGTGATTAAAAAAAACGAAGTTCAATGCTTCCAAGCATGCGTCGACTTGATTTTGAGCATGCGCGGGTTTTGAACCAATGCTTTTCTGTACTAACCATTGGTTTGGTCCGATCGGGCAGCGGTCCATCGGTTCGGTTTTGAAGCATATTTAGAAATTTTGGACCGAAGGAAACCAGACCGATAGCCTATACACACGGTCGGTTTGGTCCGATGAAAATGAACTTCGGTTCATTCTCATCGGACCAAACCGTCCGTGTGTACGGGGCCTAACGGTGTTTGCAAGAATCTAAAGCAGAGTATACATGGACCAAAAAAAGGCCACTTCAGCAGGAACCAGTTGACTTTTGGTCCATGTTTACAGCTGTCTGTTCAACAGGACCTGGTCTAATGGCTGCAGCACTGATCAGTGTATTCTGGAGCGAGGGGTGTGGGGATAACGTGTGTGGTGATGCAGAGTTCTATCAATATTTTTTTCATTTAACCTGCTGTTGTACGAAAATAAACTGGACACAAATACCCAGTTTTACAGGACAGCTACCTGATGTGCACCGCAATTATTCAAAATAGATGCAATTTAGAATTCTTAATAGCTTGCATGCCCTATTAGCTCCACTGAAAACTACAAACAGATGACCTGCCAAATTCTTTTAAAGCGGAGTTCCACCCAAAAGTGGAACTTCCGCTTTAAGCACTCCTCATTTGGCATGTCATTTTGTTTGGGGGGGTGTGTACCCTTTTTTTGTGTAACTTCCTGTCCCACTTTCTGCTTCCTATCCTTGGCTGCCTAGACAACTCCTCCTCTCGCCCTAGGCGGCCCCTCCCTGCCAGCAATCTTCTGGGACACAACTCCCAGAAGATCGTCTGGCCAATAGGAGAGCTCAGCGCGACTTGCGCATGAGCAGTACGAGCCCGGCCGTGAAGCTGTAAACGGTCGGGTGCTCACAGTCACCATGACGGCGCCGAGGAGGGGGAGAGGAGCGTGCCTCTGGGTGGCCGCATCGCTGGATCGTGGGGCAGGTAAGTGGTGGTTTATTAAAAGTCAGCAGCTATGCTTTTTGTAGCTGCTGACTTTTAATAAACTAAACGGGTGGAACTCCGCTTTCATCTGTCCCTGGATGGTTTGCTTTTCTTTCCTGGAGCCACAGGCAGGTTTGTTTTACCCAAGTTGATCGATTGATCAACTTGGGTACAATCAGCCTGCCCATACATACAGCCCCTCCTGAACTGGCTGAGATTCAAACCAGTCTATGGCTTTGATGACCTCTAGGTATCTAAAGCTGACCATACATGGATCGAAATTTGACCACTTCAGCAGGGACTGGCAGAATTTCGTCATATGTATGGTTGGATAGAATCAATATACCTATTAACTTCTGTAAAACCAACCTGACTGATTTTTGCCAATTGATCAGTTATAGCCAGTGGCTCTGATCGTTTTTTTCTGATGGCAGGGAAGTGTCCCCACTGTCAGAATTTAAAGGTACAGCAGAAGGATTCCCTCATCCACCTCGAATGTGTGGGTGGGGGAATCTAGTAATTTTTTTCCATTAAAAGGGTAAAAAGAGAGTACAGAGTCCTACCAAAACTGTTTTACCAATATATCATTTTACAAGTATCTGTCTATGCAGAAGCACCAACAGCATTGTTATCAACCCTGTCTGCAAAAATTCCATTATAGTTAGCACACTCACAAATCATAGCGCAAATGTTGAGTCTTATCTTACAACTCCTAAGCAAGGTAAACATTACTCTTTTTAGCTCTGACAAAGCTATTTTCAGAATCTGGGCAATGGCATTTAGGAATTCAGGTCTGGGAAGAAATACCGGCCACTGGAATAGTAGTTTCAATCAGACTAGGAGAGTCAATGGGGGACTTATGAGAACCAAGCAATGAGATTGATTTCCCCCTTATATTGCAGATATTTCTGATAACTAGATGTATTAGGATGATAGGGAAAGAAGCATAAACTAGGGTAAATTGCTGATTTTATGCTAGATCATGCCTGCCATGTCCCTCCCCTGCCAGCTTCATTTAACTGTATTCTCTACAAAGATCTCTTGATTCAATTGCCATTCTTCTTCTAGAATCTTGCGACATTTCAGAAAGATATAGCATTTAGCCATGCCCATAGAAGAATCTTCTGCATTGGGAGAAAAGCCCCATTGGACCTTGTACCTTATTGACAGTTGATGAAAGAGACTAACGATTTCTCTCCTCTCTAAATCTGGAGAATTATTGGGGACTGCTAGTAACTAATACTAGTAGCATTTTTTTTGAGTAATCTTCCAGGACAGCGTTCCTATTTCCCACCCAGGGTTTTAATTTTTTCATGAGTTTGTACATATCATGTTTTCTCCTCAGTCACTTGGGAATTTAGGTCTTTGGTAACACTGAAGAGGTGTTATCACTGCTTTGATTTCAGAGGCCAAAAAAAACAGCAATTTTTATCATAAAGATAGAAATAGTATGATGCACACTGCATGAGCATAATTTTAACACATTTCTATAAAGTCTCAATTATTAAAATGCTGCTTTTGAGGACAAAGAACATAACAAACTGTCTGTATTTTCACATTAAAAAAAGAAGGAATATTGGGCCAGATTCACATAGAACTGCAGCGGCGTAACGTATCGTAGATACGTTACACCGCCGCAAGTTTTCATCGCAAGTGCCTGATTCACAAAGCACTTGCGATGAAAACTACGCCGGCGGCCTCCGGCGCAAGGCGGGCCAATTCAAATGGGCGTGTGCCATTTAAATTAGGCGCGCTCCCGCGCCGGACCTACTGCGCATGCTCCGTTTCCTAACTCCCGCCGTGCTTTGCGCGCCGTGACGTAATTTTTATGAACGGTGACGCGCATAGCGTACTTCCGTATTCCCGGACATGTTACGCAAACGACGTTAAATTTAAAATTTCGACGTGGGAACGCCGGCCATACTTTAGACAGCAATACGATTGCGGACTAAAGTTAGGGCAGGTCAAATAACGACTAAAATTGTGACGGGAAACTTGACTACGGACGACGTATCGAACACGAAAATCCATCGGGGATCCGCCGTAACTGCTAATTTGCATACCCAACGCTGGTTTACGACGCAAACTCCACCCAGCGGCGGCCGCAATATTGCATCCTAAGATCCGACAGTGTAAAACAATTACACCTGTCGGATCTTATGGATATGAATCAGTCACATAGATAGAAACAGAGATACGACGGCATATCAGGAGAAACGCCGTCGTATCTCTTTGGTGAATCTGGCCCATTGTACATACTGCAAAGACAGTATTAAAAATAATTTTTTCTAGTCCTCATTTTTAAAATAATAAATAATTCTATAACTCCATAGACTGTATTTAAGCACTTAAGTTAGGTTGCATTTTGAACAAGAGGGACCATACTTAGCTTTTATTATTCAAAAATCAACTTTGGAGTGTATCTCCTCAGATAAAAAGCAAAATGTTGTATTGACTACACATTATTAAATTCTTTTTTAATTGTCCGCATTCTGTTTCGCCCCACCCACGGGGCTTAGTCATGGAAGAAAGGCCTACCATCATGACTGAGCCCCGTGGTGGGGTGAAACATGTTAGGGGGCAGTGCCTGGGTGGAGTTATGCCGAGGCTGCTATCACTTATTACATGCTGGGCTTATATGGTGTGTGGTGGTTGAGATTTTTCTCTATTCGTTTTGTGGATTACATGGGGTCAGGGCGGACTCCTAGCCTTACCTGCCGCCTCAGTGGAACACATGGAATGGGGTACATAGATGCTGGAGCAGAGACCCTAACGTATGTTTAGGTTCACAGGAGAGACTGCAGGCATCTTAAAATCAAAACATTGACATTGGAGTGCATGATTGAACCAAAAACAAATCAATAACATATTTTTCAGAATCCACGCACAGTATGTAAGCACTTTTACCAGTCCACAATTTATTTTAGATAGGCCAGACAGGGTTTAAGACAAAAATCACTTTTAGGACTTTACTATTTGAGAGAGAAAATTGTCACAAATATTCAGGATTAGGATGAGCCAAAGAGCATAATGTAGTTTGCGTCAAGCATTATAAATTTTACAACTGAGGAGCAACTGCCTAAACATTAGGTGTGGTACCTTGATTTTGCCAGACCAACGTATCATACCACAAACATTGAGGCACGAAACAGGAATGACCCTGTGTAAAAAAATCCCCAAATGTGACAGTTGTGGAAACAGTATCTCCTGGCACCCTGACAGTGCTGAAGAACTTTACTAGAGTTGTAGAGGCAGCATGAGATTTTTTTTGCTGTCAGGCCTGCAGCAGTGGCAGGAGATGGTAATGGTGGCAAGAATGTTATTGGATCACAGGCCAACAGCAGTGCCAGTGACAGAAGATGCTAGTGGATGACAGGTCAGCAGTGGTGGCAGTAGATGGTAACTTTGATGGGAGATGGTAATGGTGGCAGGCCAGCAGCTGTTGTGGGACATAGTAATGGTGACAAGCCATTGGCAGTGGTAGGAGATGGTAATGCTTTATGGCTTGATAATGTTTTTGAGAGCAGAGTCAAAGAAAACATTTCATTGTTCAGAGCAACAGCATGGGTTTGGTGCTTATGGTTGATCCACAACTTTTTCATAAAGATGAGTAGGTCAACTGCATCTGGTGAAAAGTGGATTATTTTTTCTGTCACAAAACCACCCACTGCACTAAATGTTTGTTCTGTAAGAACACTGGTTGCAGGGCATCCCATCAGCTCAAATGCTTGCAGGGCAAGCTCCGGTCATTGATCTAGCCTTGACGCTCAGTAGTCAAATGAGTCTTCTGTTGTTTGTGTATTCACCCCTTGGTAATGACTGACCATATAGGAGATGCACTGGCCTAGAAGATGTATCATGAGGAAAGACCTGAAAACCTTGCTTAGGCAGACCACAACCATGTTGAGATATGGGCCATGTTGGCTATGAAAAGGATTCCTGCCACTATCTGGGGAAAACTTTTAAGAGAGGAACCTGCAATATTTGTTTCCTCTGTGATGGCAGGATGGCCACTGGCATTTTTCTTTTATACCATGAATCTTATAATGTGGATCTCTTATAATGTGGATCTTATAACGTGGATCCAAAAGGGTGGCCAACCAGTGAAGTTTTCAATGGCCAAAATCCTGGAGTCACTGCATAGGCACTGCTTCCAGCCACCACAAGATTCTGTTAGCTGGGGAACCGAATTCCTCAATGCCACTGAAGGAGGACAATGGCGTCCTTAACCATCTCATCTAACCTACGTACAATTTTTAGTGTTTAGAGGGGTGAAACATGCCCCTGTAAAATTGCCCCATGTCCTCCCCCTCTATGCTGGCATCTCAACCCTACTGCTTGTGCTCCTCTGTTGACTTGTGCTGCCTCACAGGAACAATCTCATGATTAAGTATGGTCTGAGAAAGCAGGAAGCCATGCCATCATCCAGCTGTTGTGCCTCAAGTGCCTGGTCTATAAGACCACACAGTGTTTGCTCCAGCAGGAACACCAGAGGGATTATTTGTTTTTATTACATTTAAATTCACTGATCCCCACCCCATCACAGCTCACTATTCTGGTCACCTCTTTGAATGGTGAGAAAACATTATAGACATGCTGATTTAGAAGCCACTAAAGTGGTGAAAAAAATAACAGATCCCCAGAGCCAGTCCTTGTCCAGTATGCACACAAATACTCATGTGCAAGTGCAGCTGCTGCAGCATGACCTAGTTGATGTGCTATTGCATATAAGGTGGCTGGCAGGCAACTAGTATTGCTGTTAAATTTCCATTTCAGTATTTTTATTGGGTTACAGAACACCCATGCAGGGACTAGGGGATGAATACTGATATACACAGACAACAGACCATGATAGGCAAGGCAAATTTCACATGGCTCAGAGCAAGTCAAAAGTACTATTGTTCAAATGCCTATGCACTGGATACTACCCTGAATGTTGAATACATAAGAACAGAGCCCATACATTTAGGGTATGCTGCCTGAGGGGCCTGCATAACAAGAAGAAACATACTAAAAGCATCAACGAGGAGAGAAAGAGAAAAAAAAGAGAGAGAGGTTAAAGTAGGGGAGAGGGAAGGAGGGGAGCATGGGTATATCCCCCACAGACTCGGGTCAGGAAAGCGAAAAAGAAAGGTCATAGCGCTTCCAGGCTAGAAGGATCCAAGGTTGGCAGTGTGTAACTAAGCCAAAGTACCCAAATGTTATGGAATTGGGATTCTGTGTAATCGAGGACACTTGAAAATTTCTCATTCACTCACATTACAGTCATATAGTTCTTTGACCGCTTGAAAGGGTATTTTCCAGGCCTTGGCTATCAAATGTTTTACAGCCAGGAGCAGGTATGTAGCCAGTTTCTGTTGAAAGATGTAGAGGCCAGGGGTTGGTTGGTGAAGAAAAGCTATTCAATTATCCCTAGGAACCACGAGATGGGATAGGGTTTGGTGAACACTCTGGACCAGAACCTGACAAGCTACAGGCAGGACCACCAAATGTGGACCATATCCTCACATTGGCCACAACCTCTGAATACACCTTACTGTAATTGGGGTTGGTTCGAATGAACTGGGCAGGAACCCAGTACCAACTAAAAAGGTCTTTATGTTGCTGCTCAGAGCAGTGCCTGGTTATTAACACCCAAAGTGCAGCACACTCTTCTGGCCTGCTGCAGGACATCCTGGAAATCAGGGTACCTAACTAGAAACTGCTGCACCAACCAGTTGAGGACGTGTGCATTACACAGCATGTGTGCAAACTTACCTTGATTAAGGGCAGACAGCAAGTTAGTGCCATTGTTAAACATTGACCTTTCCTAGCACAAGATGGTGTGGGGTCAGCCCAGAGGCGTTGCTAGGGGGGTGCGGGGGGTGTGGTCCGCACCCGGGTGACACCCGCTAGAGGGGTGACACCATCCCGATTAAAAAAAATATATATTTTTTTTTACTTTTAAGCTGACATGTGGGGGGAGCGCCCCCGCAACTGCAGCGATGAGCACCGCGGAATCGGAGCGCCGAGCGCCGCGGTACAAGAGAAGGGGGGGTTGCGGGGTGACACCGCAGCACCATCCATCCCCTCCTCTCACAGCCACGGCTGTTAGTGGTGCTCGGCAGTCGGCACACAGGCACAGCCCCCTCCTCTCTGTTTGTGTGTACAGAGGGGGAGGGGCCAAGGGGACCTTCTGTCCATGTGCCGTGGCGCTGCCTGCGATGATCTGAGGTACTGAATGGGGAGGGGAGTTGTTTGCACCTGGGGGGATTTCACTGAAGGGGGAAGGGGTGTTTGCACTAAGGGGGTGTTTGCACTGAGGGGGTTTTCACTAAGGGGGGTTTGCACTGAGGGGGGGTTGTACTAAGGGGGGGTGGGACTGGGGGTGTTTGCACTGGGGGTGTTTGCACTGGGGGGTTGCATCGAGGGGGTTTGCACTGAAGGGGGGGGGGGATTTTCACTGAGGGCGGGGTTGCACTAAGGGGGGTGTCTGCACTGAGGGGGTGTCTGCACTGAAGGGGGTCTGTGTAACATGCAGGGGTCCAGAGGTGCAGGTGGCTGTGTAATGTAAAAGGGTCCAGAGGTGCAGGGGGCTATGAGATGTAAAGGGGGCCAGTGATGCAGGGTGCTGTGTAATGTAAAGGGGTCCAGTGACGCAGGGTGCTGTGTAATGTAAAGGGGTGCAGAGGGCTGTGTAGTGTAAAAGAGTCCAAAGGTGCAGGGGGCTATGTGATGTAAAGGGGTGCAGAGGTGCAGGCGGCTGTGTAATGTAAAAGGGGTGCAGTGATGCAGGGTGCTGTGTATTGTAAAAGGGTCCAGAGGTGCAGGGGGCTATGAGATGTAAAGGGGGCCAGTGATGCAGGGTGCTGTGTAATGTAAAGGGGTCCAGTGATGCAGGGTGCTGTGTAATGTAAAGGGGTGCAGAGGGCTGTGTAGTGTAAAAGGGTCCAGAGGTGCAGGGGGCTATGTGATGTAAAGGGGTTTAGAGGTGCAGGCGGCTGTGTAATGTAAAAGGGGTGCAGTGATGCAGGGTGCTGTGTAATGTAAAAGGGTCCAGAGGTGCAGGGGGCTATGAGATGTAAAGGGGGCCAGTGATGCAGGGTGCTGTGTAATGTAAAGGGGTCCAGTGATGCAGGGTGCTGTGTAATGTAAAGGGGTGCAGAGGGCTGTGTAGTGTAAAAGGGTCCAGAGGTGCAGGGGGCTATGTGATGTAAAGGGGTTTAGAGGTGCAGGCGGCTGTGTAATGTAAAAGGGGTGCAGTGATGCAGGGTGCTGTGTAATGTAAAAGGGTCCAGAGATGCAGGGTGCTATGAGATGTAAAGGGGTCCAGTGATGCAGGGTGCTGTGTAATGTAAAGGGGTCCAGTGATTCAGGGGGCTGTGTAATGTAAAGAGGTCCAGAGGTGCAGAGTGCTGTGTAATGTAAAGGGGTCCAGAGGTGCAGGGGGCTATGTGATGTAAAGGGGTCCAGTGGTGCAGGGTGTTGTGTAATGTAAAGGGGTCTAGTGATGCAGGGTGCTGTGTAATGTAAAGGGGTCCAGAGGTGCAGGGTGCTGTGTAATGTAAAGGGGTACAGAGGTGCAGGGTGCTGTGCAATGTAAAGTGGTCCAGAGGTGCAGTTGTGGAGAGGGGTACACAGTAGTAACAAAAAGATATTGAAGGATGCAGAGGTATGCAGGGGGCACAGTGGGGTGTTTTTACATTTTAACGTGGGGGGGTGCCAGATATTGGTACGCCCCTGGCCTATAGGCTCCTGAGATGTGAATTCCGGTTCTGGAGAAAGAGAGGTGGGGGTAGGGAACAAAGAAAAATGGAGAGAAAGAAGAAGGGATAGAACGAACAAGAAAGATGGATAGGGAGAGAGAGAAAAGGGGAAGAAAGGAGAACAGAGAGCAAACAGTAGGGTAAAAAATATTTGAAAAATGTTATTGGGGGGGGGGGGGGGGGGGTGACACCATATTTTACCGCACCAGGTGACACCAACCCTAGTGACGCCACTGGGTCAGCCACCACCAAAGAACTGAGCGAATTTTGGTCCTAGTTTGGCTTCTCTCTTCCAGTCATACAGCTGTAAAACAATGTTGTAGTGGTGTGCATGAGCTGTTGCATGGTCAATAAGTGTGTATGTCATGCCAGCAGCCAGAAAACTGACCCAGCAAAAGGAGATGTAATGTCAGAGCCCATGTTTGTAGGATCACATACAAGGAGTCATTACCTTACACATGCTGGTGGAGGGTAGGAATGGCCTTCTTGGCAAAACATGGCCTTTAACTGTGTTACAGCACAGACCCAAAATTCACAGAAGGGGGAAGACTCTGCTAGCTGGAATAGGAGCAGCTGTAAAGCCACAATTTTACCAAACTGACAATGAGAAACTAGAATGAGGGTGACATGGTGCCAATTTTATTTTTCCACCCCAGCAGCTGGGGAAGACACACCTGCCTGGTCAAGCATTAAGCTTAAGACAGCTGAGCAGGGTCAGAAGACTTTGAACACAGTTGAAGCCTACATTTGGTCCTACTATGTCTGCTCCCATGCTTACTCACTTCATCACGTATTGTACCTTAAAGGAGTTGTAAAGGAAAACATTTTTTTGCCTAAAATTAATGTCTGCAAGGTAGACAGACAGAATAGTGTAATGATTCTGTTAAAAAACGAGTAAATACCTATTAAATTCCTTCATCTATATCACCTCCGGCGTTTTAGTTTCTGTTCTCTCATTCACTTCCTGGTTTGCATCGCTCATTCATGTAAGAACTACATTTCCCAGTATGAATTGCGGCACACCCAGTAATTCACACCTCCTTGAAGTCTCTAACCCGTAGAGAGCTTCCTGCCACATAGATGTAGTTCCCAGGAGGGGGTGAGCACGTTACTGACCACCGCAGTAAAGCCTCCCTTCACGGTGGTCAGTAAAATCAGACAAGCAGGAATTGAACAAAACAGAGAATAAATAGAGCAACTTCTGAGCAAAAACCAACAATGAGGAAGTGAAAAGAGGAATATCTGCAGGTAAAGGATGCTTATTATGAAAAAAATGTTTTTTCCTTTACAACCCCTTTAAGCAATGCCTCTCAAACCCTTTGTTAGACTTACATCCCTATTGCTTGAGGCCACAGATGTAACAGCAGATGGGAGTAGTGCAAGAGGTGGAAAGGAAGTGGTGAGAAGGAAGAGGAATGCAGGCCTTTGAATTCTGACCAGTATCATTAATGTGCTGATCCCCCCCAGGTTTTGTGGTGAACAGTCGCGTGTCTCCTCATGAATGTGATAGCAAAATGAATAGTAGATTTAGAACATTCAATATGCAAAACACTATGGTGCTCTCTGCAGCATCTGCATGAAAAAAGGCCCGGGATACCAGTTGGTTGCATCTTTGGAGCAGTGCAATCCAGTGGAATAAGTCACCTGCCCCCTATGATCGTCTGCCAGCTGGATCTGGATGACACCCTGCCTTGCCTTTCCCCCAGTTTCCTACTTCCTCAGGCATTTAGATAAAGTCTACCATCTCTGTGCTATGTGTGCTCTTTTCTTCTCTAAAAATGAATTGCTGTGCATTCTCTGGCAACAAGTTACTGATTAAATAATTCAGCGGACACTTCAATACCAGTTTGCAGGGCTGCGGCAGGGTTGTAAGTTAAATAGGATGAGAGAGTGCATTTGCAGCTGCTGAATTTTATTAGGAGCTGAAGCAATGGGCAATTGAGAATGTGGTGCTTTGGTGCACTTGACAGTGTGCTGGATTTGTGCAGTTGTTAACACAAACCTTTAGACTGCAGGTCAGCTGGTGTTAAAGCCGTCAAAATGAAAATTCTTCAGTTTCTGACTTTTAAACTGCATGACTTCTTTCCAGTGAAATCTGAGCACTTTTAGTCAATGGAAATGCTGCAATTGTTGCCAGTGAAGTCACAACAGGTTTATTGAAGCATCCCAATCTTTATACAGACAGAAACCGCAAAGATATCTCTACCATAAAAACACAAAGCCATTTATAATCGCTCGGATTAGTTTACATGCAAAACTGTACAGATGTAGCTGCTCAAAAATGCTCATATATGAGTTTAACTGTATGAACTTTACAATATAACAGCAATATATACTATTAACATACTTTTGTGCTTTACAGAGAATACATTAATTATTGTAGGAAAGTTTATAAAATATAAGCATGGACACACTTCAGGGCCAACTTTCAATAGCGGCAGGTTTTTTTTGAGAAGGAGGGTTCTTATACCCTCAAAGTGTTGGGTTCTTCCTCTTTCTCTCTCTTTTTACCAGTGTTCGGCTCTGCTTTCGTTCTCGTTATTCTATTCTGGGTACTCAATCCTGTATGTATTTCTAAAAATCACCTGCTTTATGAATTATTGGGATGGCTTTACCTATTTTCATGCATGTCTTCTTTTTGGGTATAGACTGGAATTAACAGTGGAGCAAACACACTTGCTGTAAAATGTTTGATTTAATATGACATACTTGAATATTTGTACCTATTGTTTAATAGTGCTTTCTATGCCTAAGACAACTTTATTGAAAAAAAAATAATTGTATGTGGTTTTCTTATTCTGTATATTTAAAATAATTGTACTATCCAGTTGATACACTGTGGAGGGGGTTGGGCACTCTAAAACGTATTTTCTTGTTTTTTTGCAAAATAATAGTGTTATGTAGACCTTTTTTGCTATTTAACATTTTTTAATACAAGACAGTTAACATGTCACAATGTTTCTAAATGAATCTAGACTAACTGGAGAAAACCAATAAATGTGGATTTTGTGGCACAGTTTCCCATACTGAACTACGAGTTTCCTATACCAGACTACCATAATCTCCTTGGTTTCTTGCGATGCTGCCACTAACAGGTACAGGGCTCGGAATCTCAGTCAGGAACCAATCAGCTTGGTTCTCTATCTATCATGTGATCCCCATCACAATCATACAGCCATTAGTTTACAAACAAACCTCTCGAACATGCATGTTGCGCTGTGCCTCTAATTCTCTATCTCCAAGCACAGGGAAGAAAGGGGAATCTACCCCTTCTGCCCCAAATTCCCACCCTTACTATTTGCCTGCCATACCATAATAAACTCAGCCAACAAAAATCTGGAGTTTTAATGGGCCATGTCGGCCCCTATATTAACACAAGATAATCCAATAACTGTAAAAACATGGGAAAACTAGAAAAACTGGAAAAACCCAACCACATCACCAACACATCACAACAGCATTGCATCTGTGGCCAAACTCTGTTACCTGTTACACCATTAGCCACACTACACCACCATAAGTACGGTAATAAAATTTGCTGTAGAATTGTATCCTTGTCCCAGATGAGGGTGCACATGACACCAGAGGATGCTATACTTTTTTCCCTGAGATCACCCACATCAGGTAAAATGACCCTGTTTCTTTGTCTTCTGTCTTACAACCACGATCTAGCCAGGTTTCCCCTTCCCCCTTTCAAGAGGGTATTTTTAAACGTTTTAATCTTAGTACCCCCACAATAAAATGATTACTGTACTGGGACCCAAGAAGATTTTTTTTGCCAAAATATAAAAAAGACAAACACAAAAAGTAATTAATATGACTATGTGTTAATTGTATCTAATTGAGGAAAGGGGGGTGCTGCACATGAGAATCACTAAAGAACAACACTACTGATGGTATGAGGCTAGCTAATTCTGCCTCAAACTATTTTCCTTTTCACAGTGGGAAACTTTATGCCTTACCATTGAAGACATCTTTATGTTTGCCTTAATGCATTGGATGTTTTGTTAGAAAATACATTTTTACCTTTTTAAATTTAAATCTTTTTATCATTAAGAACTTCCTACGTAAGACACATTGATGACACTCTTCTTCATTTCATTTCATTAAGCTTTTGTAATGCCTAGAGGAATAACATTTTTGTGTACTCTATTATAGACATTTCCAACTAGTATAGAGCAGCTTCACCTCCTAAACTTGTCTGGGCATATGCCTCTGCTCTGCCCTTAACTATGTGTGTGTGTGTGCTCGAGCTTCACATATGTGTCTGTTGTGTCAGTCATAGTCAGATAATTTCATGCTTGGATACAAAGTCAAGAGGGTCCATCCCAAACATGTTTGCAACCCAATTTGGGTCCTGACCCACAATTTAAGAAACACTAGTTTAGAGCTGTGAGAAGGATAAAATATTACCACTACTGTATTTAGTTTCTATAGCTTAGATTTTATAGCTTAGATTTTTCCTAAAACCAACCAAAATACTTTTCTCCTCCTCTTCCATTCTACTTTCCACTTATCTACTCAACTCATGCTTCCCCCATCAAAGTTTAACTACTCCTCCAGCCTTTCCATAAACCTCTTACTTAGCACAGCAGAACTCATTACATTTAGGTGCAAATCATCTTTAGCATATCGTGTAATTTGTACCAATTAGAATCAACTTGGTGCTCTAGAAACTCAAATATTTCCCCTTTACACTAAAGGGGCCATATAAAAAAAAATGCTATGGAATGTGTGTGATGCTGCGTACACACGACCGTTTTTAATGGTCTAGAAAAAACAAACTTTTTTCAACCCGATTATTGTTAAGCCGGCCATGTCTACACACAATCGTGAAAAAAAAATGCTCTACAACACGTACACGTACAACGGCACTATAAAGGGGAAGTACCATTCGGATGGCGCCACCCTTGGGGCTGCTTTTGCTGATTTTGTGTTAGTAAATGTTTGGTGAGAGACGATTCGTGCTTTTCAGTCTTCGTGCTTTTCAGTCTATTACAGCGTGACAAATGTGCTATCTCCATTACGAACGCTAGTTTTACCAGAACGAATGCTCCCGTCTCATAACTTGCTTCTGAGCATGCGCGTTTTTTTCACGTCGTTAAAGCCCACACACGACCATTTTTTACGACGTTAAAAACGACAACGTTAAAAACGACGCGAAAATTTAGAGCATGTTCTAAATTTTTGATGGCCATTTTTAACGTTGCAAAAAATGCTCTGGAGCCCACACACGGTCATTTTTAATGGCATTAAAAAAAATAAAAAATTTACATTGCGAAAAACGGTTGTGTGTACGCGGCATCACAGTTTCGTTGTTACCTTTTGCTCTGTGAATGTAACATTCCCTAATATTCATTCCCAAGAGAAAAACAGCAATGAGAACATTGAGAGCACACACGAGAGATAAAATGATCATAAATGCTCTCTCTTTTTTTTTTTTTAACAAACAGGTGTACATTACTGTATACTCACCTGCTCTGTACAATGAAATTGCACAAAGTGGCCCCAAACTTCCTCTTCTCTGGTTTTCCGCGGATCCTCCTGGCTCCTTCCCTCCTCCAAGTACCCCATAGAAATCCACATTCTATGGGTGTTATCAGTTAGCATATGTATGAGAGGTGAGCTATTACTCTAATTGGTGCCTAGGTAGTGTGGTATTTAAGAGGTGTAGCAACTCTGTAGAGTTAAAAACGGTAGTAAACTGCTGGGTGATTTTTTTTTCTGACCTGAAAGGTAATGTCATAACGTGCTAGTATGCGTCACTGCTGGAGGATGCTTTCATCTTCATACATCTTCCTTCTGGGTCTGCAAACTTCAACTGTGTGACTGAAGCTGTGTGAGAAGCCGCCGTTATGCCAATGACGTCATCTGCTGCATATACTCTACAGTAAATATCCCCTAAACGGTGCACACTTAGGATTAGGAGATATTTACAGTACCTATAGGTAAGCCCTATTAAAGGCTTACCTATAGGTACAAGTCAGATGTGGGAGTTTTCTCCCACTTCAACATACAGTTGCAATAAAAAGTATGTGAACCCTTTTGGAATGATATGGATTTCTGCACAGATTGGTCATAAAATGTGATCTGATCTTAATCTAAGTCACACCAATAGACAATCACAGTCTGTTTAATCTAATAACACACAAATAATTAAATGTTACCATGTTTTTATGGAACACACCATGTAAACATTCACAGTGCAGGTGGAAAAAGTATGCAAACCCTTGGATTTAATGACTGGCTGAACCTCCTTTGGCAGCTATAACTTCAACCAAACGAAACTTTCCTGTAGTTGCAGATCAGACGTGCACAACGGTCAGGAGTAATTCTTGACCATTCCTCTTTACAGAACTGTTTCAATTCAGCAATATTCTTGGGATGTCTGGTGTGAATCGCTTTCTTGAGATCATGCCACAGCATCTCAATTGGGTTGAGGTCAGGACTCTGACTGGGCCACTCCAGAAGGCGTATTTTCTTCTGTTTAAGCCATTCTGTTGTTGATTTACGTCTATGCTTTGGGTTGTTGTCCTGTTGCAACACCCATCTTCTGCTGAACTTCAGCTGGTGGACAGATGGCCTTAAGTTCTCCTGCAAAATGTCTTGATAAACTTGGGAATTCATTTTTCCTTCGATGATAGCAATCCGTCCAGGCCCTGAAGCAGCAAAGCAGCCCCACACCATGATGCCCCCACCACCATACTTGACAGTTGGGATGAGATTTTGATGTTGGTTCCAAACAACTCAACCTTGGTTTCATCTGTCCACAGAATATTTTGCCAGTACTGCTGTGGAACATACAGGTGCTCTTGTGCAAACTATAAACATGCAGCAATGTTTTTCTTGGACAGCAGTGGCTTTCTCTGTGGTATCCTCCCATGAAATCCATTCTTGTTAAGTGTTTTACGTATCGTAGATTCGCTAACAGGGATGTTAGCATATGCCAGAGTCTTTTGTAAGTCTTTAGCTTACACTCTAGGTTCATTCTTCACCTCATTGAGCAGTATGTGCTGTGCTCTTGCAGTCATCTTTACAGGATGGCCACTCCTAGGGCGAGTAGCAGCAGTGCTGAACTTTCTCCATTTATAGACAATTTGTCTTACCGTAGACTGGTGAACAGCAAGGCTTTTGGATATACTTTTATAACCCTTTCCAGCTTTATGCAAGTCAACAATTCTTAATCGTAGGTCTTCTGAGAGCTCTTTTGTGTGAGGCATCATTCACATCAGGCAATTCTTCTGGTGAAAAGCAAACCCAGAACTGGTGTGTGTTTTTTATAGGGCATGGCAGCTGTAACCAACACCTCCAATCTCATCTCATTGATTGGACTCCAGTTGGCTGACACCTCACTCCAATTAGCTCTTGGAGATGTCATTAGTCTAGGGGTTCACATACGTTTTCCACCTGCACTGTGAATGTTTACATGGTGTGTTCAATAAAAACATGGTAACATTTAATTCTCTGTGTGTTATTAGTTTAAGCAGACGGTGATTGTCTATTGTTGTGACTTAGATGAAGATCAGATCACATTTTATGACCAATTTGTGCAGAAATCCATATGATTTCAAAAGGGTTCACATACTTTTTATTGCAACTATAGTTACATAGTTAATCTGGTTGAAAAAAAGACACAAGTCCATCTGGTTTATATGAGGTTTACAACTACTTTAAGCCCTGGTTTACACCAGTGTGTTTTGACATGCAAGTTGACATGTCAAATCGCATGTAAAATCGTCGGAAGTTGCCGGCAATTGTTGGCATGGGCACTGTCCTAATCGGTGCAATGCCGATTTAAAAAAGTAGTTTCTGTACTACTTTTTGCGATTTCGGCCTGCAATTTACATTGACATCTGTGCAGAAACCTGCACAGATGTCTCTGAAATTGTAGCCGAAATCGGGACTGACAGGCTGGAGTGAAATTGTGCAAAATTTAAAGCTGAAATCGCACAGCTTCATTCCCGCAGCCCAGTGTGAACCTGGGCTAAAGGATTCTGGAAAGCTGAGGGTTTTGGTCATTTATCATGATGCTTACAGGTGGTCTGATACTGAGCTGTAAGAAAGAGAGAAAGAGATGGTCTGCATCCCACACTTAGCTTCTTAGTATGGAATGTAGAAGTTTTTAGACGTGCATTTAAACTGAGAAATGGGGGCAAAAATGCAATTGATGAAAAACATTTCTGTCCCCAGTAGGTTAAAACAAATTTAATGGTTTGTGTTACTAAGGACTGGACCAATGGGGTAGCCAATTCAGTTAAGATTTCTGGTGCTAAAAATAAATCAGTAGATAGCAGTGGTTGTCATGTCATGGGCACTAATATTCCTAGTCTAGGATTTTATGTGATAGACCAACATAAAGTGGAACATAATTGTGAAGTGAAAGGAAAATGATAAATGGTTTTCAATTTCTTTTTTACAAATACATATCTGAAAAGTATGGCATGCATTTGAATTCACCCCCCTTTACTCTGATACCCATAATTAAAATCTAGTGGAACCAATGGCCTTCAGAAGTTACCTAATTAGTAAATAAAGTCCACCTGTGTGTAATTTAATCTCAGTATAAATACAGCTGTTCTGTGAAGCCCTCGGAGGTTTGTTACAGAATGTTAGTGAACAAACAGCATCATGAAGGCCAAGGGGGCCAAATTTCATGGGGCATGAATACTTTTTCAAGGACCTGTAACACTAACATTAATTTAAAAAACAAATTAAATACTCTGGGTCTGCCTTCCAACCAGAGAGGGATCTTCCCTTAGAATTGGTGTAGTATACAGACTCCCAGGACAGACTGAAGATTATGATAACTTGTTGATTGATAAGATAACTCAAGTGGCAATAACGGGAGAGGTTTTTATTATGGGTGATTTAAACATGCCTGACATTAACTGGAATTCTCAAACTGCTATTACAAGCAGGAGCAGGGATGTAATGGGGGCAATAAATGGGGTTTCTCTGTAACAGTTAGTGAAAAAAACCAACCTAAGATGATCATATTCTAGACCTAGTACTGAAAAATCGGGATTAATTGTCTGTTGAAGTAGGAGAAAATTTGGGTCCAATGATCACCAATGTCTTTGGTTTGATAGTAAAACAAGAACTAAAAGATCTTATACAAAAAGAAAATTTTGCTAAAATGGGGGAATTTCTAAAAATGTAATTGGAAGGTTGGAGTAAAACATCAGGGGTCAGTAATCAGTGGACACAGTCCCGGAGGCAACTAGATTATATGTCAGGAAAATCAGTAAAAATAAAAAGAAGAAGAAAACAATATGGTTCATTACAAGGTAAGTAGGATAGTAAAGGGGAACAAAAATCAGCATATAGGAGATTCAAAGAAACAGGAAGTGTAGCTGATAGTGAAGTGTATAAAAATAGACAAAGGGAGGCCAAACACATTATCAGTACCGCCAAAGCACAGGAAGAGGTGGAAAAATTAAGAAAGGAGACAAAACTTTTTTAAGGTACTTCAGCGATTGAATTAATAAATACAATGGGATCACTAAAATAGCCTATCTTGATTTAAGCAAGACATTTGATACAGTTCCACATAATGATCTAATACAAAAGTTGTACAAGCTAGGACTTAACACTTGGATGGTTCAGTGGATTTGCAGTTGGCTAAAGGATAGATACCAGAGTGTGGTTGTAAATGGGTTAATTTGGAGCAGAGACCAGTCACTAGTGGTGTACCACAAGGCTCTGTACTAGGTCCTGTATATGTTAGGCCATGTACAGACGACCAAACATGTACGATGAAAGCGGTCCGCCGGACCGTTTTCACCGTACATGTCTGGCCGGGGATTTCTGTACGATGGCTGTACTAACCATCGTACAGAAATCCGCGCGTAAACACTACGCGGCGACGTGGGCGGGCCTGCCAGTTAAATGCTTCCACGCATGCGTCAAAGTCATTCGACGCATGCGAGGGATGGCGGGCGCTCCGACATGTACGGTAGGGCTGTACAGACGACCGAACATGTCCGAGCGGGCAGGATTCCAGCGGACTGTTTTAAAACAAGTCCAGGAATATTTGCCCGCTGGGAAAAGGCCCGGCGGGCAAATGTTTGCTGGAATCCTGCACACTCGGGCCTACACACGACCGAACATGTCTGCTGAAACTGGCCCGCGGACCAGTTTCAGCAGACATGTTTGGTCGTGTGTATGGGGCCTTAGTGATATAACTAAAGGTTTGTTGGATGAAGTATGTATTTTTGCTGATGACACAAAAGTGTACAATAGGGTTGATATCCCTGCATGTGTCTGTAACCTGGAACCTGATTTGGTGTCGCTGTTCAATGTTTCTAAATGTAAATAATGCATCTATTGTAAGCGACGTCCGCTGTCGCCGATTGCGTTCCACGCTGGAACGCATTCGGCGGCCGTGCACTGACATCATCACCTGGCGCTGTGTGCGTTCCAACGCGGAAGTGCTGAGCGCAATCAGCGCTCTAATTCATACACACGTCTTGCTGCTATAAATCTACTGCGCTGTCAGTACACAGCGTACCTTTATTGTCGGCCGTAGCCAGCCTGAACCCTGGTCCACTCTACCATCAAACTACAGCTTGTTGATACTCCCTAAAGCATTAAGCATCATCAAACCGCATCCACGCTACCATCAATACCTTGCTTGCTGTGGGGACACCCAAACCTATTTACCTGCAGGAGACCCTCATTACCTTATTTCATTGCTGACAATAATACTCTGCTACTACTAAGGAGCCTCACCCTCTACAAACGGATAAGTACATTTACTATCATACTTTAATGCTCTAAAACAGGGGTCTCCAAACTACGGCCCTCCAGTTGTTCAGAAACTACAATTCCCATCATGCTGAGTCATGTCTGTAAATGTCAGAGTATTGCAATGCATCATGGGAAGTGTAGTTCTGCAACAGCTGGAGGGCCGTCGTTTGGAGATCCCTGCTCTAGAATTATCTTGTTCTCATATTGTACATACTACCTATAGTATTTGAACCCTGCTCAAGTTTAAATTGCCACCTTGGTTGGGATTAGCTACTGTGGATTCATATTACTATTGTGGGACTTTTCATACTAAATGTTCCTTGAATATTCATGAAGATTACAGCTTGATTATATGTCTATATCTTAAAAGGACATACATTCCTAAGCCGTTTATATAATCATCAGCTGCCTCTCTCCAGCATATATTATCCTAATACAGTATTATGTTATGCTACGTGCATTACATTTGTTAACTATAGAAAAAGTGCTTCTGGCCTGTATATGGAACATGTTCGCATATACCTTTTAATTTAGGGGTTGTAGGTATGTAGTAATACCTCCTCCCTTAGTAGCTCAACGCATTCCTTTCTGTGTGACACATGATGTAGTGAACCCAAAACTCTTTTTCCTCAGATTAGAGTGACGCCTGGGGTCCAGTACTGAATGTCACATTACATTGAGAAATGCATTGACCCTTTTAAAAATATTCTAACCGCAGTTGTGGTTCACTCTCGTTCACCGTAGTTTGTGACACCTATAGAAAAAGAATCACCTTGACAGAGTACAATATTGTCAGTACAGTGATGGCCAGTACTATAAAGGAAAAATATTTATTTTTCAAAATGAGTAAACACTGTGGCCAGGCAATTGGAAAGGTGATTAGAAATATAGGATGTATGACTAAAGGAATAACCAGCATGAGGAAGGAGGTCCTGATTCCCCATATATATCTTTAGTGAGACCTCATTTGGAATAGTGTGTCCTGTTCTGGAGACCTGACTTACAAAAAGCTATTAATGAGGTAAAATCGGTCCAAAGAGTTTAAAGTTTCAGAAACTTAATATGTACAGTCTAGAGTAAATAAGGGAAAGGGGGGACATGCTTGAAACTTTTAAATACATCAAGGGGGTGAATAATATTCAGGAGGGAAGGATTTTTAATATGAAATCAAGACAGGACATGACCTCAAACGAATGCTCTGTACACACGATCGGAATTTCTGATGGGATAAAATCTGATGGAATTTTCAGTTGGAATTCTGTTCAAGCTGTCTTGCATACACACTGTCAGACCAAATTCAGACTTTCCAAAACGAGGTGACGTAAAAGACTACGACGAGCTGAGAAAAATTGAGTTCAAGCATGCGTCGACTTGATTCTGAGTTCCACACAGACGTCCGGAATTTCCATCGGAAAAAAATAAAACATGTTCTATTTCTAAACTCTGACGAAAAAAGACCGATGGGGCCCACACACAGTCGAAATATCCAATGAAAAAATTCTGTCTGACTTTTTTCATCGGAAATTGAGATCGTGTGTACAAGGCATAACAGAAGTAAAGTTCAAAACTAATGCTAGAAAGTATTATTATACTGACAGGGTAGTTGATGCTTGGAATAGACTTCCAGCAGAGGTATTGAGTCAGTCAATAGTAAGTGGCTTCAAACATACTTGGGAAAAATCTGAATCTATACTTAGACGAAAAGGTTAACAAAAAAACACACAATAAAATTTTGTCCTGGAAGTCTCTATTTTCCATGTATTCTTACATTGGTGCCAACATAGACAGCTGCATCATCCCCTACCAGCAGTTTGTCTATCTACTGTAGTTCACCATGATGAATGGAGACTTCAGAAGACTTCAGGAGAGCTCTGGTGCAGTGTAGGAAAATGGCAAAATTTGCATTTTCTACACCTCACTGCCCTGTTGTAGTCTGAACAAAGCACATAGAAAACAATTATTTTCTCTGCGCCCTTGCAGAGACTTAGGTTTTTAAAGTCCAGAAAAATGTAAGTCTCTGTACTCTCATCCCCTGGGGCGTTAGGCTCCAGACGGGGACTGAGGTACTTAAATGGTCCATTTAACAGACCCACCCAAGTACTAGGTGGGGCTCCCCCGAAGGGAGACCCCATGAGAGCAGGCGAACTAAGCCAGAAGGCCATGTCCACCCACTCCCAAGACGTTCAGGGCAGGCCCGAGGACCTACACCCTACTAATCACACTGTGACAAAACGTGTAAGAAAACCAACAAAGAAATACAAAAAAGTGACAAACACGGGGATAAATAATAAGAAAGTGGGGGAGAAGGAAGGTGGCAAGAGTGAAAAGTGACCATCGTGCAATACGATGGCCGGCCCTCCAGCCAGGAGTCAAAAATTCCTCTGGTCCTAGCCAAAAGGCTCGGCCCTAGAGACAGGTGTGAAAAAAAGTTTGTGGGGTGACGTGACCAAGGTGCCAATACTCGAAGTGCCCCTCAACACTTGTACAAGTACAGCACCCCTGGATTGCCACTCTAGGGACACAATCACCACAGGCTTTTCTCTCAACCCTGACCCACAGCCCAGACCGATGCAGCCCTACCCCAGCCAGGAAGGTATCAGAACAAGTAGGAGCTCATGGAGAGGGTGAACTGGGGAAACCTCAACCATCGCTCCCATCTAATTATTTATATTCGGCGGTTCCGGACAATTCTCCTCAATAACACCGAAAAGGGGCAGGCTTTCCCAACCGAAAAACTGAAAGGGGCGGATACTACACAAATCCAGGTCAAACCCTCCGGCTTTGAAACAATGGTTCTCCATCCCCATCAGGAGGCTTTCATCATTACGCCAGCAGGTTTTGCATCTGCCACCGCCATCCCTTTACACCTCGCTGTGTACTGGGGACAGTTAGCATAGCGCCACCTCCTGGCAACTGATAAGAACAGATACTACACTTGATCTTAGCCAAAAGGCCTACGAAATTAACACTGGTATGTACATGCAAGATTCCCATTGCCTCCTCTCAGAGTGGAGAGTGACATTATTTTTTTATTATTCTAAAAATAACTTGCATATAAGTGCAGTGGGTGCTACATGAAAATATGTACATTGGTCTAAACACTGGACCACTATTTAAAATGAACCAATGCTTTTACTGACCTCTTGTCCAGCACGTAACATAGCAGATAAAGACCTATGACCTAAGTATTGAGAGTCCCAGTGTGCATGTCACCTTCTTCTTTGCATTTGAGATTATAATGCTTTCTTGTGTTGCGGTAATAAAAAAAAGAGATGGGGACCTACTTATGAGAGAATTGCCCTGGGCCCATCAGTGTCTAAAAATGGCCTCTACTTCAGAAAAAACTCTGCATAGATTTCTTGTTCAGAAAATATCTACTATCATGCATTAAAATAAAAACTGTCAGTAACATGCATAAAAAGGAATCGGTAAAAACAGTTATTTGATCATCCCATAACGCTGAACATTAATACTTTGTATTTCATGGCTAACTATTCAAAATGGAAAATAATGAGTAACTGCTTTTTTCTGTAGGTTTTAACATGTCCCTTAGGAAAAACAAATCAATTTGTTGCATTTGAAAACAAGCTAATTAAAATCAGGGAGTCCTGTTTAAAGCAATCCTAATGCTATATGTTTGACTATTACAACTGCAGAGATACCCTCACAATATTAACATATAACACATATTGGTAGGTTATAATTAGAAATAAAAGATTGTCTTCTTTTATAAACAGCTTTAAAAAGACAGAAAACTATATTTGACAAAGTGTGCTGCAGCATGAAATGAATCTACATTGTATAAAAGGCAATTACATCAAGCCCTAAGGTTGTCTGAATCTGAATATAAGCATAATCTATGCATTTTCTTTTTAATATCTAATTAGCGTGAGGGCAAAACATTCCTAATTAGAATTTTCGTTCTTTAAATATTGACTTTAAATGCGTCGCCACTGCTCTTGAATGGTTAATGCTAAGCTTCCGCAAATGTAATGGGATGTATAAGAGAAAAGATATTGTGGACAATGTCTGCTGACTGCTGAGTATTATCATGTACTAAAAGTTTATTTTTTATTTTTTGCTGAATGAGAGATAATTTCCTTGTATTGTTCTGCCTTCTCATTATGAATAAAGATGAGGAAGCCAAATGTTTCTATGTAATTGTCAAACTCATGAAGGTGTCTAATAAGCACTTGAAACATTACAACAAAGGCTTTACCTAGATTAAATTTATGCTTCAGATGTCAGATAAGACAAGGATTATTAAGGAATATTTAAACATTACATTATATTATGTTTGAACATGGTATCGTGAAGGCCAGATATATGTCACTGGAACAGTAGAAGCAATGTGTGGGTTATTTTACAATGCTATTTCTATTGAATTCATGTTACAATTAGGCATTCTTAGACTTTTTTGACAGCATGAATCTCTACTACTGCACAAAGCCTCTTCACAGGAATTACAGCAATGTCTGTGTAATGCACAGATGGATCACTCATACACAGCTTCAGGCAATGTGAGTATGCTACAGGATGACAGATAATGCTGCTCTAGTGCCTAACTCACATATAAAAGAGTCCTAACACTAGGGGTACATTATTTTCTAATACATGCTAGGAGGGCTGCTGTTAGTAATCATGGGGTCCGTACAGCCTACCTGACAGGGCACCTTCCCAGAAAATATCAGAATTATATTTTTGCTAAAAATACACTTAAATCATTGTTAGCAGACACAAACACAACTTAACTTATAAAATTATTGCTGGATCGAAGTGATAAAACTGTATAGAGTTTATAAAGAATGCTATCGGGGCTCATTCACATGGGTGCTGTGTCCTATAGCTATAGATAGTGTGAATCAGAGGTTTATGTGGCTGGAGCCTCTTGGAGCTGTGTGCAGGAATGTTACATTATGGGGATTCAGCAGCTGTATGAACACAGCCACAGGTCCTAATTTAACAGGCGTGTGGGTGTAGGCAGTGGTGTATTTTGGTTTTGTACTGCCCTAGGCAAGACTAAAATCGGGCACCCCCATCTGAATTTGTCACACCCCTTCTTGTTTAAGACCCACCCCTTCATCTGTAAACTCCACCCCTTCCTATTTAGGCCCCACCTCTTTTTATTAGAGCTCCACCTCAGGAGTTGGCCAGAGACTGCAGACATATTATAGGAGCTGGTCAGAGACTGCGGACATGATACAAGAGATGGTCAGAGACTGCAGACATCATCCAGGAGATGGTTAGAGGCTGGGGACATGGTCAGGGGCTGCAGACATGGTTAGGGGCTGCGGACATGGACAGGGGCTGTGGACATGGTCAGGGGCTGCGGACATGGACAGGGGCTGAGGACATGGACAGGGGCTGTGCACATGGACAGGGGCTGCAGACATGGTCAGGGGCTGCGGACATGGACAGGGGCTGTGGACATGGTCAGGGGCTGTGGACATGGTCAGGGGCTGCTGACATGGACAGGTGCTTCCGACATGGTCATAGGCTTCGGACATGGACAGAGGCTGCGGACATGGACAGAGGCTGCGGACATGGACAGGGCCTGCGGACATGGACAGGGGCTGTGGACATGGTCAGCATCCTTCTTCTAATACATTTTCCAGTCATTATTGCTTACATGTTACATCACTGTGACCATCCCTCTGCTGAGCCAAGCTGACGTCAAGACCGACCGCCCGAGCATAGCCATGAACAGCCAAAGTGAGCTGAGCGCGGACCGCCTCCTCCCGCCCGAGTATAGCCGAGGTAAGCTGAGCAGGGACCACTCCCCGCCTGACCACAGCCGAGGTGAGCTGAGTGGGGACCGCCCCCTCCTGCTCGAGCACAGCCCAGCACATTTTGCCACTCTGAAGTTACATCTGTCACAGTATTTATCACTGGACTTATTAGGTTTGTTACTTTGAGGACTTTTTGTATATATTATTTCATGTGTCTGTTTTTTTACACTGCACTTTTCTTTTATACTATTGATCTTAATGTTACTGTGAAAATCACCTACCAGTGTTCAGCTTGCAATTTTATTGTATTTAATTATATGTTGTTGTGCTGATTGATTTTTATTATAGTATTTTTGGCAAGGGCCTTCCCGTCTTTACCAATTCAGACCTTATACAGTAAAACCTTGGTTTGAGTGTAACTTGGTTTGAGAGTGTTTGCAAGACAGGCAACATTTTGTTATAAATTTGGACTTGATATACAAGCAATGTCTTGATATAAGATTAGCATAATGTCACAACTGAGTATAAAAGAGGAGAGAAGCACATCTAAGTGTAGCAATATGGTTACATTTAATGAAGGTACAACATTTAGCAACTCACATGGTTGATGATTAAAAGAGGCACATCTAAGTATACAGGGATCCGGGGTAAAGCTGTCCACATAGACCATGCTCCGCACCACCATTGATGTTGTCCCTTCCACTCTGTGCTCCACAGGTGCTTCAAGTCTCGCTTTCAGATTTCAGCACCAGCTGCCCTACTACGCAATATCCATCCTCTCTGCTCTTTTGTACCTTTCGGATACCAAAAATATTTTTACACATATATTTTTTACTCTTGTATATATTTTTACCATTACAATTTTTTTTATTTGATTTTTCTTATTCTTTGGAGCTTGTTGTTTGGCAAATTTTTTAAATAAAGCTTGTCAGTTTTTTTCGGATTCTCACTATGTTGAGGCTTTTTTGTTCTTTTTTTTGCCCTTCAAGTCCGGCGGAATCCGAGCTTGATACATCTTGGTGGACATACACCTGATTCTGATGCTGCAGGAGTTGCTTTGACATATAAGCTCGCTTGCCAAGGAAAAAGGAAGAGTCCCATGGTTCCAGTCTTTATCGTTCTTGGTGTGATTAAGTGCTGTTGATCCACCGCCATACGGTGAGTTGGGTCCACCCTGGAGGGTAAGAGTATTAATTTCTCACACTGCCCATTGGCGAAGGCACTCCCGGGTGACATCTTCAGTATCACACCATACCTATTAAGATCGTATATAAGTTCTGTGTACATTGTGGACTAGACCTCCTCCATTTGGCCATTCATCCGATGAACTGTTTTATGCTCATAAGCTTTGGATTTCTGTACATATGAGGACTGATTGTTCCACTTGCTCTAGTGGTTTAGGGCAATCTTATTAATTTATTTTGGTTTATTACCCAATTTACCAATTTTTTATTATTTAATTTTGTGTGGATTCACTTCTTACACAGTGTTCACGACTCATGTGTAGTCATATTTCATTATATTGTTTTGTGTGTATACACATTTTTTATATATCAACGTATTTATGAGCTCATTATGAGTATCACACTTGCATTTTGTGCTATTTGATGATTAATTTCATCTTTTCACTTTCACAGCGCTACACTTTATAATTTTATCGCTTTCAGATTGATCTACTGCAGGGTAGTCTTACCGGTCATGGTTGCAGACTGACAGTGGTGAGAGCCGGCGGTGCGGAGGAAGGTCTATGTGGACAGCTTTACCCCGGTTCCCTGCATACTTTAGATGTGCCCCTTTAATTATCAACCATGTGAGTTGCTAAATGTTGTACCTTCATTAAATGTATTTATATTGCCACACTTGAAGGCGCCTCTCTTCTCTTTTATACTGTGTAGCTCCTGCTGGATTTTTGCTTCTAATCCCCTTGGGGAGGCTTCCATTTGTGAATGGAAAAGTTATGGTTACACAACCTGCTCACATTGCCATAATCTTTTTATACGGACTATAAACTGAAGGATTTATGAATAAATGGTTGTGGAACAAATCATTTCAGTTTCCATTATTTCTTATGGGGAAATTTGCTTTGATATACAAGTGCCTTGGATTACAAGCATGTTTCTGGAACGAATTATGCTCGCAAACCAAGGTTTTACTGTATATGAGACTTTGAAAGTGCATGTTTTTGGGCTAAAAGGTAACATGTTACACAAACTTATATATTGTGAAAAATCTGGTAAGTTGTATTTTAAAGTGAGTTCCATATTCAATGACATAACTCTGAAGCTGTCACAAATTTGGTTTTCAGGATTTTATTTAACTGTGATGACAACCTTTTCTAGGGTTTCCTGTCCTGTGAGGATGCCTATACATAACTTGATAACATTAACTGTGTTAAACTTATTCAAGTGTTTTATATCTCCTATGGATTCATGATTTGTTATAGAGAACTGATTAATATCTCTTATTAAGTGTAGCCGTGTGCTAGCTACACACAGACACATTATTAGTTACAACACAGTTGAACTCTCAGGTTAAATCAGATCAATACATTCACGGTGCATCAAAACAAAAGCTGGTTCAATATCTTTCAGTCAGTTTTCTTTCAAAGCCTACATTCACACTTGCAAAGGTGAATATACTGTAGAGGGGGTTAGGTTATTGTCCAAGATTCAATTTGGTTGGTCTTAGGGCAGAAAATTAAGAGACTTAACTTTACCACTTGAAGACCAGACAGTTTTTTTTCTCTCCCTTCCTTTCCAGGCCATTTTGCAGTTTACAAAGCCTTCACACTTTAAATGACAATTTCTCAGTCATGCAACACTGTACCCACCTGAATTTATATCTTTTATATATTTTTGGAGACAGATATAGCTTTCTTTTGGGTGAAATTTAATCAAAGCTGGGTTTTAAAAAAAATTCTATGTCAAAGTTTTTTTTCTTAGTTTCTTGTTATAGATTTGTGCAAATAAAACATATTTTTTCTTAAATTTAGGTCAAAATGTATTCTGATACATTCCCTTGGTGAAAAACAACAAATAGGTTTACACACATCTATCTATCTATCTATCTATCTATCTATCTATCTATCTATCTATCTATCTATCTATCTATCTATCTATCTACAGCAAAACCTTGGATTGGGAGCATAATTTGTTTCGGAAGCATGCTTGTAATCCAAAGCACTTGTATATCAAAGCACAATTTCCATAAGAAATAATGGAAACTCAAATGATTCGTTCCATAACCATTTGTTCATAAGTCCTTCAGTTTATAGTCCATATAAAAAGATTATAGCAATGTGATAAGTTGTGTAACCATAAAATATCCATCCACAAATGGAAGCCTCCCCAAGGGGATTAGAAACAAAATCCAGCAGGAGCTACAGAGTATAAAAGAGAAGAGAGGCTCTAAGTACTAAGTTGCTAAGTGTAGCAATATGGTTACATTTAATGAAGGTACAACATTTAGCAAGTCACATGGTTGGTGATTAAACTAAGCATGTCTAAGTATGCAGGGATCCGAGGTAAAGCTGTCCACATAGACCTTCCTCCGCACCGCCGGCTCTCATCACTGTCATGTCTGCAATCATGACCAGGAAGACTACCCTGCAGTAGATCAATCTGAAAGCGAGACTTGAACCACTCGTGGATAGGACGACGTCAACGGTGGTGCGGAGGATGGTCTATGTGGACAGCTTTACCCCGGATGCCTGGATACTTAGATGTGCCTCTTTTAATCTTCAACCATGTGAGTTTCTAAATGTTGTACCTT
Organism: Rana temporaria; assembly: GCF_905171775.1. Taxonomy (NCBI): domain Eukaryota; kingdom Metazoa; phylum Chordata; class Amphibia; order Anura; family Ranidae; genus Rana; species Rana temporaria. The sequence continues at coordinate 202,586,175 of NC_053490.1, forward strand.
CATTAAATGTAACCATATTGCTACACTTAGAGGCGCCTCTCTTCTATTTTATACTCAGTTGGGACGTTACTCTTATATCAAGACATCGCTTGTATATCAAGTCAAAATGTATTAAAACATTTTTCTTGTCTTGCAAAACGCTGGGGTGTGTGAGACCTTGGTTGGGTTCACCACACACTGAATTTATACAGACTGGCAGTCGAAGACGGTTGAAAACAAAGTTTCTGGCTTATTTTTCCATCTAGCTGGAAAACAATTGCAAGCATCCAAACAGCATAAACAAAATCAAACATAAAATAAATCCTAGCCACTCTGGGCGTCTACCTTCCACACAGGAACCTATCTAAGGAGTCTGGCTCAGCCTAGCGCTGGGCAGACAATGCTGGTCATACAGCACGAACAGTAGTCTTTTGACATTTATAACACAGGAAAAAGTCAATGGTCTCCTCACCTCATCAGGAGACTTTCTGGCACTGCTCTCCTACTCACACAGCCTTAGGAGTGATGCAGCCAATTAGTGGTTATCCTCTGGGCTACTTTATAGAGGCCTTTAATTGCCTCACTCTGAACAGCTGGAGTCTTCCAACGGCCCTTAGCCTTCCTGGCTATTTCTGGCAGCCGACGCCTAAAAATGATTGGTGTATTGTCTAACAAGACAGAAATGTATGTCCCGACTGTGACAACACCCACAGATTTACCTGACTTCCTGTCACAATACATATATAAAAATAAAGTATTTAATAACGTTTTTCTACTAACTATATATATATATATATATATATATATATATATATATATATATATATATATATACGCTGCTCAAATAAATTAAAGAAACACTTTGATAACACATCAGATCTCAACGAGGAACAATATCATGCTGGTGAATATCTATACTGATATGGACTGGGTAATGTGTTAGGAACAAAAGGATGCCACATCGTTTGATGGAAATGAAAATTATCAACCTACAGTGGGCTGAATTCAAAGACACCCCAAAAAAGATGATGCAGCAGGCTAATCCAATTTTTGCTAAAATCTCATTGTAGCAACTCAAAATTGTACTCAGTAGTTTGTATGGTCCCTACATGCTTGTATTCTTGCTTGACAACATCAGGGCATGCTCCTAATGAGATAACTGATAGTATCCTGGGGCATTTCCTTCCAGATCTGGACCAGGGCATCACTGAGCTCCTGAACAGACTGAGGTGCAACTTGACGGCACCGGATGGACCGAAACATAATGTCCCAGAGGTGTTATTTTGGATTTAGGTTAGGCGAGCGTGGGGGCCATTCAATGGTAGCAATAATTTCATCCTTCAGGAACTGGCTGCATACTCTTGACACATGAGGCTGGACATTCTCGTGCACCACCGCCAAACTGGTCATGCTAAACGATATTAATGGCAGCATAACATTCTCCACAGCTTTTCCAGAGCCTTTCACGTCTGTCACATGTGCTCAGGGTGAACCTGCTCACATCTGTGGAAAGCACAGGTTGCCAGTGGCGGACCTGCCAATTCTGGTGTTCAATGGCAAATGCTAATCAAGCTCCACGTGAGCACAGGGCCCACTTGAGGACATTGAGCCCTCAGGCCACCCTCTTGAAGTCTGGTTCTGATTGTATGGTCAGAGACATTCACACCAGTGGCCGGACTGCTGGACATTATTTTGTAGGGCTCTGGCAGTGCTCATCCAGTTTCTCCTTGCACAAAAGGAGCAGATAGAGGTCCTGTTGATGGGTTAGGTACCTTCTACGGCCCTGTCCAGCCCTGAGACACAGAAAACCTTTTGGTAATGGCACGTATTTCTGTGCCATCCTGGTGGAGTTGGGCTGCCTGTACAACCTCTATAGGGTCCAGATTTTGCCTCATGCTAAAAGTAGTGACACTGACCCTAGCCAAATGCAAAACTAGTAAGAAACAGTCAGAGAAGATGAGTAGGGAAAAAATGTCAGTGGCTTCCACCTGTAAAACCATTCCCGTGTTGGAGATCTCATTGTTGCCCATCTAGTGTACCTGTTGGTAATTTCATTAATACCAAAGCAGCTGGAACTGATTAACAACCCCCTCTGCTACTTAACTGACCAGATCAATATCCCAGGAATTTATTTGACTTGATGCTATACCCTGATTAAAAAGTGTTCCTTTTATTTTTTAGAGCAGTGTATATATAGTAGAATTTTTTTATTAAAAGTCACAACATACCAGAAGACAAAAGTTTGTACTACAGATCATGAAAAAAGTGCAGCGCCAATGTGAAAACACCCCTGGATGGTAGAGATTCACATATAAACCAAAAATATTTATATAAGTGTACCAATATATGTAATCGGGAGCAAAAATGCTCCTCGAATTCTATAACAATCCACAAGACTGAGTGAAAATAAAATCAAAAACTTGATATAAAGATCCCTGTGAAAGGAATTCAACAAACAAAACAATGTAAATAACTAAACACAGCAAAAAAGGTGCATCTCATGCGTGTACTTCAAATCTATGTAGAAACAGTCCAGACACTGTAAAAAAGGGATAAGGAAGCAGTCCCATAGGTAGGCAAAGATGAAGTGTGTTTTTCAAAGATACAATCCCCGGAAGTAGTATAAGGTGAAGGTATCCTTACAGGATGGTGTTGACCCACAACTCACCGTACGGCGGGGGGGTCACAAAGGCTAAATGGGCCGATTGCCCTCTCTGGTCTCCGTCCCGATCCACTTGACTGGTTGCACCAAACGTGGTGTGCATCCGATTCAATCAGAATCAATCAGGGTATATCCGCGACCAGATCTCCAACTCCAAACCGGATTCAATGAAGGGTAATGATTCACCGCAATGGTTCAAACAAGGGGAAACAAAAGGATAAGAGAGCATCTCCTCATAGTGTAAAAATGTAAAAATTTATTTTATAAAAACTTTCAAAATACACACTGGTCCTTACCATTCCCTCACTGCACAACACTTATGACAGCTTCCATTCATGTAACCCGCCTCTGGGAGACGGTTTTAAATCTTTTTGCTGATGTGGATTTGGTTGCGATTTGTGTTGGATTTCAGTGTGTATTTTGAAAGTTTTTTTAATTTTTTTTTAACATTTTTACACTATGAGGAGATGCTCTCTTCTCTTTTTTTTCCCCCTTGTTTGAACCATTGCGGTGAATCATTACCCTTCATTGAATCCGGTTTGGAGTTGGAGATCTGGTCGCGGATATACCCTGATTGATTCTGATTGAATCAGATGCACACCACGCTTGGTGCAACCAGTCAAGTGGATCGGGACGGAGACCAGAGAGGGCAATCGGCCCATTTAGCCTTTGTGGGTCTACACCATTCGGTAAGGGTACCTTCACCTTATACTAATTCTGGGGATTGTATCTTTGAAAAACACACTTCATCTTTCTCCTACCTATGGGACTGCTTCCTTATCACTTTCACAGTGTCTGGACTGTTTCTACATAGATTTGGAGTACACGCATGAGATGCACCGTTGAATTTTTTGCTGTGTTTAGTTATTTACATTGTTTTGTTTGTTGAATTCCTTTCACAGGGATCTTTATATCAAGTTTTTGATTTTATTTCCACTCACTCTTGTGGATTGTTATAGAATTGGAGGAGCATTTTTGCTCCCGATTACATATATTGGTACACTTATATAAATGTTTTTGGTTTATACGTGAATCTCTACCATCCAGGGGTGTTTTCACATTGGCGCTGCACTTTTTTCATCATTCTGTCACAAATTTTCCTTTGTTGTGTTGGCTGCCTTTTTGGTTGTTTATTGCAAAGTAGCGCAATATATTTATTATATATATTTTTTGTACTACAGATCATGTCGATTATGTAGAGTGTCATACTGAAAAGACATATTACCAGTATATGTAAATAGAAAACAATTCAGAAGGAATTGAGGGAAAATGGGCTTTGTAGGCACCTTAGTATAAAAGTACAAAGTTTAATGTTTCACAAAGAAATAACATCTGAATACATAAAAAATAGAACAAGAAGATTATTGGTAAAAACAATACAATGCAGTATTGGGAACAACCAGTGACTTTCTAACAGGAGTAACTCAATAATAATATAAGTTATTGGCTATAGAGATGTCTATAGTAATTGCCTATATTGAGTATAAATGTCTCCTCGATAGGAGGTCCACCGGATCCACAATGAAATACTTGTGCTCTACATGTTTCGCGATATATAATCGCTTCATTAGGAGCCTCTAAATTATATATAGAGAAAAACAAGTTTCAGTTAAATTGTCAAATACAGCAACATTGGTTTGATTTTAAACAGAGTCAAAACCATAAACATTATAATGTGAAACGCTCACCAACATTTTTTGATGCTGATTTAAATGTGTTTATGGAGCCGCCCACCCCATATAAAGTGCAGTGCTGGTTGCCTGATAATGTACACCCCTGAAGGTAGTGGGGTGAAGACCCAAATTATGGATAAGTTGGACCCAACAGGTACAGCGAGGCAAAATGTGGGAATGCGCTGGGTAACTAAAAAAATTTGTAGAAAGATATAGCTATGAAATCATTGAATATGGCACAATAATGTAGCTCTATATAGTAAAATGCCAGACAAAAAACCTTTGCAGGTACATACAAAAGTGTCAGGATAAGACTGATATGTTAAAGGAGAGGCCCTAGACTAGACGTGATGTGATCAACAAATAGGGGGTATTTTCAGGATTGAGATGAATAGTACATATAGTATAAAATTATAATAATGAGAGGTGTACATGTACAATACATGTTGAATGCCAAAAACGGGCACCAAGCATATCATTGAATGCCTATTATATAGGCCAGAGACATAACCTTTACATAAACCGTATGGGGATGTAAAAGAGAAGTTGCCTATAAGATTAATTGAGAACAATAAATATATATATATGTATGTCCTATTTTGGTGTAAAAAAGGGGGGAAAAAGTAAGACAGTGAGAACATTTTTCCTTGGGCGAATGCGCCAAAACAGGGGTTAAGGATAATTTTTGGGTAATGTATGTCCTTTTTGTAGCTAAGTAATAAATACCCAGCAAGGAGCCTGAGAATTGAGGAAGTCTCTGAGGAAACTTAAATCAGAAATCAAAGGATAATAATGAATGATGATAAAGCTGTTAGAGATTATTACCAATATTAAACTACCCCCAGGAGGAAAGGAAAGAAAAAGGCTCTTACTCGCAAATTGTTGAAAAGGGATGAATCTGTAAGGCAGAGATGCAGTCCACAGAACTGCTAATCAGGGTATAGAAATGCTTACTACTGCTTACTAATGCTTACTTACTAATGCGTACTTACATTTGTAAGTACATCAGGGACACCCCTGAGATAGTTTTCCGAAGAAGTACATCTCTCAGGAACAAATTGACAGCAAGTGAATATAAACCCAATTATGATAATCATGCATTGGTTCAGGGTATTTTCACATGTGGTCAGTGTACCTACTGTCCATGGATCCAAACGGGATCAGTCTTTAATCTGCCAAATGGTGAAATATACAAACCAAGATTCCATGCCACCTGTAATACGGAAGGAGTTGTGTACCTCATGACCTGTAGGTGTGGGCCGTTTTATGTGGTAAAAACGTTCCGCCCCCATCTATACTATTCTCAATACGCCAGTGAGCCGCCACCTGGGACTCTATTATAAATTTGACACCTCTGCAGTGAAGTTCACTATTTTAGAGGTTATACCTCAGGACCCGCGTGGCGGGATTTGGGATAAACGCATCCTGCAGAAAGAAACACGGTGGATAAAATGTATCCAAAAATAAAAAACAGATTGAAGACCTCAATGGTGGGGTATCGATATGTACAATGGCTCCACATCGATACCCACCAGATACCAATTATCCTCCACTTTGATGGTACTACCGTATTTTTTGCTCTAAAAGACACATTTTTTCCCCCAAAAATATGGTGGAAAGTGTCTCTGCGTCTTATGGAGAGAATACTGACCAGGTAGATGCCCCCCCGCCGTCGCCATGTTACCGGCAGAAGAGAGGGGCACGTGGAGAACAGATATCCCATGCCCCCATGAGCACCAGACGATCTCCTGCTGGGCCTGGAGAAAAAGGAAAATCTTATAAGGAGTTTTATGCCAGTATATGTATCCTGGCAGTAGAACTCTATGTAGCTAACACACTAAATTAAGCCGGAGAACACTAGAGTGTCCTCGGGCTACAAGAAAATGGCCACCGGCTCTCTATTTTAACAGACACACTGAGCGTCCAATCACAATCCCCCTGAGGAAGATACGTCACACGCATCCCTGTATCAACATGCATTGGAGAGGGGACAGGATGGCACGGAATGTAGCTGGTCTGTCTAGGAGGAGGCACACTTATCTCAAGTGATCCCGGCATACTTCTATTTGATTTAGAGTGGTGCACTAACGCACCTTGTCAATGTGAGTACCCCAGACGGGGGCTTTTTGTATAATAAATAGTTTTCATGAAAGCAATATCACTATCCAGCCTTTTCTGTTATCCCACATATACATGGAAATTTCTTTACTGAGAAGCCCAGGATTTCGCTACTGCTGCAGAGCCCAGAGGTGGTTCACAGGTGTAATTTGACCAAACTTAATTGCGAGGTCACACGCTCTGAGGTAAGCGTTCAATACCTAGGGGGGAGAACAAGAGTGTGAACACACCAGCATGTTTAGATCACCGCACTAAGCATTTATTGATTTATGGACTTTAAGAGTTTTTTTTGGCACTGGTTGATGTGATATAATTTGGATATCACATATAGCACTTTGTTATATGTGGTCACAGTGTTATTAATTTAAGTGATTTGTGATTATCATGTCACAATATTAGCACTTTCATTGCACTATTGTCACTTTACTTTGTTATATATATATATATATATATATATATATATATATATATATATATATATATATATATATATATATATATATATATATATATATATATATATGTTACAGTATTTATTTAAAGTGATCTGTGATTATCATGTCAGATGAATAGCACTTTCATTGCACTATTGTCACTTTACCAATTGGTATTGAATTTATTATGTTGATTTGATTATTTTATATTGCACTATTGTCACTTTATTTATTAGTATATACTTCATTTGGTTCTATCTAAAAGATAGTGTAGTGTACTTTTTAACATTTACGTGGTGTAAATTATGCAGGACTAGAGCAAAGGATTGAATTGAATTGAATTTTAAAAGGCAGTACAGAATTAAATGAAATAACCAAAATAACACAAATTGCATACGTTTGATGCACAAAGTTGACCAAGTCCAATGCACAGCATGAGAAACATGAAGAACACATGAAGGTGGTAGTTCAAATGTAAACTATAATCCTGCTAAAGAACTAGTATGGATTAATGCAGTATATCATAGAAGCTGCTGTCTACTCAAGGTTTCCATGTCTTATCAAAGAGCGATCTGGTAGCCAATTTATGCAAATACATTCTTTCGAAAGAATAAGGAACATTTACCAACTTTATGACCAGATTTATCAGCCAGATCTCTTCTCCAGTGCCTTTCTAGAATAGTTTAAGCTGCTGTTAGAACATGGATTATAAGTATGAGGGAAGGAATCTATTCCCAAATGTAGGATAGCCAGACTAGGGTCTGTCTTGGTTAAAATTTATACATTTTTTAAACCACTGGGTACTATCTCTGGATTTCTTACTCTCTCTATACTCAGATTAGTTAAAAAAATGTTTTAACTAATATTTTTTTAACAAATCCAGGTATAAAGAAGGCTATACCTGAGATAGGGGGGAGGGGGGTAAAGAGCTGGGGCTATCTGGAGAGTTACCAGCTGGTTGGATGAGACCATTCGAAATGTATGCAAAAAGGCCCTGTATAATGCTGTCTAAGACCTCCTGAGATTAAGAGGTCTCCATGCCAGTATGCACATAAAGGGCCATATCCACAAAAGAGATACTCCGGCGTAAGCCGTCGTATCTCTGGTTCTAACTTTGGAACTGATCCTCAGAAGCAGTTTTCCTAAGTTAGGCAGAAGATCCGACATCTGTAAGGGACTTACACTGCCGGATCTTAGGATGCAGTACCGCATCCGCCACTGGGGGCATTTCGAGTCGAAATGCCTCTTCTAGTATGCAAATTAGCACTTAGGGCGATCCTCAAAGCTTTTGTGCCTAGTTTTTTCGCCGTAAGTGTTAGTTTGCCTGGTGTAAAACTAGGGCTGCTTTTACAAAGTGTAAAGTTAGTCACACCTTGTAAAGGCCCATTCAAGCGACGGCATTTGGTATGCATTCCCGAGGGAGAACTCCACGGCAATTTGTAAAATCCAAACCGGCATGGGTTCCCCCCCAGGAGCATACCAGGCCCTTAGGTCTGTTATGGGTTGTAAGGAGACCCCCCCTCCGCCGAAAAATCGACGTAGGGGGTCCCCCTACAATCCATACCAGACCCGTATCCAAAGCACGCTACCCGGCCGGTCAGGAAGGGAGTGGGGACGAGCGAGCGCCCCCCCCTCCTGAGCCGTGCCAGGCCGCATGCCCTCAACATGGGGGGGTTGGGTGCTCTGGGGCAGGTGGGCGCACTGCGGGCCCCCCCACCCCAGAGCACCCTGTCCCCATGTTGATGAGGACAGGACCTCTTCCCGACAACCCTTGCCGTTGGTTGTCGGGGTATGCGGGCGGGGGCTTATCGGAATCTGGGAGTCCCCTTTAATAAGGGGGTCCCCAGATACCGGCCCCCCACCCTAAGTGAATGGATATGGGGTACATCGTACCCCTATCCATTCACCTGTAGGCAAAAAGTAAAAGTTATTAAACACACAACACAAGGGTTTTTAAAATAATTTATTATTCTGCTCCGGATGCCCCCCCTGTCTTCTTTATTAGCTCTATTAGCAGGGGGGGCTTCTTCTTCCACTCTGCGGGGGTCTTCTCCGCTCTCCGGGGGGGGTTTCTTCTTCCGCTCTCCGGGGGGGGGCTTCTCCGGACTCCGGGGGGCTTCTTCCATCTTCTCCCCTCTTCCGCTGTTGACTCGGCGAACCCCGGTTCTTCTGCAGATGTCCGGTGCCTTCCTCTTCAGCGCAGGCTGCCTGCTATCTTTGTGTGTTAGCTCAATTTCTAACAGGCAGCCGGCGCGGTCTTCTGTGACGTCAGGGTCTTCTCTTCTGTTCTTCTCCCCTCTTCCGATGTTGCCTCGTCGCCTCTTGTCGCTGCAATGATGGAAGCGCGCCTTGCATCCCATTTATATAGGCATCACCGTCCCATCATGCTCCGGCAGGTACCCACGTGGTGGGTGCCTACCCACGTGCACCCACCACGTGGGTACCTACCGGAGCATGATAGGACGGTGAGTCCGGAGAAGCCCCCCCCGGAGAGCGGAAGAAGAAACCCCCCCCGGAGAGCGGAGAAGACCCCCGGAGAGTGGAAGAAGACCCCCGGAGAGTGGAAGAAGAAGCCCCCCTGGTAATTGAGCTAATAACGAAGACAGGGGGGGCCTCCGGAGCAGAATAATAAATTATTTTAAAAACCCTTGTGTTGTGTGTTTACTAACTTTTACTTTTTGCCTCCAGGTGAATGGGTAGGGGTACGATGTACCCCATATCCATTCACTTAGGGTGGGGGGCCGGTATCTGGGGACCCCCTTATTAAAGGGGACTCCCAGATTCCGATAAGCCCCCGCCCGCATACCCCGACAACCAACGGCAAGGGTTGTCGGGAAGAGGTCCTGTCCTCATCAACATGGGGACAGGGTGCTCTGGGGTGGGGGGGCCCGCAGTGCGCCCCCCTGCCCCAGAGCACCCAACCCCCCCATGTTGAGGGCATGCGGCCTGGCACGGCTCAGGAGGGGGGGGACGCTCGCTCGTCCCCACTCCCATTCCTGACCGGCTGGGTATCGTGCTTTGGATACGGGTCTGGTATGGATTGTAGGGGGACCCCCTACGTCGATTTGTCGGCGGAGGGGGGGTCTCCTTACAACCCATAACAGACCTAAGGGCCTGGTATGCTCCTGGGGGGGAACCCATGCCGGTTTTTTCTTTGAAAATTGGCATGGAGTTCTCCCTCTCAGGAATGCATGCTGAGCGACGCTGTCATTTTTTTTAAAAATTATTTGTTTTCCCGGCGCGTCTTTTTTTTCACCCGTCGCAACTTTAGTGTCCCGTCGCAATCCACAAAGCCGCCCGGCGTCAATTACGTTCGCGCGCTGCACGTCGGGAAAATGACGTCACACGCATGCGCAGTACGGCCGGCGCGGGAGCGCGCCTCATTTAAATTGTAAACGCCCCCCGGAGAGGAGGACCGCCTTACGACGGCGGCACTTAAGTTACACGGCTTGAAATTTTTACGTAAGTGCTTTGTGGATCAGGCACTTAGGTAGAAACTTTAAGTCAGTGTAACTTAACTGCTGAAAGTTAAGTTACGCCGCCTGGCTGAGGATTTGGCCCAAAGTTCTCTGCACAGTTGGAGGTGTTTTTGGTAAAGAGGTGCACTTATGCTTCAAAAATTGTGTTTGTTGCATGGAAACCTTAAAACATTGAGTGAAGGATTAATATTGTACTGTATATAGACTCACTATAACAAATTCTCATGCATGAAAAGATCTTTGGGAGTACACTGGCTATATGGTAATAGAACCTGTACAATTATTATTTGCCTTTGAATTTTTTACTCTTTATACTTATAGCTGTGCACATTTTGGGTTACTTTATATTGGACTAAATTTGTGTGGGTGGAACACAAACTTTGTGCTGGCAGATTTATTTTTGCATCAAGGGTGATAGGGGTTACATGGCAGCACAGTGACAGTTTTATAAAAGTACCGCAGGAACTCTCAGTTTTGAGATCAGTAGACTGGTGGTGTTTTTTCCATATTTCTATTTGAATGTTGGGTGGACAATGCATAGTATTTTCTTCATTGGCAACAACTTCCCTGATAGTGCTATTGCTTTAATAATATGACAAAAATATTATCGGTTTGCTTGCAAGATCACCCCAGTTCAAATCGTAAATAATGACATTGTCCAAAATGTAATGCAATGCAACTTCATGCAACTTAATGCAGCTTCAGAAAAACACATTTTATACTACATAACATTTTCTTATTGCATTGTTATACATCCTATAGAACCTGTAGTGAGTCTTAAAACACTATAACACTTATGCATTTTAATATCATTCCATTTTCATACAGTTTGTTTCATAGTATTGTGACTTTTTTCTAAAGAAAAGCAAATGTAAGAGGAGTTTATAGCTGAACAGTAAAATATTCACCTTTTTAAATTGTTTATTTACAGGCCATAGAGACAGCTATTTTCAAAATGTAGCTTTTTTTTTGCTTTCCCTAGATGGCAGCTGAAACTTTAATGTTTTTCATTTCAAAACATGTCTGATACTAAAATCTAAGCAGACGTTGCTTAGGAAAACACCGTGGAGGAATTTGACTGAATTCAACAGTGGGAAGAAAAATAACAGGTGAACAGCTAATCAGCCATGACATCAAGCAAGACAATGGGCCATGCGTGTTGCAAATGTTAAATATTTCTTTACTATTCTGATTTACGGACTAGCTGTGAATATATTGAATGGGGAAATTAGTGTGTTTTTCTTAGTCATATGGATGAAATAGAAAGTGATGCATGTTTGTTGCACATATTTCTCTTTCTTTCACTTTTTTTTGCATTTTCTTTTAATCCCAAGCTAGGCTTGTTGCTCTTCAAATTGAAATATCCTGAACAGATGTAAAAACACATGTGAACCACTGGTCGCAAGCTGTGCAAAGCTTTGCTTCATCTGCTGATGATGTGAGCCTTAAGGAGATCTTTTTAAAATTTCATCACTATTCAAAAAGATAATTAATACATACCCCCAGGCTTTGATTATGCTATACCCAGTGTGTACTGCTGGTACAAAAATAATGAGGCTCTCATCAGGTCCAATGAACACTTGCAGCAAACATTCAGTCTTCATAAGAAATTTAGGATTCATTGTTGGTACCGTGTAGGTAACATAATTTCATTTTCTTTTGTAAGATTTTACAATAGTTAAGATCATTTGTTTTTAACTAGTTTAGACACAGTGTTAATCTGAAACATTAGATAAAGAACAGATGACACTTTTAATGACACTTTTTATGCTTTGCTGAGATTTAAAAATTTTTCCTATTTTATTCCAGCTTTGAAGAAATATTAGTCAGTCAGTTTAAAAAAAACAAAAAAACAAAAACAAAAATACAAAACAAACAAACATTGGTTCACACTTTCAAAGTGGTCTTTATGTAAGGCAAAATCATGATCTAATATACATTTACCCAACGAGACTCTTATATTTAGCGGGTATGTTAACAGCTATTTAAAGGGGTTGTAAACCTTCGTGTTTTTTCACCTTAATGCATCCTATGCATTAAGGGAAAAAAAAACCTTGCTGTGTCTGACCCCTCAGCCCCCCCCCCTGTTTTACTTACACGAGCCCTGAATTTGCGTGGGCGCGATCCCACTTCACTCTCTCCACGGCTTCTCAGCTCTTTATTGGATAGATTGATAGCAGCACAGCCGTTGGCTCCTGCTGCTGTCAATCAAATCCAATTACTCGGCTTCCGGGGGTGGCGCCGAATCATACTCTCGGCGGCTATGGACGCCGAGTGTATGACACAGGAGTGCGCTCGCAAGGTAACTCCCTCGGGAGAGAGCTTCCCTGAAGGGGTTAGCTATTGCGGGGAGGGGCCGTGAGAGCCGCCGTGGGACCCCAGAACAGGAGGATAGGGGCTCTTCCAAACTGCACAGTGGAGGTGTTTGTTATTAAAAAAATAAAAAATCTGAACCTTTACAACCACTTTAAGGCCTGTACCAAAGGTTTGCCAGGATTAGTGTTAGGGTCAAGGTAAGGGTCAAAGGCCACAGCATATTTTGGGTAGATTTTTTTTTTTAAATCATTTTGGAAATTTGAAATAGTTTCAGTTAGTGTCAGTTAGCTGGATTCAGGTACAGTTATGATGGCGTATCAGTAGATATGCCGTCGTAACTCCGAATCCATGTCGTCGTAACATTAAGCGTATGCTCAAACTGAAATACGCTTAAATGTTGCTAAGATACGACCTCCTACGCCTTCGTATCTTAGCTGCCTATTTACGCTGGCCACTAGGGGCGTGTACGCTGATTTATGGCTAGAGAATATGTAAATCAGGGAGATACGCCTATTCACGAACGTACGCATGGCCGTCGCAGTAAAGATACGCTGTTTACGTAAGGCGTTTTCAGGCGTAAAGATAAACCACCAAAAAGATGGCGCAGCCAATGTTAAGTATGAACGTCGGAACCACGTCAAATTTTTCACGTTTTACGTCGTTTGCGTAAGTCGTCCGTGAATGGGGCTGAGCGTAATTTACGTTCACGTCAATGAGTCTTTGCGCGTAATTTGGAGCATGCGCCGCAAAGACTCATTGGTTTCGACGTGAAACGTCAAATACATGGGGTCACGAGTATTTAGCATAGAACACGCCCCCAACCAGCCTATTTTGAATTAGGCAGCCCAACGCCGGCCCAGTTACACTAAGCAGCCGTAAGTTAGAGCGCAACTTCTTTGTGAATACAGGACCTGCCGCTCTAACTTACGGCGGCGTAGTGTATCTGAAATACGCTACGCCCGCCTACAGATAGGCACATTTCTCTGAATCTAGCTAAGTGTGTTTTAGCCAGATTAAAAAAAATGCAAAATGCAAAATGTGCACCATTGTTTCTGGGTCCTACTACAGGTCCAACAAACAACAAACATACACATATGTAGTGTCGCTGTGATCCTCAGGAGAAGGGGAATTTATTTTGGGTTATTCTTTGGTGGTAAATTATGCTAATGACAGGAAATATACAGCTCAATGAAAAAATATGTTTTTTCTATTTTGTACTAGTTTTCCTTTGATAACAACAACATATCAGGAGATATCCATTACCATTTACCATGAAAAGAAAGCCCAATTTGACCTGAAAAAAAAAAAAAAAATGGTAGTATCCCCCTGGATACACAAAGGGCATTAACATATAAATACCCTAGCCATATTTCACATAAATTAGGTTGCAAGATGTTGGTTCTTGGTAGTGGAATTTTAATCTATTATCCACCCTTCTGTATTTGTGGTCATGACAGTAAAAGTTTACACCCCCCCCACCTCTGCCACACTTGCCGAATTGCATGAGACTATTAAGATAGTCCTGGAGGTGAATACCACCACAAAAGCCTAATATATATATATATATATATATATATTTATATATATACAGGCCTCAAAATTTCAAGTCCTGAGCTACTAGCCAGGCCTTAAGAGTTACTTGCCACCTGTTGCCCCGCCCAAACCCTACCTTGCCCCGCCCCTTAAACACGCCCTTGTAAATGATCCCATGAAATAACACTGTTAAATGTTTTATTCAGTATTAAGTTACAAAAATACATAATGCCTCCAATTCCGCCCCCTACCCCATTCTACCATACCTATGCCTCCAATTCTGTCCCCCTGCCCCCATTCTATCATTCCTATTCCTCTAATTCCGTCCCCTCCCCCATTCTATCATACCTATGCCTCCAATTCCTCCCCCATCTATCATATGGTATGATAGATGGGGGGGGGGGCAGAATTGGAGGAATAGGTATGATAGAATGGGGAGAGCTGGACGAAATTGGAGGCATAAGCATGATAGCACCTCACAGCTCTGGACCCCTTTACATTACACAGCACCCCGTACCTCGTTACATTACACAGCACCCCTGGACCCCTTTACATTACACAGCATCCCGTACCTCTGGACCCCTTTACATTACACAGCACCCCTGGACCCCTTTACATTACACAGCACCCCTGGACCCCTTTACATTACACAGCACCCCTGGACCCCTTTACATTACACAGCACCCCTGGACTCCTTTACATTACACAGCACCCCGAACCCCTTTACATTACACAGCACCCTGCACCTCTGGACCCCTTTACATTACACAGCACCTCTGTATCCCTTTACATTACACAGCACCCCAAACCTCTGAACCCCTTTACATTATACGGCCCTTGTACCTCTGGACCCCTTTACATTACACAAAACCCTGCACCTCTGGACCCCACAGCTCTGGACGCCTGCATGTTACACAAACACCCCTTACAGTACAGACCCCCCCTTACAGTACAGACCCACCCCCTACCAATACAGACCCACCCCCCACGGTCCCACTGTGTACCTCAGTCCTCAGATGATCATAGCACTAGTGGTGTGGACTGGTGCTCCCCTCCCCCTGTGTCGACATAAAGGAGGAGGGGAAAGCGACCACGAAGAGAAGGGGATCTGATGGGTCAGGTGTGGCACACACTTCGGTGCAGCTCGCATCCCTCCCCCACAAAGCCAAGCCCCCACCTCAGGTTCTCTGCGTGTGACACGACACGCCGTGTGTTCAGCCTCACACGCTGCTGCCAAAAACCCGCCCGCTGTCTCCTCAGTTTAACCGGCCTGCTCAGCCCCGCTGTCTCTGCTCTTCAGTCGCGGGGGGGGGGGGGGGTGCCTGCCGCAGTCTAAACCCTCCCGCTGCCTCTGAAGTTTAACTCACCTGCTCACTGTCTCCGCTTCAGTCGCGGAGGAAGGGGGGTGCCTGCTGCTGCCTAAACCTGCCCGCGATTTCCCTTTCGTTGGGTGGGGGGAGGCGCCGGCTTGACATCCCCCCCAGTGTGTGGCGCCCACCAGGTGGGCGGTGAAGAGGCACGGTCCCGGGCAGCATGGAGAGGTACTGGCCTATGGGAGGTGGATAGGGGCGGTCCCAGGCGGCTCGCGCTCGTGTCCAGTCTGCTGCCTGTGCTAGCCTGTGAAGGGACGGCAAGGCAGCTTAGTTGAATTACTGCAATGTGTGTGTCTGAGCGGCACTCGCATTGCATATAAATATCCTCGCCAAATGCGAGGAGGCGAGCACAAATTTTGCGCCCTGATATATATATATATATATATATATATATATATATATATATATATATATATTGTGACAGAACAGTTCCCTGTCCTGGTAATTGTCGACCAGGGTTCTCAAATAGGCAGGTTGGGGGCTCCAGGGTT
Source organism: Rana temporaria (assembly GCF_905171775.1). Taxonomy (NCBI): domain Eukaryota; kingdom Metazoa; phylum Chordata; class Amphibia; order Anura; family Ranidae; genus Rana; species Rana temporaria. The sequence continues at coordinate 202,602,233 of NC_053490.1, forward strand.
ATTTAATGTGGAGGAATCTGTTTTATCAGTTTCCTCCAAAGTTTGTAAAATCCTGTTGGGAACCTGGAGCCTGGAGATTCCATAGCGATATGGGTGGGATTAAATCTCCAGTCCTGGGACCGGGTTTTGGAAACGGCCAGGAGTCTGGCTGGTTGATTGAGCATGTGGGTCCTGGGCTTATAGCAGAGTCAGGACTAGGGTTCTGAGCCCCACCCTCCCGAGGAGTCCAAGCGTGCAAGGAAGAAGCCAAAGTGCAGGCTTGCAAGGGAGAAGCATGCATGTCTGCATGCTATAGTCAGAGGGCCCAAAGCTGTGGGTTGAGCAGTGTGGAAGCTGAGAGGAGGTACAGTGATTGTACAGGAACTTTGGTACATGGCCAAGAGGGCTGAAGCGTAAAGCCTAAGCAGCAGTATTGCTGAAGAGAGCCAGGTGGCTTAGTATTTTCTGTTGATTATTACTTTACTGCTGTAGCAACTTGAAACCCCCTGCATGGAAATTCTGGATGGATGTTTTTTCTTTCTTTAATAAAAGTGGGCCAATAAGCCCTTAAAAAGCACAACTGGAGTGAACTCTGCTCACTGGTACGCTCTACACAGAAGCTAAATAACCCCCAATGCCACAATATATATGCGATTAGACACAGCAAAAGTCAATCAGTGGGTGCCGGCACCCTCTGATCGGTGAAGAGAGACACAGAACAGAGCTGTGCCCATGAGAACAAGGCAGAGCTCTGTTCTGTCAACAGGGATCTGATGGATTGCAATGCATTAGATAAAATCCATCAGATCCCTTAGTAAAAACAGCACACATAGTACACATAACACTGGTTAACCCTCCTAGCGGTATTCCCGAGTCTGACTCGGGGTGAGATTTTTATACCAAAAGCGGTAACCCCCAGTCAGACTTGGGTTTGCCTCGCTGTAGCCACAGACAAAGTTACTTACCTTGTCCCTGGATCCAGCGATGCCACCGCGCTGTGTAAGCGAGCGGGAACTCGCTCGATTCACACAGTGTCCTCCTGTGCCGCCGATCCCCGTTCCCTGCGACGTTACGACGCACGGGAGCGGAGAACGGCGCCAAATTCAAAAACGTAAACAAACATTACATGCAGTATACTGTAATCTTATAGTTTACAGTACTGTATGTAAAAAATACACACCCCCTTGTCCCTAGTGGTCTGCCCAGTGTCATGCATGTTCTTTTATATAATAAAAACGTTTCTTTCTCCCTGCAAACTGTAGATTGTCCATAGCAACCAAAAGTGTCCCTTTATGTCAAAAATGGTTTTAGAGCAACTAGAAAACAGCAATAATAAATTATAATCACTTGCAGAATTGTGCGATAGCGATTTGTGGGGAAATTCGTCATAAAAAAATAAAAGTAATGACAGCGACAATTCTACAACTGAGCAAATTTCAGTGATTTTGAGTTGATTACATTATTGAATAATTTTTATTATAATTATATTATTACTTGTTATAATTATTTATAATTATTTATTATATTATAATTTATAATTTTGTTTTTAAAAAAATGTCATACCTGGGATGCCTACTAGTCTCTTGTTTGGTCAGATTTAAGTGAGTTATTCCTAAGAATTACAGGCCTACAGTATAAAACGCCAAATTTCCTTGCAAATAATACCGCTTTCAGCACCTTTTTTCTGAAATAATCATACCGCCAGGGAGGTTAAGTACACATTAGCCATTTGATCACCCTAGATGTTTAACCCCTGCCCAGCCAGTGTCATTAGTACAGTGACAGTGCATAATTTTAGCACTGATCACTGTATCAGCGTCACTCATTCCCACAAAGTTTCCAAAGCAGTCTTGCCTTAAGTCACTGATCGCCCCCATTGCTAGTGTATATATATGTAGTGACATTGGGGGATGTCTAGCTCAGTGGTAGGTGCGTTTTCAGTGAGTTCACAGTCAACAGGACTTTAATTTAAGGGTGTGGTAGCCCACTTTTATTGAAAGTAAACAAAAAGGAAAGTTCATACCTGAATTTGGTTGCCCACACAGGGTTCTTCTCCCAAAAATGACAACAAATGAAAAATGACAATCCACCTGGCTCTTAAGGCTCACTCAGCCTTGGGCGCAGTACCTTGCTGCACAGGCCCACTCCTGGCCTCTAGGAAGGGGCTCTCCTAACACTCCAGACTTCCACACTCCTCCAAGACTCACAGTCCCCTCTGGCCCCCAAGGCTCTCTCTTCCAGTTGTCTTAGCTATAGTCTCCCCGACTCTCTCAGTCTACTGATCTGGAACCTCTCCCACATGGAGCAGCGTCTCAAGGGTATTGCCTGAGTTCTTAACCAGTAGCACATCTCCCTCCTGTCTGCAGCAACTGCTCCAACACCAACTCCTTTCCCACACACACTGAGCTATGCTCAGCTCTGCCTTATAATGGGTGTGTGCACCTGGACACACATACACAACCTGCAGAACTTCTGGAAAACCCAGACAAAAGACTGAAGACTCCAACCCTCCCAATGCTCCTTTAAGTATTCAAGTTTCCAGGCCCAATCCAGAAAGAGAGTGGATACCCTGCGCTGCCAGGTGTGCATAAATGGTAGCTGCTGACACGGCTTATTCAAAAAAGCAAAACAACCAAAAAAAGACGATGTGCTTTTGACCACGAAACGCGTCGGGAGGACTCCACTGTCGCCCCATTTACATGCAAGAGCTCTTTTACTTCCAGCCAAATGTAAGTTTGTTAGCTGTGAATAAACACGTATTTTTTCTTTTATACGGAGTTACGCTATGTGGCCACTTCTCTTTATTTTTCTCTATGCACCACTAACACACTGAGCCAATTGGTTTTGGGATATCAACATCAGTATAGCTTCCGGCTTACTCCTGGGGACCTATTCCATATAAGGACCTACCCACCAGTTGGACCTACGCTTCCTGCCAAGGATTGCTGTTTGACAATCGTCATATAAAGCCTTGACTGACCTCTTTTGGCATATGCCACCAGTGGTCAACAAGTTCCGGTAAGCCTGCACTTTTTCCGGTGATGGGATTGTCACGTTAAAGGAGTTATGTTTGATACCACCTTAGGTGCATCAGTTCACGTGCCAGTTGGCACTGTTGTCACCCCTCGCTACAGAGGAATCTCACATGTTTCACAATTTGTGTCTAACATTTATTAATGTTATATGTGTTTTATTTTTTACTATACACATTTTTTGGTATTTTGGTATTCATTTATTAATTTTAGCGCTACACATACGTATTTATTTCCAGGCCCAATCCAGACTTACAAAATCCAGAGAAAACTTAAAGCATAGTTTTTTCTGCTCACCAATCGTCTGCTGGAACTTCTCAATCTGCCTCTTTGAGAGCCCTGTATCCATTTTACCCTCATTTTCACTGAGACAGGGATTCTCACTCTCACAATATATATATATAAATAATTCAGTATACAGTGCCTTGAAGAAGTATTCATACCCCTTGACATTTTATAAAATGTTGCCATGTTACAACCAAACATGTAAATGTATTTTATTGGAATTTTATGTGATAGACCAACAAAAAATGTCACATAATTGTGAAGTTTTTCTAATTTTTTTTACAAATAAATATCTGAAAAGTGTGACGTGTATTTGTATTCAGCCCCTTTACTCTGATATCCCTAACTAAAATGTCATGGAACAATTAAGTTCAGAAGTCACCTAATTAGTAAATAGAGCACACCTGTGTGTTAATTAATCTCAGTATATGTAGATTCTTTAACTAAGGCCCCTTTCTTTAACTAAGGCCCCCTTGACGTTGCCGCGTTTACCAGGTGTAAGGATCCGGATATCCGGACGCACGCCTACACACAGTCCGGCCGGCTGTGTTTTTTTATCTTGTTACTCGATTGTATGTCCGCTCGATGCCTATTCTTTCTTTGGAAATGTAAGTAAGCATTTAGCTTTTCTATGCTACAATAAACCAGCGCAGTATTACACTATATTCCTCTCTTGGTGTCTCTTTTGTACCTATGGAGCCTGGACTTTAATGGTGATTATCAATATATGGATACCGCTGGTTGAAGATTATCCTGTGTGCTGCTGCTGGATTTGATTTCATGCCTAGTTTTTACTGAATTCTGGTAAGAGTCAGTACTATCTGTGGTGGAGGTCTCCTGTTGGTTTAAACACAGCGTGGTCGCTATCACTGTTACCCAAAAGATTCTTTTCCATCACACACCTGTGGACTGCTTCTAACCTCTTGGCTTACTTGGACTGTCAATGTGTTCTTATTAATTATAGAGACATTTATGCCAATTAGTAGCTATATATAATTTGCACTTTTTCATTAATGGTGCTTATCACCATATATATAATTATTTGGTTTTATTAGTCACTGGTCTTTCACCATATTTTATTTATTTGAATTAGCGCGACTTCTTTTTTCTTACTATGACTGAGTAATTGTCATTCAAATTGTGAGAGCACCAAAAGCTGAAAATTGATCTGGTTAGGAAGGGGGTTTAAGTGCCCAGTGGTCAAGTGGTTAAGAAACATGCTTTGGGGATTCCTTAACTACTTCAATACAGGGCTTTTATACACACCTCCATACCGGGCCTATTCTGGCACTTCTCTCCTACATGTACAAATCATCATTCTTTTGCTAGAAAATTACTCAGAACCCCAAACATTATATATGTTTTTTTAGCAGACACCCTAGGGAATAAAATGGCGGTCATTGCAACTTTTTATCTTGCACGGTATTTGCGCAATAATTTTTCAAACGCCATTTTTTTGGCAATTTTTTTTTTCATGAATTAAAAAAATAACAAAACAGTAAAGTTAGCCCATTTTTTTTGTAAAATATGAAAGATGATGTTACGCCGATTAAATAGATACCCAACATGTCATGCTTTAAAATTGCGCACACTCATGGAATAGCGCCAAACTTCGTTACTTAAAAATCTCCATAGGCGATGCATTGAATTTTTTTACAGGTTACCAGTTTAAATTTACAGAGGAGGTCCATGCTAGAATTGTTGCACACGATCTAACGCACGCGGCGATACCTCACATGTGTGGTTTAAACAACGTTTACACAAATAACCAAATAGACCCTAGTTGATCGTTGATATAATGCTGGATCTGCTTTGTTTACAATTCAGCAGCACTGGTGAGCTGTTATTTATGATGGGAGTAGTGGCAGGGCAGCATTGTTGTAATGGTGGAACTTTGTGGTGGCAGGTGGTGGTGTTATGTGTAATCATAATAGACATACATTCACATCACTGGAAAATGCAATTGAAATTGGATTTACATTGTGGGACATTGTTTATGTTGATATTCTTGTTATGTTGGTGCTTTTGGTTCAGTTTTGTGAATTTTTGTGAATAAGTAACCAGGGTGCTATGTACCTTGAATCCTTTTTGGGGGACAGGTTGTGGATCAGGCCCTTTTCCAAATCATAGGGACAAGATGCCTTGCAAATGGGGTGGCTTCACTGCTCCACTTTGCAAAGCACCCTCAATGTTGAGGACTTATGGTCTGTTATGGTTCAAGGGGGGCACCCTGTCTGATCCCCAAGGATGCATGTCTGGATAATAGCTCTGCTTTGTAAGTGAACCACACATCTTTTTTAACCCTTACCCATTATCTACCAAGGTAGGTTTATACATGACATGGTAAATGAGGGGTTAAAGCAAGCTCACACATGCTGCTGCAGCCATGAGCTTGTTATTTATTACAGCTAGCAAGGGTTTTTTAGGTACAAGTAATCAAGGAACAGAGCCACCCTATTACTTTTATAGATACAACTTACTCAATTATAGGAACTAAAGCCAGCCATAGATGGATCAAAATTTGTCCAGTTCAGCAGGGACAGGCTGAGATTCAATCCTGAATTGACCCATCGATCCACTTGGGTACAACCAGTCTGTTGTATTTTCTTACAATTGATTACTGTCTGCGGCTATAGCGTATTGTAATAAAACCAAAATTAGCTGAAAGGGTTCTCTGCACCCTTTCCAGCTGGCTGAAAACACAATAGCACTATGGGAGGCATTCCCCCATGAACACTGACTGTGTTGATGGTGGATTCAAGCCATTTTCTTTCCTTCCACCCCAGGTGGAAAGAAAGAAAAATGAGTCATCTATGGGCTGCTTAAGAATAGAATTTTAGCTAAAAAGACATGAAAATTATTTATCCTTGGCCTTGTTTATATCTATTTGCCCTCCAATGCTGCTTATTGTTATGGCCAGTCATAGGTGGGGGTAGTGGGCCCCTTTTTTGCAACAAGGTTAAATTGGTCAGGCTGCGTACTGACACCTTCGTAGCTATTGTGTGATTTGCTGGGTGCTCAGTGTGCACCTGTACCTTTAAGAAGGGTTGGGCTCCTTTCAATCCACATGCCCTCCACCTACTCATCAGAATGCATGTGCTTCCACTGTGGAGTCACTCATCAGTCAGTGATAGGAACTACACATACCAGGGTGCCTTGACGTGGCCTATAGCTAATGCATGTATTTGCAAATATGTGCAGACTAAACCTCTGTTTTTAAAAGCATACTGTTAGACAGGTTGATTTGGTTGTCTGTGGGCTGGTTGGTAAGGAAGCTTGGAATTTTTCCTTGGATTTATCCTTGGCCTTGTTTATATCTATTTTCCCTCCAATGCTGCTTATTGTTATGGCCAGTCATAGATGGGGGTAGTGGGCCCCTTTTTGGCAACAAAGTTATATTGGTCAGGCTGCGCACTGACACCTTTGCAGCCATTGTGTAATTTGCTTGGTGCTCAGTGTGCACCTGTACATTTAAGAAGGATTGGGTTCCCTTCAGTCCACCTGCCCTCCGCCTACTCATCAGAATGCATGTGCTTCCACTGTGGAGTCACTCATAAGTCATTGATAGGAACTACAGATGCCAGGGTGCCTTGACGTGCCCTGTAGCTTACGCATCTATTTGCAAATTTGACTAAACCCCTGTTTTTAACGCATACTGTTAGACAGATTGATTTGTTTGTCTGCGGGCTGGTTGGTACGTAAGCTTGGAATTTTTCCTTGGATTTATCCTTGGCCTTGTTTATACATGAAAATCATAGTAGTTTATTTATGCAATATTTATTTAAGGTATAGAACAAGGTCAACTTTAGGAGCCGGTTCATATTACCGCGACCTGGGGGGCGACTTGTGTCGCCCCAAGTCGCGCAACATGACAAATTACATGGAAGTGAATGAGAGCCATCTTAATGCATACTCCGAAATGAAATGAGAGAGTGGGTAACCGCTCAAAGAGAACCAGGTAATCTGATTCCTGTGGTCCGAGCCAAGGGTGCAGGCAGTGCAATCAAAATGCAGGTTAGGATGAAGGAAAAAAGCTGGGACAGCCGCACTCCAAAAAAACTCCTCCTTTAATTAAAAATCACAAAATACATGCCACAGCAAAAAACAGCACAACAAAAGAAAAGCTGACGTTTCACACTATGCCTTAGCTATGAAGAAGCACTAAGGCATAGTGCGAAACGTCAGCTTTTCTTTTGTTGTGCTGTTTTTTGCTGTGGCATGTATTTTGTGATTTTTAATTAAAGGAGGAGTTTTTTTGGAGTGCGGATGTCCCAGCTTTTTTCCTTCACCTTAATGCACACTACTGAAGTCGCTCCGGCTTCAGAAAAGGTTCTTGTACTACTTCAAGGTGACTTCTAGGCTACTTGTACCCATTGATTTCAATGGAAGTCGCCTCCAAGTTGGATCCCCTGTCTTAACTGAAGCAACTTTACAGGAAGAGAAAATAGTTTTCTCAGGCAAACCCCTCCCTCCCACAGAGCTGATTACTGTTTGATTGGCCACTGGCAAAATCGCCTGTCCTGGAGGTGACTTGAAGTTGCCCCAAGTCGCGCTAAAGTCGCTATGCAAAGTCGCGCCCAGAGTCGTGTTGCCCCTGTGTGAACCGGCTCTAATTATAACCTAGTTTGTGTTCATGCCATAACTTATCTATTGCCCCCTAAAAGTAAAATCGAATATACAAAACGTACGAGTGTAGTTGCATTCACAATGGTCATCTTGCTACACAAAGATGTTATTTAACTGCTCAGTTACAATGACAAGGAATTATCCACACATTTTGTTTGAAGAGTGGGAATACTAAGTGGATATAAAAGCAAAATCTGTTTAATAATAAACTATTCCGAGCATAGATGTCTTTTTTCACCCTTTTCCTTTTAAAATGCCCAAATCCTTCACTAATGAGTGCCAATCACACAATAACCAGTTGGTTCCTTTTTAGAATTGGCAACAAGTTCCCTAAGCTTTAAAAAACAATTATCATTCAGCTGCTGTTGAAATTGATTCTTGGGTTGACGAGAGCAGTCCCCTCTTGGCTGGTAAGGTCCTGCCATGGGAAGCAATTACTGCAAGATGCCAGCTGACAGACTCATTCCATGGAAAGTCAGGTTGTCTTGATCCTCAGGCACTCTTAAGGCAAATTGTATCCTCACACTCATCTGAAACCTCTTACCGACTGTTCCCTTCTATAAGGGAAAATGGATTGTTCCTTTTTTTACTCTGGCAAGTGATCGAATATAAATGGACACCTTGCTTCTACAACAGGATGTTTAATTTCACTTTCCAATACAGTGAAGCTACACAGTAAAGAAGAAAAGGAGAAGCACAGAACAATAGATAGTGTGACTTGCCTAAGGAGCACTAATAGAACATTACTGCAACATTTTTTGTACTGGAGGTTCCAAAACCAAATTAATCACAAGAAATGTGTCTCCAGTGACTTTATTCCTTAACCTCCTGCTCTTTAATTTCTTAATGTGCAGTAGTACTTGACATGACCTTTTGACATCTGACATTTTACTTAGTAATAGTAATATTATGATGCCTAAATGTTGTTGTAGAAAGTGAGCTTTTTGTTACATAAGTTCATTGCTGGAAACCCTATATTTATATTTTATATTATTGTATACCTCAGGTGCTTTTTTAGTGTACAATATTAATTGTTAGCACATGAGAATCTTTTTTTTTTTTTTTTGGTTTTCCTGTGGTCCTAAATAAAAAAATAATGTAACTTAAAAGCTTTGTATATCTGAACTGTATCATGCATTAGCTCTGAGTTATTTCAATTTAAAATATATTTCAGTAAAGCAAAAAACACTTTTATACTATTGGGCCACTGTAAAAGAGGGGGGGGGGGCACCATGCACATAGGTGACTCTTGTGATGCTTGGGGTTAGCTTCCAGAGTATGTAGTGGCCCAGCTACAAGGGAGGATGGGCAATGTAAAAAATAAGTTTTTTTTTGGATAGGCTTTAAGGGTGCCACAAATACCATATAGGTAAGGGAAACATCTAATTCCCCTTGAATTTGTGATATGGTGCTGCTGTGTTCAACTACAAATACTTATGCCACGTGTCTGTGTTGCTCACAGGTTGTATAAATCACTCCCCTCTGCATATACAGTATATATGCTACAATGTATACATATCAAACAAAACAAATCACTCTCTTACATATAAAGTGCTACAGTGCAATCAAACACCAATTAATCAAGTGCATCCATAAATTACCAAAATCAATATGTCCAAATAAATGTGCCCACATAAAAATGATTGAAAGTGTCCATTTATAAAAATTCCACTGTATAAAGTTCCTTCAGTGCTTCAAATCCCCCACCGTGAAACACCACCCTTCTGGAGAAATCATCAGATGGCCATGACCTCTGATGTAAGAGCAAGGTCTCAATGTGCTTTTCCCCAAGGGATCTAAACATCCAGGACATCTGCTTTACTCTCACTCCATGTTCACCATTACCATTAAATTAGAGGAGAAAGAGCCTCCTGAGGATGTCATTACGCAAAACTTATGTTGGGGCATACAGGAAGTAGAGCGATCTCCCCCGCTGAGCTGTTGTGTTCTGACAGGGGGGCGGCGCCCCTGCCAGAACACTCCAATCAGCGCTCTCAGTCATTAGCTGAGAGCACTGATCAGGAGTCGGTTGGCTGCTGGCTTTCCAACATGCTTGTCCGACAGAAGCCGGCCAAATAGGCAGTTTTGTTGAACTGGCTGATGTCGCCCGGCATTCGACACGTGTATACAGGGCTTTACTAGCAACTATGTTGACACTGGGCTTTAGTTGTGACATGGAAGTCATATGAATTGCTGTTGATAAAGGACATATACATATAGGTCTTGTAGGCACTGGTCTCTAGAAGTAGCTATAAACCCTTACTGAATATCCAGTAGGTAGAAAAACACTTTGCATTTTAGAGAAATTGGTGGTGGGAAGGGTTGTTCATCTTAATGCTACTGATGTCCACATATGCTATAGTGATAACAGGCTGCATGTGTTTTTTCACGGGGCATATTTCCTAATTACTCCCGAATGCAAGGTTTTCTGCACAGCCCCTTCTCTGTCCACATAGACAATGTGGAATACAGGCTGCATGTGTTTTTTCACAGGAGGTATTTATTAATTGTTGCCAGCTGCAATCATTTTTTTTTTTTCACAGGCCTTTTGATGGTGACAACAGTACCTGTATATGAGCTAATATGATTCAGCACAGAAGTATGTAGTTTCATTTGGGAGAGCATGTAATTGGATGATTTACAAGCAGCAGTTTGTGGGAGACAGAAGCAGAGCATTGTCACTAGGGATGAGCTTCGAGTTTGAGTCAAACTCATGTTCGACTCGAGCATTGCCTGTTGGCCAGTTCGGCAAACAGCGAACAATTTGGGGTGTTCGCGGCAAATTCGAAAAGCCGCGGAACACCCTGTAAAAGTCTAATATGCAAGTTATTGTCATAAAAAGTGTTTGGGGACCTGGGTCCTGCCCAGGGGACATATATCAATGCAAAAATAAGTTTTAAAAATGTCTGTTTTTTCTGGAGCAGTGATTTTAATAATGCTTAAAGTGAAACAATAAAGTGAAATTCTCCTTTAAATTTCTTACCGGGGGTGTATAGTATGTCTGTAAAGCAGCGCTTGTTTCCCGTGCTTAGAACTGTCCCTGCACAAAATGTACTTTCTGAAGGAAAAAAAAACAAATTTAAAATCACTCGCAGGTATAATGAATTGTTGGCTCCCGGCAATACAGAGAAAAGTCATTCATAAAAAATAAAAAATAAATGCGTGTGGGTCCCCCCAAATTCAATTACCAGGCCCTTCAGGTCTGGTATGGATATTAAGGGGAATCTCACGTCAAAACATCCTCCCAATGTTGAGGGCATGTGAGCAACTGGTGGAGGATTTAGGGAAGTGAAGACACACAGGAATGCTATGAGGGTGAAGGACAGGTTGGTCTTTTTGGTAGAGGTATGGTGAGATTAAAGGAAAACCTGGAGATGGTAGAAGTCATGGAGGAAAAGCAGGAGATGAAAGTGGAAGATGAGGTGGTTGTAAAGCCTTGTACACAAACTGCTGGCAGAGCTTTCTTGCCGAGTAAACAGTGCGTGTGTACGAGGCTTTCAGGTTTCTCATCAACAAAACTGCCCAAAATCTCGACGCGAAAAATAGAGAACCTGCTCTCTATTTTCTCGTCGTTATTCTCGGCAGTGTTTTCTAGCGGAGAAACCAGAGAGTGTGTATACTTACCTCGAAATGACTTTGATGCATGCACGGTAGCTTCCTAGGCATAGGTAGGGTGCAGCAAGATCGCAGTGATGGTATTGAATGTGACGAGCGCATGCTGTCCGTACGCGATGACGTCATAGCGTTCTTGCCATTCAAAAGAACAGCGGTTCTTTTGAATGGAGTGTCTGTACACTCGGGCGGCAAGAGATTCTTGCCCAGAATCTCATCAGGAAAAACAACGTTTTTTTTCCTGACGAGATTCTGTCCCGTGTCTACAGGGCTTAGGTACAGATGGCAGAGGAGGAGTAAGAGGGCATATCAGCTCACCACCTACTTTCTCCACGTGGAGCACATTTACCTCACCCTTTATGCCTGTCTTTCATTTTTTTTGTGGGCAGTCCTGATTTGAGGAAAGCAGTCTATGCTGGATGCTAAGCTTACTTTTTACTGCTGCCTGCTTTTACTTCTAACTGTAGAATTCCACCCCCCCTCCAATTGCTGCTGCCTGTTGAAGGGCAGGCAGCCTATAGTTGTAGATTTTATATGTCTCCAGTGCCCTAATGAAATGAAATGCCAGGGAAGAGAAAGATTGTGCTGGTAAATTTTGAGGAATTGCAGACATAACTTGTCTATGACAAATAAATGACAATAAATACAGAAAAATATATTTTTTTATGTAAAAAAAATAAAAACTATTTAAATAGCATAAGTAAAAAAAAAATACAAATAAAATAATTGCACTGGAAAACTCACTCTGGGATAACTCAGGTCAGGAAATATCCACTAGATCATATAGCATAGATTACAGAGCTTGGACACAGTGGAAGTCAGACTGCTGGATTTAAGGGTGGACATAGTGTAGCTTTTTTGCAGCTCCAGATTGCAACTAATGCCTGCTTCCATCTGGAACAGCACTGTCCAGACACTATACAACATTTGTGGCTATTGTCTCACTCTCAATAGTCTGTAATGTTTAGTTCAAGATACAACTTGCTTTCTTTCTACCTCCTATATTGCTGCCTAATTAACTGCTTCAGCCCCGGACCATTTTGGTGGTCAAAGACCAGGCCACTTTTTGCGATTCGGCCCTGCGTCGCTTCAACTGACAATTGCGTGGTCGTGCAACGTGGCTCCCAAACAAAATTGACGTCCTTTTTTTCCCCACAAATAGAGCTTTCTTTTAGTGGTATTTGAACATCTCTGCGATTTTAATTTTTTGCGGTATAAACAAAAAAGATCAACAATTTTTTTTATATATTTTAGACAGTTTAGACTGATACGTATTCTTCTACATATTTTTGGTAAAAAAAACGCAATAAGCGTTTATTGCTTGGTTTGCGCAAAAGTTATAGCTTCTACAAAATAGGGGACTATTTTATGGCATTTTTATTAATATATTTTTTTTACTAGTTATGGCGGCGATCATTGATTTTTATCACGACTGCGACATTTTGGCGGACACATCGGACACTTTTGACACCATATTGGGACCATTGTCATTTTTACAGTGATCAGTGCTATAAAAATGCACTGATTACTGTAAAAATGACACTGGCAGTGAAAGGGTTAACCACTAGGTGGCGCTGTAGGGGTTAAGTGTTCCCTAGGGAGTGATTCTTACTGTTAGGGGGTGTGGCTACACGTGACATGTCACTGATGACCTTCCCGATCACGGGGGGAACAGTCATCAGTGACAGTGTCACTAGGCAGACAAGGGGAATGCCTTGTTTACAAAGGCATTCCCTTGTTCTGCCCTTGCCGACTGCAATCGCGGGCCTCCCGGGAACATTGAGTTCCCGGGGCCCGCGGCCGCACTCGTGAGGCACGTGGCGCCGCTGGGCGGCAAATTTAAAGGTACTTACCTGTACGCCAATCTGCCTGCCCATGCCATGTTGTCGACATACATAGTTGTGCCGCAGTCCAAGCACTGAACAATATTTTTGGCAAATGTCTGCCAGCTAATTATCTCTGATTGTTATTGCAACATAAAACCTGCATTGTCTCTTTCCATTTTCTACTGTCCTAACACTGACCAGTCTCTACTAAATATATAACTGAAGTCTACAGTTTAAAAACCTGGGGAATAATTGAGGATATGGGATGGGAGGCGGTTCTGGGAATGTGGAGCTCAGGTTTCGAGCAGTGTTAATTTGGACATCAAATTTTGATTTAGTTTTAATCATAGTCTTTTAGCTTTAGTCGCATTTTAGTCATCTGAATTTTATTCAACTAAAATCTGCAGTACATTTTACATGACTAAAATATTTTTAAACAAATAAAATCGTAAGGGTTTAGTTTAATTGTAATGCATTATTTAAGCATTTCTCTAGAATTTCCAAACTCATTATATACTCCTGGAGTAATAAACAGATATAATAACATGTTATTGTTTATGATATTAAGGTTTGAACAAACTTAAGGCACAGATTTAGCCATTGTAAAACATATTTACAAGTAAAAGCCAAGTTCAGTTTCAAGAATATTGCTTTTTTGACAGATGTGTAATGTTAGAATATTACATTTTTATTTTTTTAACTCTTTGTCTGTGATGCCACTATGCACATTTACATGAACTTTAAAGTGGTAGTAAACCCACTTTTTTAAACATGTACTTACAGGTTAGGCCTATAATAGGGCTTACCTGTAGGTACAGTGAATATCTTCTAAACGTGGACAGTTTAGGAGATATTCACAGCAGGTGATGTCACCAGTGCATGCGCTCTGAAGGATTCCGCAATACGAATCAGTTTACTGTTCACAGGTTATTATATTAACAGTTCTACTTTCAGATACATTCAAGAATAAGTGCACAGTATTCAATGCCTTTACTGAGTGGATTATAACAATCATCACTTTTTATCAACTCTCTCAGCATTGACAATAGAGGTAAATATCACTCTAAGAACACACCATTAACTTACAGTGCGATGAATATTATGGCTATAGGAAGTGCTTCTGTCAATAGCAGAGAATGCCATTTAGTATATTGACAGCACGTGAGCACCTATAGCCATTGACATGGCTGGATTTACATTTCTGGTACCACATCGTGGACACACTGGACAGGTGTAAGGTTAGGTTGGGGCGGGCAGCCTTACACTGAGGTCCTGTCAGGATCCCTAGGGGAAGGACCCCAACGTAAGGTTTCCCTATACAATGTGCTGGTCAGGCATTGTATAGGGAAGCTTCATGCTAAGGTGTGTGGTGTCTTGTCAATGCACCACAGGACACCATACACCTCAGCAAATAGGCAGAGTAGGCAGCTGCACATCACCCCTCTATGGAGGATACTTAGGAATGTGCCTACTCTGCCTAATTATAAATCTGGCCTACTTATAAGGTTCAGGAAGTGCTATCAATAGCAGTAAATACTATTCACTACTATTGACAGCATTTATAGCAACAATATGCATCAAACTGACAGTTACTAGTCTATTTATCTTTTTCATTACTGTGATATTTACCGGTACATCTATTGTCAAATTTGTCAATGCTAAGAGAGAGGGAGTTTATAAAAAGTGGTGGTTGTTATAGTGCTACATACTAATGGCCTCTGTATTTTTTCTATGAATTTAATTGACAATTAGAAACTGTTGTTGAATTATTGATTCTTCCTGTTGCAATAAGCACAACCCACAAGTATTAGGTATGCTTCTTATGTTATATATAACTGGAGAATAAAACACTTCCATTTGTTTAACTTTATTTTAAGGAAAGCACTTTATGCCAACATGACCCTTGCTCTATCCTACCGGCCTCTAGAGAGGTCACCTGAGACACTGAATACCCTCTCTGCAAAGGTTTGCCAAGCTGGCATAGCCAACAGGTCTAATACAAAAGGTTTTAACTGGTGATAAAAAGTGTCACTCTTTGACAGCCAAAAATCTGTTCCGGTGTCCTCAGTGGTGGCAACTTGTTGCAAAAGCTCTTTCTTATATTTTCTGATATGCTGCTCTATGCTGTTTAGGGAGATCCTCTGCCTGGGTCTTCTGCTACATTTTGAAAGAAACTGAAAGTTCTGACTGCTTTGATGTGGATGATGCTTCTTCAACTTCCTGTGATTTTTTTCAATATTCTCCTCTTCCACATCATCTTTAGACAATTCCTCATCTTGTGTGTGGGGGAATGTGGATTTTCTTAGGCCCCGTACACACGATAGAATCCATCGGCTGAAAAATCTCAGCGGATCGGTTTCAGCGGATAGATTCTATGGTGTGTACATTCCTGCGGATATTTATCCGCGGAAATTTCCCAATTCCAGCAGATAAAAATTTGTAGACATGTCTACAAATCTATCCGCTTGAATTGGCTCCCGCGGATCGATCCGGTGGTCTGTACAGACTCACCGGATCGATCCGTCCGAAGGGATCCCCCGCATGCGTCGTAATGATTCGACGCATGCGTGGAATTCCTTTTATGACAGCGTCACGCACGTCGCCGCGTCATCATCGCGGCGACGGCGCGACACGTCATCGCGAGGGGATTTCGGCGCGGATTTCGATCCGATGGTGAGTACACTCCATCGGATCCAAATCCGTGGAAATCCTCAAGAGGATTTATCCGCGGATACGGTCCGGTGGACCGTATCCGCGGATAAATCCTCTCGTGTGTACTAGGCCTTACAGTCTTTTTAAGCAGTTCCTAAATATAATCATCAGTCACATCAACAAGGGTTTCATAGGCAGTAGGGTTGACAAAACAAGCATATGCTGCAAGTGGCAAGAACATTTCATCAGTTGGATCTAAGAATCAGATGAAATGCTGGTTCACATTCCCTTTTATTTTATTTGAAATTGTAGCAGCTAGTGTTCTGGTTAAAGTCCTAAAGGTGGCTGAATAGATCAAAGAGGGTAGGGAAAGCGGGGGACATGGACATGGTGTCACTCTGGAGGGTTTTACTATGTTCCACAAAAGGCAGCTGTAGGTCATGCAATTATGTGAGCTTTTGCCATTCACTAGGGAGCAAGCTGTGGCACCCCATTTGTTTGCGATTTGGCAGACTGACTTTTTCAGTTTAAGGAGTCTTGCGATAATGTTGAAAGTAATTGACTAGTGATTTAAAAGAGTAAGGCCACACTGCTCCAATATCCTCTGTGTTGCAATGGAAGACTTGCAGAAGAGGTTCATTATTGATCTTGCTTTATCAAGGATTCTCTTAACACTTGCCTTCTTTTGCACCATGTGGACCACAAGTTGTAAGGTCTAGGTTGATTTGTTCCTAACAAGAGGAACACACCAAATAAGCACATTATAAGCACATAAGTATAGAAAAGGTTACCATTTACAATCTTTTTAAACCCTTAACATCTTATAGGAATACTTTTTCACAAGATTACAAATAAAGTGGAAAAATACCAAATATACACCAGCAGAGTAGAGGGGACAGCCCCAATATCAATCATCTCAAATCCACATGATAGTTGACAGAATTAACAAATGAAAATGGCTGACCGCAGATCATCAATTTCGGGGCTCAGTCTCAGAGTCACTTTCCATAATGGGGAGTCTTCCTCAGTAGAATTATTATTGGAGGTTTTCTGTATCTACAGTATATCTGTGGGGTTGAATTAGAAGGAAAAAAATCATAGGAGGAAAAAAGTTATTCAGATTTTTTCTCTCTCTCCCACCCATCCACACAGCTCCAAGTTGTCTCTCTATAACATACAACATTTATGCCCCTTCCCAGGTGTTCTGTGTGAAAATTCTTCACTGCATCCCTCCCTGACCACATCTCTCTAAATATACTGTATATATAAGAGTGTGAAACAGAGTGTGTGACGTACACACAATCGGTTCAACCGATGAAAATGGTCTGATGGTCAAAACCGATTGTGTGTGGGCGCCATCGGTTAGTTAACCATTGGTTAAAAAAAAGGCAACTTGTTTTAAAATTATCCGATGGATTCCTAACCGATAGGACAAAACCGATCGTTAGTAGGCACGACCATCGGTTAAAAATCCACGCATGCTCAGAATCAAGTCGACGCATGCTTGGAAGCATTGAACTTCGTTTTTTTCAGCACGTCGTTGTGTTTTACGTCACCGCGTTCTGACACGATCGGTATTTTAACCAATGGTGTGTAGGCGCGACAGACCATCAGTCAGCTTCATCGGTTAACCGATGAAAATGGTCCATCGGTCCGTTCTCATCGGATGGACTGATCGTGTGTACGCGGCATAAGAGACACAGAATGTCTGTGTGTCGGTAAGAGAGACACAAACAAGTTTATTCACTGAAAAGAAATGTAGCTGCGCTGTGATGAATAATTAAATGTGAAAAAATACTACTCTATGTAGTATTGGCATATACTGTATGTGAATAAACGAACAATAAATACATAAATTACAAATATGTGAAAAAATGTCAAAAATCTAGTTGCAATAAAGTCCACAAAAAAGCAATAAAAATCTTCTTAAGTGATTCAAATTAGGATCCACCACCAAAAGTGAAAACACCATAGGGGATGTGCACTTACCAGATGACAAGCAAGGATAGCTTGCGGCTAAAACCCCAGCCCAGGCCTTTAAAACGTAGATTACAGCAACTGCCAGTGGTAATTAATGAAACCTTAGATAATGATGTCACCCAAGCAGATGAGGTACCGTAAAAAATAAAGGACTCACCATAGTGAAGTTCCGTATAATAAATATAAAATTTAATAGGATAAAAAACTTACAGACACAGACGTGTATGCAGCATATTAGTTTATTCACTAAAACGTAAATTACAGAGAACCGGTAAAAAATCTAGGTCAAAATAGCCAAATTGTAAATGTTTTTTTACTAAAAAATGTTCTCAACATTTTTAGATGAAGTAGATACTCTCAATTTTACTCAACACTAGTTCTGAGCCACATTAAGATGTGTATCAAGCTTCAATTGCACTCAGAAACTTGTGTTCATTGGACTCCTCGGCTGATGCTACAAGCTTTCCTGACAGACCATGGGAAAGCATGGGTAGGCATAAGGGAAGATGAGAAGGCATACAAGGCAGCATGGTATATTTTATGCCACTAGCAACAGCACACATTTTTAGGTGTAAAACACAAACATGTATTGATATCAGCATTAAAAACACTTTGCCGATAAAAATCTGAAATTAGGTTGTTCAGCCGGTTTTCACAATGCACTTTTGATTTCCCCCCCCAAAACAGTACATTTATAGGTGGATTCAGAAAGATTTAGGCCAGCGTATCAGTAGATACGCCGGCCTAAGTCTGAATTTGCGCCGGCGCTAATTTAAGCGTATTCTGGAAACCAGATACGCTTAAATTAGGCTCAGATACCAGCGGTGTAAGTGTCTTACACCGTCGTATCCTAAAGTGTAATTTTTAGGCTGACCACTAGGTGGCGCTTCCATTGCGGTCGGCGTAGAATATGTAAATCCCTAGATACGCCTATTCACGAACGTACGCCCGCCCGACGCAGTACAGATACGCCGTTTACGTAACGCATTATCAGGCCTAAAGTTATTCCATCAAATAGCTGGAATAGTAATGTTAAGTATGGCCGTCGTTCCCGCGTCGAAATTCAAAAATTTTACGCTGTTTGCGTAAGTCGTCCGTGAATAGGGATTTACGTCATTTACGTCCACGTCGAAACCAATAGGACCGTGCGGCGTACTTTGCCGCAATGCACACTGGGATATGTAAGCGGACGGCGCATGTGCCGTTCGTAAAATACGTCAATCACGTAAGGTCACCCCCATTACCATAAAACACGCCCCCTCAGCTAAATTAGAATTAGGCGCCATTACGCCCGACCGAATTTACGCTACGCCGCCGTAACTTAGCAGGCAAGTACTTTGTGAATCATGTACTTGCATCGCTAACTTATGGCGGCGTAGTGTAAACACGATACACTACGCCGCCGCAACGATACGCCAGCCTACCTGAATCTAGCTAATAATCTTATTTTTAACCACCTTCCTAATGGCCACTAGGGAAATTGTAAGAGGAAAGGGAGGCTACAGCAAGAGGGAAGGCTTCATTTAAGATGGGGAGGTTTAAGTGCCACTGACAACAAATTGTGTGTGATTTTTGAGGGGGGTTAAAGTGTCAGCCAAAGCATTTTGGGTTTATCCATGACATATAGTCAGTGGCCTGGATTCAAGTAGCAATTGCGCCTGTGTAACCATAGGTTACACAGCGCAATTGCTTACTTGCTCCGGCGTTACGAATGCTCCTGATTCAGGAACATCGTAACGCCGACTGCAGCCTAAAATCTGCGTGGCATAAGGCTCTTATTCCACACATATTTTAGGCTGCATTCTTGCGATGCCCGCTAGGGGGCGCTCCCATTGTGCTCAGTGTATGGTATGCAAATTGCATACTAACACCGATTCACAATGTTGCGCGAGCCCTGCGTACGCAAGTTACGTCGTTTCCGTACGGCGTGTTTAGCGTGAGGCTGCCCCTTCTAATAGTAGGGGCAGCCAATGCTAAAGGATACCCGTCGTTCCCGCGTCGCGATATTTGAATGTTACGTCGTTTGCATAAGTGATTCGTGAATGGCGCTGGATGCCATTCACGTTCACTCTGAAGCAAATGACGTCCTTGCGACGTCATTTGCCGCAATGCACGTCGGGAAAGTTTCCCGACGGAGCATGCGCTCTACGCTCGTCGCGGGAGCGCGCCTAATTTAAATGATTCCCGCCCCCTACGGGATCATTTAAATTGCGTGCTCTAGCGCGGGGCAATTTTGCCGGCGCACCCTCGCAATTTACGGAGCTACTGCTCCGTGAATCGAGGGCAGCGGAGCAAATTTGCGGGGGCGCAGGGCAAAATCGTTGCCCTGCCCCCCTGCAAAAAAAGCGCAATTCTCTTTGAATCCAGGCCATTGTATACAATGCAATGTTATTGCAATGTGATTTCGTCCTCCAGGGAACTTTATTCCACAACTAAAGGAAAACTATTACTTGGCATAAGTTGGTGATTTTTAAAAACAAGCACACCTTAACCACCTCAATACCAGCATGTTTCTTCATCTAAAAAAATCTGGAAAACATGAAGATTGCCTTGGGGTTGTTTGTAGTGTCCTGACATTTTAAAATATGTTTTATAACAGAAAATAAATGATTTTTTTTTTACCTTAATGTAGTAGTAAATAAATAAAAAACTGAGTAGTAGACAAATTTCACCCAAATAAAATTCTATTGCAAAAAATGATATAATATTCACTTGGGCGCAGTTTTGCATCACCAGATAATTGTCAATCAAACTATCACAGCACTGAAAACTGAAAAGTGGCTTGGAAAGAAAGGGGATGTAATATACTGGAATTGAGGTGATAAATCAATGACATCACTTTGCTGGCATGCCTTCTCACTCCTAGTGGATATTGTTTTGATGCATGCATTAGTGCAATAGTTCTTCTTAGAGATAAAGATATAAGGAAACACACTTTGCAGTAACATAGGACGGATGATCATAATTGTATATTGGGAATCCCACATAGAATCTGAAATGCACAAATAGAATAATAAATTCATAAATTTTATGCCACATGTTGTTTGGAGTTGTATCCCTATTCACAAATTCCCCAAACCTATTACCATACATATTTAACAAGTGGGTAGAATCTTTCATGAAAATGTTACAATTTTAACAGCAATTAATAAATATAGTTTTAGCCACGGCATTCAAGTGAATTTGTTATTCCAATGTATCTGTTAGACCTAGAGATACTCTTTAAAATCATATTTAATTGATTGAATAAGAAAACTGTGATGACATACTATTTTACATTTAAATGTCTAAATAATAATAATAGCGACGTGGCAAAAAAAAAATCATACCAAGAATCAGTATAACAATGTAAACCTGTCGAGTTCTCTACGTTAACAACAGAGCTGATGGGGGTATCTGAAAATACCTGTGCTATTCATCACAAATGTTTTGGAATCCCTTGGTGATCCCTTTAGATCCATGGCTATATTCATAACTTCAATGAGTAAAATGCCAGAGTCTCTTATCTAAACACTGAGGCCTAACATTGTGAGGGATTGAGGCTTAAATTGGGCATATGCAGGAATTTAAATGTTCACCAATTTCTATTTTCAATCTTATTTATTAAAGATTTGTATTTGCCTCCTTTTATTTAGCTCAATATACTTTCTGTAAAACGAAAACCCATTTTTAGGGGTGTTGGAAGTAGCCTGAAGTGTGGCAGTTGCTTTCTGTCAACTGCAAGACTTTACAGTGTGTGGGGTCAAGCATTTGATCATAATATATCTGTCAAACGTCAAGTGGTATAAAACCCAAAACCAAAAATATAATATATTGCATCTTACCAATCATTACATGTGGTGGCTAAATTCGTTTTTTTCCCTACTTTTCCCCCTGTTTTTACTTGGTGATCTGGTCAATAACATACCTCCTGTAATACAGTGCCCCCACTCTAGATGAAGGAGCACAAGAGGTACAGTATTGTTAACCTGGGGCAGTGTTCGATGCACTAGCAGATTTAAATACACTAACAAATTGAAGCCAAATTCCAGCTAACACTTTATAAGCAATTACAGCAACAGTTTTTTTTTCTTTTGGGATAAATGTTTTACATAAATAAAAGCTGATCATTGAAAGCACCCCCACTAATGTTAATGTTAATGTTAATGTTATCCTTGTACCTGATACATCTGCAAAAGCCCTTGTTCTTTTGAAAAACAATAGACCTACTGGCCAAAATAGAAGAAAGACTAAAAAAATTAAAAATGAATGCAGCCACTACAATTGAAGAATTTGTAAGCTTCAATATAATAAATATTTGCTTTCATGTAATCCTTGACACTAATTGAAGGATCAAACTTAGGCTAAGTTCACATGTATGCGGGTCCTGAGTGCTGCATTTGTGTGGGCACAGCAACATATTAATTTGATTCAGGTGCTGTACCTGCGGGAAATGCTTTTCCAAAATGTACACACAGGACAGCTACACAGAACCACATGTAGCATTCACGCACCCAACAATACACTGCGTTTTGAGATACATGGGGGTGCCATTAAGGATTAATGTAGTAATTAAATATGTCTGCGCTCAGGATGTAATTCAGCTGCTGCCTCCCCTCAAAGTCCCTGAAACCAGGGTCTAGGTATTTTGGTAATATAAAGGAAAAAAAGGGGGTGAGTGGCGCTGCCGCCCACTGGGTTAGTGGTGTGGTACTCAAAATGCTAGGTGCATTTAGGCAATAGAATCTGTCCTTCAATTCAGATCAGGGACAGGGTTCCCTGTGTGGAGCCCATTTGAAATGCCCTGTGATGAGATCTCCTAATGTCCTGTAATCAAATCTCCTATTATGGGCTGTATCCTGCCCAGTGCATACAAGAAAGGTATAAATAGATGCACAGTGTCTTTGCTTGATAGATAAAATGACAACTCCAATATATTATGTGATCAGCAGACAACGGTTAAATTAATCCATTTCCCTCTCCGTTAATGTGACTTTTGTGAGTGTCCTGGAAACCTGGTGGTACTTCAACAAATCAGGGTGACTTCTGGTGCTCCCCCTTTAGTTCCCCACTCACCACATCCAGGTACCCCTGCAGGGTTGTCAGGCAGAAAGTGAGTGGATTCTTTCTTTCCTCGCGTGTCTCCTCCCGCTTCGCTCAGGGTCCAGGGATCTCAGTCCACCACTGTAGGCTCGCAGGTTATGCCTCCCAGGCTCTGTGTCCCAGTTCCAGGTATCCTCACAAAAATGGAAAGCGTACTCCCATAGTGTACTTCCGATTAATTTATTTAAAAAAGTTTGTCATTAAAAAAAAAAGGTACAGCCCGCCTCAAATGCATGCAAAGTAAGGTACTTAACAACGAAAAAAAAAAACAACCAAAAATTATCCCACCTTAGGTGTACTCATCCCACATGTCAATCGTCACTACCGGTTGTCTGAAGGAGAGCGGTGAAGCGCACGCCGTCCCCTGCATACCGAGGACAGCGAGTGGGATAATTTTTGGTTGTTTTTTTTGTTTTTAAGTACTTTACTTTGCATGCATTTGAGGCGGGCTGTACCCCCTTTTTTTCCTTTTATATTAAGAATTAGGACCCATGTACACGGAATGCTGCTAAACATACGTTCAAAAGGCAGTTGGACGCTTTTTTCAACTGCCCCTGAACTCATTCAATGTTATCCTTGTTTATTGCTGTTTTTAGGCAGTTGTGTTTAACAGCGTTTCTTTGAAAGCAAAAAAATGGGTTCAGACGCAGAAGATTTCTACGTTTCAGACGCCAAACGTAACTAAACGCATTTCATTGAAACGCTTCTAAACGCAAACGCAGCAAAACCTGACAAAACGCTGCTAAATGCGGCATGAAATCACGGCAAAATGGGTGTTTTAAACATGGGTTTCTAGCTGTCAAGTTTAATCATTAAGGAACAGTTGTAAAAGCATCCCGTGTACATGGAACCTTAATGCGTCTGCTAAAGAGCAGCCCAATTTGGTTGTCAGTGCAGGAACAGGTGCAATTTATACGCCTTCTCGGACCTGCATAGATGCGAACTGAGCCTGACACAGAGCCAAATGAGAAGGCAAATATAGTTGTTATGTAAGCCAGTACAATCATAATAATTAAATGCCAGCCCGTTCAGCCCATGAGAGTTAAAGGAAGACCCTTTGTAATCTATGCGTTCTCAGAGTTGTGGTTTATAGAGGGCTTTGGACTCCAGGAGTGACAGACCTAATTGGCACCTGAGATGCCATCATTAGGGGATCTCCACCAGCAGCAGACAGGGATTTGGATAAACCCCACTGCCATGATTATTACTATTCAATACAGGCATACCCCAATTTTAAGTACAGAATGAGGTTTATTTACTATCGCTGGAGAGTGCAAAATCAGGCTCACTTCTGCATAGAAACCAATGAGCTTCTAACCCCTGCTTGTTCAATGTCTAGTCAAAGTCTAGTAATAAAACCTGGAAGCTCATTTGTTTCTATGCAGAAGTGAGCCTGATTTTGCACTCTCCAGTGATAGTAAATAAACCCCATTGTGTACTTAAAAGTAGGGTATGCCTGTACCCACTCATCCCCAATCATCAGGCCTATAATCACCCAGCAACCAGCAGAGTGGAGCTCATACACCACTGCACCACACACTAGCGTTTCTTACTTTAACACGAACAACCAAAGTGATGTCAGGAGAGGATTGTGAGCATTGTGTGCTTCAATACTTTCTTTAGTAGGGAAGTTATTGTCACTTACCCAGATGGGACATTACTTTGCACTGCTAATACAGAGCCATTGCAATTACCTGAGAAATGACAACACCCCTAAAAGAACAACAGTAGTTTTACCTGTGACAAAGCTGTTTACCAGAAATGGAATGTATTTGACAGATAATCTTGTTTTTTTGGAGATATTTAGCACTTCCTACTTTCGTTCTCTGAGGGTTGCCTCTTATTACACTTTGCCAATTCCTATGTCCATATATCTGCCAGTGCCTACTGATGATCTTCTTCATCAGTAGGTAGAAGGCTCTTTGTTTTACACTTGCATTTCCTAACCTACCACCAACAATAGCAATGTAATTAACAATTGTTTCATCATTACTATTCTTCTCCTCCACCCCCTTTACTCATCTGCCATCTAACTAGTCATCACATTTAACACACTGGGCATCAACTGGCCATAGATGTATGACAATTTGGACAGTTCAGCAGGGACTGGATGAATTTCAAATTATATTTGGCCACTCCTAATCTAACGATCGACTCCTGTTGAACGGGCTTGTTGAAAAAGTTTTCTCCATGAGTGGCTGCAATGATGAGCCAAACGCACTTGGGTTCAGGTCGAGCAGAGTTCAGCAAATATTACTAATTTAGGTGTATGTTTCTAAATCCCAAAGAAGTAAATAGTAGCTGTATGCTATAAGGAAACAGTTCTGGCCATTTTCCGGGCTAATAGGCAAGGGATTGTCAAACAACCTGGGGAAGGAAGAGGGGATGGGGACATGTACCTTAGCAAAAAATATTTACAAATTCTCTTTGGCTGGTAGTAGTGATTTTAATAATGTTTAAAGTGAAACTTCAAAAACGTAAAAAACAGTTAAATGGAACCCCTTGATTTAAATGACCAAATATTGTCATTGAGATCACCTGGGAAATTCTACCACTTTGTGCATATCATTGGCCAGACCTGTCATTTGGCAGGATTGAAACAGGAATGGATGTATGTCAGTGAAAGCATATTTTATTTTTTTTCTTTCAGTATGTCAGTGGGCACTATGAATTCTGTGGATCTACATCGCTGGATGACGTGATTGATGATGGATGTTCATCATGGGTAGGAATGAGCTTCGTATTCGAGTCGAACTCATGTTCGACTCGAACATCGTATGTTCGATCGTTCGAATTACGAAAGTTTTGGGCCGTTCACGCCAAATTCGAGTTGCGTTTCACGGCCCATAATTCACTGCGGCATCGCAGTGCATTGCTGGCTGATGATTGGCCAAGCATGCTTGGCCAATCACAGCTTGCAAAATACAGAGAGCCATATTTGGCCAAAGCCAGGGTGGCTTTGGCCAATTATGGCTCAGGGGGTTTGGTACACGCCCCACACTATTAAAGGTCGCCTGCAGGTCGGCCTTGTGTAGTGTGTTGCGGTGGTTAAAAGAGAGAAGACAGAGAGAGAGAGAGTGTCATTTTTAGTAGGTAGATAGAGCAGGCAGGCAGACAGGCTAGTCAGTTAAAGTTACAGTGTGTAGAGGATATATATGCATCCCAGGTGTTGTATATATATTCATACACTGTATAGTTTAGCTATATCTGCACTTCCTAATTTACTGGCAGGCAGGTGATTGTGCTAGCTGCAGTATTCTCACGTGGTTTACTGCCTGTGTCCTCTGCAGTGTGCACCTAAAGCTATGTGGTGTGTACTGCCTGTGTCCTCTGCAGTGTGCACCTAAAGCTATGTGGTGTGTGTACTGCCGTGTCCTCTGCAGTGTGCACCTAAAGCTACGTGGTGTGTACTGCCTGTGTCCTCTGCAGTGTGCACCTAAAGCTACGTGGTGTGTGTACTGCTCGTGTCCTCTGCAGTGTGCACCTAAAGCTACGTGGTGTGTACTGCCTGTGTCCTCTGCAGTGTGCACCTAAAGGTACGTGGTGTGTACTGCCTGTGTCCTCTGCAGTGTGCACCTAAAGCTACGTGGTGTGTACTGCCTGTGTCCTCTGCAGTGGGCACCTAAAGCTACGTGGTGTGTGTACTGCCCGTTTCCTCTGCAGTGTGCACCTAAAGCTACGTGGTGTGTGTACTGTCTGTGTCTGTGCTATTTTCTCAATGATTTTCATCCATATTGCAGGCACCAGACATTACATTAAAGCCGCAAGCAGTTTTAAATGACTTTTTTCTTATAGTAACCTCATTTTGTGCAGGGACAGTTCTAAACACGTGACACTTCACAGGCATAATATAGACACCCAGCAGGTACGATATTTAAAGGAATTTTTCATTTTTTTTTCACTTTAAGCTTCATTAAAATCACTGCTCCAGAAAAAACAACCGTTTTTAAAACTTTTTTTCCATTGATACATGTTCCCTGGGGCAAGACCCAGGTTCTCAAAGATGTTTTACGACAATAACTTGCATATTAGGCTTTACAATGAGCACTTTTGAATTCAAACGTTCGAGTCCCATAGACGTCAATGGGGTTCTAAATGTTCGCGCGAACGATCGGTCCGTTCAAAGGTTCTGATGCGAACCGAATGGGGGGTGTTCGGCTTATCCCTAATCATGGGGACTTGTTCTTCTCCACTGTGGTTTGTTCTTGCTGTGTGTCGGGAGCCTCAATCCCCTCAAAGACCTCTCTTAGGCCCCATACACACGAGAAGATCGATCCGCTGGAATTGATCCGCGGACCGGCTCCAGCGGATAGATCCCCTGGTGTGTACGATCCAGCGGATCTGTTTCCGCGGATTTTTGTCCCCGGGGATGG
The DNA here is from genome assembly GCF_905171775.1 of Rana temporaria. Taxonomy (NCBI): domain Eukaryota; kingdom Metazoa; phylum Chordata; class Amphibia; order Anura; family Ranidae; genus Rana; species Rana temporaria. Next base: position 202,629,680 of record NC_053490.1, read on the forward strand.
ATTTCCAGCAGATCAAAATTTCTTGACATGCTAAGAAATCGATCCGCTGGAATCCATTCCAACGGATTGATCCGCTGGTCTGTACAGACTCACCGGATCAATCCGTCTGAATCCATCCCCCGCATGCATCGTAATGATTCGACGCATGCGTGGAATTCCTTATATGACAGCGGCGCGCACGTGCGTCATCATCGCGGCGACGGCGCAACACGTCACCGCGGACTGAATTCCGCTGGGATTTTGATCTCATGGTTAGTACAACCATTAGTACAACCATGAGATCAAAATCCGCCAGAGGATTTATCCGCGGAAACGGTCCCCCGGACCGTTTCCGCGGATAAATCCTCTCGTGTGTACCCGGCCTTAGGAGGTGCCAGCCATGGAAGGGCCATTACTCATCACCACACTGTGTGCCCCACGTGAGTCCTCTGCTTGAAGTTAAGACCTTATGTGAAACTTTGATTATAAAGAGGAGTTGTTGGGGAGAGATTTCCTGACTGATTTTCTGTATGCTGATTGAATTTATCTGGCTAAAATTCTGTGTCCTTCATGCAAGTTTGACCTTTGTAGTGGGGTCTGGCTCCTGACAAAAGGTTAAATATTCAGGTGTTTGTCTGACTGCCTGAACAGCCAAAGTTTCCTCTGAACCTTTCGCCCGAAACTTATACTTACACAGGATCATTTTTCGGCATTAAAAAAAAACTTTGTTTTTAAAAAATGTCATTTAAAATGATCGTGTGTGGGCTTCACATGATTTTTCGGCTTCTGAAAAACAACAACATTTTTTTTAGAGCATGCTGCATTTTTTAACGACGTTTTAATCTATGTCGTTTTTCGGGTTGTAAAAAATGATCATGTGTGAGCTAAAACGACGTTAAAAACCTGCGCATGCTCAGAAGCAAGTTATGAGACGGGAGCGCTCGTTCTGGTAAAACTACCGTTCATAATGGAGTAAGCACATTCATCACGCTGTAACAGACAGAAAAGCGCAAATCGTCTTTTACTAACACGGAATCAGCTAAAGCAGCCCAAAGGGCATCATCCGCATGGAACTTCCCCTTTATAGTGCCGTCGTACGTGTTGTACGTCACCGCGCTTTGCTAGAGCATTTTTAAAAACCGATGGTGTGTGGGCAACGTCGTTGATGAAGTTGGATGAAGTTGATGAAGTTGGAAAAACGTCGTTTTTTCTACATGCTGAAAAAAGTCGTTTTTTTTTTCATGCCAAAAAATCACTGTGTGTTCGCGGCATTAAGCTCATTCCTACTCCTGAGCTATAAGATGGTTAAGTACAGGGAAACATGAGTGAAGGGTGGCAAAGTCCGATAACATGGAAACAGTGTGCATATATTAGACATGTTTTATACTAAAACATCAGCTGTAATTGCCACCATGTAGTACAGCATTTCTCAACATTTTTACAACAGAGGAACACTTGAAAAAGTGTTTCAGGGAACTACTGCTAAAAATAATAACTAGAGCTTATGGCACAGGAATATGCAGCTATGATATTAAGGGAGTTGTAAAGGAAATTGTTTTTTTTGCTGAAATGACTGTTTACAGGGTATAGAGACATAATAGTTAACTGATTCCTTTTAAAAACGATTAAAAATAGATAAAAATCAATCATATAATGTGCCTGCAGTTTTTCAGGTTAGTTTTTGCATGTTATGCTGTATCTGTGCTGGACAGAGCCATAGAGCAGCATTGGTTTGAAAAACGAAACTAAAAGCTCCCAGTACTGTGGTGATCAGGAAACAGACAACCAGAAAGTGTCCAAAACAGAGGAGAATTACAGCAACATCAGAGCAAAAACGAACAATGAGGACATGAAACCAGGACTGCAGTATGGTAAAGGAAGCTATTTAGCTAAACAATGTGTTTCCTTTAGTGACCCTTTAAATAAATGAATACAGAATATGGTATAGCTGGCATATTTGATACCAAAAGTGGATCATCCTTTTAACGCCCTCCTATTCTATAAGACAATATTATTTTCAGTAATAAACATTTGTATAATTAAGAATATCCAATAATAGAAATGCAGACAGTGAGAACTGGAATACTCCTTCACTCTGATGGTCAGTGGAGAAATGCCCCATATATATAAATGGGTAATGCAGTGCCTCCCTACTTTGGTGGTCATTCTGGTGCCTCTTTTTATTGGTGGTTAGTGGAAGAGATGCTCCTACAGTATTTGCTGGTCAGTGTAGTGCTTTCCTTACATTGGTTGTTAGCAGGCCTGGACTGGCCATAGGGCAGACCGGGCATATGCCTGGTGGGCCGGCCTGGCCAGAGCCGCCCGCTCCATAGCCTGTTGCTGTTCAGGCCGCACAGTGGGAGGTAAGCACTGACCGTGACCTGAACATGGTTAACACAGGCCGTGGCCGCCGCTCGCTGCTACCGCTATGCGGCTGTGCCTGTGTCTCCAGCGGAACTTTCGGCTGCATGGGCTGAGCTGTGTGTCTCTCTCACACACAGCTCAGCCTCAGAGCGGATACGAACAGTTCCGCTCTCTGCTCCCAGTGACTGCTAGTCCTCCTCCAACCAAGGTGTCTGCACAGTGGAGCAAGGGGAAGAGCTGCAGGCTGCTGGCAGGACGTTTCCCCCGCTCACCCCCCTCCCCTTCTCTTGTCGGGCCTCAGCAGCACATGTGAGGAGAAAGCTAGAAAGCTATTGTTCTTCTCTTACCTTTGGCCACAACAGCAGCCAATCGGAATAAATAGAGGGGCATTATGGGAAATGTAGTCCCAGAGATAGGTGGCCCAATTTTTTTCAGCAGGGAGCTGACTACACTCCCCAGCATGCACTCTGCTGGGGGGGGGAGAGAAAACCAAAAACACGCTGAGGAGTGCTTATAGCTTAGCAGCTATTATAGGAGACATGAAAAATGAAAGAGAGCCACGCTGCACCACCAGAGAGAGCCACGCACCACCAGAGAGAGACACACTGCACCGCACCACCAGAGAGAGCCAGGCTATACCACACCACCAGAGAGAGCCACGCTGTACCCACACCATCAGAGAACCACGCTGTGCTGTACCGCACCACTAGAGAGCCACGCTGTAGCACACCACCAAAGAGAGAGCCACACTGTTCCTGCTCCACCAAAGAGAGAGCCACGCGGTACCACACCACCAAAAAGAGAGCAGGTCAGTGTCACTGGGCAGTGTGGGCACAATAGGAGACAGACAGTACTAGCATTGTATGGCCACAATAGGTCTGGGATGCTGTAATATAAAGGGGACTGCACTGTAAAGGGGCACTGTAATCAATGCAGTGCCCTTTTACAATGCAGTTCCCTTTATTTTACAGTGTCTCCTGTACATTACAATGTGGAGGACTGACACCAGCCACCCGCAAAGGGTCTACCGAGACACCCCCCCCCCTGGTCCCTGGAAAAGCTGGCTGCTCAATCCGGGCCTGGTTGTTAGTGAAACAAGCACCCATTTATATTGATGGCCAGCAGGAGACAGACCCCCTCAAACATTAGTAGTATGTAAGAAGTTGAGAGGCGGTTTGGCAAAGGAAAAAGGGTCACTGACTACCAATGGGTGTCAGTCTTACTTACCTGAAGGATACAAAACGACAATGGTCCCAGTCAACTGGCTCTTCCAACTTACATTTGGTGCTAGAACTAGCTAGGCACTGGTTGGAAGGAAATCAGTCCGCAACTCCTCACTGCTCAAAGAACCTCCAGAAACTTCTGGAGGAAAACTAGATACAAAAAGAATAATGTAATCAGTAACTTAGAATGTTGAACAAACTAATGCCAGCAAATATCTCAATGTATAATAATTTTATTTTCTACATACCAGTGTTTGGCACTATTCTTTCATACAAGGATACCTTATTATGAACCACATTCTGCAGAAACAAATATAGCTTTAGTGCTTATTTGTCCTGCAGATGTCTAAGGCCTTGTACACACGGCCGAACATGTCCGATGAAAACGGTCCGCGGACTGTTTTCATCGGACATGTCTGCTGGGAGGTTTTGGTCTGATGTGTGTACACACCATCAGACCAAAATCCCTGCGGACAGAGAACGCGGTGACGTAGAAGACACCGACGTTCTCTGACACGGAAGTTCAATGCTTCCACGCATGCGTCTAATCAATTTGACGCATGCGCGGGATTTCGGGCCGCTGGTTATACGTCATAACCAGCGGACATGTCCGATGAGTCATACTAACCATCAGACATGTCCGACGGACAGCTTTCCAGCGGACAAGTTTCTTAGCATGCTAAGAAAGTTTTGTCCGCTGGAAACCTGTCCGCTCGGCCGGAAAACTGTCCGCTAGGCCCTACACACGGTCGGACATGTCCGCGGACCAGTTTCAGCAGACATGTTCGGTTGTGTGTACGAGGCCTTACTCTGTAATTAGGAAACCATTATGATGCATTAGTTCTCACTCATAAGTGCTGATAGAAAAAACAGGTAACAAGTAATAATTGTTCTTATTGCCAAGTGCTAATTGTTTGAAAAAGCTTAAAGTGTATGTAAAACCAGTTTTGATTGAATGAGGAATATTTAAATCATTTGTCAGGTATGTATTGCTTTTGGTGTCCCCACTGGGGAGATTCACCCTCTCTTTTTCTGATGACCACTATCACTGGTACAGAAAGTGATGGGAAATACCAAATCGTGAAGTTGTAGAATATTCCTGTAAAAATATGGACACTTGTTCTAGTAAAAATGATCTAAAAATGGAATTCCCTTTGCTTTATGGAAAGTTCCTCTCATGTTCACCCACACCAGACACAGACAGCAAAAGAAAAAAGTTTTACATAGACTTTAAGACATTTCTTTCAGTCAGACATGGGAGGTTTCTGGCAGAACACATCACTATATACTCTATGTAGCTGATGCTTCATACGGGTTATACTGCACACACGCCGGTTGCATAGTAAATGCAAGTCCAAACCAGCTATTTAAAGTTCACAAAAACTAGCGTTAAGGTTTAAGTGGTTGCAGGGTAGAAATCCCTCGGAAAAAGAACAATCCAAACCTGCCAGAGCCCCGGCCACTGACATTCTGACTGTTGTGATATAAAAATAAGAAGTGACTATTAAAAATGCAAAGCCACTCTGGGTGACACTGCATTCCCCAACTTCACTACCAACTAGTTCGGCCATTACATATGTTGACACAGTCTTCAGTTTTCAAGTGATGCAGCAATCTTTTGATGCCCCTTGACCCCTGAATAGGGATGGCAAGGTTACATCTCACATCCCAGCCTTGGAGAGTTGCTCCTTTTGTGAGGATGGTAGCTTGCACAATGAATGTAAAGATTCTTAGTTAATAGCATATTTTATAGTACAGTGCAACTGCACCTTTAGACATGAAAAAATGATTTTTGTACTGAGCCAACCTGGTAACACTGCTGATATGTCAGCAAATTATGCCTAAGGCCGGGATATATATATATATATATATATATATATATATATATATATATATATATATATATATATAAATGTGAATTGGATGTGTTTTTAACCGCATTCAATTTGCATAACATGTGAATGTGACCGGCTTTCAATGGAGCCGGTTCACACATCTGCGGGGCAGCCACGGTGCAATTTTGAAAAGTGTCCTTTGTGTTTTTGGGTCCAGCTCAGGTGCAAATTCTGGCAGAAATTCATACCCGAATCGCACCTGAACCGGTGAACAGAAACACACTGGACTCCGGACGGCAAACCGTAGCCACACATGTGTGAACCCAGCCTTATGCAAACAAATGCATTTACCACATCTAAGGACTGCCAAACTGCAATATATTTCTTTGTTCTTGGGTTTAGATACACTTTAGGCGTTTCATATAAGATCATGCAAAGAGAAATAAAATGAGACACAGTTAATAGGGGAGAACATGGTTAATGAAATGATCTTATTACACAGAACATTTCCATCAAGCTGATACTCTGTAAGTCTTCAGTGATTACCTGACTGATGCTTGATTTTTGGTAATATTTTATACAACACACATCTCCTTTTATTAGAACAATGATGTTACCGAATTGACCTAGACGCTTGGGGTATGTGTGTCACACGTCTTTAGATAAAAATAGTTGAACATTCCAGCAGGCTCACAAATTATATTCAGATCAGATTCAAATCGGCTCTCTCATAAATAGTTTTAAATATGCTGTTTATTAGAATATGAAGAATACCCATTTATTCTGGTAATGTGTACTGATCATTTTTCAAACTCTATGAAAAAAAAAAGATATATACAATATTTCTTTTTTTTTCCCTTCTTATTCTCAGCAATAAGACAGTTAAAATATAAGCGCTCGGCTGTCGCAAATCAATATTTTTTTCAGTGCACCCACAGCCCTAGGCTCCCATATATTCACTTAGTTGCTTGGGGAATTCAAATCCCTTACACTAGCCTAGCATACATTTGAATGCACATTCAAAAGAACGCTCAGTGCTGTGCTGCTATGAGGCCAGAGTTTAAACTGGTGTGATTAATGGCATCCATATGCCTAATTTATTACTGTAATTATTGTGATAATTTCTAGGAGATAAATTGAAATCCATCCGATTTTAATGTAAAAAGCTGTAATTAGTCTGCTTTAGATAGGAAGAAGAAAGCCAACATACATAACCGAAAAGCCATTAAGCCAATTATAATGCTAGTGAAGCAGAAAATATGCAGCCAGTTAGAATATACCCATGGCCTTAGCCTCACTGTACCCTCAGCATGCAGACGTCGCTGTCAAAATCCTTCATTAAATTAATAAACACATCAAGGCGAAATGGAAAAACAAACCTTAATCTACATAACTAATGCACAAAGATTTAGATGGAAGGTTGAGGGGGGAGAAAAACAAATAAAATGTATTTTCATTGAGCAATTATCATGCAAATAATACAAGAACAAAGTAAGAGACAGGTTGAGAAAGAGAGAGGGAATTGCTAATCGTACAAGCAGCTTCTGGGCAATTCCCAGAAGTGTTCAAATCTGTCCTGGCGCAATTAAAACCGAGCGGCAAAAAAACAGAAGACAGCAACTGTTATCATCTATTTATTGTCAAATTAATTCAGCCGATTCTAAGATGCCATCTGCATCGGGAGAGAGAGGGTGTCACCAGCTTTACGATCCATCAGGAGAAGTGAGAGTGCTGTTCTGTTTGATAGCTCTGATAATGGAAACAAGCTAAGCAATTGCAACAGATACATCATAGATTTTTTTAGATAATTACCTGACCTGTTACACTGTGTCACTCCACAGCCAAACACACTGCTTTTATGTCAGAAGCTGTACGGGCATTCTTTACTTTGATCATCCGGTATGCTGCAAATGTCAGCATTACTGTATTTTAATTGACTCTTGGGTAGCTTTTAAAAGCAACTTCTATTCCAACTGCGTAGACCTGATGCGAATGACAGCCTGGCATTTGTGAACATTAGGGCATTTATGGAAACTAATGGAGGGAACCTTGATTCTTTTTCTATTTAACTTAAGGACAACAAAACAAATATCATGAAGCTTCTGTAAGAAGAAAGCCAGTGACATAAAACCTATCGAAAACGAAGGAGTAACTAAGTCAAGAAACAAAAAATGAACTTTGCAATGAAAAAGTGTAATCTTTAATTTCAATTGAAAAGTCCAATTCCAAAGAAAATTAAAAAATAATTAACCAAACAAAAAAAAAAGTGTACACATATTTTACTTAAAATTTGATTTATTTGCATTTAATGTCCTAAATGTCCCATTGATATGTTATAGTTTCAGTGTTATTTTCCCTGCTGCTTTGCTTGTTACGTTTGAATGTGGTTCAAAAGCTAAGCAAAGTTGGAGAACTGTCCAATTACCTGTGGATATTTAGTTGCTGCTCGCTTGCCTTCTGTAGGTTTCCCTAGAGTTGTGCTGTTTTGCAACCTATGCTGCTCTGAGCAGCCTGGAAGTCTCAGAGAGGCTGATACATAAAAACTGGAGAAAGGAAAACAAAAAAATAAAATAAAAAATGGGTGTTGTTACCAGCAACATGCAGGGTTCACATTTCATTTGTTAGAACAATCAAACAATGATTCTGATTGCTTGCAACAGTTCCACATTTGTACTATTTTTTTCTTTCCAGCATCCCTGAATCAATTGTGAAGAGCAGTGACCTAGCTGTTACTTGTGAAGCCCCTATAGGTAACCACAAGAGCCACAAGTGGTGGGAATTTCATTTTATTGGTGAGGAAAACCCAAATAAAGTGCAAAAAAAGCCTAATGCCGTGTACACGCGATCTGTCAAACCGATGAGAACGGTCTGATGGACCGTTTTCATCAGACCAAACCGATCATGTGTGGGCCCCATCGGTTATTTATCCATAGGTTAAAAAAAAGCAATTTTGTATTAAATTTAACTGATGGATACCTAACCGATAGAACAAAACCGATCGTTTGTAGGCACGGTTAAAAATCCAGGCATGCTCAGAATCAAGTCGACGCATGCTTGGAAGCATTGAACTTCTTTTTTTCAGCACGTCGTTGTGTTTTACGTCACCGCCTTCTGACACAATCGTTTTTTTAACCGATGGTGTGTAAGCACGACTGACCATCATTTAGCTTCATCGGTTAACCGATGAAAACGGTCCATCAGACCGTTCTCATCGGTTTGACCGATCGTGTGTACGCGGCATAAGTCTAACTATTCTTAGCCTGTATAAAAAAGATGTGTATACTGTACTTACCTATTTGTAATCTGCTCAGGTCCGGTCATGTGATCCTGCAGCTCTGTGTCCCCTCTGTCAGTCAGCAGCTGTTGCAGGGGAGAAGGAGGGTCAACAGCAGTTGGGCTATGGGAGCCTATGGGTGATGTCACAGCTCCAGGATTTCCCAGCCAATGTCCAGTGCCACCTGAACCAGAGCTGCAGGATTACATGACCATGGACCAGAGCCGTGAGCACACACATCTTTTTTATGCAGGGTATGAAGGATATATAGATGAAAGGTGGAATATTTTGGATTTTCTTCCACTTTAAAGCTTAACTCTAGACAGAAACACAAGATACATACCAATGCAAACCCATATTCAAAATGTATTTGTAAAATGAAGGCTGTGCAAGTACTCAAACTTGTCCTGATATGAGCCTCATTCAATCCTCTGTACAGCAAAGCTCAGACTATAAGAGAGAGAATTATCAAAAGAAGCCAATTGGTTGTGCTGCAGTGCTCATATGCTATTTATGCAAACAATGGGTATACTGAAGGAGGAGGAGAATGCAGAGCGATGAACCCTTCAGTTTTCTGCTTCTTTTACTGTAACAGGCTGGGTGAGGGAAAATACCTGTTAGCAAGACTTAACTGCGACAGAAAAAAATTGGCCAGACAGGGCTGTGCTGTGTAGCAGAGCCTTATCAATCTAAGAACAGAATGGACAGACATAGTTTCCAAATAAGAATATCATCTGTGTATTTTTCTTTTAGCTTGGAATTCAACTTTAATCATGTATCAGACGTGAAGGATAGGGCCAAACCTACTACAGCTTGCCTTTAACTGGAGGCACACCCCTGTACAGTATATGAAACAGGTCTGTCCTTTTCTAGAGTATATGAATACATAGACGTGCGCACAGGGTGTGCCAGATGTGCTTGAGCACACCCTAAACACATAGGGCCAGATTCATGTAGAATTACGGCGGCGTAACGTATCCCGTTTACATTACACCACCACAAGTTTTCAGCGTAAGTGCTTGATTCACAAAGCACTTGCCTGTAAACTTGCGGCGGCATAGCGTAAAGCCATCCGGCGCAAGCCCGCCTAATTCAAATGGGGCGTGTACCATTTAAATTAGGCGCGTTCCCGCGCCGAACGTACTGCGCATGCTCCGTTTTGAAATTTCCCGCCGTGCTTTGCGCGAAATGACGTCACCCTGACGTAATGTTTTGAACGGCGACGTGCGTTACGTCCTTTCGTATTCCCGGACGACTTACGCAAAAAAAATAATTTTAAATTTGACGCGGGAACGACGGCCATACTTTAACATGGGCTGTCTAATTTTACACCACCTAAATAGCAATCGCAACTTTACGACAGGAAAAGCCGACTAGCGACGACGTAAGAGAATGCGACGAACGCACGTACCTTCGTGGATCGCCGTAAACAGCTAATTAGCATACCCAAAGCGGAAAATGTCACAAACTCCACCCACCGGGCGCCGAAGTATTGCATCCTAAGATCCGAAGGCGTACGAAGCCGTACGCCTGTCGGATCTTAGCCAAATGCCGTCGTATCTTTATTTGTGAATACAAAATAAAGATACGACGCAGCAAATTTGAAAGTACGCCGGAGTATCAGCAGATACTCCGGCGTACTTTTTCTGTGAATCTGGCCCATAGTGCGCATTAGTATTATCACTCTGTGTAGCAGTGGGGAGATGGGAAAAATCTTTCTCTTACCGTCTCTGCCATTTTCATTCACTGTGCCGGCTGGGAGATCAATGTGCCAGGGCGATAGACTGTATAGACACACACATGTGTGTTTGAGCTTTGAGGTGATAAAGGCTGCGCACACTTATGTATGAACAATGAGGGGCTCTAAATCAATACATTAAACTTCTCATTATACTGGCTCTAGGCTGACTCCTTTCACCTCTCTTACCCCACTATTTGGCCAGTAGTAAGGCAATGAAGGCGGGAGGGGGCAAGCCAGAGCCATCCGAAATGGCAGCTAGTTGTCTGAACATTAAAGCAGTAGTAAAGCCTGCTTGGTCATTTTTACCTTCAGGTAAGCCTATAATTTTATGGAAAAATTAATATCTCCTAAATGGGCACCGTTTAGGAGATATTCACCCTGGGTGCAACCAGTGACATCACCGGCGCATGCACTCTGACAGTCCGGCATACCTTGGCAGAGCTTCAGAGCTTTGTGCCGGAACCGAGGGATCCTGTGTGACCTAATCGCGGCTCTGGCCAATCACGCAGCCAGAGCATGCAAACCCAGAAGAAAGATTGGAGAAAGATGTCAGCCCTCTAAGTGGTGACAGCGCGGCGCTGGAGGGCTTCGTTCTAAGGTAAATATTTCATAATGTGCTAGTATGGGATGCATACTAGCACATTATGCCATTGTCTTACAGGTGTTTTTTTTAACCAGCTGCAGCTTACAACCACTATAACACGTCTTTTATTTGGAGACATTAGGGCTCTATAGAACAAAAAAAAAATATTCCTATTGTGTAGACATCTAGAATGACACCACTAAGTACATCATTTGTTTTCATTGCAGGTATGCTTTAAGCTTCTGATTCAGACCTGTTCAGCTACATATGAATGGAGTAAAGTAGGAGTGATAGACAGCTAATAGCAATTTAAATTTGTCCACATGTGTATGACTCTTAGCTCTATGAGAACCCTGTAAACTGTTTTTTTTTTTACACAAAGGAATATTTAAAAAAAAAAATTGTACTGGAATTCTGTTATGTGATTAATGCAAATTGTGCTTAGTGAATTTTTTTTAATAGTTTCCAGGGTGAAAATTAGGGTGACTTTGTTCCATATACCTGCTTACTCAATGAAGCATTCCAATAACTAGTGTAGCTACCAAGCCCTGAGCATCATTATATAGCACATATTCATTTAATGTTCCTATTCCACATACACCTAATTACACAGCAACCACTATGAAACCGAGACCTTTCCCCTTCACATTTTAATGGTAGTGTGCTTTGCCCTATATGTATTTTCCTCCTGTGTTTTAACTGAATTGCTATTGCTATATGAAAGTAAATTGAAACATGCCCAGTGGAACTAAAGAATTACAAACATACTTTCAACAGCTTCCATTGTTAAAGAGAAAAAAAACACAGTAAGCTATAAAATTGAAACAAATCTGCTTCTTCAGCAAAGGTTGAGGTTGAAACTAGATAATTTTTGGCCTGAACAGAAGTAAATGTGAAAAGCAGGCTCATTTACAAACTGTATTTGCTAATCTTTTGTTTAGTTGGAAAGCTCTTTTTACCAGTTCTGAATGCATTATGTCCTCTGCTGACTAAAGCAAAGCCCAATATAGCACAACCTGGGGTATTGTGCAAATGAGACGATTCGTATAGAGCAGGAGTCTGCGGTTTATTTTAAAAATGTGCAAGATGTGATGTACAAGATATAATAGTTGGTTGGCCACAGAAAAAAAATATATATATATTATTATTATTATACATTTCCTGCTTAGAGTACGGTGAACATGCTAAGGTCAAAGCACACAGAAACAGACAATGCGTCAAATAGTTTATATTTCAACACAAGTCAAGAAAAAGTTTACTGTTTCCATTTTGCACTCATGTTATCCTGATTTAATAACTGCTGTTGTGAACATAATATTGTCTGAAGACTTAGCTAACGCAGTATAAGTTGGATGATAAAAGTTTATTTTATAGCAGAGCATAATGCATTTTGAGGTCATTGATAACAAATCACATTATCAAATGAAAAAATATAAAAAATATAAAGGGAGAGGGAAAAGGAATGCTTTTCACTAGACAGGGACGGAGGTACATGTTCCCTATTGGCCATGACCTCAATTAAAATCCCAACTATTTCTTCTTTTTTAAATCACATTATCAATTACAAGTGCGTGCTGATCCAGTTGGGAAATGATAAGAAAACACCAGACCAATTCTATTCTTTTCTCACTTTAACCTCCTAACGATCTAAGACTAATATTTAATAGTACAGTAAAAACATTTGAGGGTGACAGTAGCCTGTGTTTAATCCATTCTTTATTAATGAAAATCTGTCAGGAAATCAAAACTTTATATGCAGTGCTTAAAGCTTGAGTGCAATCACCAGGTTTAGGTACTGTCATTTTGTGGTCTGGAGGGGTATGCTTTATGCCCCGTACACACGATCAAAATTTCCGTTGGGATAAACTCTGGCGGATTTTTCTGACGGAATTCCGTTCAAGCTGTCTTGCATACACACTGTCACACCAAATTCTGACCGTCAAAAACGCGGTGACGTACAACACTACGACGAGCTGAGAAAAATGTTCAATGCTTCCGAGCATGCGTCGACTTGATTCTGAGCATCCGTGTTTTTTTCTCCGTCAGAGTTCCATACAGACGATCGGAATTTGCAATAGAATTTTTTTTCATCGGGAAAAATTAGAACATATTCTCTTTCTGATGCAGCGTACACATGACCGTTTTTAATGTCATGGAAAAAACAAAGTTTTTCTTGATGTGATTCTTGTCAAGCCTGCCTTGCATACACACAATCGTGAAAAAAAAATGCTAGAGCAAAGCACGGTGACGTACAGTATGTACGACAGCACTATCAAGGGGAAGTTCCATTCGAACTGAACCTTCAAGACAAGGAAGGACAAAAAAGGCAAAACATATATACAGTACATTAAAAACATATGGATGGAATTACGTTTTTGATGAGTCTGTGTTGTCCTGAACTCAGCCCAGCTGCAGCAGTCTTTGAAAGCATCAAGTCACTTTTCCAAAGATGGGAAGTCTTAGGCCGCGTACACACGGTCGGTCCAAACCGATGAAAATGGCCTGAAGTCCAGTTTCATCTGTCCAAACTGACCGTGTGTACGGCCCATCGGTCTGTTGTCCTTCGGACAAAAATTTGAGAACTTGCTTTAAAATTGAACCGATGGACGGCTGACCATCGGTCCAAACCGATGGTTAGTACACAAAAGCATTGGTTCAAAACCCGCGCATGCTCAGAATCAAGTCGACGCATGCTTGGAAGCATCGAACTTCGTTTTTTTCAGCATGTCGTGTGTTTTACGTCACCGCGTTCTGACCCGATCGGTTTTTGAACTGATGGTGTGTACGCACATCAGACCATCAGGCCACTTCAGCGGTGAACCGATGAAAACGGTCCGTCGGACCATTCTCATCAGATGGAACGACCGTGTGTACGCGGCCTTATAGGTGAAAGTATGATAGTCTCTAGTTTGGTTAAAGAAACTTCTTGACAAGCCCACACTTAAGAGACTCTGCTTCCAGCTTAAGAAGAGAGGTAATGTCTTGCACTTATTGAGATGACTCTAATGAGTTTTTTTTAACTGTGTGCCACATTAGCTGCATTGTCAGTATTATCTTCTTGGATCTCGATGGATGAATCAGTAAGTGGAAGGCTAGGTCAAGACTGTTGAAGGACCAGAGAGTTGATGTCTTTGTAATCCTCTAAGTGTAATGTTGTTACAGGTGTCAGGTATAGTTTTGTTGAGGACAGGACCAGCTTGAAGTTGCAGCTAGTTCTCTGTGAGTAACTCTGTGCATCCACTGAAAAGATAGTGATTTAAAGTCACCAATTACACAGTCTATGAACTGATGAACAACAGTATTGTTGTGCAGGATCTTGGTATTAGTGAATTTCTGGTCCCGTATAAAGGTTCAGTTATACTGCTGTCAGTAGTAGTTGGGGATGTCTCACTAATGCTGCTGTCAGAGAAAATTGAGTACTGTCCGTGATACTTTTCTTATTTGCACTAACATATAATTTTTCATGGACGAGCTTTCGGGGTATGTCCCCTTCTTCAAGGTCCACGCAGTACTGAAAGTATCACGGACAGTACTCAATTTTCTCACAATTGCACTAATACGGCTACAATCACCTCAAGTATGATGCTGCTGTAAAATAATTATTTGTGGACTTGCTTCTACGTAGACTTGATCACTCACAAGAAGTATTGCTGTAAGGTTTGGTATCTATTTTGAGTTCCCATATAATGAGTTTGGAGAGATAAAGAGGATGTCTTAAATTCTCTTAACCCCTTCCCGACCGCCGCATGTACATATACGTCGGCAGAATGGCACGTACAGGCACATTGGCGTACCTGTACGTCCCTGCCTAGACGTGGGTCGGGGGTCCGATCGGGACCCCCCCTGCGACTTGCGGCGGTCGGGTCCCCTCGGGGAGCGATCCGGGACGACGGCGCGGCTATTCGTTTATAGCCGCTCCGTCGCGATCGCTCCCCGGAGCTGAAGAACGGGGAGAGCCGTAAGTAAACACGGCTTCCCCGTGCTTCACTATGGCGCTGCATCGATCGAGTGATCCCTGATATAGGGAGACTCGATCGATGACGTCATTCCTACAGCCACACCCCCCTACAGTTGTAAACACACACACAGTGTACACCAAATCCTACAGCGCCACCTGTGGTTAACTCCCAAACTGCAACTGTCATTTTCACAATAAAGAATGCAATTTAAATGCATTTTTTGCTGTGAAAATGACAAAAATCCCAAAAATGTGTCAAAATTGTCCGAAGTGTCCGCCATAATGTCGCAGTCACAAAAAAAATCGCTGATCGCCGCCATAAGTAGTAAAAAAAAAAAATTATAAAAATGCAATAAAACTATCCCCTATTTTGTAAACGCTATAAATTTTGCGCAAACCAATCGATAAACGCTTATTGCGATTTTTTTTACCAAAAATAGGTGCAAGAATACGTATCGGCCTAAACTGAGGAAAAAAATAATTTTTATATATGTTTTTGGGGGATATTTATTATAGCAAAAAAAATTGTCGCTCTATTTTTGTTTATAGCGCAAAAAATAAAAAACGCCGAGGTGATCAAATACCACCAAAAGAAAGCTCTATTTGTGGGAAAAAAAGGACGCCAATTTTGTTTGGGAGCCACGTCGCACGACCGCGCAATTGTCTGTTAAAGCGACGCAGTCCCAAACTGTAAAAACATCTTGGGTCTTTAGGCAGCAATATGGTCCGGGGCTTAAGTGGTTAACAACAGTTAACAAGTTTGCGCACTGTGTGATCTCTGTATCTTAGTGAAGAAAGAAGTGGAAATAAGGGCTTAATCTAAGTCAGTCTGGGCATAAGGATAGTTTTGAAGTTTAACTGTGGACTTTTGGGGTGTCTCTTCCCAGCAGAAGAATGATTTTTGGCTTATCATGGTGGTTTTTGATGGCACAAATCCTAACAATATAAACATGTAGCGAAAAATGATAAGGTGGTACTCCGGCACTTTCACTTTAAATGTAGTATGATAACTAACTGTCACAGGCACCGGTTAGCTAATCCGTGGCTAATGGGGTGTAATATCTGATACAGCGATGGTGCTGCGCTTTTTGGTGCCAATGTAAGATATGAAGAGTGATGTGGTGAAGATTAAATGTATAATAATGTGTTCTTCTGAAAAAATAAATCTGAGGTGTCACAGCAATTGAAAGAAAAGACACCAGTCACCATTTCACTGTTTGAACAGTGCAGGGACATATCACCCATTTGAAAAAGTCACATTAGATTATTATTGTCTCTAAATGGACTTATATATTTGTTTGTATGTTTTATAGACACCAGTCACTATATTTTCTATATGAATGCTATTGACACTTATAGTTGTGGTCACCTCTTATTCAAGGAAATGATTGGTATTCCGGTTAACACTCACCATGTGTATTCATGTTTACAATCTTTTGTGTGGTTTTGTGATGCTTTATTTGCACAAGCTTTTTATATACTTATATTTTCAGACAAACACATTATTATACGTTTAATCTTCACCACATCACTCTTCATATCTTACATTGGCACCCAACAGCGCAGCACCATCACTATATCAGATATAAACATGTAGCCCCCTTGTGAACATAGTGGGATAATGTAGGTAGATTTAGTAGGGCTTCACTAAAGCCTGTGAAGCCAGAGTTAATTGGGTTCATGAAGAGTTTAGCTGGCAGGCTATGAGGGCTGGGTCTCAGTCACCTCCCCCTGGCTTCTGGAAGATCCTAGTAGGTTCCAGAACTTAGTAGACAGAGGGGTGGAGACGAAGCCTGAATATTTATGGATAATCTACTAATCCCTGGAAAAAAGACCTGCCAGTAGGTGAAAAGTGGCCCATAAGTGCTATAAGTGCCTCTGGGCAGGAGGCATCCAGCTGCATGCGTCATGAGAGAGAAGAGAGAGAGAAAAAGAGAGCAAGGAACAGGAGGCAGAGAGGGAACCCTTACCCCCTGATTCTCATCCAGAAGACACCCTTGAAAGCAAGTGGGACCTGTACAGCAGGAGGCACTGCCATGCTACAGAATTTCAAGGGTCTAAGTGAGTAACCTCTACCTTTTCATCCCTCAAAGCCAAAAAAGGAGCAAGCAACTGAGTGCAATATCTAGCTAGCTTTCATAGGGGACAGTGTGCAGCTTACCTCCATCCCTGCTTAGGGAAAGCTCAAGTGAAGCCAGGTGCGCTGGCATTTTTTCTAAGGGAAGAGAATATTAGCAAATTGTTTGGGACTTGCACTGTAAGGAACCAGTAAGGACTTGTGATTATTCCTGTGAAAGTACAGTCTGGGATCTATTCTGAAAATTGGGATCAGTTCAAGTTGTCCTCAGAGTTCTTCTGTAAATACAGTTCTGGGCATCCCATATCACCCTAGCCATATTCAAGTTAATCACCCTAATAATTAACAAAAACAAAGTCCTGGGACTGGTTCATTGACTGTCGGGTGCTAGTGGAAAAAACACTTGTTGCCTGGCTGTACAGGACAAAGTGGACCCAAAAATGAATTGGCCCTCTAGGGCAGTGGTCATCAACCCTCTCCTAAGGGCCCACTAACAGGCCAGGTTTGCAAATTGCAAGGTAACTGAAATACATCACAGGTGATATCATTTGCTGGTCAGTGATTGCAGTATTCTAGTCTGCATCTCCCCAAGGTAATACATAAAACCTGGCCTGTTAGTGGGCCCTGAGGACAGGGTTGATGACCACTGCTCTAGGGAGTAGCGCTACAAACAGAATGTGCATCTTCTGATAAAGGAATATCATTTATATCATTCATTTTTTGCCTGCACCCAATGAATTTTGGTAAATAAATGCCTTCTTTACTTGTATATCTGAAATAATGAATTCTTCAGCAAGGCAGATCTTCCTGTAGTTTCTACTATGCCAGAATATGTGTGCAGTGTGTAGGACAATGCTTCTCCTATTACATTAAAGATGTCAATGAACTCTGAAGTGGTTAATAAATAACTGCTTTTCTCATTTAAAACAGCATATACCCTAAAAAAAAATTCTAACTATCCCCAAGGAAACACTTTTACCAGACACATTTCTAGCACTGGTTTTAGTCCTGATGTGATGTAGCTCACTGCATTTAAATATGTGTTGGAGGTGACTGTTCATGGCTTTTCCCACCATGATCTGACACAGATGTAAGATTGGCAGTGGATGTAGAGTCCTATTTACAGACTAGTATAGGTAAATTTGTGGAAAGCTGATATGTGTATGTCACTGTCCCAGTTTGATCACTTAACTGTTGCAATCTCTGTATTTAGTTTCTGTATTTAGTTTCTTGTTTTCTCTCTTGTAGTTTGGGGGCTGGGGATGCCCAATAATATATAAGAATAACTGAGAAGCTTAGATCACTGTCAGGTTTGTCTAAAGCCGTGTACACACGATTGGTCTTTTTTCTATCGGTGTTAACAAATAGAACATGTTTTACATTTTTCCTATGGATAAAAAAACTATAGAAAAATCAGATCGTCTGTGTGGAACTCCATCGGATAAAAATCCACGCATGCTCAGAATCAAGTTTGCGGCTTGTCGTAGTGTTTTACGTCACCGGATTTTGGCACGCTCTGATTTTTGACTGATGGTGTGTAGGCAAGACTTATGAAAGTCAGCTTCATCGGATATCCGACAAAAAAATCCATTGGATTAGATTCCATCAGATATCTGATCGTGTGTACAGGGCTTAAGTCTTTGATGAACTTTGGAAAGACGGGGAAAGGGGAAAAGAAGACTTGATGTTCTTACATACTGTATATCTTTAACACTTTTTTGCCGACTTCCTTAGATGTTTCAAATCAGTTTTGCTACAAATAGATTCACTCCAGGCACATTAAGACATTCAGTCCTACTGACAGGTATTGGCAGGTTTCCTGAACAGACAGGACAAAGAATTAGACATCTTTTAAGACAGCATATGGATTTTACCACTGCATTGTCCTCCCTTTTGGCTTACATGGGGCCCTGGCCTCATTGCACATCTACCATATAGATGTTGGTCTTCCATGTACATTTTAAGCTCAAAAAGATTACTCAGTTCCTGGAACTTCTGGTTCTTTTGAATAAGGCAACTTCTGTTACTTTGGGGCTGCTGTGAAATTCCTCTAATCACTCCCATTTGAGATTAAGACCTTTGTTTCATTCATAGATGTGGACTTTCAGCTTCTGTATTTCTCTAGGTGGTTGTCGAATTCCATAGGACAGTGTTATTAAATTCTCAGTGGGTCATATACAGTACTTTCCAAGTCTGACATATTAATTCTCTCTGGCCTTGTTTGACAGGCGCTTCTTCACCATTAACGGAGGTAGTGGTATCTTATACCTGATGTTTAGGTGTAGGAGGAGAGTATAGCGGGGCAATAGATTTAGTCCAGATGAAGACTTGTCATCTGAAAGTCTCAACATGTGGGTCTGAACTATGGAGAAATTCAGGTGGTTTTGTGGTAAATTGTTAAACTGGGCTCAGGAGGGTCTGCAATGGCACACAAGTTGCTGCATAGGATGTTATTACTTGGAAAGAAAAAAAAAACATCTATGTATGAATTTCGGTGTGTGAAGGTGACCTGTATGGTTGATAAATCAATCTTGATAAATCAATCTTCTTTGGCAGACGATGTACTGTAGGTTGGCGTACAGGATTTGAATTGTCCAATGGAATTGTGTGGACATTGTTCTGGCTTAAGAAACATTGCAAGATCCATCTTGCAGGGTCATTATAGACTGTCAAAATAGGACAATAGAATTCTTCTTCATCTTTACTGTTAAACATTTTTTATAGAGGTTCTGTCTGTGCACATACTTGGGTGGCTTGAGTTCTTGTATGAGCATGTGATTGGGTGGCTTGTGCTTCTAGTTGGCCAGCTTCTGTTTATGCAAGTGCTTATATCTAAACATTCTTGCTCTTGTATATTATTGTAAATCACTTATATATATATTTTTTTTTTACACAGGACATTACTATTCTTAGTTATTCTAAGTGCATGCTTGATCCAATGTCCTCTCTATCTTCTTGTTGCACTGCTGACACTGATGTTCAGAGCCCAGCCTCTATTGTCTTATGATAGTTTCACTACTATTTAGCACCTTTTATTATTCTAAATAAATTGCTTTGCCAATCTACACTAGTGTTTCTCCTCGTATGCCATGCATTAGGGACTGGAGATTACACAAGAGAGGATCTGTGTGGCTGGCTAATACTACCGCAAGCACTTTTGACCTTCATTGTTGCAGTGGGTCCATTTGATCAGGTAAGAAAATACTCATAGGGGTATGGTGGCGGGTATTTGATGAAGAGAATTTGAGCTATAATCACTAGGAAGACTTTTTCTAAATCAAGATCACTGTGAAGTTGGACTGTGTATGGACTACTTAGAAGACTGGACACTGATGCAATTCCTAATCCACTTTTCACAATCTTCTATTTGAAGTAGGTTTGTTAAATTGTATTTTATTATATGATTTATTATATGATTTCTGCACAATATTTGATTTTTGAATATATTTAAATTTAGTCACTTTAGAAAGCAAAAAACACCAATAGTAGTGATGCTATTTAAATACCATAAACATAGCAAGAGATAAAAACATAAATATATATATATATTTTCTTTATAATAAATGAATAATGAAAAAGTCTTGTGAATCCACACCAAAAAGACAGTCCTGAAGAGTGCAAAAACAATATGATGACACCAGTTCCTCCACCACAGTGATGAATAGGAGATCAACTCCTGCTAAGAAACAAGCTCACCAGACTATGTTGCCATTCACTCTCGTGTTTGGCAAACAAGCTCAAAGATTATATTGAGCAGCTGCTGTAAACCGCCACACTCCGTTTACATGCCCAGGTTTGACTCCACCAATTCTTAGATGTGAAGGCTTTCTTTCTATTTTTATCTGGTGACCCAGCCAGCAAGTCTGCTTTCACAAGCTCAAGCTCTCCAGCAGAATGTATCTCATCCTGAACTGGTTCCATTTTGTGTTCGCCTCAGACACTAAATAGCACATGAGAGTTATCACCAGTCAGAAGCTAGGTGTATTTTAAACTGCACTGAAGGATTTTCTTTCACTTCTTGTTGTGGCTTATATTATATATACACTGTTATATATTTATGTTTTTCATCTCTTGTTAAAGTGGTTGTAAACCCACTTTTTTCACTTTTACCTACAGGTAAGCCTATAATAAGGCTTACCTGTAGGTATAAAGAATATCTCCTAAACCTGTACGGTTTAGGAGATATTCCCCTCACAATGCGCCGCTGATTGCAGCAGCACATACGCAGGGGGGAATCCATGGCGAAAGGACCGGCAGCCGCCGGACCTTGCCGAATTTAAATCTCCCGCGCACACGCGCGGGAGTGACGTCATCGCCGCTCCAGCCAATCACAGCGCTGGAGCAGCGATATCCGGAAAACACGCCGGAGCAAGATGACATCTCGCCCGGCGTGGACCAGGTAAGTGTTCTTCACCTCGTTCCGAGGTAAGTATTTCATAATCAGCCAGTATGCGGTGCATACTGGCTGATTATGCCTTTTGCCTTGCAGGTTTGAAAAAAAAAAAGTAATTTTATTATGTATATGGAGCATTTCAGTGTTATGTTTTCTATATATTTTTTTACTAATACCTCACACTGCTGACACTGATGGGTTGTTCAGAGCCCAGTCTCTATTGTCTTATGACAGTTTCACTACTATGCTTCCTAATATGAATCTCAAGGTTTACAGTTTTGGTTAAATTGTATCATTATTACTCCAAGACAAAAAAAGACAACATTTCTCAGTAAGTGTTACAGGGCATTCCCTAGGTATGTTATTTAATTACATTTTTCATTTATAATGTTTCACGTTAATTTTTCACTTTACGCATTACTGAAATTGCTGTTTACCATCAAACTGAATTTTTAATTTTTTTTTTTGCTTTGATATATGTCCCTTAGGGCAGTGCCCATCACTCGAACTTTAGTAATGTTTGCCAAACCCATGTATGCTCAGATGATCACAAGTAAGAGGCAGCAAAGATCCTTGCAGGGGTGTTACAGCATCAGAACCATGAGTGTTGAAAGATCATGGGATTATTAACAAAAGGGAATTTGGTGAATTGGTGTGGTATAATAAAAGACAAGTGCAGAAATAGAAAAAAAAATAGCCTGGTCCCCGCAAACCTCGCCCAGGCTGAGTAGTTGACAGGTAAAAGCAGCCTCAGCTCAATTCATTCAGGTCACACCCCCAACATGTTTCGCCCCCCCCCCGGGGCTTAATAATATAAGTCTCCAGGCAAGGTTTGCGTATATTTATTTCTATTTCTACAGAGTGTTTTGGGTCTGGATGAACCTCTCCGTAGCCTGCAACCTCACTAGTCAGCAACACCCAACTCACTGGATCTTGACCTCACCGTAGGCCCCTAAGCATTTACTGTGGGTTACAATAGACAAGTGCAATTTAACAATCACCTGGTAACTGCAGTACAAGTGTGCTGTGCTCCTAATATGCATCTCAAGGATTTAAGTTTTGATTGAATTTTACCTTCATTACTCTTAGGCCTTGTACTCACGACCGGATCTGTGCGCTGGAAACTGTCTGCCCGACAGTTTCCGGCGTACAAGGCTGATTTGTGTTTGGTTCCGCTGGCGTGTACACACCAGCGGACCAAATTACCGTCGTACCGGAACGCGTGCACGTAAACTACGTACGACGTCACTATAAAGGGGAAGACCAAACTTAATGGCGCCGCCCTCTGTTCCTCTTTTGCTAGTTACGGGTTTGCTCGTGTTAGTGAAGGTTTGGTTAGAGCTGATTCGCGCTTCTCGGTCTCCAGGCTTTGACAGCGTGTATTCACGGGTTCAGTGCGTGTGCTTGCGGTAACGTAGTTGTCATTCGGCTATAGGCTAGCAGGTTGTTTCTGCTTTAGCAGTTGCATCCTGTGCGCTCGTATCTGTTTGTCACGCGTTTGTCGCAGGTAGTGCTGGATTTGCGAGTGCTTTCTGTTTCAGTGTGTTCTTGACTGACCAGCCGGCCGGTTTGAAGCCATGATGGAGCAGCAGCGTCAATTTTCGCGAGTTGGTGCTGTTTATGGGATGGCTGCTGGATATGTTCATTTGTCCAGTACTTTGGCCAGAAACAGGGGGCGGAGGCGTTTCTGGACCAAGAATTGGTTGCGCCAGCGTGACCAGTTCTCACATATGCCTCTGCTTAGGGAACTCCAGGAGAATAATCCTAATGACTTTAGGAATTTTCTCCGCATGACGGACCCCGTATTCAACAGTCTGCTGGAACTTCTGTCCCCCTATATCACGAGGCAGGACACTGTGATGCGCCAAGCCATCACGGCCGAGCAGAGGCTTATTGCCACGTTGCGGTACCTGGCGACTGGGAGGAGCCTGCAGGACCTCAAGTTCTCGACAGGCATCTCTCCGCAGGCGCTTGGGGTCATCATACCGGACACGTGTGCTGCCATCATCAAAGTTATGCATGAGGAGTATATTAAGGTAAGTTTCCTGGCTGTAATAATGTGGCCAACTAACTTTATTTTTATTTTCCCAGATATGCTGTGTGTTTAACTAACGTTACCTTTTCTCCCTATGCATGTTGATATCAGCTTTTACATGTTTTTTTCTTGACCTACCTGCATATTTGTCCCTTACCCAATATTAACCTGTCCAGCATGCTATCCTAGGGACAAACCCACCTTGCCATTTTTTAAAACAGGACTTTTTGTTTTTTGTGTCCCCCCCCCCCCCCCCCCTTCAAACTTTTATTGTCCCCATCAGAGGGCTGTGGAGTCTCTTAATGAAGTGGCCCTATATATTTCATTTCCCAAATTCTCCATGCACATTTTTCTAATGCAATTTTAATACTGTGAACTGTCACAAGGATGCTTGTAGGATGTTTTTGTTACAAAGTACTAAATCTCTTTTTTTGTTTGTCCCCACAGCTACCCTCCACACCACAGGAATGGCAGTCTGTGGCTTCCCAATTTGCCCAGCGGTGGGATTTTCCAAACTGCGGTGGAGCAATAGATGGGAAACACGTCCGCATTGTGCCCCCACCCCGCTCGGGGTCCTACTATTATAATTACAAGGGTTATCATAGTATCGTGTTGATGGCGGTGGTGTCGGCACAGTATGAGTTTCTATATGTGGACGTGGGGAAGAACGGCCGGATGTCTGATGGGGGAGTGTTCGCACGGACTGATTTCTATGATCGTCTCCAAGCTGGTGGTCTGGCATTGCCACCAGATGAAGATAATGTGGAAGGACTTCCGTTTGTGTTCCTAGCGGACGAGGCTTTCGGGCTTGGTCCTCACCTCATGCGGCCTTTTCCCCAGAGGACCCTCACCTCAGAGAGGAGTGTGTTTAATTTTCGGTTGGCCAGGGCTCGGAGGGTAGTCGAGAATGCCTTTGGGATACTCACCAACCGGTTCCGCCTGTTCAGGACATCGATACATCTGGCGGAATATAAATTGGACACCGTTGTATTTGCCTGCTGCATTTTGCACAACTTTTTACGCAGGCACTCCCAGACGTACCTACCCGACATCGGTTCTGAGGCAAGACTACCCTCAGATCCCCTTCCCGGGCTGGACACTGGTCGCGCTGGCTTGGCCCCCCAATCAGCTCGTGAGGTACGCGACAAATATGTTGAGTACTTCATGGGTCGGGGGGCCATTGCTATGCCAGATCATATTTCTTTCTAATTCGGCCCCCAAAGAAAGGAATATTCTCAAAAATAATAAATAATTAGACCATTGGACTTTATACAGTTGTTTGTCATTAATGCTTTTTCTCTTTTTCTCTGTCTTCCTGGTTCTCTAACTAACTTCTTCAATTGTAATGCATAATTGATTTCTCCACTTTTAGTAACTAACCACATTTTGCACAGTATTCACTCATCTACAAACAGGGTATTGAGTCTAGAAATAAGAAGCAACTCCATTTGTAAATTTTGAGGTCAAGTATTTTAATTTTTGCTTGTTCATGACCCCAAAAATTATTTAATATTTTTTTCATTACTCCCTGCTTTTGTACTTAGGAGTCTACAAAATTTTTTTAATATTTTTTTTTTTTCAGGTAATTCAACCAAAAATATTATGCAGATTATACATTTATTAACAAGTTCACATTTTTTTTTATCAAATATAGTTAGATTTATTGTTTACATATATATATATATATATATAGACTATTTTTGGTGGGGTGTTTACCGCCTTAAATTTTTTTTTTGGGCATATTTTTTATGCACAAAAAACAATAATTTTTTAACCATTTTTTTTGTTTTTGGTGTGTTTTTCAAAAAGTAAATTTTTAGGTGAGATTTTGGAGTCAAATCTCTACTTCACTAAATTCAGTGATTAGAGAGATTTATAATTCTATATATATATATTTTAAATTTTTTGGCGTTGTTTATTCTTTATGGTCTAAACTTTATAGTATCCCAAAATGTTCAACATGGTCAAAAAGTAACAAAATCCAATTCCAAAAATATAAAAACTCACAACAGCAGTCAGTCATGGTGTGCTTTCACACTGGAACACGCCAAATTTGGAAGATACACACATTCAGTGCAAACTCGCCAAATGTCATTGGTTCAACAGACAAATGGCCACATGTGCTATCTGACATCATGGGTGATCAATGTCTGTGTTCTGTGGGAGCAAACCCTTCCTCTCAACTACTTGAGGATGGAGGAGGGGGTTGGACCCACAAAGCACAGACATTAGATATTCTGTGATGGCAGATAGCACATGTTGGCACACTGTGTGTGTATCTTCAAATTTTGGCGTATTCATTATTAAAACTGTAAAAATGTTTGTGGGGGCGGGGGATGGGCGGGGGGTGTTTCAGTCTTTGACACGGCCCATCATGTCAATAATGTTTTTAAAATTAGATTCGATGACCATCATTCTTTGCCGCATATTGTCCATTTCCGTGCAGCATTCCAAAAGGACATTTGTTAAATTCTCTTCCATGACAACCATCCTTTCACGCATATTGTGCATTTCAGTGCTGCACTCCATTACCTGCTGAATAATTATAGCAGCACTTGCACGTGAAAATATTGGCACACCATCCTCCTCCCCTAAAAAAAAAAAAAAAAATGGCATTTACAACATTATTTTTCGATGAGGCCTATCTACATATGTTTTTTTGAATCAAGCTAGGGTGACACTGACCTGATGGGCTTCTCCTTTCCACCTCTTCGACATCTTCTATCACTCCTCCTTCTTCCACCACCTCCCCATCATCTTCTATCACTCCTCCTTCTTCCACCGCTTCCCCATCATCTTGGACTCCTCCTTCATCCATCAATCCACCTTCTTTCAATTCGCCAAATTGTTCTTCCGCCACTTGCCCTTCATCTGCTATAACTTCTAAGTCCAAAATTACTTCTTCCTCCTCTCTTCCTTCCTCCTTTCTTCCTTCCTCCTCTCCTTCCACATCCTCTTCTCCTTCCACATCCTCTTCTCCTTCCACATCCTCTTCTCCTTCCACATCCTCTTCTCCTTCCACATCCTCCTCCTCCTCCACATGTTGAGATGGCAGATTTTGGCCTTGTCTGGCCCTCTCTGCCTCCTCCAAATGCTGGCAAATTCTTTCCCCTGAAATAAACCAAAAAAATTGTAGACTCATCAGCACACAGATATTGGAGAGCATAAATCGCACACATTGCTTAGAAGATGCTTTAATTTAGTTACTTTTATCTTTCACCAAACCTACATTTTGCAATTACTTCTATATGGCAAGCTCTGATCCTGCCCCTTTTTAGCAAAGTGACACACATGGATGTCCCCCCTAAACTGTATTTCTGGGAGACCCTACCAAAACCCATTTTTGATTTGGGGAGACACAGGTGCTCTGCATTGCAGATGTGAAAACATCTGCTTTATTACCACTGTTTTTAGAATGAATCCTGTTTGCCTTTCCCATTCTCATAATTTTATTTTCTAGAACTAGCTTTTACACAATGTTTACAAACAAAGTTTTTGGCCAGTGAGCCATGTCCAGGTGTGTTGTTCCTGGAATAACCGAGCCTTTCTGAGAAACTATGTGATGTTACGTTGTTTACTAAGAACACTATTTGTAAATATGTCGGTATTTAGGTCATAAAAAATAAATGACAACATGTCTTTAAAATTACAAGCAGGCCAAGGAGGCAGATGGTGAAATATACATGGCAACACATTATTGCAGACAATCACCCCCCCCCCAACCCCAATATATATTTACTTACTTTTACGCAGAATTTTAAGTATTTTCTTCATCTGATGTGGCTCCCTCAATTTTAAGTCTGACCATCGTTTCCTCAGCTGTTCCTTGGACCTGGTGATCCCAAACAGCCTCTGCATTCTCCTCGCCACCTTGTCCATAATATGTGCCTTTCGGCGGTTAGGGGTCTTGTATGGCCCTAATTCACCATCATAGTCCTTCTTTCGCATGATGTAAACTAACTCCACCATTTCCTGGAACCGCATATTAGTGGCTTTATATCTTCTTTGCCTTGATCGGGACGTCCCTGCCTCTGTCCCTTCACTTGTGGCATGAGAGCATCGTGCCCGCTCGTGTGACATCGCCATCTTTCCTTTCCCACAGAGATTATGGGCGTGGAAAAGATGAATTCTTACGCCATGGGCGGAGAAGAGGGCGGCGTTTAATACATACGCGGAGTGTAGAGAATGCAAACAACGTGTTTACGTCGGTTACGCGGAGAATCTTCGAGCGCATACAGAACATACACAGTTAACGCCATATTTCCTAAACTCATTGATTAGGGGCCTCGCAAAGGTGACGAGGGCGGGGTTTAATAAATACGCGGAGTGTTTAAAAGGTGCACGCCGTGATTACGCATCTTACGCGGTAATTAGGCGAGCGTGAGAAACGAGGAGCGAGAGACAGGAAGGTAAGGAAATTAAAAATTTGATCAGCAGAGGCCTTGAAAATGTAGACACATGGGATGGGGGTTTGGGCTGTTGGTTGCACCCTTTTTAAGCTATTCTGTCTATGGGGTACCACAATGTTATTTTGGTATCCAAATGCTTTTGGACACCTCACAAAATAGAGATGTGAACAATGCTGTACCTCATTGACAAGTTTTTGAATGGTGTATTCAGATCAGCCAAAGTATTGTTCAAGTGTTGGTTGTACAGAGGTCATTAGGAAGTGTCTTTTATGTCATCCATTGTCAGGGGCATGAGATTTACACATGAAAGAGTGCCTAGATGAATACTGTCATTTGTAAGCATTGTTTAGTTTTCTATATTAAAAATATTTACAGCAATGTTAACAATGGCTCTGCATCTAGCAAATCAATGTTTGGTACAAGCAATGCGGCCGAGCTGCCAATCATTGTTTAAACAAGAGAGACTGTGTTTGTAATTAGATATAGGTAATAAATTTGAAGACACATATTAGATCAAGGTCAACGCTGATCCTTTTGAATATTTATTTTTCTGTGGTTTATGTTTTTGGAATCTAGACTCAAAAAGAAATATAATTTTTCAAAAAATTCAATGGACCTCCTACAAACCAAGGAAGCTATAGAGGCCTTACTCCAAAAATATCAGGAGACGCCCATCCTGTGGAATTCCAAACACGCATTATATTGCAATAAAGAGGTACGAGCGGCAGCACTAGAAGAGCTAGCAAACTATATGCAAACTTGGGTGCCAGGATGCACTGCCAACATGGTGAAGGATAAACTTGCCAACCTCAGAAGCACATACAGGAGAGCATACAAAGCTAATAAAAGCAAAAAATCAGGAGCAGCAGCAAGACAAGCAAAGGAACCCAAACTGTGGTATTATAAACAGATGGCTTTTTTGCGGGACGAAATGGAAGGCAGGAAAACGATGTCGAGTCTTTCTTCCAACCTTTCCTCCATGCTACCTTCCAGCGGACCTTCCCCAGATGACCACAGCCCTGCAGAGTCGGAGGAAGAGGGCCTGGCTGACAGAGATGCAGATCTGCCACCCTTCGATGAGGAGGTATAGTAGTTTCCTCTATATTTCTTGCGTAAATAATTCTTGGTGGATTAATGATTAGATATTGTAAAAAAAAAGCCAAGCTGGGAAAAAGCAAAAAAAAAGGTGTTCAGACAAATAGGTGTCAGAGATGACAACTGCAGGGGTCAGAAGTAGAGTGTATTCAAGTAATAATGAACAGAAAATACTAAACGAAAAACATGAAAATGAGTGTGGTTTTATTTAGCGAAATTGTAAAAAATGTCCTTTTTTTTCCACACAGGAAGAAGAGATCAGCCAGGAGGTGGCAGATCCTCAGGTGTCTGTCAGCCAGGAGGAGGCCGGGGTCAGTGGCAGCCAGGAGGAGGCCGGGGTCAGTGGCAGCCAGGAGGAGGCCGGGGTCAGTGGCAGCCAGGAGGAGGCTGGGCCCAGTGGCCTGCAGCAGGTCCCCCCGGCCAGGAGAACCACCACCAGCCAGTCTTCTCCCCCCCAGGTGAGGCCATCAGGCCGAAGGAGGCAGTTGAGGCCTGTGGAGGAGGCAAGCCTCCGCATGATACAGGAGGCAAGCGCCATCATGAGGGCCCCCCTCAACCCCACAGAGGCCTTCAGTGCCTCATTGGCCCATGATTTAAATGAAGGGGAGGAGGACCAGAGAAGACTGGCAAAGGCCCTGATGAACCAGGTCCTTTGGTGGATGCAGAGGGGCCTGCTGACCCCAGAGACTGGGCTATGTGACCCGGCCCGGCTTGCGGAACACCATCCTCCTGCTGCCACATCGACCCCACCTGCAAGACCCCGTGTTAGATCCGCTGGAAGGCTGCCTGGAGGGAAGGCTGGAAAGAGGAGGAAACGTTGATTTTCTGCCTTCCATTTCCTTCCACATAAAGGACATCTTGTTTGTACTACCACAGTTTGGGTTCCTTTGTTTGTGTGCTGCTGCTTCATATTTTTGTGTTTGGCTCCTGAGGCTTGGAAGTTTATCCTTCACCATGTTGGAAATGCAAGTTTGCATATAGTTTGCTATCTATTCTAGTGCTGCCGTTCTTTTTATTTTTTGTGATGACATTTGCCTGAATAAAAGGCTTTTTGCTTTCATTTGAAAACATGTCTATTGTTTGTTATACTGTGGGGATTATTAGGCAGCAAACCTTTAATAAATATACAATGGGTAATTTACAAAGGACACACTCCTTGGGGGGGGGGGACATTTGGTGTGCCAACATGGTTTAATATTCTCTAATGAAACACAAAAAAATAAATAAATAAATAAATAAATAAAAAAAACATGTAAAAAAAAACTATTTTAAATGGTGACATAACTAGAAACAACAAAAAAAAAAAAGAAAATATGCACATTCCTTTACAAAAATGACTACTATAAATTATGGAGGACCACCAACCAAAACACACGTCTGGCATAGAAAACATTATTAAAGGATTACATCACAAGCAAGAAATGTGACATTTCAGTATGGGACAACTCTATTGAAATTGCATCAGCAAGAGAACGGGGTTATTCTAGCAAGAGAAGAATTAATAAAACGAGGCAAGAAAATGTGGTTTAGTGCGCCTTTTTAAGACATTGTTCTCTTGCTAGAATAAAAGGTTTGTAATGACGAATGTGCCATATCCCAAACAAACGCGAGTTTTACCTGAACGAGCGCTCCCGTCTCCTCATTTGGACTGAGCATGCGCGGGGTTTTTGTACGCTGCTTTTGTGTACAGACGACCGAACATGTCTGACGGACACGATTCCAGCAGACTGTTTTAAAGCAAGACCAGGAAACAGTTGTTCGTTGGAAAACGGTCTGGCCGACGATTGTTTGCTGGAATCCTGTACGTTGCTGCCTACACACGAACGAACATGTCCGCTGAAACTGGTCTGCCGACCAGTTTCAGCAGACATGTTTGGTCGTGAGTACGGGGCCTTAGATAAAAATGGCAAAAATTCTACCGGACAGCAAATCTTTTCAAAAGTTTTGTTTCCTGAAAAACCTTTAGTGATTATGAGAGACCCTTTCTAACTAAAAACGAAATAATTTCAGAATTGCTTAATTATGTACTAGTCTTGAGAAATATGATATGAAATGTTATGTTTCTGACACCCTGCATGAAATAAACAGTAGATATGTGCATTCCCGTTCGTACGAATGTTATTTTCGTACGAAAATGTTCATTTTCGTACCCGCAGAATAATGTGTACATACGAAAAAATTAAAGCACCAAAATACGAAAATGACGGGATTACGAATGAGCCACATAACGAACAACCGCAAATACGAACGAACGATCTGACGAAAATACGACAAAACGAAAACGGCCAAAGAACGAAAATGACATCCACAACAAAAGATTTGCATTCTGTATCCTGTTTGAATCCCCTCTCTGCTCGTATCCCCAGTCGCATGCTCACACGACATCCACAACAAAAGACCCGCACCCTGTATTTTGAATTCCTTTTTTCTGTTTGTATTTTGGATTCAACAGAATGCAAATCTTTTGCCACAGATGTCACACGAACACACGACCGAAAACACCAAAAGAAAAAGGACCCAAAATACAGAATGCAAATCTTTTATTATAGATGTAATTTTCGTTTTTTTGAATGGGCAGTGAGTGTAGTTAGTAAATCAGCTTCTTTTTTGTGCTGAGTAGTACAGTAAAGCCAAATAAACTTTTCTGTGGATTTTCATCTGAAGGGAGATCAGTTGGCCAGACTTTTGAACCCAAAAATGGTTTTCTGATGGAGTTTAAAAACAAACAAATTTTCTGAGAACGAACGGAAAACGATCGTTTTTATGTTTGTTGTTAAAAAAGTCTGACCAAGTGTATGGGGCTTAACAATAGTTAATATGGATGAGCCGCGTGTTGAAAGTGCCGCGAATCCCGCGATATATTTACGAAAAGTACAAAATGACGAAAATCCTTTTTCTGTTCGTATCTTCAGTCGCATGCCCACATGACATCCACAACAAATTGTCATAGATGTCACACGAACACATGACCGAAAACACGAACAGAAAAAGGAATCCAAAACACAGAATGCAAATCATTGACGGAAATTTACGAAAATCATTGTCTAACAAGTAACGAACATGAATTAAACAGAATAACGAACCATCCCGCATGTACGAAAATAAAACGGTAACGAAAATACGAAACGATCAGAATACGAAAAAATCTCGTCGTACGAAAAACGAACGGGAACCAACAGGAAAACGGGCGTCTTACGAAAAACGAACGGAAACGAACCTACGGAACGATACGAAACAGAACAAAAAAAAAAGAAATTTTTTTCTGTGCACATGTCTAATAAACAGGGCTAAAAGTGTTTCTTGTACTCAGTGTCTGGTGTATCTTGCTGCAGTGTACATTAATAGTCCGCCAGCATTGATGGATTCCAGTTGCCCTGATACTAGTTTTCAATTGTGGTAATGTCCTGGTGAAACCTTTCACCATGCTCATCACTGACTGCACCTTGAAAATGCATCTCCATTCAGGGGAGTATCATGAAATCAGTGGGTCTGGGTGCAAGATCAAAAGTGGGCTCTAAGCCTTGAGGGAAAAAAAAGCGACAAAGCACGGCGCAGTAAAGAGTGGGCATAGTTTAAATTGCATTAAATATTGAGTATGGCTTAAAAAGGGTGTAATTAAATAGAGTCTGAGATGACTAATGGTCCTTTCACACTAGTGGACCGTTCGTCCGTTCATTACAAGTCCGTTAACGGACTTGTAATGAATCCCTATGGGATTGCGTCCGTTAGCGGATGGAGCATCCGCTAGCGTCCGCGTCCGTCGGGATCCGCTTTTGCGAACGGAAGAAACCCTATTTTTCTTCCGTTCGGCGGAACGGATCGGATGCAGACGGACAGACGGTCCGTCTGCATCCGATCCCCCATAGGGGAGAGCGGAGCAGAGACAGGGCGGTCTCTGCAACGTGTGCGGGGACCGCCCTATCCGCCGACAGCTCAGCGGGGATCCCCGCTGAGCTTTGGAGGAAACAGAAACGGTCCGCTCCGTGTGAAAGGACCCTTACAGAATGTGGTAATGTTAAATAGGGAATGTACAGTGCTAAGTGTACGGCGTGGGTAATATGTGCAGTGGAGGAGTGCAGGGTGTATGGCGATGGGTAGTATGTGCAGGAGAGGAGTGTGAAGTGTATGGAAGAGGGTAGTAGTGCAGTTTTAAGAAATAAACTGCACTACAGTAAAATCTTAACTTTCCTGTGTGCCAAAATACATCAATCTGCCTTGCTGAAAAATGCTTCACATGAAATTCAGGTTCCAATTATCTGACCTCTGTGGAACTCTGTTAATGGCCTCTTGTTGCTTTGAAATTGTTGTCAAAATGTTATTTTACCTCTATTATAGCTTGCATGTATGTGTTCAGACTAAATGATCACTAAAAAGATTCTAATCTAAGAACTGGAGAAGCAAACCACAGTGCAGGCTTGCCAACTTTCAGTAAATTTACGAATAGTATGTAAAATCCACAATTGTTGCATTTGTCCATGAATGTCAGTTACAGACATGCAGCCTATGGCCCGGATTCACAAAGCACTTACGCCTACGTATCTCGATATACGCCGCGTAAGTGTAACTATGCGCCGTCGTATCTGTGCGCCATGCCCACAGAACTAGATACGCCTGAAAATAGGCTTCATCCGACCGACGTAACTTTCCTATGCCGGCGTATCGTGGGTGCATATTTACGCTGGCCGCCTCATTGCAAATATGCAAATGAGGGAGATACGTCGATTCACGAACGTAGTTGCGCCCGGCGCATAATATACGCGGTTTGCGTAAGGCTTACGTCCGGCGTATAGTTATTCCCCATCTATGAGGCGCAACTCAAGCAAAGGTATGGACCAGGTAACAGCCGTCGTATTTTATATCATTTACGTAGTAGTACGTGAATAGGGCTGGGCATAGGTTATGTTCACGACGTAGGCAGTGATTCAACGTATCTTAGGCAGTTGTTTCGACGTGATTCTGAGCATGCACACTGGGATGCGGCCACGGGACGGCGCATGCGCCGTACGTTATTCGTATCTTTATGACGCTCAGTCCATCATTTACATGGGGTCACGCCTCATTAGCATGGCTCACGCTTACGCCGAAGAAACCCAGCGTAGATTTGGGGGCGAGTGCTTTGTGAATTCAGTGCTTGCGTCTGTGCGCTGCGTCGGCGTAGCATATATTAGATACGCTACGCCCGCATAAATATGCGCCGATGTATGTGAATCCGGGCCTATATGTCCGCATTGGACATTCAAGGACAGATGCAAAAAGTACAGATTTTACATACTGTTACATACATAAAGTTGGCAACCCTGACACCACAGGTTACAGCATTTCCACAACAGATGCAGTGCATGCAGGGAATTTTTTTCATGGTGTACTTAATAAAAAAAATTATGCTTTCAAGTCACAAAAAAAAAAAAAGATTGATTGGAAACGAAACATACTAAGGGCTGGATTCAGAGAGACTTACGACGGCGTATCAGTAGATACGCTGTCTTAAGTCCGAATGCGTGCCGTCGTATCTTTGCGCGCATTCTTAAAATGAGATACGCCTCACTGTTGCTAAGATACAACCAACGTAAGTCTCCTACGCCGTTGTATCTTATATGCATATTTACGCCGGCCGCTAGGGCGTGTATGTGGATTTACACGTCAAATATGTAAATGAGCAAGATACGCCGATTCAGGAACGTGCGTATGCCTGTCCCAGTAAGCTACGCCGTTTACGTAAGACATATGCCGGCGTAAAGATAAACCATCAAAAAGATGCAAGGTATGGACGACGGAACAGCCGTCGAATTGTACGTTGTTTGTGTAAGCGTACGTGAATGGGGCTGGGCGTAGGTTACGTTCACATCGAAAGCATTGAGCCAACGTCGTTTCATAGGGAGTATTTGCGACGTGATTCTGAGCATGTGCGCGCATGCGCCGTACAAACGGCCCTCATTTACATGGGGTCACGGTTAATTTAAATGTAGCCCGCCCACTACATGCCTACTTTGAATTAGGCGGGGTTACGCCGGCCCATTTGCGATACGCCAACGTAACTTACGGAGCAAGTGCTTTGTGAATACTGTACTTGCCTCACTATGTTACGTCAGCGTAGTGCAAATGGGATGCGCTACTCCGGCCAAAAGATACGCCATTGTATCTGAATCTGGCCCTAAATGCATAAGCATGTTATCAAGATATGTCTACATTTTGCAGTGCAAAGGTTTGATGAAAGCTTTGATGTTTGTTCTGCTAGTCTTTAGGTTAGAAGATTAGTAAAGAACCTCCAGGGTTCTGATAGTTGGAGAAACCAGGTGTCCATTCGGTAACCTTGTCTATTTTTTTCTACCTGCTTTTATCTATAATTTTGCTGTGCCCCTACAAGCACCTAGGTTCATGACTGTCTCCAAATACCTTGTGCCACCTGTTTCTTCAGACATGACTGCATATTATACCCACAGAGCAAGCCATAGTTTTTTTTTTACATATCTACTATTCCCAGAGCATTTCATCAATCTGTAGATGCTTCTCATTGATTGAAATGCATAGGATGATACTGCCATATGGATTTAAAATATTTATAATGGCCACTGATTTAATATTAATTAGCATTGAATGAATACACTTGCATACAAGTAAACAGAAACAGTTGGTTTCCTTGTTTGTTGTGATAAACTATTTAGCTAATTGAAACCTACATTTGTTTTCAAATATGTTTATTTAAATGTGTATCTGTTTCTGATTTACTTAAAAACATGTGTGCCATGGATTTCTCTATTCATGCAAGAAATAGCCTGGTGCAAGCTGTGAAGTTATTCATCTTGTCAAAAATGGAAGCAGCAGAGTTCCAAAGGGATGGATACAAAGACATATAAATAAATAAAGCATACATATTTGTATTTTATTTGTATTTTTCATAATAACAATGGGTGTTGCATTACTCTATGGAATAGTAAAAATCATTCAATATTCAAAAAGAAAAACAACTATCCTAATCAAGTTCCTTTAAAGGAGGGAGGACAAAAAGGCATCACATACAGTAAAAATGTGGCCAAAAGAATGGACTTTTAAGGTGCCAGTAAAGAAACATTTTCACACTAAATATACAATAATACCATATACCTTATCAATATAACAGAAACACATAGGGCAAATGTAAAATAATAATAAAATAATCATTGCAATAGTACAGTTTCTCTTGTATAGATTCAGGATGTCTTCAGATGTTTAAACAGATGTTATTATAAGTGGTAGTTTCAACACGTTTCACCTATTGCTGCTTCTGAACACACACTACTCAAGAATAGGGATGAGCCGAACATACCCGCATTCGGTTCGCACCAGAACCGTTGAACAGTCCGATCGTTTAGAACCCCATTGAAGTCTATGGGACTCGAACGTTCGAATTCAAAAACGCTCATTTTAAAGACCAACATTCAATTTATGTTGGAAAACGTCTTTCAGAACCCGGGTCTTGCCCCAGGGAACATGTATCAATGGAAAAAAAAGTTTTAAAAACTGTCGTTTTTTCTGGAGCAGCGATTTTAATGATGCTTAAAGTGAAAAAAAATTTTGAAAAATTCCTTTTAATATCACACCTGCTGGGTGTCTATAGTAGTGGCACATGTTCAGGGCTGGTGCAAGGATTTTTGACACCCTAGGCGAAACCTTATTTTGCCGCCCCCTTGGCTCCTCCCCTGACCCCACCCTCTTTGTGCTTGCCCTGACCTTTTTAATGGCTGCTCAAAAACAAAATAAAAATACCTTCAAAGTTGCTGCTTTCTCCACAAACCAACCTTCTCATGCAATCCTCACTCCCAGCACCCTGCCATCCTGCTCCCAGCAATCCTCACTTCCAGCACCCTGCCATTCCTGCTCCCAGCAATTCTCACTTCCAGCACCCTGCCATTCCTGCTCCCAGCAATCCTCACTTCCAGCACCCTGTCATTCCTGCTCCCAGCAATCCTCACTTCCAGCACCCTGCCATTCCTGCTCCCAGCAATCCTCACTTCCAGCACCCTGCCATTCCTGCTCCCAGCAATCCTCACTTGCAGCACCCTGCCATTCCTGCTCCCAGCAATCCTCACTTCCAGCACCCTGTCATTCCTGCCCCCAGCAATCCTCACTTCCAGCACCCTGCCATCCTGCTATAAAACAGCAAACGTGCAGTCAGACCAACTACGTTTAGGTGCTATTTAACAGCAAACGTGCAGTCAGACCAACTACGTTTAGGTGCTACTGAACAGTAAAAATGTGCAGTCAGACCAACTACATTTAGGTGCTATTAAACAGCAAACGTGCAGTCACACCAACTGCGTTTAGGTGCTATTAAACAGCAAACGTGCAGTCAGACCAACTGCGTTTAGGTGCTATTAAACAGCACACGTGCAGTTACAGCAAATGCGTTTAGTTGCTATTAAACAGCAAACGTGCAGTCACACCAACTGCGTTTAGGTGCTATTAAACAGCAAATGTGCAGTCAAACCAACTACGTTTAGGTGCTATTTAACAGCAAACGTGCAGTCACACCAATTGCGTTTAGGTGCTATTAAACAGCACACGCGCAGTTACAGCAAATGCGTTTAGTTGCTATTAAACAGCACACGCGCAGTAAGAGCGACTGTGTTTATGTGCAATTAAATAGCACACGTGCATTAACAGTGACTGCATTTCTGTGCAAATAAATAGCACACGTGCAGTAACAGCTAATGCGTGTATGTGCAATTAAATAGCACACGTCCACTAACACTGACTGAGTACTATGTTTAGGTACTATGTTTAAACTAAAGACTATGCAGGCAATACAACACGTTAGAGCACTGCATCAAGCACAACCTCCTGCCTGACAAATACTAATAGCATATCTAGCTATGCTATACAGTTTATAAATATATGTACAACTCCTAGGGACGTATATATATTCTCTACAAACTGTAAATTTAACTATACTAGCCTTCCTGCTCGATCTATCTATCTATCTATCTATCTATCTATCTATCTATCTATCTATCTATCTATCTATCTATCTATCTATCTATCTATCTATCTATCTATCTATCTATCTATCTATCTATCTAGTAGAAAAGACACTGTGTCTCTATCTATCTCTCTCTCTCTAACTGTCTGACTGATCTTCTCTTTCACAAAGCCGGAACACACTACACGAGGCCGCCTTGCAGGCTGCCTTTTATAATGTGGGGCGTGTACTAAACCCCCTGAACCATAATTGGCCAAAGCCACCCTGGCTTTGGCCAGTTATGGCTCTTCGTTTTTTGCGTGCTGTGATTGGCCAAGCATGCGGGACATACAGCATGCTTGGCCAATCATCAGCGCTCAACGCCGCAGTGAATTATGGGACGTTTTGCGTCACTCGAATTTGGAGCGAACGACCCTTTTTGTTCGAATTTCGACGAACGATCGAACGACCGATGTTCGAGTCGAACATACGTTCTTATCGAACGCGAAGCTCATCCCTACTCAAGAACACTGAACAGAAATACATATAATTAACATACATACAAATCAAAACAACATATATGTATCTATTGCCCCATATTAGGTGAACTCAGTCCATAGAGCACATATCACATCTGCCAAAGTTGTGAACAATCCAAGATCCTCCCTGGGCCTTCATAGGAGGAAACCCCCAACAACAACCACCCCAATACAACCAATTGGAGGACGCAAGACACAGACTTTTTTAAACAATAAAAACATTAACTGTTAGGCACTGAAGTTCAAACTGGCAATAGCCTACTAAATAGCTTAACAAGGAAGTATTCCATACCTTAAGAATATTGTTTATTTACCAAACTAATCATCCTGCTCTTTAGCTCCCTCATCACTTCCTCCCATATTCACCTCCAGGACTTCTTCCAAGCCTCTGCCATCCTCTGGAATGCCCTACCCCAATCTGTCAAAATATCTGCACACCTATCTACTTTGATGCCGCATACACACGATCAGTCAATCCGATGAGAACGGACCGATGGACCGTTTTCATCGGATGGACCGATGAAGCTGACTGATGGTCCGTCGTGCCTACACACCATCGGTTAAAAAAACGATCGTGTCAGAACGCGGTAAAGTAAAACACAACGACGTGCTGAAAAAAACGAAGTTCAATGCTTCCAAGCATGCGTCAACTTGATTCTGAGCAGGCGTGGATTTTTAACCGATGGTTGTGCCTACTAACGATCGTTTTTTTCCCATCGGTTAGGAATCCATCGGTTAAATTTAAAGCAAGTTGGCTTTTTTTTAACCAATGGTTAAATAACCTATGGGGCCCACACACGATCGGTTTTGACCGATGAAAACGGTCCATCAGAACGTTGTCCTCTGTTTAACCTATCGTGTGTACGGGGCCTTAGGCATTTCCCTGAAAACGTTTCTCTTTGGAGAAACCTACCCTGCTCTCCACCTAACAACTGTTCTTTTATTTTCTTCATCAGCTCATACCCCACAGTTATTACCCTTTCGTATCACTTGACCTTCCCTCCTAGACTGTAAGTGCCCTCTGATTCCTTCTGTATTGAAATGTATAGTAATTGTTCTGTCTGCCCTACTGTTGTAAAGCGCTACACAAACTGTCATCGCTATATAAATCCTGTATAATAATAAAATATTAATAATCTCTGAAAACAATTTAAAACAGAAGTCTAAGGCCTCATGCACACTGGACTTCTTTACAACTGCTGTTTTTGTAGTCAGGCATTTTCTTCTGCAGCCAGTAAACTCCCCATGCATGTTATCCTATGTGTCCATGCACACATAGGTTTTTTTCAGCATTTTTTGGCAGGGGTGTTTTCAGGCTGTATCCCCTGATATAATACGTTTGAATAGGATTATTTTTAGCTGTAAAAACTCTCTAAAGCTAAAAATCGCAGTAAAACTATGTAAAACATGTCTATCCAGCGTTTATGAGTATTTTTTTTTAATTCAAGCATTGTGGGAAAGTGGGAGTTAAAAATAGCTGATAAAAATCGCTGCTAAATCTTAACCCAGCTAAATGCTAAAAAACACTAATGAAAAATGCAGCAAAACTTGCGGTTTTATCACGGCAATGCTACTGGCATTTGTATAATGTCCAGTGTGCATGATGCCTAAATGTTAATCATTGTCTGTTTAGCCTGTAATATTTTTATGAGGAAAATTTAGGTAGAATAGAAAAAATTCGATTTTGAATGCAGCCTTTTCCCCGAGATATGTTCTCTCACTACTGTGTCAGTGACACCCATTAAGGCATTCCCCACACATTCCTATGGAAAATTAGAATCATTAGGGACATCATCATCAACCCCCAGTGATTTCTATGAAATAATATGTATGAATATACTTCAGACTGAAAGCTCAGCTCACAGCATTGCCCTGATGTAAGAAAAACAGAAAAGGGTTAATTTACTAAGGGCAAATAGATGTTTACTTTTGCAAGTGAATTGCATTTTGCAAGGGAATTTGCTGCAGAGCTTAGTGAATGTGCAAATAATACACAGCATTTTTGTTTGCACATTGTTGAATGATGAAAGTTAGCAAAGCTTCTCGTCATTCACTAGGCTCTGGCTACAAATTCCCTTTCAAAGTGCAACTTCCCTTTGAAAAGGAAGCAGTCTTGTAAATCAACCTCAAAGTAATGCCGCGTACACACAACCAATTTTCATGATGTGAAAAATGAAATTTTTGTAAAATGGTCATTAAAAACGGTCGTGTGCATTTTTCTCGATGTGAGGCTTGTCGTGTGTAGGCTTTAGCGACGTGAAAAAACGCGCATGATCAGAAGCAAGTTATGAGACGGGAGCACTCGTTCTGGTAAAACTAGCATTTGTAATGGAGATAGCACATTCGTCATTTTTTTTCACGATCGTGTGTAGGCAAGACAGGCTTAACAAGAATCACGTAGAAAAAAAACAGTTTTTTTTAGGACATTAAAAATGGTCACATGTACACGGCTTAAGAGTATATATTCATGCTTGTCAGAGCTCAAGGCAAAAGAGCCTTCCTTGCAGAGGGGTGATACTTGTAGATAAGTAATCCACAAAACTGAGATTTAATTTTTTTTACTACCATTCATGTGTTATTATGACATTGTTGGATGTTGACAATACTTATGCCGCGTACACACGATCATTTTTCGGCATTAAAAAAACGAAGTTTTTCGGCATGTAGAAAAAACTTATAGCCAGATTCACGAAGAGTTACGCCAGCGTATCAGTAGATACGCCGACGTAACTTGGAATCTAAGCCGTCGTAAGTTTAAGTGTATGCTCAAACTGAGATACACTTAAACCTAGCTAAGATATTTTTCCGCTGGCCGCTAGGTGGCGCTTCCGTTGAGTTCGGCATAGAATATGTAAAGATAGATTCACGAACGTACGTGCGCCCGTCGCAGTAAAGATACGCCGTTTACGTAAGGTGTTTTCCGGCGTAAAGTTATTTCAACAAATATGTTAAGTTAAGTATGGCCGTCGTTCCCGCGTTGAAATTTGAAAATTTTACATCGTTTGCGTAAGTCGTCTGTGAATGGGGCTGGACGTAATTTACATTCACGTCAAAACCAATACATCCTTGCGGCGTACTTTGGAGCAATGCACACTGGGATATGTACACGGACGGCGCATGCGCCGTTCGTAAAAAACGTCAATCACGTCGGGTCACCAATCATTTCCATAAAACACGCCCCCATCCTCATTTGAACTAGGCGCGCTTACGCTGTCCTTATTTACGCTACGCCGCCGTAAGTTAGGAGGCAAGTGCTTTGTGAATACAGTACTTGCCTCTCTGACTTAAGGCGG
Organism: Rana temporaria; assembly: GCF_905171775.1. NCBI lineage: Eukaryota > Metazoa > Chordata > Amphibia > Anura > Ranidae > Rana > Rana temporaria. The sequence goes on from NC_053490.1 coordinate 202,671,413, forward strand.
TGTATCTTAAATACGATACGCTACGCTGCCTTAAAGATGCAGCGCCCTACCTGAATCTGGCTATTAGATTTTTCCAACTTCATCATTAAAACGACGTTGCCCACACACGATCGTTTTAAAAAAAAATGCTCTAGCAGAGCGTGGTGACGTACAACACGTACGACGGCACTATAAAGGGGGAGTTCCATGTGGATGACGCCACCCTTGGGGCTGCTTTAGCTGATTTCCTGTTAGTAAAAGACGATTTGCGCTTTTCTGTCTGTTACAGCGTGATGAATGTGCTTACTCCATTACGAATGGTAGTTTTACCAAAACGAGCGCTCCTGTCTCATAACTTGCTTCTGAGCATGCACAGGTTTTTAACGTCGTTTTAGCCCACACACGATAATTTTTTACAACCCGAAAAACGTCATTAAAAAATGCAGCATGCTCGAAAAAAAATAATTGTTGTTTTTCAGAATCCAAAAAATGACGTGGAAGCCCACACATGATCATTTTAAATGACATTTTTTAAAAACGTCATTTTTTTCATGCCGAAAAATGATCGTGTGTACGCGGCATAAACCTTCCCCCAATCACAGATAACAGGTTTCAGTTGCCTCTTCAGTCTCTTTAAAGTGCTCTGTGCTGCACTCCAAGCCAAAACAGGTCACTGCACATCACATCCCAGCCAATATCAATCTTGTATGATGTGCTCCACCACACTCAGTGGGAGTTATTTACTAAAACCGGAGAGTGCAAAATCGAATTCAACTGTTCATAGAAACCAGCTTCCATGTGTGCTTTTTGCGATGCATTTTGCATTTTTGTGTTATTGACGCATTTTTCAAAAGTTTTTTTGATGCATTTTGTGTTTTGCATTTGTTATGCTTTTTTTTGGCTTATTTGTTGTTGGGTGTAATAAAAAAAACTGCAAACTAATCGCAGTAAAATCTCACTACATGATTTTCTGCTACTTCTCCTTTAAAGTCTATTGAGCCAAATGCACACAATTTTGCTTTTAAAAAGTCACTGACCCCTTACAAATACTCAGCTGCTGAAAAAAGCATACCGTTGTGCTCATATGTATTTCATAACTAGGCAGAATTTATGATTTCTTGGCCGATTTTCAGAGAATATAAATTATAACACAAAAACTTTTCTTTCACTCAAGGTTAGCGTTTGGCTGAAGCCTTTTATTATGAATCAACTGTGTTTACTCTTTTTAAATCATAATGAAAACAGAAACTACCCAGGTGACCCTGATCAAAAGTTTACATACCCCAGTTCTTAATACCATGTATTGCCCCCTTTAATATCAATGACAGCTTGAAGTCTTTTGTGGTAATTGTGGATGAGGCTCTTTATCGTCTCAGATGGTAAAGCTGCCCATTCATCTTGGCAAAAAGCCTCCAGTTCCTGTAAATTCTTGGGCTGTCTTGAATGAATTGAACGTTTGAGGACTCCTCAGAGTGGCTCAATGATATTGAGGTTAGAAGACTGAAATGGCCTCTCGAAAACCTTCACTTTTTTCTTCTGCTGTAGCCAGTGACAGGTCGACTTGGCCTTGTGTTTTGGGTCATTGTCATGTTGAAATGTCCAAGTACGTCCCATGCACAGATTCCTGGCTTATGAATGCAAATGCTCCCCCAGTATTTTTTGATACCATACTGCATTCATCTTGCCATCAATTTTGACCAGATTTCCAATGCCTTTGTAGCTCGCACATCCCCAAAACATCAGCGACAAACCTCCAGTAGGAATGGTGTACCTTTCATCAAAAGGCTTAATTGACTCCTCTCCAAATGTAGCATTTATGGTTGTGGCCAAAAAGCTAAATTTTGGTCTCATCACTCCAAATGACTTTGTGCCAGAAGGTTTGAGGCTTGTCTCTGTGCTGTTTGGTGTATTGTAAGCGGGATACTTTGTGGTATTTGCATAGTAATGGCTTTCTTCTGGCGACTTGACCATGCAGCCCATCTTTCTTCAAGTATCTCCTTATTGTGCATCTTGAAACAGCCACACCACATGTTTTTAGAGAGTCCTGTATTTCACCTGAAGTTATTTGTGTGTTTTTCTTAGCATCCCGAACAAATTTCTTGGCAGTTGTGGCTATAATTTTAGTTGGTCTACCTGACCGTGGTTTGGTTTCAACAGAACCCCTCATTTTCCACTTCTTGATTAGTGTTTGAACACTGCTGATTGGCATTCTCAATTCCTTGGACATCTCTTTATATCCCTTTCCTGTTTTATACAGATCAACTACCTTTTCCCGCAGATCCTTTGACAATTATTTTGCTTTCCCCATGACTCAGAATCCAGATACGTCAGTGCAGCACTGGATGTAAGATGCAAGGGCCTCTCAGGAGTCCAGAAACTCATTGACCTTTTTATTAGGGTTGTCCCGATACCACTTTTTTGAGACCGAGTACAAGTACCGATACTTTTTTTCAAGTTTTTTTTTACAATTTTTTTTACAATTTTTTTTTTTACAGTGATTTTTTTAGGGTGGGGTGGATCGTCAGTGTGTTTTTTTTGTTTTTTTGTTTTTTATTTACAATTTTATTTTTATTTATTTTTTTTTAAAAAATATTTATTGCAATTTTTTATTTTTTTTTAATCAGCCCTGTTGGAGGTCTTTGGTGAGATTTCAGGGGTCTTAACAGACATCTGACATCTCCCCTTTAAGACAGAGAAAGGGACTAAGGACACAGATTCCCCAGTCCCTTTCTCAGCAGCCTTGGCTGAAATGAATGGAGAGAAGCTTCCTCCATTCATAAACTGAAGAATCGTAAACACAGGAGGTTACGATGCTCAGTTATATGAATGGACAGAGTTGGTGATGACCGACTCTGTTCATTCGGAAAAGGTAGGAGCCGGGCTTAGTGGCTCCCACCTCCGCTCTCCCCCCTGACAGATTGAGGGGGGAGAGCAGCACGGACGGGGGGGGGGGAGAGAACTGCATGGACGGACGGGAGAGGAGAGAGAACTGCACGAACGGACGGACGGACGGACGGGGGGTGTTGGAGAGAGATATGCACGGACGGACGGGGGGAGAGAGAACTGCATGGATGGACGGGGGAGGAGAGAGAACGGCACGGTCAGATGGGGGGGAGAGGGGGAAAAACTGCACGAGCGGACAGGGGGAGGTGAGAGAGCAGCACGGACGGGGGAAAAACAGCACGGGGAAAGACAACAGCACCGGGGGGAAGACAACAGCATGGGGGGGGAGACAACACTGAGCAGGGGGCGAAGAAAACACTGAGCACGGGGTAGAGAAGACTTGCAACTCCCCTGCCTGCCCAGGTATCGGGTGAAGCATCGGGAGCATTTCCCCGAGTACAAGTACTCGGGGAAATGCTCGGTATCGGTCCCGATACTAGTATCGGTATCGGGACATCCCTACCTTTTATACACACACACTAATTACAAGCAAACAGATCACAGGTGAGGATGGTTACCTTTAATAGCCATTCAAACCTATTTGTGTCAACTTGTGTGCATGTTATCAGGCCAAAATCACAAGGGTATGTAAACTTTTGATCAGGGTCATTTGGGTATTTTCTGTTGTGATTATGATCTAAAAAGAGTAAACACAGTTGATTGATAATGAATGGCTTCAGCCAAACACTAACCATGAGTGAAAGAAAAGTTTTTGTGTTATCATTCATATTCTCTGAAAAATGGCCAAGAAATCATCATAAATTCTGCCAGGGTATGTAAACTTATGAGCACAACTTTAGATGTAAATGTATCCTTTAGGAAACAATGTTGAATGGACTGTAGTGCGTTTCTGCAAAAAGCATTAAAAACGCTTGGATGTGAACCGAGCCTCATGCTGCGTACACATGACCGTTTTTCGGGTTGTAAAAAATGAAGTTTATTTTTATTGTCATTAAAAATTATCGTGTGTGGGCTCCAGAGCATTTTTCACAATCTAAAAAATGGCCATTAAAATTTTTGAACATGCTTTAATTTTTCACTACGTTTTTAACGTCGTAAAAAATGGTCGTGTGTGGGCTTTAACGACGTGAAATATAATGCGCATGCTCAGAAGCAAGTTATGAGATGGGAGCGCTCGTTCTGGTAAAACTAGCGTTTGTAATGGAGTAAGCACATTCATCACGCTGTAACACACTGAAAAGCGTGAATCGTCTTTTACTAACACAAAATCAGTAAAAGCAGCCCAAAGGGTGGCGTCATCCGCATGGAACTTCCCCTTTATAGTGCCGTCGTATGTGTTGTACGTCACCACGCTTTGCTAGAGCATTTTTTTTTCACGATCGTGTGTAGGCAAGGCCGTTTAACGATCGGGTTGAAAAAAACATTGTTTTTTCTAGACCATTAAAAATAAAAAAATTTACAACCGGAAAAACGGTCGTGTGTACGCGGCATCAGTGCTTTCCGCTGGTACTTAGATATACTCGCTTATTCCTATATTCGGGCAGATCCAGAAACTCTTTCGGCGCAAGCGCAGTTAATGTGCAGGATGACGTCTCTGTCTGTAGCTCCGTCCTTACACTTTATATCAATAGATGTATTGCTGCAGTTAGGTAGAGAATTTAGCAATCCAGCTTTTAAATTATTGACTTTAGTTTAAAAATTAAATTCTTTGTTTAAGACTCATACTTGTCAAGAAAGTGCAAGTGCTTTTGTCTCTTTACCAACTGCATGGACTGAGTTTGCCAACAGAGAGAACACAGTCAGTCAAGGTTACTAAATCACGACCTTCAAAAAGATTATCCAAAACATTTTTTTTTATTATTTTTTACTACAGTATAAGTTCTGATAGTGTCCACCTTATGCTTGAAAAAGAGCCATGTTCAGGCTTTAAATTTCCATTGTAATACTGGAGTTTGTTTAAGCTGACTTGCTTTGATTCATGAATAAAAGATATCAAATAAAAGATTGATTTGGACCTCAGTGTCCTGCCAACAAAGATGAAGCCTAATAAATTAAGGTTAGAAATCCAATGACGCTTTATAATAGTATCTGTCACATAAAGCCATGCTGCAGCTGGAGTTATTAGGAAATTCTGTAATGCTGCGTACACGCGGTCGTTTTTTGTCTTGTAAAAAAACGTTGTTTTTTTCTCATGAAAAAAAAACGAAGTTTTTCAAACTTCATTTTAAAAAACGACGTTGCCTACACACCATCGTTTTTTCAAAATGCTCTAGCAAAGCGCGGTTACGTTCAGCACGTACGGCGGCACTCTGTTCCATTTAAGCTTGCGTCATAACTTGCTTCTGAGCATGCGCAGGTTTAAAAACATTGTTTTAAACGTTGTTTTAGCCCACACACAGTCATTTTTTATGACACAAAAAACAATGTTTTGAAAAACGACATAAAAAATGTAAGCATGTTCGGAAAAAAAATTGTCGTTTTTCAGAAGACATAAAACTACGTTTTCCCCACACATAGTCATTTTAAATGATGTTTTTAAAAATGCCGTTTTTTTTCATCACAAAAAACTACCGTGTGTACGCGGCATAAGACTTTTTGCTTGTACATTTCAGTAACACAGAGGTTTATAATCATGCTAAATAAGTGCTGCACACTATTGGCACTGTATAAATCCTGAATAATAATAATGATACTGAATTTTACATCTATCTATATATATAAAACTCAACGTGTGTGTGTGTGTATGTATGTATGTATGTATGTATGTATGTATGTATGTTCCAGCATCACGTCCAAACGGCTAAAGATATTAACATGAAACTTGGCACACATGTTACTTATATGTCAGCAACAAACATAGGATAGGTGGTTTAACCCTTACCCACCCCCATTTGCCATGGTCGGGGTTTTCCTTTAAAGTCCCATTCAACTCTATGGGAAATACATGTTACTTCATAACTTCCAAACGGCTGTAGATATTTCAATAACACTTGGTCACATGTTACTTATATGTCCACTTAAACTATAGGATAGTTAATTTATCCCTTAACTACCCCCATTTGTGAGGGTCGGGGTTTTTGTTTAATGTCCCATGCAAATCAATGGGAAATGTATGTTCCCACATAACTTCTGTACGCCTGGAGATATTTCAATAATACCTGGTACACATATTACTTATATGCCAAATAAAAATATATGACACTCAAATTAACCCTTACCTACACCCAACAAACATAGGATAGGTGGTTTAACCCTTACCCACCCCCATTTGCCATGGTCGGGGTTTCCTTTAAAGTCCCATTAAACTTTATGGTAAATACATGTTACTTCATAACTTCCAAACGGCTGTAGATATTTCGATAACACTTGGTCACATGTTACTTATATGTCCACTTAAACTATAGGATAGTTAATTTATCCCTTAACCACCCCCATTTGTGAGGGTCAGGGTTTTTGTTTAAAGTCCCATGCAAATCAATGGGAAATGTATGTTCCCACATAACTTCTGTACGCCTGGAGATATTTCAATAATACCTGGTACACATATTACTTATATGCCAAATAAAAATATATGACAGTTAAATTAACCCTTACCTACACCCTTATATAAAAGATGGGTATATTTATATTACTATGATTTTTCTCCCCAAAAGGTTAAGATAGGAAGACCGGGCAACGCCGGGTATTCAGCTAGTATATATATAAAACTCAACGTGTGTGTGTGTATGTATGTATGTTCCAGCATCACGTCCAAACGGCTAAAGATATTAACATGAAACTTGGCACACATGTTACTTATATGTCAGCAACAAACATAGGATAGGTGGTTTAACCCTTACCCACCCCCATTTGCCATGGTCGGGGTTTTCCTTTAAAGTCCCATTCAACTCTATGGGAAATACATGTTACTTCATAACTTCCAAACGGCTGTACATATTTCGATAACACTTGGTCACATGTTACTTATATGTCCACTTAAACTATAGGATAGTTAATTTATCCCTTAACTACCCCCATTTGTGAGGGTCTGGGTTTTTGTTTAAAGTCCCATCAATGGGAAATGTATGTTCCCACATAACTTCTGTACGCCTGGAGATATTTCAATAATACCTGGTACACATATTACTTATATGCCAAATAAAAATATATTACAGTTAAATTAACCCTTACCTACACCAGTGGCGGCCGGTCCATAGGGGGCGCCTGGGCGCCGCCCCCCCTCCCCCAAAGCCAGTAAAAAAAAAAAAAAAAAAAAAAAAATTTTTTTTTTTTTGGCCCTTTAAGAAAAAAAAAAGGCCCTTTAACAGCACTATATGCTCAGGGTGGGCGCCGGTCACAGTGGGCTGCTATAGCGTCATTGAAACGTCATGCCAGTACAAGCAGGCACGACGCTTCAGTTTTTTTTGAAGCTATGTGGCTATGTGCTGTGCGCCACGAGCCAATCACGCTACAGTGTCTGAACAGTCTCCACTCTAATTGGGTCCTGCTGCTTCCTCTCTGCTAAAGGAAATGGGCGGTGCTTTCCAGGGCAGTGTTAATTTC